>NC_082727.1:45614281-46814281 GCF_030144855.1 Hypanus sabinus
GAGTGCAGCCATCCCCTTTTGTTTAAGAGCCTGATGGTTGAGGTTAGTAACTGGTCTTGAACCTGCTGGTGCAAGTCCTGAGACACCTGTACCTCCCATCTGATGGCAGCTTGGCCTGGGTGGTGAGGGTCTTTGATGCTGCTTTTCTATGGCACTGTTTCATGTAGACGTGCTCAATGGTTGGGAGGGTTTGACCTGTGATGTACTGGGCCGAATCTATTGCCTTTTGTAGGATTTTCTGTTCAAAGGCATTGGTGTTTCCATACTAGGCTGTGATTCAGCCAGTCAGCACACTTTCCTCTAAACATCTTGTTTGCCAAGGTTTCCAGTGATTTGCTGAATCTCCGCAGACTCCGCAGGAAGTAGAGGTGCTGTCGTGCTTTCTTCACAATTATATTTACATGATGGGTTCAGGACACATCCTCTGAAATAGTGGCATCCAGGAATTTAACATTACTGACCCTCTCCACCTCTGATCCTCCGATGATTACTGGCTTATGGACCTATGGTTTCTCTCTCTTGAAGTCTACGATCAGTTCCTAGGTCTTATTAACATTGACTGAGATGTTGTTGTTATTACACCACTCAGCCAAATTTTCAATCTCCCTCCTGTATGCTGATTCATCACCACCTTTAATACAGCCCACAAGAGTGGTGTTAACAGCAAACTTGTATATGGTGTTGGAGTTGTACTTAGCCACACAGTCATTGGTGTATTGTGAGTAGAGCAGGGGGGCTAAGTACATATTCCTGTGGTGCTTCTGTGCTGATGGAGATTGTGGAGGAGATGTTGTTGCCACTCTGAGCTGGCTGGGGTCAACAAGCGAGGAAATCCAGGATCCGATTGCACAAGGTGTTATTGAGGCCCAGGTCTTGGTTTTCGGATTAGTTTTGAGCGGATGATGGTGTTAAATGCTAACAGGCTGGAAAGGTGCTGAATAGCTGAACTGTTCCTTCCATCACAAAGCGCTTTCCACCTCTCGAATCGGAATGATAATTTCCCAGCTATTACGAAAGGAAATTGTCCCTTGAAAATGAATGCCCCACATGAATAAAACAACTGTGTACCTGCAGGAGTACGAATCTGGTGTGAAGAGAAATGTCAAGCAATTCTGAGAAAAAGATACTATGTGTCCTTGTCACAATGCAACATTTAATTAATTCTCTGATTTTACAGCAGTCAAGAGTACATTTCTCTGCAGCAAAGAACAAAGCCTATATGTGGGTGTAAGTGAACATAAAGTAACATTTGTCATTAATGAGTAAGCCTTAACTTAATGGCACAAAATATTTGGCATGTGGGGTGTGATCCAGCCCACTGCAGTAAGCAGCCAGCCATGTCACTTATTGGTCTCCGATCCACATTTACCTGTGGAGTCAAACTAATTCCGACGCTAACTGCTGACTGGTAAAACAAGTGTAGAGGAAGACTTCCCCGTCCAAGGTGAGGACCCCAACAACAGAAGTGCTTGGACAGTCAGTTAAGACATGCATCTGGAATTTATGGGGAAGATGAATCTCAGAGTTATATACTACATACATACTTTGATAATAAATAATAATGATAATACTTCGACATTTGCAGCCATTTAAAACTACTAAAGATTATTAAAACAATCAACAATTAGGAATTATAGAAGGACAAATATAAATAAAATACAAACACTGTGAAACACTTGAATACTTTTATTATTGACTCAATTCAAAACTTACCTCTCGCAGTTAGAATATTTCCTCTGTGTTGAAATAAATGGATTACTGAACCTGTGCCAGTATATAATACAGCATAAATACAATACCCTCAATTACCAACATAACTGCTAGAAGTTCAATACAGCTCCTACTGACCAAGAATAATTTAACAATCAAGAAGGTATGGGCAACAATATCTTAAGGAGTCTGTGACTCCCGATCTATTCAAATTGGGTCTGAGCTCATTCAGAATCCCAGTCTGGCCCTTGATGTAAAAAAAGATACTTATGCTTGTTGGTGCTGAACTGAAGCTGATTCAAACATGCATATCGCTAAACAAGCAGAAGAAAAGCAACAATACGCTGAGAGTTAAAGCAAAGTACTTAAACAATGTTCCAATGCTGATTGGCACAATAGGACCTCTGATTATAACATACATTAAACGATAAAACATAGGAGCAGAATAAAGTCATATGGCTCTTAGAGTCGGCTCCACCATTTGATCATGACTCATTTATTGTTCCCTCTCAACCCTATTCTTCAGCCTTATTCCTGTAACATTTGACATCCTTACTATGTCAGAGGAGCCGAATTTCCTCTGAGGTGATTCTAGGCCATCAAAATGACAATGTTTTCACAAAGCCAGAGAAGCCACTTATATATTTTTTTCCTTAACGTTTTTCAGGATGTAAACACCGGAAAGACCAGCATTTATTGAATACCTCAGTTATTCCTCAGGAGGTGCTGATGAAGAGACACAGATATTGGGGGAGAAAAAAAAACTGCTGGAGGAATTCAGCTGGTTGAGCGTTATCTGTGGAAAGAAAAGAATTGTTGAAATTTTGGGTCAACATCCTTCATCCCAACAGAGAGTTGACAATATACATAAAGAAGAGAGAGGAGGAGTGAAACAGAGGATGCCAGTCAGCGATAAATGGATCAAGCAGGGGTGAGCGATAATGGGCAGATGGAGCCAGGTGGTGGGGGTGGGGGGAAGAAGTGGAGTTGGGAGACAAAGGCAGCTGAGTGAGAAATGGAAGTGTACAAGGAATTAAAACGAGAGGTTAGTAGATGGAGCAATGTAGGGGAGGGATCTGGAGGGGGCATGTAGGTCATAGGTGGATGAGAGTGTGCGGTGGGGAATTATGGCAAATTCAAAAAAATGTGTAGACCAAGAGTGGATTAGAAACAGTGAGAGAGAGAGAAAAAAATAAATATTTCTTAACGTTGGATAGGTGGTAGTGAGATATCGCCTTCCGATCATTCTCAAAGTTGTGGGTGAAGATTCAAGATTTAAACACAAAGGAGCTGAAAGTAGAGGCAAATACAATCTCCAGACTAGCAACTGTTTAATTCCAGAAGCCAGAAATAAATCCTTCCTTGTTAATTGTAGATGTAATGCAAAACATTTCAGCTCCTAAGCATTTTGCCACTAACATGTATACAGCTTTCTGTTTGGTTCCTTGCTCAGCAGGTACTGGTGTTAATTAAGATATCTAGGGTGATAAAAGCTCCTGTGCCTCAATGATATAAAAGAATGGTGAAGAATATAAAGTAGAACCTAAAGAGAAAAGTAACATCAATGTATTGCTATTCTGACAAATTTGAATACTGACAGATAAATATGAAAATTTTTAGATATCTTAGATTGGTGATGTTTATCAGGACAACTTCAAAATCTGGAAGAAGGCTGCTGGATGAGGAACCCTGTTACAAAGAAAGGACGAACATCATTGGGAAAGAAAGGTCATGCAGCCTGGGAAATGACAAGGTCAGAGACTTGTTCCAGCAGATTATCTGCAATCTTCCTCTCATTCTTAGTTATCTTCCACACTTCAGTTTGACAACAACTGGCTTTGCATTCTCACTCTTTTCTACTGCCGTAGCTACCATTATGTACTGGTCCTTTATTAAGGATAGGCATCAACACCTCTACCACAATTATCCTCAACATTGGTGCCCCACAAGAATGTGTTCTCGGCCTCCTCCTCTGCTCTCTATACAGTCATGACTAAGTGACCAGATTCTGCTCGATCACCATTTACAAGTTGGCAGTTGTGGACTGAATCTCAGATAACGATGATTCAAAGTGCAGAAAGGTGATAAAGAACTTAGTGACGTAATGCCATGACAGTAATCTTTCCCCCAAAGTCAGCAAAACAAAAGAGCTGGCCATTGACTTCAGAAAGGGGGCAGTGCATATTTTCCTGTCTACATCAATGGTGTTGCGGTTGAGAAGGTATAACTTCCAAGGAGTGAATATCATCAGGATCTTGCCCTGGTTCAACCACATTGACGCTATGGTCGAGAAAACTCATCAAAGCCTCTACTTCAATAGAAAGCTGAATACATTTGGTACGTCCCCATTGACACTCGCCGACTTTTACCTATACATCCTATCCGGATGCACCATTCCTTGGTATGGAAAGAGACGACGATAAACTGCAGAGATTTATGGACAAAGCTCAGTACATCATGGAATTATCGCTCCTCCATGGACTCTCTCCATATTTCTCATTGCCTTAGTATTCAGCCAACATAATAAAAGAACACACCCACACCATTCCTTCCTCTCCTTCCTCCCATCAAGCAGAAGATTCAAAAGCTTGAAAGCACATCCCACCAAGCTCAAGGACAGCATCAGTTATAAGACTATCTCAATGCAGTGTTGTAATTCAGTGATCTGTAAGAAACGGCATGAAAACCACCATTTTTCACTGTATCAGATCATGTGAAAATAATAAATCAATTTACCAATTTATCTTGAGCCTTCCAGCAACATATTGAGTAATATAGCTTCCCCGTAATATGCACCTCACTGCCACCTCATTTGGTACAGATGAGTTAAAGTGCTTTCCATTGGGTGATTTATTGAAGACAAAATGGGAACCAGATGCACTTTCAAAGAGAAATCCATGGAATAACTTCACAAAAAAAGAACACTCATATTCTCATTCCACTCTGCTGAAGAGGGCAGAGTGCCACAGAATTTTGAGATTCTACTTTCACAAGTAAACTGCTATTGGTAGACCAGTAAGTGTTGTATCCATTGGATTATCTGTCATAGGACTACTGTAAGATATGGAGGAGTCCACTATCAATTTGTGCATGGTGCTATCACAACTAATTGACAGATTGCTATCAACCATAAATTGTACAGTTCTCCCTTAATTTGCAGGAGCCGAATCTCCCGGCCACACTCTGAAACTGTTCCTTTTGATGACTTCTACACTGAGGAACACAAGAGATGCAAAAGTTGGGCTCAGTCACATTTCCCTTCTTGCACATTTTTTTATAAAGGTCCCAGTTACTTAAGTACTATCACTGAAAGACCGCACCAACTTGGGCATTCGACCAGTTTGCAAAAGACAACAAACTGCAAGTGCAAAAAGAAAGGAAAAAATAAACAAGCAATAAATATCAACAACATGAGATGAAGAGTCCTTGAAAGTGATTCTGTGGGTTGTGGGAACATTTCATGGATGGGGCAAATGAAATTGAGTGAAGTTATCTCCTTTAGTTCAGAAGCCTGATAGATGAGGGATAGTAACTGTTCCTGAAACTGGTGTACAAGTCCAGAGGCTCCTGTGCTTTCTTTCTGATGGCAGCAGTGAGTAGAGAGCATGATCTGGCAGGTGGGAGTCCCTGATGATGGATGCTGTTTTCTTGCAACTGTGTTTCATTCTGTGCTTCTTGTAGATGTACTCAATGGTGGGGAGGCTTTTACCACCTTTACCTGATGCACTAGGCCATATCTGCTGCTTTTTGTAGGATTTTTTTACAAAAATGCATTGGTGTTTCCATATTAGGCGGTGATACAGCCAGTCAATATACTCTCCAAAACACACCTATAGATGTTCGTCAAAGTTTTAGTTGTCATGCTGTAACTTCGCAATCTTCTAAGAGATTATTCTATTATGGATTTATTGAGTATGCCTAGAAGAAAATGATCCTTAGGGTTGTATATGGTTGCAGTCACACACACACACACACACACATTGATTATAAATTTACTTTGAACTTTGAAGAATTGCTTCAGGACAAACTTGCATCTGGTGGTCTTGGAATTCAGCCTTATGGGTTCCAAATTGGAATTATAAACTGAGGGAAATGTAAATCTGAAATATAAACACAAATTGCTGAATCACTCAGCAGGTGAGGCATCACCTGTGGAAGGAGAAACTGAGTTAATGTTTTAGACCTTCATCAGAAAAGAGATGGAGAAAAAATGTCAGTTTTAAGTTGCCCCGAAGAGAAGATGAGTTAGTGTAGTGAATAGGTGCAACAAAGGGGATACCTATGATAGAGTGAGGCCAGAATGGAGAAGAGTTATTAATGGATGGTTAGAGAGTGATATAGAAGTTAGATATATTGCAAATGGCATGACATGGTGCGCAAATGAAAAGGGAAAACAAAAAATAATATTGCAGATGGATGACTTGCATCAAAAATATGACCAATTCTGCTGTAGGCAGAGAAAACAAGCTATCCAAAATTGGAGAAGTTTATCTTTGAGCCGTTCACTTGCTGCTCAGGAACAAAGTCAGCAGATAGATTACCAGCACAGAAATTCATGCTGATCATCATATGTCCATTGCACGTGTAAGGTGCTTTCTTCTTGGTGTAGCAGGTTTCTTTTTTCTTCTTTTCTTTGTGCTACTGCATGTGTTAATCAAAATGGCTTCTTTGTTTGTTAAAAGTAAAAATGCTTCTTTGTTATGCTAACTGCTGAGAGGGTGCTTTCTCTCGAAGCTTGTATGGGTTGTGATTGCTGATAATGGCTGTTGTATTCCTTTGTTAACCAATTGGGATGGATGTTATTTGTTCTTGTGGGTCTGAGCTGTGGTTTCATGGACTTTTGGGGAGATGGCGCGAGGGGGTTAGGAGGAGAAGACGCAATGTTGTAAGCTTGGCGATGGAACGGCCCCGAGCGGGGGTCCGAGGCCCAGGGGTTTCGGCGAGGAGAGGAGACGAGGACAGATTCATGTGGAGCACCGTTGTTGGTCCCAGGCGACGGGTCGAGGAGGTCGGAAAGGATCAAATGGCGGCAAGAAGACTTCATTAACTGAACTCCAACGGTTGTGCACAAAGTGGTTGGACTTTGAAAAGTTTGGCGCCTTTTACTTTTCCTTTTATATTGTATCTCATTAAATACATATTTCCGGTAAGATCTATAAAATGTAATCATCCACCTCGCATATGGTGTACTGTCTGTTACTTGGCGGGGTGGGGACACAACACAGCATCTGCACAAGCTGATTGCCCAGTTTGGTGGGGCTGAAGGCCGCTCCCCCTAGAGTCCTAGATGGAAGCGAGCTGAGCGAGCCTGAGACATACCAGGGAGCTGCACACATGATGGGAAAGAAGCCTTTGCAATCCACAAAGGCAGAGAGGTGACCTGAAGCAAAGGCAGTGAGTGGAGTTCTGCATGTGAATCCTACCATTGATCTTGTCAGTAGAAAATGCAATGAAACTGCTTGCCTCAGCTAACAACATCATTCAATGACTTATTGCAAACATAGCTTTAGATTTACACTCGTAAGAATTCTCTCTGGCAACTAGAAAAAGCCAGGGGCAAAGAAGCCGAGGGCTGCAGTGATATTTATTAGTTCAGGCAGAACTGTGCTATTGTAGCAGTAAGTTGAAGGTCTTGTGTGGACAATGGCAGGGCTAGGTGATAGCCTTCCTAGAGAAACCCACCTTGTTATGAACTTGGTGACAACCTCCTGAGACAAACCCAACTTTGTTACTAACTTGGTGATAGCCTCCCTAGAGGAACCTGGCCTTGTTACTAACTGCTCTTTGGAGACACTTCCTTCAGTCTAGATGTTTAATCAAGAGGGAAATAAGTCCTGACAACACATAATTTATTACCCGGCTTTTCTATAACTACAGCTCTCTGAACTTTCTTTCTGTTACTGTTTCTTCTTCTCCAGGGAAGGTGCAATAGCCATGTAGAATCCCCTATTTTGCCAGAAGCTTCATACACATTCACTTTAATGTCATCTAAATAAAAAGTCAAATACTAATATACAAACGTCTTTGTTATTGGCCTATTTATCATTTGTGGATCTGTGTAATCATAAAGTCAGGGTGTGAACATCAGGAGTAAGGAATGTGAGAAGTTTTGCAGCTGGAGCTGGGGTCAGATGTGCAGGGCCAGCGGTGAAGGTTTACACACAAGCTGAAATGGAAATCTACAAGCTGAAACTTACGTTGAAGCTGTTACGTTCAAAGAGGGGATGGGCACTTGTTGAATGTGTCATTGCTAACAGCCTTAGTGGTATCCATGCCTTTCATTATCTATGCTCCCTCCTTGATGAAAAATAAGGATTTGGTATATCGAAAAAGTGGCTTGAGACTTTTGCAGAGTTTGAAATGTGGACAATATAAGGTCCTTTTAAATATGACTAAATTTGGCAACCTCACCATGTTGCTTCTCACTATTCACAGACAAAATGAGGCAATATGGATAGGGACAAAAATGGCAGGGATACCAATCTTGTGAAGTCTGGCCCTGATTTGCATTCAACAATTGCAATATATTTAATTGGCATAATTAACATAATAATTTTAGGTTATAAGAAGAAAGCCGTGTATTTACGTTAACCAATAGAATTGGTCCTGTGTCTCCAGCATATCATTCTCCGTAACTTCTGCTATCTACAACGGGATCCTACTACTAAGCACGACATTCCCTTCCTTCTGCTCTCCACTTTCTGTAGGGATCAGTCTCTAACTGACCCCTTTGTCCATTTGTCTCTCCCCAGTGATCTCTGTCCTGGCACTTATGTCTTCAAGCATGAAAATTGCTGCACTTGCCCCTACACGTCCTGTCATACTGCCATTCAGGGTCCCAGACAGTCCTCCCAGGTGAGGCAAAGCCTCGTCCGTGAGTTTGTTGGGATCATCTAACTTACCTGGAGCTCCCAGTGTGATCTCTTTTACATCAGTGAGACCCAATGTAGACTGGGGGAACACTTTCTCAAGCACCTTTGCTCCGTCCACTGCAGAAAGCAGGATTTCCCTGCGTTGGCACATTTCAATTTGACTTCCCATTTCCATTCCAACCTGTCAGTCCGTGGCCTCCTCTGCTGCCACGTTGAGGTCACACGCGGGATGGAAGAGCAATACGTCATATTCCGTACGGGTAGCCTTCAATTTGATAGCACAAATGTTGATTTCTCTAAATTCTGGTAATTCCCTTTCTCTTTTTCTCTCTAATTCACTTCATTCTTTTTTCATTTCTTATCCTGATTCCCTTCTCACCTCTTCTCTTCTCCTCATTGCCCACGACCACTCTTTAGTGCCTCCACTCCTCTTTCTCTCATGGTCTCTCCTATCAAATTTGTTCTTCAGTCCTTTACCTCTTCCACCTATCACCTCCCAGCTTCTTTCTTCATTGCACCCCACTCACACACTCCCATCTGGTTTCACTTACCATCTGCCAGCTTTTACTTCTTTCCCAAGCCCTTCCTTCTTATTCTGGTTTCTGCCCCATTCCTTTGCAGTCCAGGTGAAGGGTCTTGGCCTGAAAGGCCCGATGTTTATTTCTCTCCATAGGTGCTGCCTGACCTGCTGAGATCCTCCAGCATTTTGTGCGAGTTGTAAAACCACTATCTAAGCACATCACTTTGAGGGCACAAGCAGGGTGATGGTGCGGGACAACGCTGAAGACAAGCTGCTGTAAGGTTTATTACTCTTTCCACATTCTGAATACTACTCGTTTTGATGGACAAGGATCAGCAAATATTAGCTGTCGTCCTGCTTTACCCTGCACCGGGAATTCAATAAACTTACATTTTTAATATTTAACATCGCATAGAAATTTCATCATTTCATAGTAATCAGATTCAAATTTTCAAAAAAAATCAATTTTGCTAGAAAGAATTATAACAAAATCCTTTAAATCTATCTTATAATAAGAACTGTTTCAATGTTACTGCTACAAAATGGATACATTCAAAATATATTATCTTATATTTGGTTTTTAAAATTCAGCTCATGCAGATCATGAATCATGTTCAATCTCTGTATTCGAGCACATACAGTCACAGGGAAATAATTTGTTCTTGAGAATCTTTCATATTCTGAACACTTGCTTTGAGCTAAATAAAAGAACAGAAGCGATCGAAACCAGGAACATTAAAAAATACTAGAAAGGTCATTCCATCCCCTGGTCTATGCTCAAGCCTTCTCTCTTTATCCCAAGTCTAACTCCTTTAATCGGCCCTACTCCTCCCTCACACATACTAATATATCAAAGTGAACTCCATGAGTTCTGCCTTCTGGCCATTTTCTGGTTGAAGAAGAATTTTTTTTCAGTTCATTAATTCATTTCTTGTTGACTATTTTAAATCGAGAGCATCTGGTGTTGGTCTTCTCCACAAATGTGCAGCATACTAAACAACAACTGTTTTCCTAGTGGCAAAGATGTTGCTGTGCATCTGATTTCTTTCATGCAAATGAGAGTTTGGAACATGGGAAGGGGGATACAGTAACCTTGAAATTACTTGCATTTACCTGTAACCTGTCATTTAGTTAATCTTTGTACAGCATGAATTTGAAACAAGAAAAATCGATCACACACACACACACACACACACACACACACACACACACACACACACACACACACACACACACACACACACACACACACACACACACACACACACACACACACACACACACACACACACACACACACACACCACACACACACTTATCCCAGAACATCAGTTAAGGTATTTAAGGTCTGTTGGTAATGTACTTGAAGTTAATTCTTTTGGGAAGGACTGCAGTATTTGGTGTATTGAAGAAGAGCTTTCATTCTCTAAATTAATTTGAATTGTTTTGGCTCCATTTAACCTCTATCCATGTGCAATTCTGGCAGAAAAGGGAGCAGTTGTTCCTATTCCTTTGAGCCAAAAAGTTGATAAAGAGCAGGAAAGGATCAGAGTAGACAACCCATAAGAGAGGAGGAAGGAGCGGAAGGAGAAATAAGAATCTACAAATAGTCCAGGAAGAAATTGTCCTTTATGCATTCAAGTGAGAAAAACGCCTCGATATTCTATTTTAGCAAAGATGTGCTGATCAAAATTAGTCATGCATTGCAGACACAACAGGAGCTGCTGAACTGTGAACAACATAGCTGCTGAACAAACATTATGCTTGCAACAGTGGCTCACAGTCTCTTTACCCATATGCATTTAAAACTGATGATACAAGCATCAACTTCAGATCCTACTGTCCTGTTCACTCCCACACATAAGGAGGTTCCTGGGGCTTTCCACAGAAGAAAAGGCAAGTTCATCACTTTCTGCTTGGTTAGAGAACACCAAACAAGGTTTTGCAAATAATTCTAGGCTTCTAAACTATGTCAATTATAAGTAAACACATGCATAATCTCAAAGCTTCAACTTCAAAATGCAGTAACATCCCATGACCAAAAAGAGACTCAATGCATTAGAAGTCACTGGACAATGATCTTGTAGGGAGGTCCTTCCATCTCCTGCTGGTTACCTAAAGATTTTGGATCATGTTTCCAACTTGCACTTGTTTGCTTTATGTGCTTTTCTTGTGTCTTTTTTTTTAGCAAAATAAATGAATGTGAGGGACAAGGGTGATGTACACTTGATTCAGACACTTATTAATTCTTCCAAGACCATGTGTTCAGAGGGCTAGATGTTTGCTGACATTTGTAGAGCAATAAGAAGATGAGAAAGAGAGTAATGGGAAAGCAACATATTAGGATGCAGTACCTTGCACACAGTCAAGAAGAGTCTTGCATTATCAGTGAGGTGATAGCTAGGCCACCGCTCACATAAGGATGCAGTTCATGCTGGCCTGAATCCATAATATTCTGATGTTGTTTACTAACCTATTGCATGGCAACTTATCAAATGCCTCTTCTGAAATCTAAATAAGCTATACATAGTCCAATATGTTTGTTTATTTTCTCTGTTAACATTTGAAATATTTCAGGAAGATTGATGAAGTGAGACCTATCCTGTGGAAATCCAGGCTGTCCACTCATCATTAACTCTTTGTTTTAAAACTCTTCTATTTTCTGCTTCATTCGAGGATCCATTATTTTTCTTACTATGGATTGTTCTCTGAGTCAGTATGCTCTGACCTCACTACTGAATCGATTACATAGAAGTTTAGTAACGGCTTTTATTTTACTTATTGAGATCCAACGCTGAATATGCCCTCTGGCCCTTCGAGCCACACCGCCCAGCCACCACAATTTAACCCTAGCATAATCAAGGTACAATTTACAATGAGCAATTAACCTACCAACTTTGGACTGTGGCAGGAAACCCATGCATTCACTGGGAGAACTTACAAACTCCTCACAGACAGAATCAGAGTCAGAATCAGGATTAATATCACCGGCATATGTCATAAAATTTGCTGACTTTATGGCAGCAGTACAATGGAATCCCGCTAAGTACATATAGAGAACAAAACTGAGTTAGATTAAGTGGCAATACTCCTGAGAAACCAGCAGCTGGACATGTTCTTCAGACCTGTAGGCGTGGCTGGACTAAAGTAACCTCAATTCATGGTCTTAAAATTCATCAAGGATGGAAGAAATGCTTGAAAATATCCAAACTAGGGCCCCGCATTGACCAGATTCTGTTAAGAGGAAGGTCAAAGCAGTCGGATGAAACTCAGCGGCAGGGAGAAATCCACAGTCCGCAGAGTATCAGCACCCTACGGGATGTGGAAGAAGTTTCAGGCACAAGCAGCAGTCCAAGACACAGCCAGACACGTCGTAAAGTGGAGAACGTGCAAGGATGTAAGCCGTTGGTGAAGTGGCCAAAGTCTAACAGCAAGGAGTGAGAAACCATCAATGCAGATGTGAACCTGATCTTAAGTGGCATCAAGGGATCAGCAGAAAAGAAGTTGGAGAAGATGGGCGACCTGATCTACAGCTACGGAAAGGAGAAATTTGGAGTGAAGGAACACGTCAGTAGGAAAGATATGCCTCCTCCCCCTAAATCCCTTCATCTCCAGGAAATCCAATGACTTGTTAAAGAAAGAAGAGGCCTGAGGAAGTTGTGGAAAAAAGCAACAGCAGAAGAAAGGGAGGGCATCAACTTTCTTCAAGAGGACCTAAAACAGAAGCTCTCGAAGTTGTGCAGAACAGAGAGTTTAAGGAAACGACACAAAAATAAATAAGCTAGAACAGACTTCTACAAAGACCCCTTTAAATATGTGAAAGGCATTTTCACAAAAGAGAAAAGCGGATCCCTGAAAGCATCAATAGAAGAGGTTGGAAGATATCTCAGAACCACCCACACTGATGAGCTAAAAGATGAACCGATACTTGTCCCAGCTGACATCCCACCAATCTCACCCCCACAACATTAGCCCTCCCAAGCTGAGTGAGGTGAAAAAGGCAGTGAGGAAGGCAAGATCGGCACCAGTGCCAGGCCCTAACAGCGTTCTGTATTGTGTTTACAAGAACACCTCAGATGTTCTGTGATCCCTCCGGCGAAACGTGAGGGTTGCGTGGGAAAAGCAAGTTATCCCCAAAGCCTGGAGAAAAGCGGGGGGAGTTCTGATCACAAAAGAAAAGAATTCGTCCACCATTGAACAGTTTCACTAAATAAACCTTCTGAACATAGAAGGCAAGATCTTTTTCAGAGTGTTGGCGCAAAGACTTACAAAAATATTTGTAACAAAACCATTTCATTGGCACATCAATCCAAAAGACTGGCATAGCAGGCTTCTCGGGATGCCTTGAGCATATCAGTGTCATATGGCATCAAATCCAGACAGCTAAGAAACAAGGAAAGGATCTGCATGTCTTGTTCCTCAACCTGGCCAACGCCTATGGATCAGTTCCTAATTTTGTGCTGTGGACTGCTTTTGTATTCTTTCAGGTGCCTGCAACAATAACAAATCTGGTAAAACACTACTTCCAGGATCTGCAGGTTTGTCTCACAACGTCAGACTTCACAGCTCAGCAACCACTGGAAGTAGGCATCATGGCGGGGTGCACCATCTCCCCATTGGCCTTCACTATGGCAATGGAGCTCATTATCAGAGCCTCAGAATGGGTTGCGGGAGGAAAACGGCTACAGTTTGGTCAAAGGTTACCACCGATACGAGCCTATATGGACGATATAACAATACTGACGACAACTGTCCCTTCACCAAGAGATTTCTGCAAAAGCTTCATCAAAACATCACATGGGCGAGGATAAAGATCAAGCCCAGCAAGTGCAGAAACATCTCCATTGTCAAAGGTCGAGTCATGGATCAAAGATTTCATATTGACAGAACACCTGTCCCAACTGTGTCAGAAATGCCAGTGAAGAGCATGGGTCGATGGTATGATGCTAAGCTCAAGGACACAGAGCAGTTTAAACAACTCAAAAAGGATACCATCACGTACATAGCTCACATCAACAAGACCTTGCTGCCAGGAAAACTCAAGCTATGGTGCTTCCAGTTTGGCATACTCCCAAGACTCATGTGGCCTTTAACAGTGTATGAAATCCCCATCAACAAGGTGGAAAAGCTCGAAAGAGTGATCAACACACATGTGAAACGGTGGCTTGGACTTCCACGATGCTTAAGTCCTGGTGGACTGTACGGAAACGGCAAATTGGAATTACCAATTACAAGTCTTGTGGAAGAATACAAATGCACCAAAGCAAGGTTGGTCATTACCCTCACTGAATCTGAAGATACTGCTATTCGAACAGCAGCCCACCATGTGGCAACGGAGAGGAAGTGGACCCCATCTGAAGCCGTTCAGAGTGCTAGGTCTGCTCTTCACTTCAGGGACATGGTTGGCCAAGTCCATCATGGGAGAGCCATCTCGAGCTCATCCAAAGGCTCCTCAATGGCACAAGGCAACATCAGTGCAGAAGAGGCGGCTCGTGGTGGAGGAGGTGAGGAGGCAGAGCGACACGCCAGAGCCATTTCAATGGTCAAGCAGGACCAATGGACTAATTGGGAGAGCCTGGAAAAGAGGAAACTCAGTTGGCGTGACATCTGGGAGATGGAGGGATCTCGGCTAAGTTTTGTCATCAGAGCCACTTATGACCTCCTACCAGCACCTCAAAACCAGAAGCAGTGGTGGGGAGACGACCCCACTTGTTCTCTTTGGAACAGAGACAAACCACCGTAAACACTCTCCCACAAACAACGGCAGGAAATATCCACATTACATGATTTGTACCAGCAGGCCAACCTCCAGAGCACCATTTAACATCAAAAGAGGTAAGCATTCTGTATGTTGCTCAGGATTGGAAAATGGACGTGGACTTGGAGAAAAAGCTTGTGTTTCCCCAGACATTGTGGCTACAACACTTGGGCCAGACATAATCCTGTGGTCCACAACAGCCAAGCTGGCATATGTTGTGGAATTGACAGTACCATGGGAAGATGGGTTGAAGAAGCTTATGAGAGGAAAAAGACCAAGTACTCTGAACTGGCAACTGAAGCTGCTCAGAACAGCTGGAAGACCAAAACTTTCCCTGTAGAAGTGGGATGCAGGGGATTCGTTGCTACATCTACGACCAGTCTATTGAAGAAGGTGGGGGTGAGGGGTGTCTCCCTGCAACAAGTAATCAAGTCTTTGTCAAATGCAGCAGAAGAAAGCAGCAATTGGATTTGGATTAAAAGGAAAGACAACAACTGGGCTGCAAGATGAAAACAGGAGGGTACAGAACTGAAGGGGGTGTATCTGGGACGACAGGTAGCACCGGTGAGCCCTCTGGAGATGTCGTGGGCTTATGAACGAAACGTCAAAGAAGGAGGGTGCTCACCTGATGACCCCGATGACGTAGCTACCCTCCTCGTCACCACTCCAAGCCACTGCCAACATCGAGAGTGCCGACTTTATCATTGGGATTGAAGCATCAAGTCCTAGTAGCTCTACTATGTCTAATAAATAGTTAAGTTAAAAAAAACAGAAATGAAAAAGTAGTGAGGTAGTGTTCATGGTCTCAACTCTATTTAGATATTGGATGGCAGTGGGGAAGAAACTGTTTCTGAATCACTGAGTGTGTGTCTTCAGTCTTCTGTACCTCCTTTTCGATGGTAACAGTGTGAAGAGCGCATGTCCTGGGTGCTGAGGTACCTTAATAATGGATGTCACCTTCCTAAGGCACGGCACCTTGAAGATATCTTGGATACGATGGAGGCCTGTTCCCATGATGGAGCCGACTAATTTTACAAGCTTCTGCAACTTACTTCAATCTTGTGCAGTAGTTCCCCCCCCCCACCCTCACCCATACCAGGTGGTAATGCAACCAGTCAGAATGCTCTCCATGGTACAATAGTAGAAATTGGAGTGCTTTAGCTGATAAACCAAATCTCCACAAATTCCTAATGAAATATAGCCACTGTCTTGCCTTCTTTATAGCTGCATCAATATGTTGCATCCAGCCTAGATCCTCAGAGATATTAATATCCAGGAACTTCTGATCCCTCGTTGAGGATTGGTTTGTACCTGGGCTTGGAAATGAACCCAAGTCACTGGGTTCTGTGAAGCATTGTGCTAGCCACTTTTGGAAAACACATTTTCTGCATTGATGTATTTTTCCTTGGAAATGAAAATCAATAAATCTGTAGGGACAAGAAATCTGAGGGAAAAATAAGAAAAAATACTGGAAACACTCAGCAGGTCAAGCAGCATCTGTGAAAAGAGAAACAGTGTTAACTCTCCAAGCCTAAGAGTCTTCATCAGAGCATGTTCTGTAGGCATGATCTATATCTCTCCTTAAATACAAGTTAGTACTGTATGTCTATTATTCACCAGTTCAATTAATTCACCATTTTTTCTAACAAGTTATTAGTTATGTCAGATACTTATCTGCAACTCCCTAGGTTCTTCTAATGGGCATAAATTTAATTCATTTGGACTTGGGAAATTCTCCTCTTGAGTTAGTTTACTGAATATTTCTTTTGATATTTAAATCCATTTCCAATCTGATCTTCTGATGTCACATACATCTTAACAGTATTCCTTCTGCCTGTTTAAATATTTCATATTTTTGCCATTTCATCCCTGCTGTTTATATTTATTCAATTAATCCCTATCTCTTTTCTGTCCTTTCTTTATTTACAGTATATGCCGCAGAATATTTTATTAATTTATTTTACATTTCTTGAAAATTCATTTCCATAATTCTTTTAAACAACAATTTGTACGGTAAAATGTCTTTCCCAATTTCTTCCTCCTTTCTTAATTCTTAATAATGGTTGCTGACCCAAAGCATGGTTTCTCTTTCACAGATGCTGCTTGACTGTTGATTTCTTTGAGCATTTCTATTTCTGTTTCAGACATCTGTACTTGTTTTGCTTTTCTTTCATGGTCTTTTTTTATGGACTGCCATGCTCATAGCGAACGGTTCTTCCTTGACCCCTTTAAAAAAATTTTTATTCAGTTTCATAGGTGTTTGGTTTTGTTTAATAGTATAATCTTTTCATGGACTACTTTGAACACCATTTTAAATATTCTCCAATGCTTAGTTGTTTCCATTCTTTTTCTTTACTTTTCCTTCCTGGTCCATTTCCACTACTAGAACACGACATGAATTCTCACTATTGAGTCATTTACACTCTGAGTTAGAAAAAGCCCTTTACTAATTTTAGCAACTCCTTTCCTCTTTGCCATTTACCTTTGGCTTTTAGCAAATTATTTCTGAGGTAGATGGAATCTTCCATGATTATATGGTATATTATTTGCTTAAGCCTGTTGTTTCTTCTCCACTTTCTTTCCACAATCATGCATTCATCAAACTATGATTGATTTTTATTATCTCTTATCTCTGGATTCCATTTTAGCTTTACTGATAATTGTATTATATCAGTTGCCATTATATTATCTCCAATAAATACAAGTAGACTACCTCACTTTACGCACTTAATCTCTTTAAAATATGTTTGTCCAAAATTGAATTAGGTAATACTGTTCTTTTTCAATTACTGCAATAGTAAATTGACTTAACTGTGATAACATTGTATTGCTATAAGGAACATTTCAGGGTTGTTTCAAGTTGCTCCTGAAATGAAAGCAGATACATTGCTTTCCCATGCAACCCTGACTTCCTCTTGGACTTGCGTTACTAATGACAATCTAAAATGGCATCTTTGTCCAGAGATTCATTTGAAACCAACACTAACAAAGCTTTCTGAGTGAACTCATAATCTACTGTTTCGGTACAAATTGCATGCTTCAAATGTTAAAGATTTTTTGGGAGGAAAAAGCTTCGAAAACTTTTCTTCAGGCAACACGCAAGGGGAACGTAGAGGATTACATTTTCATCATCTTGTGGTTTCTCCAGAGCAACTCTTGGAGGATTCTTCTAATGGGTACCCCTTGCTGCATTCTTTCCATTCCCAGCTGATCTGTGAGGTCTTGCGTAGCACAATTCTTCACTGACCATGTGAACATGTCAGAATAGATCTGAAAACCAAAAGACCTCATCTACAGGCTATAATTTTCATTTCTTTAACTGAATATGGCCTGTTTTTTTTACAAGCCTTCTGCTTTCATGCTCTATAATTCTATGATTCCATGAAATTCCCAACTCATGATTGCCAACCATTGTAGTCTCATTTGCCTGTGTTTGACCCATATAGTTCTAAACTCTTTCCATCAATGTATTTATATAAATGTACTTTAATTGTTGTATTATGTGTCTTTTGAATGGATCTGCCAGATTTAGGCAGAAGTTTTGACCCAAAGAATATTGGTACACTTACTGACATATTGTTAATAAATAAAACAAAAAACCTTGCCAAAAGTTGAAGTGGCAAGCATATACTTAAGGTGAAGATGAGAAATTTTTCAGAATAAGTATTGATGAGCCTTGGCGAAGATTTAAAACTGTCTACAAAGAAACTCACTAATGATCAAATTTACTCTTCATACTCCTGTCAGCAAGTGCACAATGAATGGCGATGTATCTAAGTAGCACTCAAGTTCACTTGTAATGATGCCCAGTTAGCTGTTTGATGTATAGGCAGGCCATTAGGACAAGTGCTGCTCTCATAAAAGTGCTGTGTAGGTTTGGTAATGATTGGTAGTAGCTAATTTAACTGTCCACCGCCTCTGGATGCCTATTATTTGCAGAAGCTTCACTTCCAATGCAAAAAGTAGCTTCCTGCACTGAATATCAGCGAATTGGAAGGAGGCTTAGCAACCAAATTAGGCCTTCTATCTCAAATCTGCAGTTCCTGGAGATCAAAAGCAACACAGGCAAAATGCTGAAGGGCCTCAGCTTCCTGCACCCATGATGAGTTCACTAACTTTATCACATTTGCCTCCAACTTCCACCTGGCCCTCAAATTTACCTGGTCCATTTATGACAACTCTTTGCCCTTTCTTGATCTCACTGTCTCCATCTCTGGAGACAGTCTATCTACTGATAACTTTTATAAACCCACTGATTCTCACAGCTACCTGGAATATACGCCTTCCCACCCTAACACGTAAAAATGCCACTCCATTTTCTCAGTTCCTCTGTCTCTGCTGCATCTGCTCTCAGGACGAGTTTTCAGTTTCCAGTAGTAATGTGATAACCAACTTCTTCAAAGAAAGGGATATGCCTTCCTCCACCATCAATGCCATCTTCACCTACATCTCTTCCGTTCCCCCCCCCCCCCAACTTTCCACTTTTCTGAGACTCTCCCTAGGTGCCTCCCTTGTCCACTCATCCCTCCCGACTGATCTCCCTCCTGGCACTTATCCTTACAAGTGGAACAAGTGCCACACCTACCCTTACACTTCTTTTCTCAATCAGGGCCTCAAACAGTCCTTCCAGGTGAGGCAACCCTTCACCTGCAAGTCTGATCGAGTCATCTTACTATATCTGGTGCTGCCGGTGGGGCCCCCTGTATGTTGGTGAGACCCAACATAAATTGGGAGACCCCTTCACCGAGCACCTACGCTCCATCTGTCAGAAAGGGTAGGATCTCCCTATAGCCACACATTTCAATCCCACTTCCCATTTCCAATCTGACATATCAGTCCATGTCCTCCTCTACTGCATGAGGAGACCACAGTCAGTCTGGAGGAGCAACACCATGTATTCCATATGGGTATCCTCCAACTTGATGGCATTGACATTGATTTCTCAAAGTTCTGGTAATTAGTCTCCACCCATTCTTCACCATGCTTTATTCCTCTTTCGCTCTCTCACCTTACCTCCTTACCTGCCCATCAGCTCCCTCTGCTACTCCTCCTCCTTTCCTTTCTTCCAGTCTTCTATCCTCTCAGATTCCCCCTCCTCCAGCCCTTTATATTTTTCACCAGTCAACATCATAGCTCTTTACTTCACCTCCTCCCCCTCTTCCAGTTTCACCTGTCACTTGCCATCTTGGACTTCTGATGCACCAACAATAACTCTCAGAGATGTGAGGTGAGAGATAGGCTTTTATTAACTGGAAGAGAGAGCACTATCAGCAGCAAGAGACCATCACACAACATCACAACATCCTGGAGACTGAGGGAGGAGCAGTGCCTCCAATCGCCTTTATACAGGGGTCTGTGAGAGGAGCCAGAGGAGCAGTCAGTGGTGGGGGGGGGGGGAGGTTGTCCAGACAGGTATATGTAGTTCACCACAACTTCTTCCTCTCCATCCCCACCTTCTTACTCTGACTTTTCCCCTACCTTTCCAGTCCTGAAGAAGGGTCCGGCCAGAACATCAACTGTTTGGCTTGTCTGGCTTGCTGACTTCCTCCAGCATTACTTGTGTGAGGGTCTTCTATCTTCCTTTTTTGTGCGTAAGGATTTAGAGCAACTGGCATTGTGACCTCTGAGCCCTCCCTTATTGACTTTCTCTCTTCAAGTTCTTAAGTGCATTCTAGTCCAAAGCTGCTATTCAAATCCTTTCAGTTGATAGATTACACTAAGTAATTTTGTGTAACATCCTCCACAAGTAGTGGTCCTTCCTATACTGCTCTATCTGTAATCCAGACAATCTTATCCACCTCCTCCTCTGTAGTCTAATTCCACAGAATTGTTTTGACATATACAGCTTGTGCAATTAAAGCAATGGCTTTGCTTCCAGTTATGATATAGTCATTCCAGAAATAACAAAAATATGTCCTCGTCCCTGCCTTTATCTCAACTGCTCACTGCCTCTGACTGGCACTATTTGCAGAAGTGGTTCCACTTCGGAATGCACTCTGTTTATTATCTAACAAAATGACAGAAGATCACTGTCAATATTTTTTGATCCAGCAATAAAGGTTGTACCACTGCTCCAGTCATTCAACATCTGGATGCTTGCCTATACCAGATTGTGCAAAATGTTACCCATCTTTTGAGCTGGAAACCAACTTCAGCTTCTGAACATGTCCTGTGACATAGCTTTATAGCACCAAGCTGGCCAAGTTGTCATTAAAGCTAATAGTTCCATGTTTCCTAGAACTCTCTCTCCGGTGGTTTTCTCTCAAAGTTCAGAATTGATTTTCCATCTGTAGCTCAAATATCGGCTAAGTGCTAGGAGTGAATTTCCATAGGTACATCCACGCTAACAAAACTATACAGTGATATGACTTCATACCTCTCAGTATCCTGAATGGTGGTTTACACAATTCTTACAGCTTTATTTAGCTCTTCCAGCAAAGTGACAAGTAGCCCAAACTGCACAGTCACATCTCCTTCTCTGTTCAGGTAAAAATGTACCTCTATACATTTTAAAGGCTGCAGATTTTTGTCATTAGTTCAGTTTATTAATCCCATCTTAACTTAGTACAGTGAAAACAGAAATGATCAGGTCAAGGAAAAGAAGTGAAAGCGCAAAGAATGTGGATATTGAATTGCACTAATGCAACAATTTTAAACTGGGTGTTCATCGCTATCTTTTGATAAAAAAGGAAGTGAATTCCAAATAGCTTTTACCATTTAGATAAGTTATCAGTATTAAAAGGTCATTTTTAAATTTACTTGATTGATGTTATTTACAGCAGGAAACTTTATATATCTTATCATTTACCTTCAACAATATTTTAATCAACATATGGTAGATAAATTGCAACCACATTGCCATTTAAGTCGATGATGCTTGCTATTCCAAATCACTTTACAAGTTTTCCCACAGACAAAACAGCTGTGAACAAATCTTTATAGTTCAAACTGATTTTCTTTCCAATAATAAGATTAAAACGCTAGCGTGAATTTCCACTTTGTTGGGAAACTGCCATGATGCCAGCATAATTGGTTTATGCTCAATCACCATCTTGACAATTGACTCCAGTGATTATTTGGGAATAGCCATATTTACCATAAACAAAATTTTGGCATTGATTGGTATGAGTGTGACAACCTGGTCGAATGAATATTTTAGAATAACAATAATGGCAAGTGGAAGAGAACAGACAATTTTCTGGAATGCTTTGTACTCTTTTAGTGGCCTTTACCAGTCTGAATGAACTCTCATTTTTTTGGATGTGGGACATACTGGTGTTGCTCTGTCCCATCTGTTGGTAGTAAAAATAATAACGGGCAAGATGCATCAGAATCAGAATCATGTTTATTGTCACTGACATAAGTCATAAAAATTGTTGTTTTGTGGCATCGGTACAATGCAGAAATAATAGATTTCTATGTTACAATAATAACATAGATAAAGAACTAATCCATAAAAGGAATAGTGAAGTAGTGACCATGAGTTAATGGACTGTTCAGAATTCTGATGGCAGAGGAGAAGATGATGTTCCTAAAGCATTGAGTGTGGATCTTCAGGCTCCTGTACCTGCTCCCTGATGGTAGTAATGAGAAGAGGGCATGTCCTGGATGGTGAGGATCCTTCACGATGGATGCTAGCTCTGTCCTCAATGTTGGAAAGGTTTTTGCCCATTGCTGATTGGCTGAGTCAACGATCCTCCGAATCCTGTGCATCGATGCCACCATACCAGTCGGTGATACAACAACTCAGAATACTCACCACGGTACATCCGTAGAAATTGCTAATCTTTGGTGACAAGCCAGATTTCCGCAAACTCCTTTGTTGTGTCATGCCTCTTTCAGTTGAAAGACTGCAGATGGCGTGGATCAAGTGGAAGCTTGAGTCTCAGTCTCCATCTGAGGTTTCATCGTAAATATGAGAAAGTCTGCAGATGCTGGAAAACCAAAGCAAGACACGCAAAATATTAGAGGAATAGCAGTTCCTATGGTAGCATCCATGGAAATAAATAGGTCGTCGACGTTTCGAGCTGAGACCCTTCTTCAGGAGAGTTCATCTGCAACCACTGTAAAAAAAAAGGAGAATCCTTTCTCCCCCACCGATGCAAGAAGAGCCATAGGAAAGGCGGATAATAGTGCTAAAGATGAGGTAGCAGGTTTTCAAAGAGAGGCAGTGTGTAGTGAGGAAAGGCCGTTAATGGAGAACAAAGTTCAGTCAAGAGGATAAGTTGCAATGTAAAAAGTGGACAAAATCAAAAAATGTGACTACAGGACTGAAGGTGCTATATTTGAATGCATGCCGTATATGGAATAAGTTAGATGAACTTTGCAGCACAGTTGCAGATTGGCAGGATTGATGTGGTAGACATCACTGAATCTTAGCTGAAAGAAGATTATAGCTGGGAGCTTAATGTTCAGGAAAGCAGAGGGAGTGGTGTTGCTCTGTTCATAAAAAAAATGAAATCAAATCATTAGAAAGAGGTGACATAGGGTTGAAAAGTGTTGAATCATTGTGGATAGAGCTAAGGAACTGCAAGGGTAAAAACATCCTAATGTAAGTTTTGTACAGGCCCCCAAATAAATTACAACAGGAGATAGAAAATGCATGCCAAAAGGGCAATGTTACAATAGTCATGGGGGACTTCAATACGCAGGTAAATTGGGAAAATCGGGTTGTTGCTGGATTCTGAGGGGGGGCAGTTTCTAAAGTGCCTACAAGATGTCTTTTTAGAGCAGCTCATCGTTGAGCCCACTAGGGGGTCAGCTATTCTGGATCGAGTGTTGTGCAATGAACCAGAATTAATTAGAGAGTTCACTCTTCACTGTGGAAGACACTAGCAGTATAGTGGAAGTTCCAAGTGTCAGGAGTCATGGATTGTGTGAACTTACCATAACTGGAGAGAAGGCTCTTGGAAAACTGAAAGCTCTTAAGGTAAATAGTTCAACCTACACCAGATAATGTACATCCCAGGTTCTGAAAGGGATGGCTGAAGAGATCGTAGAGGCATTAGTGATGATCTTTCAAGAATCACTAGATTCTGGAACGGTTCTGGAGGATTGGAAAATTGCAAATGACACTCCACTCTTCAAGAAGGGAGAGAGGCAGAAGAAAGGAAATTTTAGGCCAGTTAGTCTGAACTCAATAGTTGGGAAGATGTTGGAGTCGACTGTTAAGGATGAGGTCTCGAGGTAGTTGGAGGCCCATGATAAAACAAATCATAGTCTGCATGGCTTCCTCAGGGGAAAATCTTGCCTGACAAACCTGTTGGAATTCTTTGAAGAAATAGCAAACAGGATAAACAAAGGAGAATTGGCTGATGTTGTGTAATTGGATTTTCAGAAGGCCTTTGACAAGGGGCCACACATTAGGTTGCTTAACAAACTATGAGCCCATGGTATTACAGGAAACATTCTAGCATGGAAAAAGCAGTGGCTGGTTGGCAGGAGGCAAAAGGTGGGATTAAAGGAAGCCTTTTCTGTTTGGCTGTTAGTGACTGGTGGTGTTCCTCGGGAGTGTGTGTTGGGACCAATTCTTTTTACATTATACATCAAAGATTTGGATCATGGAAAGTTTGGCTTTGTTGCAAAGTTTGAAGATAGGTGTATGAAGATAGGTGGAGGGGCAGGTAGTTTTGAGGCAGTAGAGAGTTACAGGCAGACTTAGATTAGGAGAATGGACAAAGAAATGGCAGATGAAAAGGTGTATGGTCATGCACTTTGGTAGAAAAAATGAAAGGGTTGACTATTTTCTAAATGGAGAGAAAATACAAAAAAAAAATCTGAGACACAAAGAAAGTTCTTGTGCAGGATTCCCTAAAATTCAATTTGCAGGTTGAGTCTGTGGTGAAGAAGGCAAATTCAATGTCAGCATTCATTTCGAGGACTAGAATATATAAACAAGGATGTAATGTTGAAACTTTATAAAGCACTGGTGAGGCCTTACTTGGAGTACTGTGAGCAGGTTTGGGCTCCTTATCTTAGAAAGAATGTGCTGAAACTGGAGAGGGTTCAAAGCAGGTTCATGAAAATTATTCCAGGATTGAATGGCTTGTCAAATGAAGAGTTTTTGATGTCTCTGGCCCTGTATTCAGTAGAATTCCGAAGAGTAAGGAGGGACCTCATTGAAACCTATTGAATAGTGAAAGGCCTTGATAAAGTGGATGTGGTGACGGATGTTTCCTATGGTGGGAAGATCAGAGGACACAGCCTCAGGGGCTTCCTTCATGGAGATGAGGAGGAATTTCTTTAGCCGGAGAAAGGTGAATTTGTGGAATTCTTTGCTACAGGCAGCTGTGGAGGCCGAGTCTTTATGTATATTTAAGGCAGAGGTTGATAGATTCTTGATTGGTCAGGGCTTGAAGAGATACAGGGGGTAAAGGGGGGGGGGGGCGATGGAGGCAGGAGATTGTGGATGAGAGAAAAATTGGATCAGCTGCTATGGCCTAATTCTGCTCATATATCTTATGGTCTTATGTTCTTATGGTCTTAAGATCCCTTGGAAGTTTTTACAAGTTAGTTGGTCAAAAGTACTTCAATGGTTGGAAAGAGCTTTGCCTTCTTCTGATGTTCTGAAAAGCACAACATCAATGCAACTAATTTTGAGTACAAAGGTGGCTCACAATGATTAGTTGACATTTTCTGTGTGTTTTTGAAAGAGAAAGGAAAATAATGTGGAAGACGGCACTGATTTATTATAGTGTGGTGTATGCGGAGCAAGAATTTTAAAAAGAAGCGTGTTTTGTTATTTATTATTGCAGTGAGAAAAAGGCAACTCTCTAAAAGTGGATCAAATGAATCAGTGAGAGAAACAATAAATGCAACTTTCTGTTGTACGATATATGAAGTAGTGAAAAATGGATTATTTATCCAGCATCTTTTGTACTCAGGTCACGCTGAAGTACTTTTCAGCAAGTGAATAATTTTTTAAAATTTCATCATAACCATGAAAGCAAAAATGGCGACCATATTCAATGTAACTGCAGTTTATGTAGCACCAAAGGCGGATGTTAAGCAAGCACTCGAGGTATTGAGTGCCTCGATTAACAAACATGCAACAGCCTACCCCAATGTCTTTCAAATAATTTTCACAACTTTAATTGGGCTTGTTTGAAGAAATCCCTTCCCAATTATCATCAACATATTACCTTCAGCATTAGGGGTCCCAACACACTTGATCACTGTTATACTACAATTAGAAATCCCCGTTGTTTCATCCTTAGACTGTATTCCAGGAAACCTGACAGAAGCTAAGGTGCCAAGATATGGACAATAAAGAGTTGGTTGCGGGAGGCAAAGGAGAGGTTAAGGGATTGTTTTGAGTCTGTGGACTTGGCCATGTTCAAGGTCTCAGAGGATCTGAACGAATATGCCACAGTCATCATAGACTTTATAAAAACAGTCATAGATGAGTGTGTCCCCACAAAATAATTCAGATTTTTCCTCAACCAGAAGCCCTGGAAGAACAAAGAGATCCGTCACCTGCTGAGGGCCAGATCAGTGATGTTCAGGGCTGACAACCAAGTAAAATACAAGATATCCAGGTACAATCTCCAGAAAGCCATCTCATCACAAAGTGGCAATTCCAGGCCAAACATGAATCACTGAAGAGTGCTCGACAACTGTGGTGGGGCTTGAAAGCTGTCAACTCCAACAAAGTCAAACTAATTAACAAAAGTCATAGCAAGATTTTGTTCTCAGATGAGCTTAATGCCTTTTATGCTTGTTTGACCACGGAGGCACTTCACAAACTCCCACAGCTCCCAACGATCCTGTGATTTCAGTTTCTGAGGCTAATGTGAGAGTATCCTTCAGGAGCATGAACCCACAGAAAGCACCTGGCCCAGACAACTTTCTGGAATGGTCACTAAAATCTTTAAACTCTTGTTTCAGCGGTCCAAGGTACCCACCTGTTTCAAGCAGACTTCATTTATACTGGTGCCTCAGAAAAACATGGTAACCTGCCTCAGTGTCTGTCGTCCAGTGGAACTTACATCCACACTGATGAAGTGCTTTGATAGGTTGATGATGAAACATATTAACAGCTGCCTGAGCAGCCGCTTGGATCCGCTCCAATTTGCCTCCCGTCAAAGTGGGTCAACAGCAGAAACCACTTCATTGGCTCTTCACTCAACCCTGGAATATCTGGACAGTGAAGGTGCATACATCAGAGTGCTTTTCATTGACTACAGCCCGCATTCAACAACATCATCCCCTCAAAATTAATCAGTAAATCTCAATACCTAGGCCTCAGTACTTACTTATGCAAATGGATCCTTGATTTCCTAATTGGCAGACTCCAGTCAGCTTGGATTGGCCATAACATCTCCTTTATAATCTCCGTCAGAACAGATGCATCAAAACCTGCTTGATTTGTCCCCTGCTCTACTCGCTTTATACTTCTGACTGTGAGGCTAAGCACAGCCCCAATGCCATATTCAAGTCTGCTGATGACAGCACTGTCTTAGGCCAAATCAAAGGTGATAACTTATGCTTTATAACTCCAAAATACAAAACCTATTGAAAGGAAAACATGGAAACTAGGAACAACATGTCTACTTACAAACAAGAAAAAATCTGCAGATGCTGGAAATCTGAGCAACAGACACAAAATGCTGGAGGAACTCAACAGGTCAGGCAGCATCTGTGGAAAAAACGACAGTCGACGTTTCAGCCCAAAGTGTCAACTGTAAGACCTGCAGAAGGGTTCGGCCTGAAACATCAACTGTACTCTCTTCTATAGACGCTGCCTGGCCTGCTGAGTTCCTCCAGCATTTTGTGTGTGTCTACCCATAGTTTCATTTTAACGTTTAGTGAGGTGTGTAAGGCTTAGTCAAACAATATATGTGTTTAATATTACTTGAATATTACTGAAATATTAAATACACAACACTCTTCTCTGCTTAGCTGTAAACTCCAACTCAGTATAGAATGCATCTGAACTTATATACATAGAAAAAGATTATTTTTTTTTATTTATACAGCATACTATACAGTACAATTACTATAAAAAAATCCACAGCATAGTAAATTTTAAGTTGTCACATTGGAGGATTTCTTACTCTTGAGAGATAATGCCTTTCCTAACAAGAGGGGTCACTCTGCTTGGCAAGTGAGACTTGTGGCTGTGAAACAATCTCAGGTTCTCAGGCTTCCACAATGGTGGTTGTAGGAGTTGACACTGGGACTGCAGGAAGTGCTTCTGACAGCTCTGGACACCTTCCTTCTGTAACAATTAACTCGGGCTCTCCTCAACTGATTGATGTGTTGTTTCTAGATGCTATCAGATACAATCTCCACTGTGTAGGGGACAGATCCAGTTCTGCCTTAATCTTTCCACATACCTTCTTTTGATCACCCTGAAGTCACTCGCCAGAACTCCTTGTCCAGGAGTGGAACATTAAACCACCTTGTTTAAGGAGCCTTCAATTTGTCTCAGCTATAGGCTCCGCATACTACTTCGGAAATTGGGTTTTGGGAGATCCAAGTGTAAGCACAAGGGACAACCCAGGAATAGCGTAGGTGGTGAGTTGTTGGTTGTGGAGTGAGCTGCATTGGGATATGCAAGGAGGAAAATGTCGAGCTTCTGATTCAGTGTTAGTGTATTGTGTTCTTTGGACTCTGGACCGTCATTTCCTCCAAGACATTTATAGCTGAGTGGTAGGGTGCAGATGTAATATGCCTTAAGCTATTTATTTTCAGGAATGACTGAAGCTATTTTGCAACAAAGTATGATCGATTGTCACTGACCAAGTGTTCTGGGACAACAGTCCTTGAGAAGAGGCTTCTCAACACTTGCATCTTCCACCTGGGCAATGCAGGCCATTCCCAGGGATGGAGATGCACTGCTCTTGGTATCTTCGGGACGTGTTGGCATCCTGAACAGTGATGGCAAACTGCTCAATCTGTTTTATCTATCAAAGGGCACTAGACAAAGCTTCAAGACAATGATTTCATGTTGACCATGCCCAGATGTCCAGCATGCAGCTCCTCCAATACATTAGCTTTCAGCTTGGATGGTACAACAACTCTCAATCCCCACGTAAGGCAACACTGTCAAAGCCAAATTCATCTGGCACTGGTAAATGGAATTTCTGCTACACATTACTGCCATTTTGGATGGTCATGTAGACCTAAAAAATCCCTTTGTGAATGTTTACCGTGAGAAACACTTTGGACTGTTCTTCCATCACTATCTGTAGGTAAGTCTCAGTTAAGTCTGCTTTGCTGAATTGTTTCCCTCCAGAAGGGTTTGCACAGATATCTACTATCCTGGGCAGAGGATATTGATTTACTATCAATTTTGGGTTGATGGTTACCTTAAGATCAGCATTAATCCTGACTAACCCATTCTTCTTGGCTACCACTGGTATTGTCCATGGGCTCCACTCAAACTTGGAAAGAATTACTTCAGCCCCCATGTGCTCACAGGCTGCTTTATCATGGGTGGTATAAGGAACTGGAAGGGCTTTGCAAAACTTGGGAGTGGCATTTTCATTTAACACTATTTTACCCTTGATATGCTTGAATTTTCCAGCGCCATCCTTGAATACTGCAGTGACATCACGCAGTACATTTTTTATTTCACTTTCAGTTGACTCTATTGCATGCAAATTCTGGATAGATCTTCTACCAAATTATATCAAGTCTCAGCTACTCATGACCCCGCAATGCTGGCCCTTCTGTTTTTACCATATACAAGTCCAATGCGGCTTATCATTGTAGTATTTTTTTCACTGTTCAGAATGTCAATTCCACAGGAATTAATCTTTTCTCCTGTATAAAGTTCATAATTGGATAGCTGCAGGCTTCAGCTGAATACGTTTGAAATGCTATTCAAACTCATTTTTTGGAATGACTGAAACAGCTGAGCTAGTGACCAATTCCATTTTAATTAATTTACCGTTCACTTCTGGTGTAAGCCATATTGCTTGTCTCTTATTAGTTTACACATGTAAATCTTAAGGCTACTCAGTCTTGTATCACTCTTGTCGTTATCAAATTTTCCATCAACAGCATGTGGATTAATGCTCTTTTCAAAACTACAACTTGACTTTTTATCTTTTTCTCTTCCTTGTGAAGTCCATTTATTTTTGTTGGCCTGAGCAACTTCAATGGCTCTCTTAAATGTAAGTAGTGCTTTGGTTAGGAGCCGTTTTCGAATGCTTTCTTGTAAGATTCCACAAACTAAACAATCTCTCAGTACATCATTAAATCCATCACTGAACTAACAATGCTCAATCTCTTCAATTTACCCAGTTAAGCTGAAATTGACTCCCCTGTTTTCAATTCCATTTATAAAACCTAAAGTGCATGCAATCAACAATGTTTCAGTTCTAAATGTTCCTGTATTATTTTCACAATATCAGCAAAGCTCATTTTGGCTTGTTTGCTTGGAGCATTTAAACTTCTAAGTAAACTGTATGCTGTTCCACAAATAGCACTCAGCAAAACTGGCACTTGTTTCTCATTGGCAGTTCCATTTGGTTTAAAATACTGCTCAATTCACTTAGTATGCATCAGCCAGCTATCCATTGGGTAATTGAACACATCTATCTTTCCAGCCATTTCTACTTTTAAAAATTTCTGATTATTATCATCCAGCACTCACTATTTATGAACTGGTAAATTTGTAAGTTTTCTGCCTTTTTTTTCTCTCTCGCTGCGTCCTTGCAGCACCTAGTCCATAACTTTCTGCAAAAGTGCAGGTGCAGATGCTACTCCAAAACCAAGTCTATTATAATGATAAAGCCCTTTGTTTTGATGCACTTTTAAAAGCTCAAATGTCTTGCTGCAGTGCAACAGGTGGGTAGTAATCTTCGTTTTGCTTAAAACTTACTCATCACCACTGTTCTGTTTTTTATCTCCAAGCATAAAACTAATTGGGAAAAATAAAACACATGGGGAGAATGGGAATAACGTGTCTACACTTAATTTCATTTTTAATTTTAGCAAGGCATGCACTTAGGACATAATGGCATAATGACATATGCTACTCATGTACTTTTACAGATAAGTGATAATGAACTGTGTAAACAACAAAAAATATTTAACTAAACAATATATTTACAATATCACTCAAATAATAAATTCACAACAGTGACAAATCAGCAGATATGAAGGAGATTTAAAATTTGGCCGAGAGGTGCCGTGACAGCAACTTCTCATTTAATAAGACCAAGGAGATGATTATTGACTGCAAAAGGAGCAAACCACAGGTCCATAAGCCAATCCTCATCAGAGGATTAGAGGTGAAGAGTATCACCAATTTTAAATTCCATGGTGTTATCATTTCAGAGGATCTATCTTGGGTCCGGCATGTACGCAAGTACCACTACAAGAAAAAAACACAGCGATACCTCTACTTTCTTAGAACTTTGCAAAGATTCAGCATGCCATCTTAGATATTGACAAACTTCGATAAATGTGCGGTGGAGAGTATATTGATTGGTTGCATCACAGTCTGGTATGGAAACACAAATGCCCTTGAACAGAAATCCCTCAAAAGGTATTGGATACAGCCCAATCCATCATGGGTCAAGCTTTTCCCACCACTGAGCACATCTACATGAAGTGCTGTGGCAGCATCCATCGTCAAGGACACCCACTCTCCAGGCCATGCTCTCTTCTGCCTCCTGCCATCAGGAGGAGATAGGAACAACACCACCAGGTTCAGGAACAGTTATCCTCAACCATCAGGCTCTTGAACTAGAGGGGATACCATCACTCAGTTTAATTCACCCCAATACTGATCTGTTCCCACTACCTATGGACTCACTTTTAAGGACTCTTCAACACATATTCTCAATATTTATTGCTTATTTATTTTTTCTTCTTATTATTATTTTTCTTTTTGCAATGTACTTGCGCAGTTTGTTGAATCTTGCTCACTAGTTGTTTGTCTGTCTTATGTGCTGTCATTCATTAATTCTATTGTGCTTCTTTGTATTTACTGTGAATGCCTGCAAGCAAATAAATCTCAGGATTGGATACGGTGATTATACATGCACTTTGATAATAAATTTACCTTGTACTTTGAACATTCAGTGACAGGTTTTGCAAATAAAATTACAAGTTAACCAGCCAATTTGTTGTAGAAAAGCAGCATCCATCAAAGATCCTCACCACCCAGGCCATGCTCTTTTCTCATTGTTGCCTTCAAGTAGAAGGTACAAGTGTACCACTAGGTTCAAGAACAGCTACTCTCCCTCACCCATCAGGCTCTTGAACAAAAGAGGTTAACTAAACTCATTCTATTTCACAACCAATAATCTCACTTCAAGGACCCTTCATCTTATTATTTCATGCTATTTTCATGTTATTTCATGCTGTTACTTAGTGCTATTTCTTTATATTTGCTTTTTGCACACTTTGTTGTTCATTAATCCTGTTTACAATTACTGTTCTATAGATTTGCTGAACATGCCCCCAGGACAATCTCAGGGTTGTATGTGGAGACATGCATGTACCCTGATAATAAATTTTACTTTGAATATTGAACTTTGAAGTTCTTCTGTGGTATAAAATGTTACATTTTACTCCATTTCTAGCACTTCAGTTTATAGCCATGTTTTCCACCTGGCATTCAGCAGCAAGTCACAAGTGAGACTGGGACATACTCAACCCAGCCTGAGCATTGTTGTGCCAAGCCCCCTCCTATCCCTACCTTTTGATGACACACTCAGTACAGCTAACCAGCAGTACATACAACCAGGTAGCCATCAGCTATAATTGAGATGATTTTACCAATGAATATACTGAGGATTATAAATTTTAATTGGAAAATGATTTATATTGAACATGTATTCCAGTGGGATACATTTCCACACTTTACCAGTGAAAATGATAGGAAGGTTATCGTTTATGCAGCAGAATGGGTCAGAAAGCTGAAAACATAGGTTAAGATTGAACTGAGACTCGGGGGAGTAATATCTTCTCTCTAAGCCAGTAGGCATGAATCAACAGAACAAAATTGCTCATAATTCAGCATTAACTGGTTCTAAATTGTCAGTCCCACTCAGAGAAATCATTAGATATTTGATGTGAAAAATGGAAATGTCACAGTGACATTGCACAGACCTGTCTCTTGAGATTCAGTGTAAAGCATACTGTGCAGAGAAAGCTTTGACCTGTACCTAACCTATGTTTTTTTCTCTTGTACTGAGATTGAGTGCAAAAGGTGTGGTAATTAAAAATTTAAGAGATATTCCTCTTCACAAAGGTTTAATGTTTGTGGATGTGCTTCGTATTCAAACCATGTTTTGGTAAAATGCAACTCAGGCGTGCTTTGTCATATCAAGATGGAAGTAAAATTTTCTTTCAGGGCATCATTGATTTACTATGACACATATCAAGGCTATGTGATCCATCAAGTCTCTGCAGCTTATCCAGTCAGTCTCACTCTGCCTGATTTTCTCCCATCAGCTCTCCAAACTATTTCAACCTGCATGTCTATCCAGTTCCTTCTTGAAAGTCCTAATCAATTCCAATTCAACACTGTTATAAGTAGTGAGTCCTAGGTTATGATAAGTTTCTGTATAAAATAAACCTTTTCCTAACTTCTTTTCTAAATTTTAAACCTATGCCTGATTGAAAACAGCTTCCTTCCATTTGCTCCGTTTAATCTTATTATTTGGTTTTGAACATCTTAATTAGATCTCATCTCCTTTCAAATGTACTTCCACCCAGGAGAACTACAGCCTCTCCAGTTGAATCTAATAGTTTAAACTACTCATCCCTAGAATTATTCAAGGAAAAAGCCTTCTGCACTCTCTCCATGTTGTGGTAATCTGTATCAGATGTCATACACAAGTTGATGGCTAACTAGTGTTATATATTAGCTAAACATAACATCTTTATTTTTGCACTCTGGAACTGTTTATGAATCCCAGGATCCCATGTGCTTTACTAATGAGCGCTGCCTCAACATGCTCTAACACTTTTGAAGCCTGTATTCTTTTAAAGACATATTCATCCAGAACAGAGACAGAATTCCCCTGGAACTCATCATTCACCCTTTAGCCTCCACATCCTGCACATTATCTTCCACCAGTTCTGCCATCTTCAGCAGAAACCCAGAGCTAGCCACATCTTTCTCTCCTCACCCCTCTCCCTATGACTTACTTATCCACTCATCCCTCTCTACAAGCCCATCCCGACCCCTGGCTCTTTATCCTGAAACTGTAGGAGGTACTACACTTGCTCATTCATCTCTTTCCTTACCAATATACAGGGACTTGTAGCCTTTCCAAGTGTGGCCAAGAGGCATCTTCCAACCAGCTCTACAGAGATCTATGCTACAGAAGAAGGATGCTTTTGTGAGAATGCTTTCTTTGGACGACAGTTCAGCATTCAATATTATAATTTCCTCCAGGTTCGACAAGAAGCTCAGAGACCTCGGCCTTCACCCTGCCTTGTGCAGGTGGATCCTGGACTTCCTGTCAGATTGCCAGCTGGTGGTAAGAGTGGGCTCCCTCACCTCTGCCCCTCAACACAGGTACCCCTCAGGGCTGTGTTATAAGCCCCCTCCTTTACTCTCTGTATACCCATGACTGTGTCACCACCCACAGCTCCAATCTTCTAATTAAATTTGCTGATGGTACTACATTGATTTGCCTAATCTCAAGTAATAATGGGGCAGCCTACAGAGAAGAAGTCATCACCCTGACACAGTGGTGTCAAGAATGCGACCTCTCCCTCAATGTCACAAAAACAAAGCAGCTGGTTGTGGACTACAGGAGGAATGGAGACAGGCTAACCTCTAATGGCATCAATGGATCTGGGGTTGAGAGGGTGAACAGATTTAAGTTCCTCGGCATAAACATCACCGAGGATCTCACGTGATCTGTACATACCGGCTGTGTGGTGAAAAAAGCACAACAGCGCCTCTTTTACCTCAGACAGTTAAAGAAGTTAGGTATGGGCCCCCAAATCCTCAGGACTTTCTACGGGAGCACAATTGAGAGCTTCCTGACCGGCTGCATCTCTGCTTGGTATGGAATCTGAACTTACCTCAATTGCAAGACTCTGCAGACAGTAGTGCAGACTGCCCAGCGCTACTGCAGAAGTGAACTTTCCACTATTCAGGACATTTACAGAGACAGGTGTGTAAAAAGGGCCCGAAGGATCATTGGGGACGCGTGTCACCCCAACCACAAACTGTTCCAGCTGCTATCATCTGGGAAATGGTACCACAGCATAAAAGCCAGGACCAGCAGGCTTCAGGACAGCTTCTTCCACCAGGCCATCAGACTGATTAATTCAAGCTGATACAATTGTTTTTTTTTGTTATATTGGCTGTCCTGTTGTTCATACTATTTAATATAAATTACATTTAGACAGAGATGTAACGTAAAGATTTTTATTCATATATGTGAAGGAAGTACGTAATAAAGTCAATTCAATTCATTCTGTGCTCCTATTGTTCCTTCACTAAATCAGCAAGATCAAATGCAAACTAGGCAACTATTTTGCAGAGCAATACACACCAAGTGCAAGAGGAACACAGCGTGACAGGCAGCATCTGTGGTAATGAATTTTTAAATGAATGGAACAAAATTTATTTTGCAGAGCACCTGTGCTCTAAACACAACGCTCTGGTTGCTGTCCATTTCCACTCCCTTCTGGGAGTTGTGTTCACTTCTATTTGCTTCATTATAGGAAAGATGTGGCTGTTTGAGAGATTTACCAGGATACCGCCTGGATTAGACAACCTGGTTGATGAGGAAAGGTTGAGCGTGTTAGGACTTTTCTCTTTAGAGCAAAGAAGACCAGAAGTGACTTGATAGTGGTGTATAAGATTAGAAAAGGCATAAAAAGAGTGGACAGCCAGCAATTTTCCCAGGGTATCAATGGCTGATACCAAAGGATATCTGATAAAGGAAATGAAGGAAATAGAGGTTGATACATTAGGGACATTTAAGAGACTCTTAGCTAGGCACAGGTTTGTAAGGAAAATGGAAGGTTATGTGTTGTGTAGGAGCAAAGGGTTAGATTGACCATGGAGTAGATTTATATAGTCCAAAGCAGAATGGCTTGTACTGCGCTAAACTGTTCTATGTTCTCATTCACAGACTGACCTGGCTGTCTTCAGCTTTCTCCACTGCAGGGGTGATACCCAACACAAGACCTCATATTCTACCTGGGTAATCTACAACGCAATGGTAGGAGATCAGGGGATTTTAAAATTATATGTCCATTACAGAATCCTCGGGATGTAATTTCAGCTGATGTGCTCTTTTCAAGTTGAGCTGCACTCAGCGGCAATTTTATCAAGTTCACTGTCTTCTGTTGCTGTAGCTCACCCACATCAAGGTTTGACTGCATGTAGAGATGTTCTTCTGCACACCACTGTTGTAACACCCAGTTATTTGAATAACTGTCACCTCCCTGTCAGCATCAACCAGTCTGGTGATTCTCCTCATGAACAAGGCATTTTCACCCACAGAACTGCAACTCACTGGGTGTTTTTGTTTTGTTTTTTAAACCATTCCCTGTAAACTCTTTGGATTGTGTGCATGAAAATCACAGGAGATCAACTGTTTCTGAGACATGCAAATCACCCTGTCTGGCACCAACAATCAATCCATGGTCAAAGTCACATTTTGATCTCATTTTGATGTATGGTCTGAACAGCAACTGAACCTTTTGACCATACTTTTATGCATTGCGTTGCTACCACTTGATTGCATTAATGAGGTGTACAGCTTTACTTAATACAGTGGTCGCAGAGTGCATAAGTATGAGACATTTACCACCCAGTAATCAGAACTAAGATGGTTTAAACTTCGCATTTAATGCCTTAACTTATATTCTGCCCCACGTCCATCTCCTGTACTCAGTACATTGATTTATGAAGGTCAATATGCTACAAGCTTTTATTATGACCCTATCTACCTGTGATGCCACTTTCAATGAATAATGGAGCTATATTTCCAGATCCCTTTGTTCTACCAGACTCCTCAGTGCCCAGCTGTTCACTGTGTACAACCTACCAAAGTGCAAAACCACACATTTGTCTGCTTAAGTTCCATCTGCTATTTTTCAGCCCATTTTTCCAGCTGATGCAGAACCCTCTTCAAGCCTTGATAGCCTTCCTCACTGTCCGCTACACTCACAATCTTGGTGTCATCCATAAATTTGCTGATCCAGTTAGCCACATTATCAGCCAGATCATTGATATAGGTGACAAACAACAAAGGACCCAGTACTGATCCCTGTGGCACACCACTAGTCACAGGCCTCTTGTCAGAGAGGAAATACCTCTACGACCACTGTCTGGCTTCTCCCACAAAGCCAACGTCTGATCCAATTTACTATCTCATCCTGAGTGCCGAGTGGCAGAACCTTCTTTCCAGCCTCCTAAGTGGGACATTGTCAAATGCCTTACTAAAGTTTACGTAGACAACATTCACTGACTTGCCTTTTTTACTTTCCTGGAGACTTCCTCAAAAAACTCTATAAGATTGGTTAGGTATAGCCTACCACGCACGAAGTCATCAGTCCATGTGTATCCAAATATTTATATATCCGTTTCCTTCCAAAAACGTTGCCACAGCTGATTCAGACTTAGTGGCCAATAATTTCCTCGTTTCTGTTTAGAGCCTTTTTTAAACAGCATGACAACATTGGTTATTCTTCAGTCCTCTGGTACCTCTCCTGTTGCTAAGGATGTTTTAAATAACTCTGCTTGAGCCCAGATAATTTCTCCACTTGCCTCTCGTAGTGTCTGAGGGAACACCTTGTTAGGCCCTGGGGATTCCTCCGCTCAGATTTGCCTCAGGGTAGCAAACATCTCCTCCTCTGTAATCTGTACAGGATCCATGAAGTTGATACCACTTTGCCTCACTTCTGTAGACTCTGTATCTGTCGCCAGAGTAAAACAGATGCAAAGAATACATTCAAGATCTCCCCCACCTGATTGGACTCCACACACAGATTAACATTTTGGTCTTCCAGAGGAAGAATTTAGACCCTTGCAATCCTTTTGCTCTTAACATATCTGTAGAATCTCCTAGAATTCTCCTTCACCTTGTCCACTAGAACAACTTCATGCTTCTTTTAGCCTTGTTGTCTTGCATTTCTTAAATTCCTAATATGCACATCCTTTTTTCTCTTAACTCAGGCCTCAATATTTCTTGAAAACCAAGGTTCCCTACACCTGTTATCTTTATCTTTTATTCTGACAGGCCTCCCACTTTCTTAATACATCTTTGCCAGAAAGCAACCTGTCCCAATCCAGACTTGCCAGAGCATTTCTGATACCACTAAAATTGGTCTTTTTCCAGTTTCAAACCGTGGACCAGACCTATCTCTTTGCATATTTACTTTGAAACTTATGGAATTGTGGTCACTGAATGCAAAGTGTTCCCCTACACAAACTTCTGTCACCTGTCCAGCCTCATTCCTTAATAGCAGATCCAGTATTTAACACTCTGTCATTGAGACTTCTTAAATACCGATGAAGGAAACTTTCCTGAACACATATGATAAACTCTATCCCACCTAGTCCTTTTACTGTAAGGGATTCCTGTCAATATGTGAAAAGTTAAAGTCACCTGCAATAAAAACCTTATGTTCCTTGCAACAGTCTGCAATCTCTTTACAAATTTATTCCTCTAAATCCTGTGGACTGTTGGGTGGTCTATAATATAGCCCATTAATGTGGTCATACCTTTCTTATTTCTCAGTTCCGCTGAAGCGTTTCGCTAGTTGAGTTCTCCAGCCTGTCCAGATGGAGCACTGCCAAGACATTTTCCCTGACTTGTAACACCACCCCTCCTCTTTTAATCCCTCCCCCTCTGTCACGTCTAAGACAACGGAACCCTGGGATATTGAGCTGCCACTCGTACCCCTCCTGCCAACAAGACTCCCTAATGGCTACAAAGTGATAATTCCAGGTGTTGGTTGATGCCCCGTGCTCATCTGCCTTTCCTATGATACTTCTTGCAGTGAAATAAATGTAGCTCAGGACACTAGTTGCACCATGCTCAGTCTTTTGATTCCTAATTTTGTCTGAGGTCTTACTAACATCTGCCTCCACAGCCTCTCCACTAACTCTTCTGGCGCTCTGGTTCCCATCCCCCGCAACTCTAACTTAAACTAGTTTTGTCATTTAACTAATATCTAACAACAGGACAACATATCTCTTGACATACCAAGTGTTTAATTTATTTCAACATTTAGTGGCTGTGAATGTTAAGTGGCTAAGAAAATAGGAGAATCAGCAGGCCATTCAGCCCCTTAAGCCTTCAGTATGGTCATGGTTGATATGCTCCAGGTCTCCTCTCCTCAGTGCCATTTTCCTGAAGTCTACAAGTCCCTATCCTTCCAAAAATTATCTGCTTTCTCTTCAAATAACCCCTAGTGATCTCACCTCAACAACCCTGCAAGGTAGAAATTAGTAGAGATTCACAAGCCCCGCAAGGTAAAATCTGTTCTAGAGTATTGTGCTTGTAAAAGACACGTTGTTTAATTAACTGCAGCTCATCAAGGCTTGATATGGGGAAAGTAGAGACAGGAGAATCTGAGACAGGTGTCATGTGCATACATGTAAAACAAGAGACAATGTGCCTTTATGAGGTCGCATAAGGACAGCATGCAGATGAGGAGGTTCGTTATGAGACTCTGCACACATAATGTGCATCTGTAATGCCTCAATAATGCATCGACTCCTCTCGCTTGACAGCTGCAGTAGATGACTGTAATGAGAATTTTAAATTCAATTTAATTTAACCTGTAACTCAATTCTATGGAACATTGATCTAGAGATGAAAGGCCAAATGAGTTTGTTCTGATCTTAAAATAGGAAGTTAAAAACGGATTGCAAACAGGCTGTGTGATGTAATGCATGGAGGACATGGGAAGTCAGCAGCAGCTCAAGGTTTGAATGAAGGCAAATTGCCTTGCTTGTGTATTGTATTAGAATTTAGGCCAAACCCTCTAAACAAAATTAAAACAGAGGAAACAGAAGTCTGCCCAGATAACAAATATCCCAGTTGAATTTTACAAATTTATGGCAGAGCGTTTCCCATTGGGAGAGAACGTGAGGCATTCTGGTGTCAAGGTTAGTAGGCTATTCAAATATTGTAAGATCTCATAGCAACCACTGCAGTGCACATGAAATTTTACACTAGATTATAGCAGGTTTAACATTCCATGGGGAGAACAATTTCATCTCTCTAGAAACAGTCTTTCACTGAAATTTCACTCCTGGTTTCACAAATACTGCAAATATTAAAATTTGATTGCTTAAAAATTTGTCTGCCTATCAACGTGTCTACTGGGCAATATGGGTCAGTGATTATGTCCAGTATTTTGCCATTTCTGATAAAGCCATCTCATTTCTTTGATGGGGACTGGGCATCCCTGCATCATTCTGTAAGGTATATTCTGCCCTTATTGATGACTGACTCTCTGTTGTCCTTAACAAGATTCTTACAGATCCGTGAATATGTTTAAAGTAAACCATATGACAAAAGAGTAGAATTAGACCATTTGGCCCATCATGTTTGCTCTGCTTTTCCATCATGGCTGATTTATTATCTCTCTCCATTCCACTCTCCCGCCTTCTCTCTGAAACTTAATCAAGAGCCTATCAACCTCCACTTTAAATATATTCAGTGACTTGGCCTCCATAGCTGTCCGTAACAATGAATTCCACAGATTCACTACCCTCTGGTTAAAGAAATTCTTCCTCATCTCTATTCTAAATGGATGTTCCTCTGTTCTGAGGCTGTGCCCTTGGACCAGGACTATAGGAAACATTCTCTCCACATCCACTATATCTAGGCCTTTCAATATTCATTAAGTTTCAATGAGATTCCCCCCCCCCCCCACATTCTTCTAAACTCCAGTAAGCACAAGCCCAGAGCCATCAAATACCCCTCATATATAAACCCTTTCATTCCTGGAATCATTCTTGTGAATCTCCTCAAGACCATCCCCAATGCCAGCACATCATTTCTTAGATAAAGGGCCCAAAACTGCTGATGATGCTCTGTGTGGTCTGACCAATGCCTTATAAAGCCTCAGCATCACACCTTTGCTCTTTTATTCTCATCCTCTTCAAATGTATGCATAAATTGCATTTGCCTGCCTTACCACGGCAAACTCCCCCCACAAGGGGAAATAAAATCTTAGATCATGTCTGCACAAATGTGGCTGATGCTTACAAAGCCACTACCCTCCCCCACCTGGGACAGTCCGACCATCTTTCATTGTTTCTGCTTCCCAAGTGTAGCCCGGTCATTGAACGTGTGAAACCCACAATGAAGACCATTCAGTTCTGGCTGGAAGGAGTTTGCTGCCCATGCCACCACAGACTCTCAGATTAACATTGATTTATATACCAACTCTGTCCTTGAGCACACCAACAAGTGACATCACAAAAACAAATAAAAGTTTTCCCCAATCAGGAACCATGGATGAACAGAGAGGTTCGCCTCCTGTTCAAAGCCAGAGATTCAGCCTTCAGGTCTGGAGACCGGGTGACTTACAGCTCAGCCAGGGCCAACCTGAGGAGGGGAATCTCTCAGGCTAAACACACATACGAACAGAGAATCGAGGAGCATTTCAACTTCTCGGACCCCCAGCGCATGTGGCGTGGCATTCAGGTCATTACAGACTTCAAACCACCTAGTACTGTGCCCCCTTCCAGCTCTGCTTACCTCCCTGATTGTGGTGAACTACATATACGTGTCTGGACACGCCCCCCCGCTCCCCACCCGCTGACTGCTCCTGTGGCTCCTCCCTCGGTCCCCGGTATAGAGGAGATTGGGGCCTGAGCCCTGCCCTCAGTCTCCAGGATGTAGTATGGTGCTCAATTGCTGCTTGTTCTTTCTTCCAGTCAATAAAAGCGTATATCTCGCCTCACATCTCAGAGAGTTATTGATGGTGCATCACTGATGAGCTCAGTTACTTCTATGCTCGCTTTGACCGAGGGAACAAGGAGGTCACCCTCAAAGCGGATCTCCCACCTGGTGAACTGCCTCTCTCACTTTCCACCTCCGACGTTTGCGCCACCCTGAGCAGGGTGAATATAGGGAAGACAGCTGGTCCGGATGGAATACCTGGCCGTGTGCTCAGAGTCTGTGCGGGGCAGTTGGCCGGGGACTTCATGGACATTTTCAATCTCTCCCTGGCCCAGGCAGTTGTCCCTACAAGCTTCAAGATCACCACCATCGTGCCAGTGCTGAAGCATTCCACTGCCGCGGGCCTGAATGACTTCCGCCCAGTTGCACTCACCCCCACCATTGTAAAGTGCTTTGAGAGACTGGTTCTATCACATCCGAAATCCTGTCTGCACACTACCTTGCACCCCCATCAATTTTCCTATTGCATCCACAGAGGATGCCATCTCCACGGCACTTCATTCTGCCCTGACCCACCTGGACGGCCCCAACTTTTACGTCAGAATGCTGTTCATTGACTTTAGTTCGGCATTCAATACTGCGACCCCCTCCGAGCTGATCGCCAAACTTCTCCAGTTTGGTATCAGGTCATCCCTCTGCAATTGGACCTTGGACTTCCTGACTAACGGACCCCAATCTGTTAAGTTAGACAACCTCTCGTCCTCCATTCTCATCCTGAACACCGGTGTGCCTCAAGGCTGTGTGCTGAGCCCTCTTCTGTACTCCCTTTTCACCTATGACTGCATTCCTGTACATAGTTCTAACTCCATAATCAAGTTTGCAGATGACACCACAGTAATTGGCCTGATCAGAGAGGATGACAAGATGGCCTACAGGGATGAGATCCAGCACCTGGCTGCGTGGTGTGCCGACAACAACCTGGCCCTTAACGCCCAGAAGACCAAGGAGATCATTGTGGACTTCAGGCATGCTAGGAGCCACACTCACGTCCCCAGCTACATCACTGGAGCTGTAGTGGAGCGTGTATCAAGCTTCAGATTCCTTGCTGTCCACATTTCCGAGGATCTCACCTGGTCACTGAACTCCTCCATCCTGATCAAAAAGGAACAACAAACAGTGCCTTTTATTTCCTGTGGAGCATCAAGAAAGCTCACCTCTGTCCCAGGATACTGACCGCTGTACCACTGAGAGCATACTCACCAACTGCATCTCAGCGTGGTACGGCAATTGTCCCGTATCAGACTGCAAAGCACTCCAGCGGGTGGTGAAAACTGCCCAACGGATTATCGGCACCCAATTGCCCACCACTGAGAACATCTACCATAAACGCTGCCTGGGCAGGACGAAAAGCATTATTGAGGATGCATCTCACCCTAACCATAGACTTTTTACTCTCCTCCCATCCGGTAGGCGCTATAGGAGCCTCCGGTCCCGCACCAACAGACACAGAAAGAGCTTCTTCCCTGAGGCTGTGACCCTGCTGAGCCTCACATCACAGCACTAAGCAGTATTGCACCCATATTGTACTGTCTCAGTACTTTTATATAGCACTTACTTTTTATTCAGTTATTTTGTAAATAACACTATTCTTTGCATTTCTCGTTAGATGCTAACTGCATTTCATTTGGCTTTGTATCCTTACTCGGCACAATGACAACAAAGTTGAATCTAATCTAATCTAATCTAATCTGATCTAAATTAACCATTAGGGAATCCTGCACAAGGTCTCCAAAGTCCCTTAGCACCTCTTATTTCTGAAAATTAAAGTAATATCTGCCCTATTGTATAAAATAGCATAAAACAAAAAATCAGAATTTGCAGGAAATCGATAATAATAATCACTAATACTTCAGGGCTGGTAGGAGTGGACGACATTAACTGGGCTAAGTAAAGGGTTCAAGGCATGTGGTTAAATCAGCTGCCAACAAATAACTACTCTTTATTTTAGGTCTGTACTTAGCGTAAGAGGAGAAGCTAAAGCTGGTGCTTTCACTGCCAAGGCAAATGCTTTCAGCTGCCTGGATTCATGACTGAATCCCGAAATTCTGGTGTCAAGAGGATAAGACTTAATAAAAAGAGCCATTACAAAAAATAAATGCCACAGGCCGAATAACTGCAGAAGGAAAAGCTTATTTTTAAACATTTTATTTCATATATCACTCACAAGGAGAAAATTCATATGACAAATAGCACAGGTTATCAGTCTAATGAGTGATGAATGGATCTGAATCAGAGACTCTGCAGTCCTATAATTCACATATGAAATCATAACTCATTTTACCCATAGTAGCATTGTGGAATACCAACAACTGATATGTTGAACAATTTATTGAAATGTGCCCTACGTCAATGCTCACTTCTGGATTTGAACTACTAGGCTGACAGAGTATTATTTTGATAGCCCCTGTTCAGAATTCTATCAATTTCTCTTGGCATTCTAGAAACCCCACCTTTGAAAAGATCAGTGAAGAAAATTATAGCTGGCCCAGTATAATAATACCTTCAGTAAGACATCACGGACAGAAAATGACTCGATGTGCTCAGTGAATTAATTGAAGCAATACCTAGGTTCAATATCAATACAACTACTGAACCAAATGGAGCTGTTGTTTAAATGTATTTTAATCATAAAATAATGTTTGTTTTGGTGACACTGAGTTTAGTAGAAAGATTAATAATCATTTGTATATTTTAATTCCCTGTGATTTAACTACCATTCCTATTTCTCTCATCTCTTAAGAACATGAACACCAGATGTCATCTGCTTCAATGGAAAGTCATCTATAAATAGCTATCCAATAAGGTATTGCTACTTTGTGTTTATGCGATTTATAGAAATGTAACATCTGAACAGACAGCACTTTAGCCTTCAAGTGAGTTCTAGATCTGTTGAATCAAGAATAACTTACATGTACAAAACTAAGTAAGCCTATACCTGTAACACACACAAGATGCTGGAGAAACTCAGCAGGCCAGGCAGCATCTAATGAAAAGATTAAACAGTCAACATTTTGGGCCAAAATCCTTCATCCTCTTGATTGTGAATCAATTCCTGTTCAATTATCCTGCATATACTTCAACAGTCTGTCCACAATCTGTTTAAGCAGCATAAGACTATAAGATATAGAAGCAGAATTAGGCCATTTGTCCCATTCTCTGCTCCACCATTTTATCATAGGTGATCCATTTCCCTCTCAGCCCCAATTCCCTGCTTTCTCCCCATATCCCTTCATCCCCTGACTAATCAAGAATCTGTCAACGTTCGCTTAAATATGCCCAATGACTTGGCCTCCACAGCCACCTGTGTCAATGAATTTCACAGATTCACCACTCTCTCGCTAAAGAAACTCCTCCTCATCTTTGTTCTAAAAGGTTGCCCTTCTATTCCTGAGGCTGTGTCCTTTGGTCTTAGACTGTCCCACCATCCTCTCAACATCCACTCCATCAAGGCCTTTTAACATTCAATAGGTTTCAATGAGGTCACCACTCATTCTTCTGAATTCCAGTGACTATAGGCTCAGAGCCATCAAACACTCTTCATACGACAAGCCATTCAATCCTGAAATCACTTTTGTGAACCTCCTTTGAACGCTCTGCAGTTTCAGCACATTCTTTCTAAGATAAGGAGCCCAAAACCACTCACAACACTCCAAATGAGGCCTCATCAGTGTGTTATAAATCTCAACATTACACACTTGCTTTTATATTCTAGTCCTTTCAAAATGAATGCTAACATTGTATTTGCCTTCCTCACCACCAATTCAACCTGCGAATTAACCTTCAAGGAATCCTGCACAAGGACTCCCAAGTCCCTCTGCACCTCAGATTTTTTGAATTTTCTCTCCATTTAGAAAATAGTCTACACTTTTATTTCTTCTACCGAAGTGCATGACCATACACCTTCCGACACTGTATTCCGTCTGCTGTTTTTTTGCCCATTCTCAGAACCTGTCTAAGTCCAACTGTAGCTTCACTGCATCTTCAAAACTATCTGCTCCTCCACCTATCTTTGTATCATCCACAAACTTAGCCACAAAACCATCAATGCAACTTTGAAGTCATTGACATATAATGTAAAAATAAGTAGTCCCAACACAGATCTCTGGGGAACACCACTAGTCATTGGCAGCCAACCAAAAAGGTTCTCTTTATTCCTACTCTTTGCCTCTTGCCAGTAAGCCACTGCTTTATCCATGCTAATATCTTTCCTGCAGGATGAATTATCTCATATTTTGATCACTGCCTCCTAAGGCATCCTTTAAGCTTTCTAATCAATTCCAGTTCATTGCACAACACCCAGTCCAGAATAGCTGATACCCTAGAGGACTCAAACACAAGCTTCTTGAAAAAGCCATGTTGTAGGCTTTCTACAAATTCCCTTTCTTGGGATCGAGCGCCAACTGTATTTTCCCAATCTACCTGCATTTTGAAATTCCCCATGACTATCGTAACATTGCACTTTTGATATGCATTTCTATCTCTCATTGTAATTTGTAGACCCTATCTTTGCTACTGTTCATAGGTCGGTATATAACTCCAATCGTGATAATTTTACCTTTGCAGTTACTTACCTCTACCCAGTACGATTCTACACCTTCTGATCCTATGTCACCTCTATCTAAAGATTTGATTTCATTTTTTAACCAAAAGAACCACTCCACCTCTTCTGCCTACCTGGCTGTCACTTGGTTCTCAACATTAAACTCCCGGCTATAACCTTCTTTCAGCCACGATTCAGTGATGCCCACAATGTCGTGCATGCCAATCTGTATCTGTGCTACAGGTTCATCTATCTTTTTCTGTATAATGCGTGCATTCAAATGTAACACCTTCAATCTTGTATTCATCACCCTTTTTGATTTTCTCCCCCTATTGACATTGCATCTCATCTTGTTGACTGTTATTTCACCCTATCATCAGCCTGTCCTTGCTAGCAGTCTCATTGTACACTGCCTCTGTTTGTAAACCAACTACTGTACTCCATCCTCAGCCCTATCACTTCGGTTCTCATCCCATGACAAATTAATTTAAACACTCCAAAAAGCTCTTGCAAATCTGCCCACAAGGATATTAGCTCCCCTTATATTCAGGTGAAGCATATCCCTTTAGTACAGGCCCTACCTTTCACAGAAGAGATAATTTGACATATTGAACTGAATTGACTTTATTACTTACATCCTTCATATACACGAGGAGTAAAAATCTTTACATCACATCCCGTTTAAATGTGCAATGTGCAATTGTAGTAACTTATAATAAATATTGTGTAAAACAGGATAGGCAATATAACATAGAAATATAGTTGTGTCAGCATGAATTAAACAGTCTGATGGCCTGGTGAAAGAAGCTGTCCCAGAACCTGTTGGTCCTGACTTTTATGCTGCGGTACCATTTCCCAGATGATAGAAGCTGGAACAGTTTATGGCTGGGGTGACTGGGGTCTCCAATGATCCTTTGGGCCCTTTTTAGTACCTGTGTTTGTAAATGTCCTGAATAGTGGGAAGTTCACATCTACAGATGCGCTGGGCTGTCCGCACCACTCTCTGCAGTCCTGCGATTGAGGGAGGTACAGTTCCCGTACCAGGCAGTGATGCAGCCAGTCAGGATGCTCTTAATTGTGTCCCTGTGGAAAGTTCTTAGAATTTGGGGGGAGGGGGGGCCATACCATACTTTTTCAAATGTCTGTGGTGAACGCCGTTGTGCCTTTTTCACCACACAGCCGGTACGTACAGACCACGTGAAATCCTCGGTGATGTTTATGCCAATGAACTTAAAGCTGTTCACCCTTTCAACCCCAGATCCATTGATTCCAGCGATCCAGAAATCTGAACCCATGCACCATGCACCAGTTCTTCAGCCAGGCATTCATCTACCAAATCATCCTATTCTGGTCCACAGGCAGCTATCCAGAGATTACTACCCTGGAGATCCTGATTTGCAGCTTTCTACCCAGCTTCCTAAAATCTCTCTTCAGGAGCTCCTCACCTTTCAAACATATGTCATTGGTGCCAATATATACCAAGACTCCTGGCTGCTCCCCCTCCCCCTTTAGAATGTCATGGACCCTATCCGAGACATCCCCAACCCTGGCACCTGGGAGGCAACATACCATCCAGGTGTCTCTATCACATCTCTATTCCTCTAACTTTGGAATCTCCTATCACTACTACAGTCCTTTATATCTCTCTTCTCTTCTGAGCCACATCATCAGACTCAGTGTCAGAGATCTGGTCACTGTGGCTCCCCCCAGTAGGTCATCCCCCTCAGCAGTATCCAAAGTGGTATACTTATTATTGAGGGGGAATAGTCACAGGGGTACTCTGTACTGGCTGCCCATTCCCCTTCCTTCTCCTGACAGCCACCCAGCTATCTGCCAGAATGCAGAAATATATATGTTTAGAATGAAACAGAAGGCCAAACTGTACCGAGATAAAAATATTGAAACATTGGGTCACTTTGGAGTGCAGAGTTTTATTCCACCAGGAAAATTACGGATTTCCTTCGATTTAAATTAATGCAAAAAATCTCCACTGCTGCTTCACTGGGTAGGAAAATCTATTAGAATATTTGTTTAGGAGCGGAGGGCTCATTTATGTTGGAGTTTGTCGGAAAGTTACTGTGGGACCCGTTGGATCTTCCTTCAGCTATGGAGCTGGAAGTCAAAAGAGCCCACCGTGTGTTAGTCCCAAAACCTACCCAGGATAGAAAGCCACGCTCAGTAACAATTAAATTCCTTTGGTACAGCTCCAAGGCGGAGATTCTACGAAGGGCCTGGGGTGTTTTTAGAGCATAAATTAATATACTTCAACCAAGATTACCCCCCCGCGGTCCTCGAGAAACGCAAAGAATACTCCAAAGTAAGGCGAGTACTAAAGCAAAATAAGATTAGATTTCAAACTCCATACCCTGCTAAACTTCGAGTGTTTTATGACAAAGGGACGCAGTTGTACCAGACAGTGGAAGAGGTGACTACAGACATGAAGGCCAGAGGGTTGCCCGTCAACATAACCAAAACGAGGGAAAGCCTGACCAAGGAATTATCCCGCTCCGCTTGGGAAATAGTGCGAGAATCCAGAAGGCAGGAGACAGGAGGAGGCTGAGAGAAATATATCAGGAAGATACCGGGAGTTTCCCAAAGACAGTCCTCACCCCCTTCAGAAGAGCCATAAGGTTTGGCTAACTTTAAAAATGTTGAGAAGCTAAACAGAAGCAAAAGTACACGGTGATATAGCTATCTCGAGAAATACTTATTATAATGTAGATTTTATATTACTTAGTTGTTATTCTTTATTTGCTCATTTACTCCTTTCTCCCCACCAAAATGAGAATATATATATGTGTATGTAATCTGTGTGTGGGTGTGTGTGTGTGTGTGTATGTGTGTGTGTGTGTGTGTGTGTGTGTGTGTGTGTGTGTGTGTGTGTGTGTGTGTGTGTGTGTGTGTGTGTGTGTGTGTGTGTGTGTGTGTGTGTGTGTGTGTGTGTGTGTGTGTGTGTGTATGTTTGTTCACTGATTTTTATGAATACTGCAATGGGAGCCCTCAACCCACAAGTAGGAGGGGCTCCCCCCCCACAGCTAGACGGTTCCTCTATCCTATAGCTCAACCCAGGGGCATCTACTAGAGACCTCAGCCTTGGGATCACACGTTCGCTGCCATTTTTGTTATTATTTGTGTTTCTTGGTTCTTATTTGTTCAGGGAGTAGATTGATTAAGTTTTATTCTAATTTCAATGATACATTGACAGATAAATACAGATGGCTAAGGACAAGGTAAAATTCATTTCTTTTAATGTCAATGGGCTATTAAATCCAATCAAATGTAAGAGAATTTTATCCAATTTGGAACAATTTGATTCATACTGGGAAAAATAGTTTAACTACATAATGCCTCATAGGCCCGATTTTATTCTCACAGATCAATGAATCTGTTGTAAAAAAAAGATCACTCCCTACTTGTGCATAGTTATTTCATTTTGCTTGTTTTTTCTTTCCACTCTTTTCTATAAATGTGTACCTCAGATGAATACTTTGTGGAGATTTGTGATATATATGATTATATCATATAAATGTACAATGTCTGAAATACGTCTTATGGAAATGTTTGATGATGAACTTCAATAAAAATAATTACAAAAAAAAAGAATATTTGTTTAGAATTTTGCCCAAAATATCTCCCTCTTAAAATAAAAATATAGTACCGTGTAGATGTCTCAAGCACATGTTAAAAAATTCTGCAAAATTAAGATGCTTTCAAAAATAATAACATGAAAAGTTTCTAAATATCAGAAACCTCACTAGGAGGGTAGCAAATGGAAAAAAAAACTAAATCAAACCAATATTTTGTGTGACCACTTTTTTTTGCCTTTAAAACTACATCAATTCTCTTGGGTACACAGTTGTGCAGTTTTATATTTTAAAAAATCAGGTGGTAAGCTGGTCCAAGTATCTTGGAGAACTTGCCACAGTTTTTCTGCAGACATTGGCCATCTCGCTTGCTTCTGTGTCTCCAGGTAATCCCAGACAGCCCTGATGACGTTGAGATCAGGGCTCTGCGAAGGCTATAACATCTGTAAAAAAAATCGAGGGTGCCCAAGACCTTTGTGCAGTACTGTATATTAAAGAAAATATGCCTGTGATTAAGTTTGACCATTAGTAGAAATATTCTAATAAATTTATGCCCAGTTTCACCATAGTCCAGTTATAATGCTGAAATAGAAAGCCTTGCTGAATCTATTAAACCAAAGATTGAGGTAAAAAGGCATTTGGTTTATTTTTCCCTCTCTCCAACCTGTGTATAATTGTTTCACAGCTTATGCTGCTGTGATTGTTCAATGGTTTTCAAATGGGATAAGCTGAATTAGGATATGACAGAGATCTACAGGATATTATCAATTTACAAGCATCTGAGTTTGTTCTGTTTATAATAGGTGGTGAATACAGAATGATGGGTGCTGAAGAAGAATGCAGCAAAAAGTTTTGAAACCTCATATTCAGTTTATTTCAAGATTTAACTAAGAAGAAATATTCTGGATTTATAGAAATGGCTTCATCTCCATAAACAACAAGACATATTGTATTGACTCATGGAACTGCAAGTGTTTAGTCACTTAAAGTGCAGCAAATGGGTGCACTTTCATACAAGTTCAAGAGAGAGAGTTTTCTCTGCCACTGGACACCATAATTGGCAAAGATGAATGGTTTCTCTGAACAGATCACCTCTTGGGTTTTCCATCGTGTCTAGTGTTCCATGGAATCTGAGATTGGACTGATTTCAGTGGGGGCTACAGAGCAAGGAGACAAAATGAGGTACTTTTGGCTATTTTTCTTATTACTCTGCTTTAATGGTTATTGTTATATTCACAAGATGCTTGTAACGGAGTTTCATTTTTATTAAGTATGTATTTACTCTATTTTTAATTTGCTTAATGTCAAGGACATTTAAAAACCATTAAACATCACACAACGATTAATCATCAGCTTCCCTGTCACTGCACAGACCGCACATCTGGACACCCAGGTGTTCAGCACCAATGAGGTTGGCTCACAGGCATAGTGTACGACAAGTAAAGTACAGTATGGGAGGTGGGGGTGGACACTGTACCGTAGCAGTTAGCATAACACTCTTACAGCACCAGTGATCCAATTCTTGCTGTTGCCTGTAAGGAGATTGTATGTTCTCCCCATAACCATGTGGGCTTCCTCCAGCTGTTCTGGTTTCCTCCCACATTCCAAAGATGTGCAGGTTAATTGGGCAGCAAGGACTCCTTAGGCTGGAAAGGCTTGTTACCATACGTCTCCAAATAAAATGCAATGACTTTGACATAACAAGTTCTGACCAAATTAAGTTACCTATGCATTAATTCCTGAGGTCCCACACCACCAGTTTCAGGAACACTTATTAACCTACAACCATCAGGCTCCTAATCCAGCATAGATAACTGCACTCACCTCATCTCTCGAAATGATTCCATATCCTACAGACTCACACTCTACGACTCATGTTCTCAGTATTCTTTTTACTATTTGCACTATTTTTATTGTTTTGCATATTGATTGTCAGTCTTTATATTTATAGTTTTCACAATTCTATTGTATTTTATTTATTTTCCTATGAATGCTTGCAAGAAATTGAATCTCAAAGTAGTACGTAGTGACACATAAGTACTGAACTCTGATAATAAACTTACTTCGATTTTGACTTTGTTCTAAGGTTTGTCATTTCTATTACAAGTCACAGCAGGTAGGATAAAAGTGATTGCTGGGATCAAATGAAATGTCTGATGAAAAGCTTGCAAGTTACATGGAAAGATTGGAGAGGCCGAAGAGTTGCCACAAGTTATACTCAGAAATGCCAATACTCAATTATTTAATGGTTGTAAGTTCCAGACCCAATATCTACTACTTGCTGAATGACTGACGTAATTACTACACACCACTGTTAAACTCTATAAGCGCTCCCCCTTTTTGCTGTGGGACCCAATATTTTGCTGAGGAATTTTCATTCAGAGCCTACACTAGTTCACTCTGTTATGTGATTTTTCTGAGGATTCCAGTCCCATGTATTAGCAAGCAATGATAGTGTTTTTAACTTATTTACACTTAAATCTTCATGCTTTTATTTATCTGGTTAATTAATATGCTGTGTTGGGGTGTGGCCTAGTGGGCAAGGCATCAGACTAGTAACCTGAAGATCACTGGTTCGAGCCTCAGCTGAGGCAGCGTGTTTGTGCCCCTGAGCAAGGCACTTAACAACACATTGCTCTGTGACGTCACCGGTGCCAAGCTGCTTGGGTCCTAGTGCCCTTCCCTTGGACAACATCGGTGGCGTGCAGAGGGGAAGGCCTGCAGCTTGGGCAACTGTCGGTCTCCCATACAACCCTGCCCAGGCCTGCGGCCTGGAAACTCCAGGCGCAGATCCATGGTCTCTCGAGACAAACGGATGCCTCCACCACTAAATTAATATGCAGTAAATGACAGTTAATTAGGCCATTGGTTAATCAGACAAATCTTAAAGAACAAAAACTAATTCAGAAAATAGCTAGGATTCTCTTCATTTATTTGGGACACCACATCACTTAATTGGGACAAGAGACTATTGCTGAACAATTTCTAAGCAGTGTTGGATGCTGGCATCTATGTGGCTGTTAGATATTACACTGTGCTTAGAGAATTCAGGCTTAGAAATGGATGGGAATGGATGGAAATGAAAACAAAACCATTTCCCTACTTCAACAAGTTAGGAACTATGAAGAATTTGAAGGTTTCAACAATCATCTTGAAAGCTAAAATGAAAATGAAGATTTGGAGTACGCAGTCATCAATAATATTGTATGAAGGCAATCCATTATCTACACTAGGTGTTTGCTCTGATTTTGTTCATTTCCAGTCAATCAATAGAATGCAGCAGCACAAATGTACACTGAGTGAATTCCTCCATCAATACAATTAGGAACTAATACTTAGTTTTGAAGTACTGTAGTAGTATTGATGGTGTTCTAATCTGTTCTATATTTCATTTAATAGTTAATATTTTACTCAGTTAAATGTTAGTTTGCCTTTTTTTCCCTTTTTAACCATTTCAAAGAAACCAGCTAATTAAGGTAGCCCCTTAACTGGGCCAAAATGAACTGGTCACAATGTGTCCCAATTAATCGGAATCCACTATGTATAGTTTTTCTTCAGTAGCATAAAAATTACTTCAATGTCAGAGACATTTAAAATATAAAATACCTTACAGCTTTCGGAGCTGACAAAGCTGCTCTCCAGCTCTGATGGGTGTGAGACCCCTCTTGGATGCTTTGCCAACCAAACCAGACCAGTGAGCTCCAAGATGCAGAGGACCATGAGGCTGGTTCTCCGCATGTACCTAGGTAAATATAAACACTTGGGTGTCCTGGTGGAAATTCCATACAGCAGGTCTGATCCTGCATTTTCAGGTCAAGTTTAATCTACCCTCTGTCAGTTCCAGGGTCAAGGCTATTTTGAATAGCCCTTGAAATGGATGCAATGAGCATGATGTGCTATTACAATCTGACAGTAAATATCATAAGGGAAGCACATCAACATCATTTTGCCTGTTCATTATAATGACTAGTCCTTGAAGCCAGCACTAACTGCATGGTTCACTGACTGCACATATTACTTGCTAGCAATACTTACAAGCCTGCCTGCTTTGCTTGAAGCTAGCATGTGCTGGTTACAGTAGCAGTTTTAAACAGAAGATATATTGAGACTTTGGGAGTGTGTCCCAGATATCTGAATGTGCCAACAACCAGGCATGGGATGAAATGGACACCCTTTCAAATTGTCTTACAAGTTGTGATCATGATGGAAAGGAGGAGAGTATATAATATCAATGGAAGAACGTACAATGTTGCAGAATAAGGCCCTAGGGACATAGGTCTTCACCCAATCGCCAGATAAACTTGGGTTCTCGAAATGAACTGAACTCCAATTGTGAGATTCCTCACAAAGGGATCATCTGGTTTGCTTCCAAAATTCATAATATTCCTGCTTCAATGCTTTCAGTTCACACAGTGATTGATTCAAGTCATTTAAAAACAACAGAACTCTGCTATTTGTGATTTTTATAAATGACCTGGATGTAGAGGCGGAAGGATGGGTGAGTAAGTTTGTGGATGACACGAAGATTGGAGAAGTTATGGATGGAGCTGCAGGTTGTCGACGGTTACAAGAGGATATAGACAGGCCGCAGAGTTGGGCAAAAAATGGCAGATGGAGTTCAATCCGGATAAGTGTGAGGTACTGCATTTCGGAAGGACAAACCAGAAGACTGAGTACAGGATTAATGATCAGTTACTTAAGAGTGTGGGTGAACAAAGGGACCTTGGGGTTCAAATCCATACATCCCTCAAGGTCGCTGCACAGGTTGATAGGGTAGTTAAGAAGGCCTATGGGATGCTAGGCTTCATTAACAGGGGGATTGAGTTCAAGAGTAGAGAGGTCATGTTGCAACTCTACAAATCTCTGGTGAGACTACACTTAGAGTATTGTGTTCAATTCTGGTCACCTCATTATAGGAAGGATGTGGAAGCTATGGAGAGGGTGCAGAGATTTACCAGGATGTTGCCTGGTTTGGAGAACAAGTCATATGAAGCAAGGCTAGCAGAGCTGGGACTTTTCTCTTTGGAGCGTAGAAGAATGAGAGGGGACTTGATAGAGGTCTACAAGATTATAAGAAGCATCGATAGGGTGGATAATCAGTACCTGTTTCCCAGGGCACCAATAGCAAACACCAGAGGGCATATGTACAAAATTAAGGGAGGGAAGTTTAGGGGAGACATCAGGGGTAAGTTTTTTTTTACACAGAGAGTAGTGAGTGCTTGGAATGACTTGCCAGGGATGGTGGTAGAGACTAAAACATTAGGGGTATTTAAGAGCCTCTTGGACAGGCACATGGATGAAAGAAAAATAGAGGGTTATGGGGTAGTGTGGGTTTAGTACTTTTTAAGGATTATATGGGTCAGCACAACATGGAGGGCTGAAGGGCCTGTACTGTGCTGTAATGTTCTATGGTTCTATGGCCAAAATTATATTCTGATTATAAGCTGCTTTAAGTGGAATGTTCTTCCCTTTCGACCATCTCATCACAGCCTACTTTCCTGCATCAATTAATACCATTTTCCTCAGATTTGCCTCAGCTCAAGACATTATAGCTTTGTTCAAGTCTACCAGAGCAGTTGTACACTCGAAGCACAAGGAGTTCACAGCCCAATGCTCTTATGCTCTCAACATTCATTACTTGATATGACTAAGTTATAAAGGCATAGAAGCACAGAATGGAAACAGGCCATGTGGCCCAGCATGTCCATTCTGACTAGTGAGTACTCTTCTTCCAGTATTAATCCCCTCTTCCAGAACCTGTCCTATTATCTTCTAGTCATATGCACTTCAAATGCTAGATGCTGCCTGTGACTCCACCTTCAGCACTCGCTCTCCAACAGTGTATTCGAGCTATTCACCGCCCTTTGGATGAAAATAGCCCCCTTGAGATCTCTATATCTTTCACCACAAATCAATCTCCTCTTGTTATAGTGACCTACAGCAGGGGGAAAATTTTCCTGCTATTTAACTATCTATACCCTTCATAACTTTACTTACTTCACGTCTCTTCTTCACCTTCTCCACTCCAGGGAATACAGACCTAGTCTCTCCGATCTCTCCCTGTAGATGGAATACTCCATCCCTGGCAATACCCTGGTGACTCCATGATAGCTAATAGGATCCACCTGACTCTGCAGGTGATAGAGGAGCTCACCCATGGATCGTAGCATTCCTCTTGTGTATATTCCCACACCTATTTTTGTTCTGTCTCAACAGAAAGTGCTCAATAATCATTCTGGCCTGCAATAAAGTGATATGCAGCAGTATCGATACCCATAATCAAAATGACATTTTCAATAAACAATTGTCAGTAGAGGTACAGTTGTTATGCTAGTCTTTATGTATACAATAGATTCTGATCAATATGTACCTCTTCATTATCTGAAACCAGTGTGAGCACTGTACCTCAGCAGGAATGTGACATGCCTTTGCCTTCTTGTATCCCAGGCATTGCCAAGAATTGCCTTCTTTAAGGATTTGAGTACCCATACAATTCATCTTGCGTTATGACAAATTTAGTCCCGGGTCATCTTGAACATGAATTCTACGGCTAGGAATCTTTTATAATGCTCCCAACAAAGACTCCTACTTTTTACACCAGCATGATTTGCAGCCTTTCTACCTTTGACCACTCAATGACCCAACCCAAAATAGCTCCTTTAACAAGGATTTATTGATTTATCTGCTTCAATGGTTTTGAAATCCATTGTGTGGTTTTACTCTGAAACTCTGCACTTTCAGTTTAGCTAAAAAAAAATATATGCACAAACTTATGCTAAAAGCTTTTAAGAATGCTAAGTATGTGGGACCTTAAGTCTTTCTAAAGGGTAAATCATTATTGTGTCTCCTGTCTTTCAAGTAATAGTAGATCTGCTTTACATTCCCAGCATTTTCTGGCTGTATTACAGCTTTGTAATTACAATTCCCTTTATTGCCTGAGCTTCTTAGAAATATTTCAACTAGCGATCATCTGTCCTACTTGATGCTACGACCTTTTTAGCAATGAAACCGAGTATGTACATTGTACTAAAAATCTTTCCCTTCCTCTGTGTAGTGAAAACACAAGGATTTCCTTTATACTTAAGCTGACAATTTTATTTTAGTAAGGAGAGACCTTCTTCGTAGTAGTCAAATTTAGACTAAATATGCAACCAAGTATGCAAATTTGCCTTTGTGGTTAACATATTTGAACAAAAGTGGCAAGCTTATACGAAAATTCCCACAGCACAGCAAATGGCTTTGAGTCTTCCCCAGCTAAATTAGGAAAAAACAGCTCATGAAAGTTAAATTAGACACTTTGTCCAGCCTGATTTGTTGTTGACTAGTCTGCGTAGTTTAGCCATGAATACAAGGAGGTTAATGATGCTTTACTTTTGTCTAAAGTTTAGTAGGAATTCTGAGAATCACTAGATTTCAAAAAAGTTCAAGAAAATTAGCAAAAAGTAGGATATTACAAAATTAACAAAGGGGAAAACAACAAAATAATTATATGCAATGATTCTTTTATTGCATATATTATACATATATATATATATATATATATATATAAAATTAATGCACTCCCATTGTCTGTGGTATAATTCAAGTACCAAGATGCATTTCTGAATTAAAGAGCTAAAGCAAACCAAATTGGAGTGTTTATGAAAAAAATATGCAATATTATATGTATTTTTCTTTGGAAAAAAGATTTAAAAAAAACTTTAGAATCTGAGGAAATGCAATACTATATATTTGAGGAATGGGAAAAGGCAGGAGTTCATTATCAGAAAATATTATTAAGCCTTTATATCCCACAACCTTTCCTCTTACATGTAGATTTCCCAGTGCATTCTAAGTGTACAGCACTTGCCACCATAGCGGTAATCAAACACTAATAATACAAATGCATAAGACTACACAAGATTAGGCAGTAAACTTGAGTTTAAACAATGTGTCTCTTGGATCATTTTAACCTTCATTTTCCAATGCTTTATTTCTGGCAGCACTCTCCCAGGATGCCAATGTTTATACATGGCCAGCATACAAAAGAGACAGTTTTCTAAAATCTTGGTCCTGTAGAGGAGCCTTAACAGCCAGGCACACTGACGAAAAATTGAGAGTGAATGATTCCTGACTTTCTATTAATCAATACAATTAAAGGGAAGCGTTTGAAGGATTTCCCACCAGAAGCTCTTTGCATACATTTCCACCGCAAGTACACATTTGGGAAAAGTAGCATATCATCCAGTCAAGACTTCACAAACGACCCTAGTCTTGTACTGATCAGTACTCCTATTTAAACATTACAGCAGTGATTGTTGGATGGCAGTTAGAAACACAGATATTTCTCCCTGTTGAGTTCATTGAGGTCAGTAGTTTGGTTTCAGGTTTTACCTAGAGGGAAACTGTTAATTCAGCACAGACCATGAGTCAAAACTTGACAGGTTCTCGGCAGGTCAAGTTGCTATAAAGGCTTTTATTAGAACACATTAATGAAAAGCTATTGTACGGTCCTTCAGCCATTAAAACCAACTATTGGAAACTTCAGTGTATGACTCATTGAGTTGTTTTATAGTTTATGATAATCAAAGTGAGGATAAGTGCATGAATTGCAGCATTTACAGCACCAGTTCCATGTGTCTGCTGATTATAACCTGGTCTAACCAAACACCATTTCTCTTCACTCTCCACAGAAATTCACAGGATCGAAGTAAGCAGCAGAGAATTGTGAAATTAGTCAGCTCCATCATGGGCACTAGACCCCATACTATCCAGAACATCTTCAAGGAGCAGTGCCTCGAAAAGGAAGCAATCATCATTAAGGAACCTCATCACCCAAGGCAAACCCTCTTCTCGTTTTTACCATCAGAAAGGGGGTATAGAAGCCTGAAGGCACACACTCAGTCATTCAGGAACTGCTTCTGCCTCTCTGCTATCCGATTTCTGAATAGACACTGAACCCATGATCACACCTCACTAACTTTTTATTTCCTCTTTTTTTACACTATTTATTTAATTTACTATTTAATATATACACATATATAGACTTACTGTAATTCAAGGCTTTTTCTCTTTATTAGCATGCATTGCATTGTGTTGCTGTTGCAAAGTTAACACATTTCATGAACATGCTGATGATATTAAACCCGATTCTGATTTTAATAATAAGTGATCAGATAGAAACATTGTCATACAAACTTAGGGATCAAGAGGGGTCTATGTAGTCTGCAGTGTTGGTTCTATTCCATTTCTCCCACAAAAAAAGATTAATTTTGCCTGAATTATTAAGGACTGCATAGTAAATTGTTGACAGTGGAGTGAATAACATGATGATATTAAAGATGAAAATTGTGTTGTTAGAAACATTGCTCTCATTTTTGGAATAAACAAACACATTGAATTAATGCAGATACTCCATCATCTCCTCTCAGCTTATTAACCATCTGCACAGAACCAGTTTATTTAAATAAGCAAGTGTGCATTATGATTCTTCTGTTCAATAGGTCTTGTTACAATGCAATGACATACAGTGCATGCATCTCAAATAAAATTAGCTGTCCTCCTGCTGTCTGTTTGTGTTTTTATGACGTAGATATCATATACATCTTGCTTTTATATTATGTTAAGCGGCTGTCTTAGGAAAATGGTTAGTAGATCCCAACACTTCAGTTGCACGTACATAGTGAGATCAGGAGTGGAGAAAGAAGTCACATCTCTCACTCATCCAGGATTGTGACATTTGGCCAGTAATGCATCCAAGATATGCCAAGGTCAAAATAGCTAACAACTTGAGGCTCCATCCATCAACTTGACTCAGTCCAATGCACCTATACTGTAGTGAGTTGTCAGATCTTCTTCATAGTGACTTGTTCGATAAATCACATTAAAGGCTTCACTTACCAACACATCAATGTAGCAAATCTTTGTTAAAGTGCCTATACAAAAACTCAGTCCCCAACGTGACAGATATTTTCACATAGGTTGCACAGACTAATGACAATTTCATTGACATAGCTTTTTCAGTTCAAGGATTAGAATGCAGTCTTTAGGTTCCCTGTAGAAATAACACCAACTGCATGTTGCAGAGATGTCAAATGACAGAATCATCTCATTTCTCCCTGTAATGTGCATTCCCAGTATGGACAACATGAATCCTACATAAGTGACTCTTGGCATTCAAATCCATAAAAATATGAATCTATTTTCATCCAGACTATTGCATAAAGCAGAAAATAATTTGCAAAAGACAGAAGAGCTAGCATTAAAAACAATTTGTATTTTTATTTTTTATTAATTGTTTACATTTGAAGAATGATGATCCCCTGGATCAGTAACAGCCTTGTGAACCTCTAGGCAGTTATGGATCACTGCCATGATTCAGGGCTGTAATTTATTTACCCCAACAAACTTTTTGATATGAAGTTCAGTGTTTCAATGGACTAGATATCAAAAAAATATATATTTTATGATATATCATGCAAGCAGTTCCACTGCACATTTGACACATTTCATGCATAGTCAGCATGGGGTTGTCAGACTGAAACCACAGCTGAATTTGACTAACATCTCTGCTGGTTCATCCTCTTGTACATAACTACGATCGAGGGATACAGAAATCAAATGTTGGTTTCTGCAGTCAAAAAGCAACAAGAGGTAAGCTGTAACAGACAACCTAGCAGGAAAACCAGACTTAGAAAACAAATAGACTTTTTTTCAGTTTAGTCATTGTCATAGTTTCCTGGACAGAAGACAGCACGTGAGTTGTTACGGAGGTAAGCTGGATGTAGTTTCCCAGCTTCAATCTTACTCTGGTTTACTTTCATTCATCATATATTTCTAATTATGTTAAATATGTACCTCAAGCCTCTTTTGCACATCTTGCAAAATAGAAGATTGTATTAATTTAACTTAGCTTTGTTAAACTGATGCATTTGTTGGACTAACTTTGCTAAATTGTTGCAGATACAAATTTATTTAACAAAGTTTTTAAAATGTACCCCAGTTCTCTGCCCGGTGGCTCTTGCCTTTAAATGCTAATCATAGATGAGTTGGGATGAACCCTCAGGCCAGAGACCTACTTATAAGAGTGATGACAATAAGATACTGGGTGGCAAAGTACAATAGTGGTTAGCACAATGCCTTACAGTACCAGCGATCCGGGTTCAATTCCTACCGCTGCCTGGAAGAAGTTTGTACATTCTCCCCGTGACTGCATGGGTTTCCTTCCACATTCCAGAGAGGTACTGGTTGGTAGGTTAATTGGTCATTGTAAATTGTCCCATGATTCGGCTAGGATTATACCGGGTGGGTGAATGCTGGATGGTACAACTCGATGGGCCAGAAGGACTTACTTCAATAAAATAAAATAAAGCTGAAGAAGGTATACAATGCAAGCATGTTAGTATGATCAGGAATTCTGATTGTTCTGATTAAAGTGATGGAAAAGCCAAATAGCTGAAGTTGTTTTATTATAAATTATTTAAATTGAGTGCACAATGATCACAAGTGAACATAACTAATACCTCATCTTTAGAATTTCTCAATTGTGATATATGGCCCCAAGACTCAGGGGTAGTTTTTTAATTTTATTGTTGCACACTACAAAATAAATTAATGATGGCGTAAGCATACTTAATATTACATTAAGTCATCGGGTCATAGAGCCAAGCAGCACAGTTAACCAATGGTGCCCACCCGGATAGTCCCAATTTCCTGCCTTTGGTCAATATCCCTCTAAGCTCCTCCCCTTCATGAATTTATCCAAGCCCTTTTTCAAAATGATACTACTGTACCAGCATCAACCTAGTGCTGCCCACGGGAGGACTGCAGTGAGGAGGAGTCGGTGACCCACCTCTTTGCACACTGTAGGTTCGCGGAGGAGGTGTGGAGGAGGATGGAAGGGACAGTGTCGAGATTGATCTCCAGCAGCTGCGTAACAGAGGACTCTCTGATCTATGGGCTGTTCCCAGGGACGCACACAGAGACAAACATCCGGTGCTGCTGGCAGATCATCAACTCGGTGAAAGACGCTCTTTGGTCGGCCTGAAACTTGATGGTCTACCAGCACATGGAGATGTCCGTGAGGGAAATCTGCCAACTGGCACATTCTCGGCTGCAGGAGAATGTGCTGAGGGATGCACTCAAACTTGGTGCAGCCACCGCAAGGGCCCGATGGGGAAGGACCACTGTTCAAAGTTCTTCTCCCACGGGAGTTGAGGGGTAGGGTGTATACCCCTCAACAAAGGTATGTAAGTATGAAATAATGGAGTGCTACCTGGGTGGCTAAAAGTGTGGAAATGTAAAGAACGTAATGGAAGCATCTGTAAAGGATTGAGAGACATTGAATGGTTTGTTGTACATAATTTTATTTTTGAATAAAGTATATTTTGTTTTAAAAAAAAACACTCCCTAGTTTTGGGCTTTTGCATCCTATCATCAATTAATTCACCATGATAATATTTATCACTATGTGAAAATTAGAACTGAACCTACCCAAGTTAGCAATTGATAGGATTTAGGAAGATATTTGAAAATAAGCAACCAAATATAAAGAACTTTTTTCAAATGGAACATAATTCAAAGGGGATATAGCTTTAATTAAGCTTGAAACCAGGAGAGCATTTCCTAAATATTTTATTGGGAGAGAGAGATTCAGATACGAAACTGGGTTTTATGATTTAAACCCCACATGCTTGAATTCAGGCCAATTATCTATTTAACTGCAATAGAAATGAGAACAAGAAAAGCATTAAAATGCAACAGGGTAGAATTGATTGGATTAATTTTCCTAGAAACAAAGACTACTCAGCTAAGAGCTTATGCTGCTTTATTCTAGACTGATCCAGTCAAATCTTACTCTCCTGATATTTCCCTACAAAAGTAAATTTATTTTGTTCAAATATCTGTCAATACCTTTTCAGAAGCTCATTTTCACCATCTCTAGATTTAACAAGTTCTATTTTATAATTACTTTCTACATGAAAAGAAAAGTTTCCTCATGCCTCCATCTATGTCTCATCTGTCATTTTAAATCTGTATTCCTTGGTATTTGAACAGTTGCTAACGGGAAGACAGGTTTTCTTTATTTTTACTATCAAAATAGTCAAACTATATGTTGGATTTCCATCAAATATTCGCTCAGACATGTTTGATCCCACTCGCTTTGCTAAGCCAGTATGCTCTGCCACTGTCAAAGATTTATTCACATAAACTATTCATTTAGAACTTACATACTTTAAAATTATGTCACTTTGTCTATCCTGCCTCTTGTGATTCTTTCTGCTATTTTTATCGTTTTGTACAGTAAAATAAATCCTCCATCAAGCTTGAGACATCCCAATCCTGTTGATGAATAATGGATCGTTTCTCTAAGTAATTACTGGCAATATAGATCTTCATAAAACTGTAATAATTATACCATATTGCTGTTTCCCCATTATTAAAAAAAAGTCTTGCTGTAAAAACAGGAAATGAATAGTCAACCTGAGTTAGTTTAAAGCAAGTCAAAATGAAAAAAAAATGACCTCAAGATTGAAATGTGAATTTTGAAGATGGCAGTAAGTATGAAATGGGATTTAGTTATTTAATCTCACTACAAGCGTGCCTGTTTTATGGAAGGCTTCCCTTCCTGAGAACTGTTCATAATTGAGAATTTCTTCATAAGCCAGAACTGAACAAAATCGGTGTTTGGGAGAGGATCACAGAAACAGATGTGACAGAGGAGCAACAGTGAGCGTTTGCTCAGCGCTACCTGCTCTGCGTAGCTGAACCTAAACGCTGCATGCCATAGCTCATGGTGGGGGCGGGGAGAAAGAGAAGCCACATGAAAATGCCTTCTTCCTACCCAGCAGAGATTGTCAGCAGCCTCACAAAAGCCAGCAAATCTATTCCCATCCATCCCATAGGCCTCCCAAAACCCCAGGAAGTACCTCTTTGACCTTGAAAGACTGCTGGAAACCCACAGCAGACAGCAGCTCTACCTTCATACAGCCAGCACAACAGCTCAAACCACTAACTCATGCCAGAATCATTGCCTCCACAGCACAGAGCTGCAAAGCCAGGCATAGGTTAATGTCAAATCACTTGATTTGCCTCACCTGTGAAGCTCTGCTATAAAGTTAGGAAAGCTTAACATGCTTCAGAAATATGCTGCATGGAAATTTTCAGATGAATTAAGTCAAAAATTCCCAAGTCAGGGCTTTTGTAATGTTTGAACTGCCTGTACAGGTTTAAATTATTGAATTGAAATTACTCTCTGAAACTAATGTTCTAAGATTAATCCACTGATAAACAGTGGGAAGAAAAAGAATGATTTCAAAAAGTAAATAGAATTTAGATACACTGCATTTTCATGCTGTGTGAATTAGCAATGCAAGCAGTGTTTTCCTTGAATGGTTTCACTGAGTATTATTAATTTAAACAGTAGGTAAACAGTAGCATTTGATATTCTTTGTGGAGATTATTACAATATCTATGCAACTTTCTTTATATGCATAAGGTGTGCACTTGGTATTCAAACAAACAGTCATTTAACTAAGCAGAAGCAAATTCTAAACCATTTATGGAAAAAAGCAACTTTTAACATTTTACTAAAATTGCAGATGCTTCAAGCTCTTCAGACAGTACGGAAGAACTTTTCTAAAAAGTACTGAATTACATCAAATAAAATGCTGACCAAGACATGATATAATGAAAAAACTCACATTTACTTGACAACTCAGTATGTGCTGAAGCACTCCAGACTCATTGAAATATCTTTTGCCACGCATATAGAATTGTATAAATTTTTATATCTATGCATATACAGGATGATTCTTGATATATTGTATCAAGGTATTGCAGTTCAGTTGAAATTTATTATCTTCAATAAATTATGCTCTCTTTATATCTCTGAAACTATGTGTTGATGCGGGCAGCAACACAATTGTATTTACAGACACTACACTGGATTCAAGGTTGTGATGGTATTGTACGGAACAGTAGCAGGACATTGAATCCTTGTGAAGAGAATACAGAATGGCATTTGTTGTGCTTTGTAACTCCAAAATAAAACTAATCAAAAGAAAAACACTGTGGAGGATAGTGCATCTGTATTTCATTTTTCCTTCAGTGAGGCACACACTTATGATGTGGTGACATAATGATGTATGCCATTCACATACTTTTACATACAACCTGTAATTAGTTATGTAAACAGCACAGGACGCTTGATCAAACAATACATTTACAATGTTACTCAAATATTACTGAAATATTAAATACAGAATGGCACTCCAGCAAGGAAGTACATAGGATATCATTCCAGCATGAAGATTGTGCTTAAAAATGTTAGAATGTTTTGCTCACGGCATGATTCTTAGATACAAGTAAACAAGCCCATAGAAAGGATAATACAGCACAAATGTCTCCTTCAGGCGTGTAGAAGGTACAAGTGGGCTCAGCAGAAAAATATTGGGACCAAAAGGAGGGAAATGCTGCAGGTCATAGAACATAAAACGGACATATCAGAGCAGAAATAGATAATTTATTTCTCAATGCAATCATAGCTGATCATCTGACTCAATCCCTTTTCCTTCTTCACTTCTCATACTCACTATGCACCTAGCAATCTATCTCCTTCCCAGTTATATTCAGCACCATGAACTTCACAACTTCATGTGGCAGATAATCCACTCTTTTAGTACACACTGAGCGCAGACGTTACTTCTCATTTCACTTCTTTCAGACCTCATGTGGTGATATTGTGACTCCTTCCCCCCCCCCCCCATACCAGGTAAATATTGTCCCTGATTCCAGCTTGTCAAGCCCTGTCAGATTTTTGTACATTTCAATTAGATTTCTTTTCAATTAAATTCCAGTGAGTACAGCAGGCTGAATCAACTCTGTCATCCCAGGCATCAATCTGATGGGTTACTGTTGAACCCCCTGTTAAGTAAGGAGATCAAAATTTACACACGTCACTCCATGTGTGGTCTCACCTTGGACTTGGATAATTGTAATGAAATATCCCTGCACATGCCTGAAAACAACTTGCAAGGCCATGGGAATCCGAGAGGAGGAAAGCCATGTCATATATGTTATGGAAGACTTAGAGTTCCCATTCAAGGTGGCACAGTGCTGTATTTATCAAAGGGTAGGATGCATTGCAAGCTGTTACTGAATATAATAGCAGATAGGGATCCCCATAAGACTTGGATGCAAGGGCATAGATAGCAGAAATGGACCCACTCAAGAAACCACAAGTAACACTGTTTTGTTTGCTGTATTCATGGGTATTCAGGTATGGTTGAATAACAATTAAACTTCAACTTGAACTTGATACACCCAACAGAAACTGAGGATGAAGAATTGGTTGGATTAGATTATAAACCTGTGGAGAATAATAAGGACAGTACAGTCAAGGACACAGTACTAACTGAAGATGGCATCATAACTCTATGCATTCCTACAATGTTAAGTAATTCTACTGTAGGCTACAACTGTGTATCTGAAATACTGTAAGCATTTTTTCTGTTGAGACAGAGCAAAATGATGTTGGACTCACATGAGCAAGGCCCTCCAGGTTACAGGGCAGGTGAACTGCTGAGTCCTTGGTAGAGGGGCTGTGTTTCTGAAATATCACAGCATTGGACAACAACTAGAGCTAGAATCCACTCGCATTTCAGGTGCACTGGTCCTACACCAGCAGAGCTTAGGTCAAGGTAATCTGAGAGCTACCAAAGGGTCTCAGATAGCAAATACAGATAGTCCAGGGTTTCAAGTTCTCCATCTGTATCCTTGCTGCTTTAGTAAAGTAGGCAAAATAAACAATGACCTCACCCATTCTGGAAATTTTCTCTTCTCGCCTTTCCCATCAGGCAGAAGGTACAAAAAGCCTCTACCACCAGGCTCAAGGAGAGCTTCCACCACACCCTAAGCAGACTTGTACAATAAGATGGATACTTGACCTTACAATCTACCTCGTATCTTTCTTATCTGTACTGTATTTTTTCTGTAGCTTTAACACTTTGTTCTATATTGTTGTTGTTTTACTTTGTTCTACCTCAATGCACTGTGTAATGATTTGATCCAAGACAAGCTTTTCATTGCATCTTGGTGCATTGAGCAGTAACAAACCAAAACCAACACAGTACCCACAAGGAAGCTATAGAAAACAATAGTCCATTGCCTACATTGGGACAGCAACAGAGAGTGCAACATGGGATGAGTCTAGGCAAGCAGCTATATCTATGAGGGAAAGCAGCTATGAAAGCACTCAAATCTATGAGTGTAGGCAAGCAGCTATATCTATGAGGGAAAGTGTGGAGACTGCGCAGGTGGATCTGTACAAAGGACAGAACTCGACAACAGCTTCTCCAATGAGTATTGTGTACTTTGGGTTGGGAAAAAAAGCAGGCAGTTGAATGTGAGATCTTCCTGGAAGAGTTCAGGCAGAAATATTGTTGTGTGATTTAGTGATGAAAAGGGCAAGAAAAATGATTTGGCAGAGAACCAAGAAATATGGTGAGGGAGTATAAATAGGAACGCAATATTTCTAGATGTGTGTTCACAGTGAGAGTGGACATATTAAAAAGGGCATTCCCTCAGTGGCATTAAGTGCATACTGAAGGCAAGTTGGTTTCACAATGCTGACTGAATGGCAAAAAGCAAAGTCAGACATGTGGATGTTGCTGATCAATTACATATTTCATCACAATGCCAGCAAAGTACTGAGAGAAAAAGTATTGATTTCAGAAATATCTCTGAGGTTCAGAAACAGCTGTTTTGAGGCAGAGTTATTGGTTGGAGAGTTAAAGAGAGATAAGGTATCCCAGAGGAAAAGGTGTTATAATTTCCAAGCCAATGAAAGACAGTCTATTACGAGTAGCCTCTGCCAAAGTTGTCAATTTGACAATGACATGGCAAATTCAGAACAATGGGGGACGACTCTGAAATCTTGAAAAGTCCGTTTTCTACTTGAACAGCCCAGGAGATTTATTTTGCAGATGTCTTAGAACAACAGCTATGTCATAAGACTTCATAAACAAGGTAAGAAACATTGGGCTCAAAGTAAGATGCTATAGTGAACTAACATGACAGGGTCTCACAAAGAGCTTGGAAGAACATGAATTCTGGGGAAGTTTTTGTTTGTTTCAGGACTCTCACTATTTACGGAGTTGATGAATGATCTGCATCAAGTGCAGGTTAATTAGGAAAGAAATATATTCTGAGGTGGAGAGTGCCAAAGCCTTGGAAATCCCCTGAAGGCTCGACTTTGTAAGCTCAGCTCAATACAACGTAATCAGAGCACAGTAGACTACTGAGAACAGGGTCTGATCCAAAAAGAGCGAGTCAGGGAACTTCAAAAGTGACGGCAGGAAGGAGGAAAGGTCAGGACTCCACAGTGAGTCAGTGGGAGTCGGGATCCAATCAGCCTCATATACAGGAAGACTTAAGAAATAGAGATAAGCATGATTGAGTCCATGGCTTCCAGTAATTTACTGAATGCAATCTATACTTGTTAATACTAAGAGTTATTGGTCTGCATTAAGTCTATGTGAGAGCAAGAGATTGTTGATCCAAAATATATAATTTAATGCATTCATACTCTTAAAGGCAATTAGACTGATGTGATAATTACAGCAAATGATATGAAACCAGATGTATACAATGCTAATCTGAAGGAGTAAAGCACTAAAATTACTGGTGCCTGATAGGTACTTTGGAAATGTCAAATGTAGCCTAATATGTGAAGTGAAGAAATCTGAAGACTGAATAATTTCTTAACAAGTTAAATTTACAACTAATAATAATCTGAGGCCTCCAGCGGTCAGAGTTAGCCATGGATATTGTGTCCTAGCTGTCTAGATACACAAGTCTGGGCAGTACGATATGGAGAGCAAGCTGTTGCCCAAGTAGCAAGCTCCCACACACCGTGCAATTAATGAACCCAAAGGAATGGCAGAGACTGATACAGCTTGGTATCAGCAGCATCGGAGGAGTTGCCAGTCTGTATTGAACTCATGTAGGGACTGCAGGAACTCCAGGCCTTAGGTACTCCAGCTCCAGATATTTTCCTCAAGGTTTACTCCCTAAGCCTTCCCCATGAGTGGGTATAGCCGCAAGGCAGTGGAGATTTGAGGTCAAAGTTTGCCTTCTCCTAAATGAGTAGCCAACCATGGCTAGTGGACCCCATCTGCCCACAGCGACTGGTTTTAAGACACCAGTAACCTGCCTTTGCCTCTTCTACTGTCGGTAGAAATGGTTCCGCCAGGCTTAGTAACTAAGTCACAAATGAAAGCCAGGAACAGGACCTGGTTGTCAGAGGCTATTTGAGCCACACACCATTGGGAGCATTTAATAGGCCATGGGATAATAATCTGGTACACTTTTTATATCTGTAATTTTATATGTGCATGGAGTTTATTTAACTGTATGGGTTTATTTCCTTATCAAAGGGAATGCATGTATAGGGTTTATTTTCTTTTTTAAAGAACTTTTTTTAATTGTATTTCAAGTAGTTACAAAATAAAAGTGTGGAAAAAAAAGTATATTACCCATTCCCCCTCCCCTTAACCCCTCCCCCCTAGCATCCCTATAGAAAAAAGAAGAAGAAAGAAAGAAAGAGAAAAACAAAAAAAAAGAAAGAAAGAATGCCTGGATATTGGAAGATCCCCACATGCTCCATGAATTTCGTAATAACTTTAGTATATATATTTATTTCTTTCCCCAAATAACCAATTATTTCATCTTTGGAGCACCTATATATTTAATAGGGTTTATTTTCTTATCAAAGGGAATGCATGAATCTAAATCGATGTGGGGTAACTTAAGGATCTCATTTGTTTTATATAATATTACTTTATCTGTATGACTATGTATTTGCAATGTACTGCTCCTGTTGAGTTAACAAATTTCATGTCATATGCTGGTGATATTAAACCTGATTCTGTTTCTGATTAATTTAGAATATAGATCTCTTCCACCCACTATGTTGTGTCAAACTGATTAAACAAGTAATTATACATCTAACTAATCCCTTCGGACTACTCAATGTCCATATCCCTCAAAGTACATTGAAAGTATGGACGCAGTATACAGCCCAGAGATTCTTCTTCCCACAGACAGCCATGAAATGAAGGAACAACATGGAACCTTCTCAAAGAAAACATCAAACACCCAACGCCCAAAAAAACCCAAAAATTGCATAAACGGCAAAAACCGAGTGAAAAACACACAGGATATACAACATCAAAACTACAGAATCATTGAAACAGTCTAGGAAAGTTCTGTTTTGTGTGTGCCTGTCTGAGAGTCTCATAAACACGTCTATTGTATTTGCCTCCACTATCTGGCGGCATATTCTATAACCTTAAAAGATTCTGTTAGCTCTTCCCTCAATCTCCATCACTCAGGGAAAATAGCTCAAGTTTGTCTAGCCTCTCCTTATCACACATACCCTCTAATACAGGTAAACCTGTACACCTCTTCTGCACACTTTCCAAAGCCTCCACATCCTTCCTTTAATAGGGTAACCAGATCTGAATGCAATACTGCAGATGCAGTCCAACAAGATGCAACAAGCTTCCTAACTGTTGAACTCAGTGACTCAAGTAATAAAGGCAACCATACCATATACCTTCTTTAACATCCTATCAAACTACACAGCCACTGTCAGGGAGCTATGGGCTTGGACTGCCAAACACTTCCATACATCAATAGCGTTATGCACCTTGTCATTAACTGTCTACTGTCCCTCATGATATGCCTTCCCAGTCTCTACAGTTTGAGGGATTAATTTACCAATGAAATCATGTGAAGAGGACATATAACTGTCTCATTTAATCCTTTAATTTAGACCAAGTGAATCAGGAGGATTACTGGATTACTTCTAATATAAAAGTATTCGACTATTGCTTGTGTCTAGAAAAATTTGATTTGACTGCTGGATGGAAAACTGGATAATTCCATTAAAGAGTTAAGAGAAAAATGAGAGGGCTCACATGATTAAGCACATGATTAAAATTTGAACCAATTGGAAAATGACTTAAAATTGTTGAAGTTGAATACTGATAGAGCTGAGGGGAAGAAGGAAGGGCTGACAGTAGATGGTGTATAGGACTGAAATGTTTGCAAGTGTTTCAAGGAAACCCTAGAGGTGTAATGTGGAGCAGATGGATCTGAACAAACAGCACACAAACAAATTACTGATTGATTCAGTTGTTAGAAAATATAAGATAGTACTTTTATTCAATTATATAAAAATAAATTAACTTTTGCAAATAAGGTTCTTTGAAAACAATAATTTTTGTCTTTGTCCTATTGCAATTATAAAAATAATCTTTTGAATAACAGAGTAATTCCTATAAACATTTGAACGGTCATAATGTCAAGCTTAAGAACATCTTTTTATTAAGACTTTTTTTCTGAAAGAACAAATCATTTCGCTTTGATAATTCTCCACTCACCCAATCATGCTGTATTTTCTGTTGATGGCTGAAAAGCCACAGTAACATTAAAAGATCTAAATGGCTCAATGTACTTGCAAGTTCTGTTTCAGGGTAATGACCCAATCATCATAAGTTTGTCTTGCTCTCTACACATGCAGTTTATTTATAATAGATTTTGTTCTGATGCCTGATTTCCAATATTTCTAGTGATGTCTTTTAAATTTATAAATGAACAACACTGGCTTTGTATTCACTTTCCTTCATGCTATTTATTATGTGCTACAAGCATTTAGCAATCAGTCACCAGCAGAATCAGTGCATCCTTGAACTAGTTTCAGATCTATCTGAACAATAGCCAAGAAGATTTCTGTTCTTTTTCACTGGAGGTCAACACTATTATCAGAAATAATTCCATTTTAATAAATCATTATGATGACCTGTAAATTAGGAATAACCTAGAAGTTTTTAAAAAGTAGTGAAAATTAAAAGATAGTATTTTTTTTCATAGCCACCTCATTCTTCCTCAAACCTGTCTATTCCCAGCTTAACTGTGCCCATCCATCCAATTAAGTGAAACTGTGTTGCAAATATAGAGAGGAACAAAATATCTTGTTAAAAAATCAAGTTAGAACCTTGTGTTTATGGTATAAATTTCCTACTTCTTGATATGCAAAATTTGCGTCACCAAATAGGAAACCAGAAAACAGAAGTCTCACATCTGCAGCTTTGTTCCTTGTTATTTTTATTTCAGCAGGATTACTTGATATCCCATTCTCTGATTTGTTTAAAAGCATTGCTTGATTCCTGACAGTTTAATCACAAATTACATGAATGATTGGAGTTCTGCTTTCAGACCTCTGGTCAATTGTATGTGAGATTTATCATTTCATTTCATATAGTCCATTTTGTTGTTTATCCAATCCCTAAAGGTCCATGATTTTGGATTTTAGTTTTACTAATCGACCAGCATTCAATGCATAAGGTAATTCAAATGCATATGGTACTCCTAATGGAATAAAGTTCAAAATTAATGCATTCACTTTTGCTTTATAATTTCTGAAAGCTATTAGTTGATAGCTATATTTTTTATTATGTTAAGTTGTAGCTGCTTTCTGAGTGGTGTTTTGTTTGTGAAACTGAAAATTAGCAAGACCTTGGCCTCATTATCTCTTTGTGCGATTGGATCCTCAATTTCTTTACTTGCAGATGCTAGTCAGTTCAGATTGGCAGCAACATCTCCTCCACAATCTCCATCAGCACAGGTGCACCACAAGGCTGTGTGCTTAGCCCCCTGCTCTACTTGATTTACACTTTCGACTATGTGGCTTCTTTAGTTGTTCTGTGGAGAGTTGTACTTCCAGCACCCAGGGCATGCCCTTTTCTCACTGCTACCATCAGGTAGGAGGTACAGAATCCTGAAGGCACACACTCAGTGATTCAGGAATCAGCTTCTCTCCCTCTGCCATCTGATTCCTAAGTGGACACTACCTCACATTTTTTAATATACAGTATATCTGTTTTGCATGTTTTTTTAATCCATTCAATATACATAATTGATTTACTTGTTTATTTCATATTATTACGTTTTATTTTATTTTTTTTCTCTCTGCTAAATTATGTAGTGCATTGAACTGCTGTTGCTAAGTTAACTAATTTCGTGTCACATGCTGGTGATGATAAATCTGATTCTGATTCATAACTCCAACACCATATTCAAGTTTGCTGATGATACCACTGTCTTAGGCCAAATCAGAGGTGGTGACAAATCAGCATATAAGATGGAGTTTGAAAATCTGTCTGAGTGGTGCCATAACAATAACCCCTTACTCAATGTCAGCAAGAGCAAGAAACTGATTATTGACTTTGGGAGGAGGAAACCAGATTGATCTGTCAGTCCTCATTGAAGTATCAGAGGTCAGTAACTTTAAATTCCTTGGTTATTATTTTGAAGGACCTGTCCTGGGCCCAGCATGTAATGGCATTTATGAAAAGCGCACGGCAATGCCTCTACTTCCTTAGGAGTCTGCAAAGATTCAACATGACATATAAAACTTTGAAAAACTTCTCTAGATGTGTGGTGGAAAGTAAATTGACTGACTACATCACAGCCTGGTATGGAAACACTAACACCTTTGAATGGAAGATCTAACAAAAAAGTAGTGGATATGGCCCAGTCCATCACAGGTAAAGCCCTCCCCACCACCGAGCACATCTACATGAAACATTGTTGCAGGAAGGCAGCATCTATCATTAGGGACCACCAGCACCCAGGCCATGCTCTCCTCTCGCTGCTGTGATCAGGAAGAAGGTACAGGAACCTCAGGACTCACATCACCAGGTTCTGGAATAGCTATTAAACTCCCACCGTCAAGCTCTTGAACCAAAGGGGTTAAGTTCACTCAACTTCACATCATTGAAAAGTTTCCACAACCTATGGACTCATTTTCAAGAACTCTTCATCTCATGCTCTCAGTATTTGTTGTTTATTTATTTCTTTCTATATTTGCACAGTTCATGTCTTTTGCACACTGGTTGAATGCCTAAGTTGGTGCAGTCTTTCATTAATTCTATTATGGTTATTATTTTAGTAGGTATTGAGTATGCCTGAAAGAAAATGAATCTTAGGGTTGTATCTGGTGAGATTGGTACTTTGATATTAAATTTACACTGAACGTTGAAACTAATACTCTTTAACAAAAATGAAATGGCTAAAAATAATTTGTAAGTCATGAATTTGGGAGGATATCATAATAATGTTACTGGACTAGAAATTCAGAAGACTTTTGGAATATGAATGTAAATCTCAACACAAAGCTGAAAATTTAATTTCAATGAATCAATTTTGCAGTGAGTACCTAGTTCATTAAAGATTCCACAAAGAAATTATCTTATTGTCTTTCAGGGCAGAAAATCTTCCACTTTTACTTGGCCAGGTTTGCAGAGCAAAATGATTCACACTTAAATGTACTCTGAAATAGCCCAGCAAGCCAATTAGCTGTATCGACCACTACAAAAATCTATAATAAACTTAGTCATCTAACATCAACCAAGGCACAAAATACAGACAGAACCAATAACATACAGCTCTGGAAAGTTGCCCTCTGTGGACCCTAAAACTACAATTAGTATGGGTCATTTGCTTCAAAATGTGGAAAGTTTCATCACTATTACTAAAACAGACAAAGACCCAGGCTCCGTTGTATACTCCTGCATTCTGTTGAGACAGAGGCATTCCAGGTAGCAGCATGGTGTTAAATAATGGGGAAGGAGTCCTCAAGCGTTACTTTTAAACCTTGTTAAGTCTCATAATATAATGTGAAACAGGGGCAAAGAGATCTGCTATTTATTGCATGCCATACTCCCTTTGCAAATGCATATTAGGAGTATTTCTTATTTAGTAGCACTTGCAGAAAGCACAGTGAGCAACAAAAGGCTCGCTCCGAGTGGCAGTCTACAACATTAATCATCAAAAGTGTCCTGGCAGCAACACCATTGATTGGGAAAGGCTGAGGCCAAAAATGTGGATTTCCAGAAGAGCAGTGAAGTAAAAACAACCTGGTTTTCAAAAACCAATCTGTCACAGATGCAATTGTCCTAGCTTTGGAATCTTCATCTCGGGTTGCATGGATGCACATGTAAGTATCCTCGGAAGTAACCCAGCAAGCCACTAAGCTGCCTCGTACCACTACAGAAATCTATACAAAGGTTTACACCACGTGTATTAACAGGAACAGGACAGAAGAAAAAATACATATCTAAACATCAGTTAAAATTCCGTATTCTGACCACTTATAGTGACGAGTACTGGTTGATATTCAGCAAGATGCATCCACGGACCTCTCCAAAATTAAATCTTTTGGAGACAAGCACAGGAATGCAAATTCTCTCCAACCATCTTCAGCCAAGTATTTCAAGAGCATAATCTATTTTAGGCTCTTCTCAAAGTTCCCAGATCATAGAAACAACCCTCAGTTCACTCCATATATCAAGAAAAGGTTGAATACTGGAAATGGAAAGGTTATGCGAACTGTGGGCATCTCAGCTTTACTGCTAAATGCTACTATATCTCAGTATCCAGGAAAAACACGATAATATGCCTTAATGACTACTACTATGACACCTCTGACATCTACCATCATGAAGTGCTTCAGGAAGCTCACCATAGCCCACATTCACTGCCGCTTTCCAGACCACCTTAACCCACTGCAATTTGCTCAGTGCTGGAAGAGTTCTATGCCAGATGCTAACTTCTGGCTCTACATTCATGTCTGGAGCATCTGAACAGTGAAGACACCTCTATGAGAATATTGTTTATTGACTACAGCAGCAGCTTCAATACTATAATTCCAGGCAAACTCCAAATCACCAGAGCTTCCCTCTGCAACTGGATCCTTGACTTCCTGGCCAACAGACTGCAGTTACTAATGATAGACAGCAAAACCTCTGTCATGATCATTCTCAGAACTGATGACCCGTAGGTTTGTGTCCTCAGACCCCTACTCTACTCCCTGTATATTTAGACTGCACAGCCAGATATTGCTCTAACTCCATCTACAAGTTTGCAGGTGAGATCTCTATAGTGGGCTGCATCTAAAAATAATGACGAGTCTAAGTACAGGAAGGAGATAGAGAGCTTACTGACATTGCGTCATGACAACATCATTTTCCTCTATGTCAACAAAACATGGTGTTGACGTTAAGAGGATTGAGGGCTTCAAGTTCCTAAGAGTGGACATCACCAATAACCTGTTCTGGTCCAGCCTTGTTGCTGTCTTGTTCAGGAAAGCTCACCAACACGTCTGCTTTCTCAGCAGGCTACAGAAACTTGGCATGTCCCCTTTGACCCTTCTCAATTTTATTTGGGGCTCCCTACAAAGCATTCCATTTGACAACAGACAATAGACAGTAGGTGCAGGAGTAGGCCATTTGGCCCTTCTAGCCAGCACCGCCATTCACTGTGACCATGGCTGATCATACACAATCAGTACCCCGTTCCTGCCCTCTCCCCATATCGCTTGACCCCGCTATCTATAAGAGCTCTATTTAACTCTCTCTTGAATGCATCCAGAGACTTGGCCTCCGCTGCCTTTTGGGGCAGAGCATTTCACATATCCACCACTCTCTGGGTGAAAATGTTTTTCCACATCTCTGTTCTAAATGGCCTACCCCTTATTCTTAAACTGTGGCCTCTAGTTCTGGACTCACCCATCAGCGGGAACATGCTTCCTGCCTCCAGTGTGTCCAATCCCTTAATAATCTTATATGTTTCAATTTCAATAGTCTTATATGTTTCAATTTGGATGCAGAATAGCTTGGTATCGTAACTGCCCTGCACGTAACCACAAGAAACTATAGAGGGATGTGGAAACAGCTTAGCACATCACAGAAACCAGATTCCCCTCTATGGACTCTGTCTACTCTTCTATCTGCTTCATTAAAACAAACAGCATTATCAAAGACCCCATCTACCCCTCATCCATCTTGTAGAAGATAGAAAAGCCAGAAAGCATATAGCACCAGGCTCAAGAACAGCTTTTATCTATCGTTATCAGATTCTTGAACAGGTCTCTTGTATAATAAGATATATTCTTGGCCTCACAATTAACCTCATTTTGATATTAGAATTTATTGTTTCCCTGCATTGACTTTCTCTGTAGCTTCTGTACTTCATTCTGCATTGTTAATGTTTTAGCTTGTTCTACCTCAAAGCACTGTGTAATTGTTTTGAACTGTTTGAATGACTAGTATGCAAGACAAGCTTTTCATTATCGCTTGGTACGTGCAACAATAATAGACCAATATCAATGCCAATACTCTGTGAAGGCCTGTTTCAGGAACTGGCTGTAGCTTCACATCTGGGCACACTCACTAAGTTCCCTTTCCCCTCAAACAGGGACCTTGGAGCCTTCCAGCAAAGCAGTGGCTTAAAGAGAACACTGATGCATTCTCAACAAGTGGGTAAGTTCCCCTACATGTCCTTCCCACAAAAAGTACAAATCCACTCCAGCTATTTTTCATCCATTCAGAGGACAGCCATCAGAAGAAAAATAGAAGCTGTCATGAATAATTCTATCATGACACATTACCAACTACCTGCTCGGCAAAGCTATATCTGGGTTCTGAGACAGCTACTCACTGCCTAACTCCCCAGAGAATTAACAACACCATCAGGTCACATCACAAATGTAATGGCATTTGTATGGATAAGTTTACAGTAGATCTACCAAACACGAATTGGTTGACCTGGTCTAGAGCAAAGCTGACTAGTGTCTAATTACCATCTTCTTTCCTTATTCCTCCCAACAATAGCACATGTTGAATTAATTCCTAATCCCTAAGTGGTCTCATCTCTCCTTATCTCGATAAGTGAAGAAGGCTTCTCCTTCACGTGTTCTACCAGTCTGTTGTTGCCAATACGACCTTCTATGCGGTGGTGTGCTGGGACAATAGCATCAACACGGGTGATGCCAACAGGCAGACTGGCTCTGTTATAGGAGTCAAACTGGACACACTGGAGGCTGGTAGAACAAAGGACCTTACTGAAACTCCTGGCAATTCTGGACAATGTTTCTCACCCTCTGTGTGCCACCCTTGCTGAACAGAGGAGCACTTTCAGTAACAGACTAAGACAACTGCACTGCTCCAAAGAGTGCTATATGAGGTCATTCGTACCCTTGGCCGTAAGACTCTATAATAAGTCAACCTATAGCCAGGGAAGTGACTATTAGACTATTTGTTGTAACTTATCTTTTATTCTTTCTATTTCTCTTCTAATATTTATATCTGACTGCTTGCAATGTTTCTGTGACACTGAAATTTCCTTTAGGATCAATAAAGTATCTATTTAATCTCTTCCAACTCTTTAAACCCTGAGATAATTCGAGTCTCATGATCATCCATGAATTTCTTCATATGTGCAGGCTTTCAGCTGCCAAACCTTTTACAACTGGAGTCCCATATTAATTCTTGTTGCCTTCTCTACCTCTTTTCTCAGCTTTAAAATATTTCTTTCAAACCTTCCTCACACCCACTGCCCTTCCACCACCCCCGGCCAAGCATTTAGTCATCTGTCCAAGTGTCTCTTTCATGGCTTGATTCATTTTTTTTTGTTTGATAATGATTCTCTGAAGCGCCTGAGTCATTTTGAATGTGTTAAAAGGGATACATGAATATGTGATATAAATGTCACTAAGTCAAAAAGTTGAAATGCACTGCTTAGTAGCTTGGAAAAGTAGAGATGTGTCACCAGCACCCATAATCTTGGGAAAATAAACATAAACTCTGTAGGTGCTAAAAGCATTATTGTGATACAATGGTTAAACTACCGGTCCAACAATCAAGAAAGCAAAGTTTAAATTCAACTGTGTAGCCAGGGAATTTAAATTTAGGTCATAATCCAGGTTTGTTCTAAATGAGTAATTATTGGTAATGAGCAGCAGAAAAATCTGCTGAATTAACTCCCAACCCAACATTCTGGTTGACCCGTAAATGAACCTTGTGTAATATCTAGTGTAAGAGCAGTTAGGGTTCAGCAATAATATTGGTAATCCACACATTTACACTCCATACCTCTAGAAGATTGAAAACAATAGCTTTTAAAGGTCAGCCATGATCCTGCTGAGTTGCTCAACAAAGGTGGAACAAAGTTTGGTCATTAGTGATTTCTCCCACTCTGTCAGCATGGCTTTAACAAAGATTAAATGAAAAATTATTGTTTTCCACAGAGTTTAATCTCATGAATTGGAAAAAAAATTTGAGGAAATTCCTGGAGGAACTTGTGCAAATTCTGCACTCTCACTGACCAAGAGCTAACAGCAATAAAATCATACACGTTATACACGTTACAAAAAATACGCTTATTTTCTTGTCAGATTTGAAAGAACAAGCACATTTTAAACTTTGGCCTATGTTTATAGTTGCACATGATTGTAAGGAGCATTTATGAAATAAATAAACATCTTACACTGGAGTTTCTTTAGCTATTGCACCTTGCAGAGAACTGCCACTAAAGTAGAGGAACTAATATCTTTTGTTTCATAAGCTCTCCTTCCCCTGTGGTATTTAATCCACCAGCTGCCAAACTTGTAATAAGCAACATGCTGAAAATGTAATGCATATGAAGAATTCATTTTATATAGCAGAACAGCTCCTAGACTGACAAAATTCTAATAGAGAGCTAGATAATCAAAATTGTTGGTCTTCCTCCTGACTGTTCTACTCAGAGTTTATTGGAACCAAATCTGCTCCAGTTTTTGCTCCAGTAAAGTAAGCGTAGAAAATCCTTGAGGGAATGTTCTATAAAATAACCACTTTGGGTGAATCTTTGCATTTCAAAGATAAACCAAGTGTTTTGAAAAGTTTGAGAAACAAAAGAAGATCCAAAGTAATTGCAGGTACTCGATTTGTTAATTGAAGATAGGCTTTCTACAGGCTATACAACAGAGTCATAGTTGAGACACGCCCTCTGACTCCTTGAAACCATGCCAAACATTTTGCCCATCTCCACCAATCCCATTTCCCCACATTCTAACCATAACCTTCTATATCTTGCCTTTTTCAGTGGCTGCGTAAATACCTCTTAAACATAAGAATTGAATTTGATTCTACCACATAGTCTGGTAGTATATTCCAGATATCAACCCCCTACAATCCCCTTTAAAACTTCTCTCACTTTAAAGCACTATCCCATTATTTTTGATACCCTTCCAATGGGATAAAAGATTTTGAATCTCTGATCTATCTCAACCTTTCCTAATCTTACCTATCAGTTCCACCCTCTCTATACGTTTCAGAGAAAACAGCCCAGCTTTTTCAGTATCTCCCCATAGCTAAAATCCTCTCACTCATGCAATGTCCTGCTAACTCTCTTCTGCAAACTCTCCAATAAAATGGCATCCTTCCTCTTGTGTGGTTACCAGATCTTACAATTAAATTTTGAAAGCTGTCCATTGCAGGAGATATCCTAGTCCGGGGGTCGGCAACCCGCGGCTCCGGAGCCACATGTGGCTCTTTTACGTCTGTGCTGCGGCTCCCTGTTGCTTTGGGAAATAATTGGTTGTGGCGACCCTTTTCCTGGCACATCCGAACCGACTCACAATAAGATAGCCTACGGGGGTTTGCGAGCACAGAGCTTTGGAGCATCTGCGCCATGGGGGGGGGGGGCAGGTTGAGGGAGGCTTAAAAGTGAGGCTGAAGATTTTGAATAAAGTTTTTTTCCTTCGACTGCAGTTACCGACTCCGTGTCGTAATTTTAGCGCTGCGTGTAGCACACCGCTACATGGTCAGTATTTAATTAATATGTATTTTATGTTAGTTTGTTAGTTTTTGAAATGTAAATCTAAATTTGAAGATTATGGTGATCTTGTACAATCTAAATAAGACGTTGTGGCGACCCATTTCCTGACACATCCGAACCGGCTCACAATTAGCCAGCGTTCAGGCTAAGGGAGATAGCCTACGGGGGTTTGTGAGTACGTGTCTTTTGCAGCATCCGCGCCCATGGGGGGCGGGTTGAGGGAGGCTTAAAAGCAAGGCTGTTTAGTTCGAATAAAGCTATCTTTGACTGCAGTTTACTGACTGCGTGTAGCAACCGCTACAACGTGTTTTTATCGCTGGCTGTCCAGAGGGGAGGTGCTGAAACGCTTTGTCGCGCGTCTGGAAGAAGTGAAAACTTTCCTGGGCAGCAAAGGGCTCAACTTTCCTGAGCTGGAACAGCCAGAGTGGCTGGAAAAGCTACATTTCATGGTAGACATGACAGCGCACCTGAACACGCTGAACACAGCTCTTCAACGGGGTAAGGACGTACAGCCCTGCACATGTTGGAGGATGTTTTGCATTCGAGCGCAAGTTGACGTTGCTTGCCAGAGATTTACAGAAAGGCACATTGTCTCACTTCCCCAATTTGAGAGAGTTCAAACAATGTCACGACATGATAAATTCGGAGTATTTACATTCTGCAATCATCGCAATGCAAACATCGTTTGGGAAACGCTTCTGTGAGTTCAGAGAGGAAAAAAACACATTATCCTTCCCGGTCACTCCCCTAAGCATCGATCCATCCCTACTGAATACGACTGCATTGTCAGGTGTGAGTCAACCTGAAGAAGTATGATAAATATTTTAATTGCCTATTATTTTACGTATATTCATATGTTTTCATTGTTCAGTGAAATAGTCCTTTTATTTTTCAGGTTGACAGCTGGCTGACGTTATTTTTGGTTTGCTGCTGGCGGCAAATTTAAGTTTGGCGTTTTTCATAAATACAAGAAGGACTCAAATAGATGTTGAGTATTTTACTTAAAAGTAACCTTCAACCCAACGTCTTTTTTTCGGAGTTCAAAATGTTTTTGTTGCATGCAGAAATGTAATTTCGTTTTCTCTGCAGGAGTTCATCAATTTCATAAATGCAACACATTATAGTTTATTTATACATAGCATAAAGGCAAAACAAAACGTTGTATGCAGTGTTATTTCATTTTAAATGTCAAACGGGTTTTGCTGCTCCCAGTGTTTTCTTTTCTGTGGGAAACGGGTCCAAGTGGCTCTTTCAGTGGTAAAGGTTGCTGACCCCTGTCCTAGTCTCTCAAGTAATTTAACCATTTATTTATTCAGTGCTATCCATCATGGTTTTGATTTCCAATCAAATTGAAAGATATACAATGTCGAAGGATTTGTTAATATGATTCATTAGTTATAGAGCCATAGAGTGCTACAGCATGGGAGCAGGCCCTTCTGCTCAACCAGTCTATGCTAATCTGTAACTCTTTCTAGTCCTGTACCAGGACATAGCCTTCCATAACCCTCTCATCCATTTACTCACCCAAACTTACCTTAAATATTGCAATCGAACCTGCATGTGGCAGATCGTTCCACATTCACACCACCCTCTGAGTGAAGAGGTTTCCCCTTAGGTTCTCCTTAAATATCTCACCTTTTGCCCTTAACCTACAACCTCTAGTTCTAATCTCACACAACCTCAGTGGAAAGAAGCTGTTTGAATTTAACCTCCCCTCATTTCCCTGCGTTCCAGGGAATAAAATACAAACCTATTCAACGTTTTCCTATAACTCATGTTCTCAAGTCCCAGCAGCATCCTTGTAAATCTTTACTGTACTATTTCAGTCTTATTGGGGGCACGTGACCAAAACTGCACACGATGCTCCAAACATGGCCTGACTAACATCTTACACAACTTCAACATAACATCCCAACTCCTGTACTTAATACTTTGATTTATGAAGGCCAATGTGTCAAAAGCACTGTTTACGATCCTACTACCTATAATACTACTTTCAAGGAATTATGGATCTGTATTCCCAAATTCCTTTTTGCTACTACACTCCTCAGGGCCCCACCATTCACTGTGTATATCTTATCCTGGTTTGTTCTCCCAAAGTGCTGTACTTCACATTTATCCGCATTAAATCCATCTACTATTTTTCCCCATTCTTCCCAGCTGGTTCAGATCCTGCTGCAAGCTTTGAGAGCCTTCCTTGCTGTCTACTAAATCCCCAATCTTGGTGTCACCTGCATATTTGCTGATCCAGTTTACCACACTATCATCCAAGTCATTGAGAGAGATGAGAAAGAACAACAGACCCAGCACCAATTGTCGCAGCACATCACTAGTCACAGGCCTACAGTCAGAAAGACAACCATCTACCGCCACCCTCTAGTTTCTCCCACTTAGCCAATATTGAATTCAATTTACTACTTCATCCTGAATGCCAAATGACTAAACATTCTAGACCAGCCTCCAATGCAGGACTTTGTCAAAGGCCTTGCTAAAGTCCACATAAACTCCATCCACAGCCAGCTCTTCATCAACTTTCCTGGCAAGTTCCTTGAAAACTTTGGAAGATTGGTTGGACATGAATTAACATACACAAAGACATGTGGACTCTCCCTAATGAGGCTTTCTCAATTCAAATACTTACATATCCTGTTCCTCAGAACACTGTTCAATAAATAACCCACGAGTGAAGTCAGGTTCATCAGCCTATAATTTCACAGCTTATTTTTAGAGCCTTTCTTAAAGAACGGAACAACATTAGTAATCCTTCAGTCCTCTGATAGCGCACTAAAGGTTAATGGCATTTTAAATACCTCTGCCAGGTCCCATGCAATTTGTCCAACAATTATTTACATCTCAATGGTAATTGTTTATCTATTGCTTTAGATCCTTTAATATATAAAACAACAAAAGACTCCGGTTCCTTTCAGTAACTGCAATAATTAATAATAAATATCTATGAAAGCATATAAGTACTGAAACTCATAGTTTATTCAAAAGGTGGAATAAGCAACGTCCCATTAAGAAAGTACATTCCTGACAATGTGATTTTAAAAAATTCCAATACTGCTTTACAGCTTTGATATTAAATTTCACTGTTCCACATTTAAACCCATTGTGACGATGTAACAGCACATTGATAGGTGTAACATTTACAGTGTTGCAAAAATTACAAAAAGGTTTCACAGGTTGGGATCAGACTGAAGAAGGAATTCCTGGGTGGAGAAACAATTCCTAACTTCAGGGACTGAGGCAGCACATTGATAAACAAAAATAGGAAGAAAGTGATGGTAGTGGGGGAGGAAAGAGGTAGTGGTGGGAGGTAGAAGAAGCTGGGGCAAGATTCTTTAAATCTGAGCCTGCTTTCATTAAATTTGTATCCGGCAGGGACTTGTATTTCTTCAATCTTCATGTGTTATAAAAAAATCTTTATTCTAAAATCTGGTTCACTGAGCACCAACAACCAAACTGTGAATGCAATCCATTGTAACGTAAACCCTTTTGCTTTCTCTTTATTTACATGTGCAAACAAATCAGTGGGCTTTTCAGATGCAGGCTGTAGATACTAATGTCGTTTCTTCTGCAATATGGCCAGTGGCAAACTCTCATTTTGAAATGTGCATCGTATTGGGAGTTTGGATGGCTTGTTAACAGTAATCAGTACTCCATGGCCACAGATGGGTTTTTTTAAGTCATGTCAGTTTCACAAAGACTAGAGAATAAGTTAGGACAAAATTGGGGAAGCGAAAATAAAAGAACATTCATTTGATTAGCTCCAGTTAAGTGTTTTTCATGGATATAGTCAGGGGGCCAAGTCTATCACTGAGTTTCTGAGGTGCAGCAATCAAGATTGGATTTGTTGCACATATTCTACAAGGGAGAACTCCCACCACAGGCTCTACCTGGTATTGAATAGGTTCCAGTTTGGACTCACCTTGTCCATGTTGATTTAGAAAATACATAGGAATCACTTGACATTATAACCATACCCCCACAGTATTATAATGAATGGTATTGAAAGCACATAAACTGATGAAAAAAAATTACTAAAAGTACAGCGAGAGAAAATTAGCTCTGCTGTTCGTAGGAATTAATTTAAGCAAATGTACCTGATTTTTGAATGCAGTGATATTATTGGAAACTCATTCACGTGTAGAGGGTGCCCATGAGTTGACTTTTTTTACCCGGGAGTGATCAGTGTTACAAAGTTCTACCTCTTCAATTAGATGCTAAATAAGACATTACAGAAAACTATGATTTTGCTCATTTTCAAGCCATCATTCAACATCTACTGTCAAAGAATCTCTTCCACAAGATCTAATCCCATTTACTTCATAAAATATTAAAAACAATTATGATTTTTGTGGAAATGCAATATTTAATAAAATTTACCAGTCTTTTAGGTTCCTTACAGTTGTTATAGCCGGAGGGTAGTGTGGATAAGGTCCCACAACTTATTAAATGGTCCCAATGGCACGAGTCTCAATTAGCCTCTGACAACCAAGTGCAGCTCCCAGCCTTCATGTGTGGCTTAGCTACTAAGCCCAGTGGACTGTTTCTACTGAGTGGAGAAAGGGCAAGGGCGAGTTAGTGGTGCCTTAAAACCAGTCACTTTGTGCAGATGAGGCTCGTCAGCCATGGTTGGCAGCTCATGTTATTTATTCATTGAGGAATAGGCCCTTCCAGCCCTGTGGGCCATGTGCTCAACAATCCCCCCGATTTAATCTGAGCCTAATCATGGGAAATCTTACAATGACCAATTAAGCTACCAACCTGTCTGTCTTTGGACTGTGGGAGGAAACTGGAACACCCTGAGGAAACCCACATGGTCACGGGAAGAGCGTATAAGGTCCTTACAGGGAGTGACGGGAATTGGGCCTGGGTCGCATGTACTGTAAGGTGCTGTGCCAACCGCCAAGCTACTGCGCTAGCTGAGAAGGAAAGCTGCGGTCTCAAACCCGAGCTTCCTCCGCCTACAACCGCTCATTGTGAAGGCTTCAGGAGTAAACGGCAAGGAAAAGTTCTGGAGCTGGAGTCCCTGACGCAGTCCCATGTTGAGTTGAACTCCTGAGACAAAGCAGGTACCAAACTCTATCAGTCTCTGTGGTTCCTTTGCCTGCTACATGGGCAACACCTTCCTCTCCATATTGCACTGTCCTGCTGTGTGCACAGGCATGGCTATCACGTAGGCAGCTGGGACGCAACATACCTGGCCGACCCTGACCTATGGAGGGGTCTCACCTGTTGTAGTATTTTAACATTTACTATTCTGCCTGGAAACTCACTTCACAGTCACTCTGTTTTACTTTCAGGCTGCCATGCTATTATAGTGCCGCAGCCTAACGTTCTTCCTCCAGGTTAAGCTTCTCTGCTGCCATGGATGATTTTTAACTATAAAAAGAAGAGCCATAAGTGTTAGGGTCTCAAGTGTCAGAGATGCAATCAACCAGGTGTCTAGGTAATAAGAAACACATTGTGATAACATACCATCTAAGCCATGTAGTTTTGTGAATACAACTGATTGTAGAGAGGTGAAAGAAGGAATACATCTGGAATTAAACAAGGTAGAGTGTAAAGGAACCTTAATTACTTTCTGTATACAACCCAACATCTTGATGGAATACAACACTTGGCAACGTCAACAAATTTATAACCCAGAAACATGTCAGAAAATAAAATCTTGACAAGAGTTTTAAATTGCTAGAATTTGCCGGTTAGTTGGTGCTGCTATTCCACTGTTTTCCTCATTCTCAATCTTCCAGTTCCATAATGGGCGCTACCTTCCTGTTATTGAGGACATCTCCAAGAAATAGTGCCTCAAGAAAGTAGCATTCGTCATTGGAAATTCTGACCATCCAGGACATGCCCTGTTGGCATTCCTACCACTTGGGAGGAATTACAGGAGCTTGAAGACCCACACTCAATGTTTTAAGAATGGCATTTTCTCCTCCATCAGATTTCTGATTGGTCCGTTAACCCAAGAACACTATATTGTTATTTATCTTTTGCAGTATTTATTTTTGCAATTCATGGTAATTTTATGTCTCACACTGTACTGCTGCAAAACAACAAATTTCATGACATATGTTGGAGATAATAAATGTGATTTTGATTCAGAACCTGTTGAATTTATGCACTTGGCTCCATTTACAACAGTCACAAACTGTTAAAGTTGGCACCAAAACTAAATATGCTTTTGATGGTATGAAAATTGCTATTACAGTGTAAATTAGCCTTGTTGGCGCGAAAAAGCAGTCCTTTTGACAGTGGCTTGAGGCTATGAAGCATGCGGGGTAAATTCTCCACCCACTCAGTTCTATTGAAATTCATTCAGTTGAAATCAATCATTTTGTGATATAAAGGGGATTCTCTCTGCCACCTAATCCCAAGATGAACAATGAGAAGATTTATCCCTTTATTTTAGGTGATTTGATCAAAAGTTGGAGTTGCACTCTTAGGACAACAACCTCATGATGTGTTTCTGTCATAACTAATGTCAAACTGAGTGCTGCTAATTTAAAAATCAAAAATATCTCAGTATTTTATAGTGTGATTTTCTCTGTCTCTCTCTCTCCCCATTTACTGACTGAATCTTCTGAAGTTTCCATTCTCACATCACTCACACTAATTTCACGAGCAATTCCAATGCTAGATGGGATTGTAATGCTCCTTATTCTTGCTCAGTTATTCTTTGCAACCCACCACATATTCCCTTGACTGCCACTGTTCAACTTAGAACACTGAATGTCCCTGTCTGAGTATCTACTTATTCTGTTAAATACCCATCCACAAATGCACTATTGCCTTCCACCTCTAGAAATGGCTTATTCACTGCATTACTTGCTCTAATTCATCAAAAAGGTAAACCCCATTGTTTATTTTTGCTTTGCTTAGCCTTTTTGTGGTTTATGACAGACTTAAATTTACTGCTTCCTACTTCAGAAACAGTTGTGGTCACCATATCATAGGAAAGATAAAATTATGCTCGAGTGGATGCGAAGGAGATTCATCAGAACGTTGGCTGCGATGGAGCACTTCCGTTACGAGGAGAGTCTAGACAGGATAGGTATGGCTTTCCCTGCAGTGGAGGACACTAAAAAGGGATTGGATTTAAGTATTTAAAATTATGAGTTGTATAGTTAGTATCGACTGCGGGAAACCTCTGCCTATCAGAGACAGATAAAACTGGAAGGCATAGATTTAGGATAATGGGAGCAATATTTAGAGAGGATCTGTGGGAAACTTTTTCACCCAGAGAGTGGCACGTACCTAGAATATACTGCTTGAGAGAGTGGTGGCAACAGAGGTAGCAACAGCATTTTAGAAGAGTCAAGATGAGCACTTGAATTGGCTAGATGTAAAAGGCTTGATTGAAGTTCTGGAAGATGGGACTAATAGATTGACCAGAGTGGCCCATTTTCATGCTTTATGACTCTTTGACCAAGCTCTTGCTAGTAATTTGCTGGTCTGGCAATGCACTCTCTTCATTTCATTCTTATCACGTTGCTTCCACAACAGACGCTGCTATATACACTTAGGTTCTCAATAAATCCCCATGGTGTATTCCATGTTTCCATCTTTGGTGCTTATCTCTCTCCATCCTCACATGAACATATTGTATCTTGATTCACTAGATGTCTCTGTGAAATCCCAGTGGCTTTTAATGTTAAGCAATGAATGAGTCAAACCGTACCACAACTCAACAATGGCCAATCCAAAGTCACAATGTTTGGCTCTGCCCATAGCTTCCATACTTCAGTCATTGATTCTATGTCTCTTCTGAGAGGAAACACAGCCTGATGAAGCACATCTTCATGAGTCTGTTTATGCCTGCACTAGCTTTACTAAATTCTCCTCACTAGTCCCAATCCAACCAAAACAAATATTCAGGATTTTGCCTGCCTCATCCAATTCAGCACCTCCTTTTCATTTTGATGAACTCCCCTCCCTTAGTGTACTTTCAAAATCACTGTTCTCATGTTCAACGTTCTCCAAAACAGACCCCCAGGTGGTACGTTCTGTTCTTTCGGGCAGAATGCCCTGCCATTATCCAGTCATTAGATTCAGAACGTTCATCTACCTTGTGCCATGACAGTTTTCAAACAACCCACCTATCCTAACTTTCTCTAACTTGAAAATTATGGCATTGACAATGAAGATTTCTGTTTACATTAAACTGTAGTCATCATGCCCTCTCTCATTGTGTTCACCATTAGCTCTTAGTAAATTTAAATGTATTTGAATTACTCAATCTGGCATAAGTACAGTGTGAGCACGTGCACGAGTTTGGAGTTTGGTTGGTTATTTGTATATATATACGGTTTACTGCCAAAAACCAGTAATATTGTTCAAGAAACAGCCTATAAATAAATGTAAGCAATACAATCCATACATGTTATCCCACACAGTGATGAAACTAAATCTTAATTCTTATTGAAATTTAGTATAACATTTCACAGAATCTTATATATATGCAGTACTTATTTGTGTTCTTGTATCATTGTGTTTATTTTTGCTGTATCAGATCCAGAGTAACAATTTTTTCATTCTTCTTTACAATTGTGTACTGGAAATGACATTAAACAATCTTGAAACTTGCATGTATGTTACCTATATTTTCAGCCTGCAGTCTTCACCTCATAAGCTACATATTTGTGATGATCTAAAAATGTGATCATTTAAATATTTTAAAATAATTCATCTTCAAAACATTATGTTTTGTCACTGACCAGTACATAATTCTCAAAAGTCTAAATATTATTCATATAAATATGGGGACTACAATGCAATTTCATTTTATAACTTCACAAAATCATGGAAGCAAAGTGCATGACTGTATTTCAACTGACATACTGGTATTGAGCAATGCTTTGCCTGTAGTGTTAGAACAAAACATTAAATTAAAATGTTATCATACAACAAAAAGATGTACAGACAGTCCCCAGGACGATACTTTCTTCTTCTGATCTAATACTTGATACTGTTCTCTTCACAGCAATTTTTCCTGCTTTATTTCTGTTATCTTTTATTGTTTCATTACATTAATTTCAGTGCTGTTACTATGGATACAGAAACATAAAACAATTAAAATGTTCCAGGAGGGGGAAAGAGGGATAGGGTTGGGAATTAACATGGAAAATACACAAGGAACAAATAGAATCTATGGCCCCTTCTGTGACCTGTTAGCTTTTTTCTCGGCTTGTTCTGTAGATTAGTTGTGCAGTGTCGTGCTGCCGGTCGGTGCAGGCAGTTATGGTGCTGCTATTCAGCTTTCCTGGAATTCAGCCTTTTTAATAGTGTACCAGCCATCCTAGGTTTCAATTCTTATTCAGCACTTTGTGCAGTCGTATGTCAACTACAATCAGCCTACTGCCTACTAACCGCTAGCTTTGACGTGTTTTGTTTGACACCCTTCAATGAGCATTGATAATAACTTAAGGCTTTTAATTACATTTCTATGAAGGCCTTTCTACAAAAGAGCATTATAGTGGCAGTGCAGTAATCCTATTCTTTAACATTTGATAGCATTGTTACATAGACCCAATGCTTGCTAGATTGCAAGACCATCCACAGAATCTTCAACTTCCACAATCCCCCCCCCACTTCCCCCTCTGTCTCATCCCTGAGTCAGACACCTACCATCTTCTTTGACTAAAGTTAACAATTAAAGAGAATCTAGCTGGATTTCATAGTGCGCACAAAATTACCCCACCGTGCACTAACACATTTCAGTGCACAACTCATTATACCTGTCTAGTCATAAAATAAAATGGCCTTTTTGTCAGGGTCAATAAATTTAAAAAATGATCTCTGCAGAATTAACCAAAAACAAGAGCAGAGCACAATGCAAAGTCCAAAATGAAATGCAAACAATAAATATCCTTTCAAAGTAGAATTAGGAAGTAAATCACTAATAATATCTAAATTGAAAATAGATGGATGACTATATTGCAATGAACCATTACAGCTCTGTGCGATCTCCCAAATTACAGATGTCCCACAACCGAAAACTACTGTCTGCATATTAAACAGTGAACAGACTTGAGGCCTTTTCCGTCATTTAGGAGACTGACTTTAGTGAGATTAAATGAAATTTATAGCTGCATTGAAATAGTACCTTTCCTTGTCAATCAGATTTTAAATGTTAGTAAGCAAGAGCCCCTGTACAGCTGTGTCATTATAAACATGCAAATTTAACAGATACTGAAACAGTTTGTGATAAAGCTGAAGAACATCTGTCAAATGTAATACCTGTTAAGCAATCACATTTAAAAAAAAATAGCTCCAGCGTTTTTCTTCATTATGATATTAATATTAAATAGGCCTAATTTCTCTTTGGCTTTCCTTCAAGACACTGCAGCTTATTTTATCTCAATGCAGCCAAGCAACACAGGACGTTATATATATATATATATATATAATGTAGCTTTATAGCATGTAAGGTGAAATATCTTCAGACGGAATAAAATCACTAACCTTAAAATACATGTTCCAAAGTGCAAAGCACAGGCTGCTGTGTATGGTAGTGCTCTAACATTGAGGAGGTGCCTTTTGCTGTCTGCATCACCAATTATCCTCCCAAACTGTGAGTTGTTTTTTTCACAAATTCATTTAAAGGTATTTTGGCACACAGGCAGGACAGCATTATCCAAAGAGTGTGGATCTGTCCGGATATTCTAGAATTTAATTCAGGCCCTCAGTCCCTCCAATAAAAGGAAATGCTGGAGTATCAATGATTCATCAGAAAGCACTCTTTGCATAATTTGAAATGAATCAAATGAGTTATCTCCTTACCATGTGCACAGCCCCCAAGTGAAGAATCAGGCCAGTAAAGAGGGAATGAGGACGTATTTCACACGCGAGCTGCAGCTTCTCAGTGATTCACTCTGAGCCTTGCTCCCTCCTGGGAGAATGAGCTCATTCCAAGCCGCCAACAGCCGCCCCTCAGCCATTGCAGTGTCACTGCAGAATGTATACCGAGTGCAGGCACGTCATTAAAGGAGATCAGTTATAAAGCTTACCAATACATTCCCTCCCCTAATTTACAATCTGAATGGGTTATCTTTTATTAGTCTGTCACTAGACAAAAAACCTAAGCAAACACCTGTAATAGATTGAAGCAGAGAATTTAAAGCCAGACAGAAATTACTCTTCAATATTAAGGCATTTTATCCAGTTGGAAACAGTGAAAACTACTAATGGGTTACCATGGTATTCCAGTTACTTTTTCATTCACATAATATTATCTTATTTGCGGTAGGATAATACAAAAACACAATAGCAGAATGTTGCAGTGTGCAGCAGTGACTGGCTGCATTCATTTTCAGAAAAGGTACAGTGCATTTATCATGTTTAGCATGACTTCTAGATGCTTACATACATAATCCTGTAGGATAGGGGTTCAGACAGGTCATTTGTGGTATCAGTGTAATTACAAACGTTCACTATGTAATTAGTTAATTAAGTGAAAATTGCACAAATTGCTTTCAAAGTGATATAAATTGCAATTGCATTGTGGAGGCAATGTCATGAACTTTATTGTTAGGCTGAAATGATTCCTAAAAACAAATCTTCAATTCCTAACTTGGCAAAATAAAGCTATTCTGTCTATATGCATCATAGATGTAATAGAAAAATAATAGTTTTATATATTTGCACACTAAAATTGTCAGGTGCTAACCAGCATGAATTTATTTATTCATACCTGAGCCAACAGTATCTGATTACACAAACAGACATTAACTGAAAGTACATTGGTGATATCAAGTTGCAACAACATTATAATTGAAAATGCATAGATTTAAATCTAGTGATCAGTGGGATTCTTGGCTTTCAGTTTACAATACTTCATGTATCTCACACACACACACACAACCACCACCACCACTCCACCCCGCCCCCCCCCCCCCCCAATCCTGGTAATGATTTGCCCAGTCTCAAATTAAACAAACATTACAAGACAAAATAATTTAGATTCAGATGAAGAATAAATTGATTTTGTACTCCTTTGCCAGCCTTCAGAAATTGAACTCTTTTTCTTGACTGCCTCCATAATACCTGGGTTACACTTTGGAGAATGATCTGCCAGCAATTACAATGAACTTGGCCATTGGCCAGGATGAAATCAATTGCTTCTCAATAAAGCATACTTAATGTAGATCCTAGACATCATCTGCATTATGTCTCTTAACTTTTAGGAACATTTTGAAGATCATGGGTAAAAGCTAGCAAGTGGTTCTTTATTTCTAATATCCAAAATTACTATGGTTTTATAAAGATTAAAGGAAGCCATATTAGTACTAGATAGAAGTATTTTTTAAAGGGGTTGGGAGTATGCTGCGCCTTGCGTAAGCAGTGATTTTCTCTTCATCCCCTCAATTAGGCAATATGAACTGCAGTCCCATGGACTAACAGATACATTACTGAATCTTCACATTGTCATGTACCCCTAGGGTTCATTTTCTCTGTGGACTGTCACTTTAAAACATCGGGAGCATGAGACTGACATTTGGATACTTGGATTTCTGCTGACTGCAGAGTTGTCAATTTTTAAATGGTTTAAAAGGACTGAATGGTTTTCAGTCAAATTCAACATGAAGCCAGCTGAGATACCAAAGCACTTGCTAAAGATGCTATTGTTTCCAAGTTTAATCTTCATTTTAATTTTACTTGCGAATGCAGGAGGTTGAGCCACTTTATTATGTACCTCCTGTACCTTGCAAAGTGGCCACTGAGTGTATATACATGGTCTTCTGATGCCCATCCACTTCAGGGTTTGACATGTTGTGCATTCAGAGATGCTCTTCTGTACACTACTGTTGTATATTGTGGTTATTTGAGCTACTGTCGCCTCCTTGTCAGCTTGAACTGGTCTGGCCATTTTCCTCTAACTCCTCTCATTACCAAAGCATTTTTTCCTGCAGAGCTGCTGCTCACTGGATCCTTTTTGTTTCCCATTCCATTCTCTAGAGACTCTAGAGACTATTGTGTCTGAAAATGCCAGGAGATCAGCAGTTTCTGAGATACTCAAGTCACCCTGTCTGGCACCGACAATCATTCCACTTAGATCACATTTCTTTCACGTTCTGATGTTTGGTCAGAACAACAACAACTGAATCTCATAACCATGTCTACATGAGTAGCTGCCACATGATTGGCTAATTATACAATTACATTAATGAACAGGTGTACCAGAGCACCTACAGTAATAAAGTAATAAAGTGGCCAGTATGTATTCATCTAGGCTGGATTTGTCCCTATTTGTTTTTACAGTTGGAATAAATTATGTAACTCTGTTTAAGAAAATCAGATATTCAATGACAAATTATTTGTAATTGTGTGCATAGACTCAAAGAAAAAGTGCAGTGATTTTTTTTTTACATGTATGTCAATATATTGGATGGAGGGGTGGAGATATGTCTCTACCAAAGGAGGTGTAAGGTACTCCATCCCTCCACTGGCCTGCAGGTTACTCTTGGGCAAGGTGTACCATCTGCTTAGACTCTGATCAAGGTCACATGAAGCCACGGGAGCCGGTGGTGGATGGTCATATGAGCAGCTGGTGCATATATCACAAGTCCTGGTTATGTGATCACTCATGCCAGGCAGACAATCTCTGAAGAGTATTGATAATGGCTGGGATCACCCATCTTGTAAAGACACTGCCTAGAAGAAGGCAATGGCAAACTACTTCTGCAGAAAAATTTGCCAAGAACACTCATGGTCATGGAAAGACCAGGATTGCTTACGTCACACAACACAGTACATAATGAACGAGCAATCAATCCATACAAAAAAAATGTCAGAAATAATATCTTTGCATAAACAAACATTTCTGTAGCGCTAATACTGAAAGCCCAGAAAAGTTTTTGATTAATTCTATAGGCAAACTTTCCAGTGGCTCCAGTATTTACTATCCTTCATCATGGTTAAACTCAAGACCTTTTTTTAGAATCAGTGAAAGCCTAATAGCTATTAAATGTCTGCTTTTACTTTAATGAGCTTAACCTACTGCATATTTCCTACTAGTAACTCATGATTCAAGGTAAAGAAAAAAACAATTATCTTTAGAACAAACAGTTCCATTCTTGGAAATGCAAATGATAAACATATGCCAGCCTGCTCTTGATCTGCCAAAGTTATGAAAAAGTTAGGTTTATTTTAGAGAAGGTGGTCAACATTTCGGAGATCATTTAACCCTAATTTTATTGGCAAGGATATTTACCCAAGACAACAGGATCATTTGTAAATACCCAATGATGTAATGAGGACTGAGTAAAATTTTATTTATTTATCTATCTGTCCATCCATCCACCCATCTATTTATTTATTTATTTATTTTTCATTCATTCAATTGTTTATTTGCTTATTCATTCATTCATTTAATAACCAAGGTCCTGTTGGAGATGCAATGTGGATTCTTGAGAATGTAAACCTCACTTGTACCAAAGCTAGAGTCAGAAGACTTGCTGGAACTTTTTTGGAAATGTTCTGTGGACTGTGTAAAACTCGTTATTCTTTCAGTCATCACCTTTCCTCGGGACTGAGCCCTTGATGTCATTAAACATGAGCCCTGGGCTAATCCTCCAGATCTGTTACTGTGCGCAGAACCCAATGGATTTAATTATCAAATTCCAATTTTCCTGGCCAGTTTAGAGGTCAGTCACCTCTGGTGAAACCATTTAGGTCACAGCCTCATAAATGGACACTATCTGAATTGTGCAACTTGTGAGTGGGTGTTCCAATTCATTATCATGGAATAAACACCAGAAATTGAGGGTCTAAGCGAGTGAAATTGGATGCAGCAGTGACCATTATCTTGGTGTGTTGATGCTCCTTAAGTCTTCAAAACTATGCCTTCCAAAGCAATATTTAAAGATCACTCTACTGATCATCGAGTCATGTGGAGATTTGACATAAGTACTATCTTCTTTGAGTTCTTTGTCGTTGTTCAGTCGTTAAGTCGAGTCTGTTTTCATGGCAGGATACGGAAGTAGATTGCTAGGCCTTTTTTTCTGTGAGGCCCAGGTTGGGACCCAGCTGGGTTTGACCTCAGGACCATCTGACTTGAAGTCCAGTGCTGATGCCACTACACCACCAGCCGGCCTCCGAACCCCAACTAATATGTTTTGTTAACCTTGCACAGCTGAGCACAGGGAATAACTGCAAGGAACATCTATGTATATCATTATTAATTACTCACAGGTCAAGATATTGGTTTATTTCTTGATACGTAGGAGTACATTATATAGTACCTATAGTAAGAAACATAGCTTGTGGCCCAACATGCTGTGATTGCTTCCTCCTGAGGAAGCTCTACACCAGACAATAGTGTTCTTTTGAATTGTTGCAGGTTTCAGGGGCTTGCAGGGAATGGGGTAGCAGGAACAGAATTGATTAACACTTCAGCGCAAAGCTGTTCCCAGACAATGATGGGCTTGGAGAGGAATACGACAGGGAGAAGAGCAGAAGCTACACAGGGCAGGACAAGTTGCCAGAAGAAAAATAAAGAGAAGTATTTACAGCAAAATGCTACATTCACCCAGGGTCTCCTGTAAACAATTCCCCAGACTGAACATCAGCTGGAAGCTGTGGGAGGCTTCTTCAAGAATGGTGTCACTGGAATCTGCCAAACACAGCTCCAACCTGACAGTAGCACTAATCTCCATAAAACTATGGTTGTGGTGGCTGTATACATAGTTCCCTCCTGGTGGCTGTTGGAAAAAAGAGAAAGGTTTCACAGTTTGTATGCTTTTACCTTTTTTTAAGGTCACTTAATTTCTTTGTGTAATTGAGTTCTCTTCAATGTATACTCTTTCTTCTGGAGGTATCATGAAGAGTTACCAAGAATATATACAAATCTTCCTGGTTTCCATTTTAGAAAGTATGAGTTCCAAGTTGTCATGCCAAGTTGTCATATCCTCATGCCATCTTGGTATAGACTAGGCCAGGTCCTTGTCATTGCAACCAGCCTTTCTGACTGACTTCAGTTTCAACAATATCAATGTGTGCATTCATCACCCATTTTCATACTTGGTCAACTGAAGATCTCATCTGAATGACACATATAAAATGCTGGAGGAACTCAGCAGGCCAGCCACCATTTATGGAAAGGAGTAAGCAGTCGACATTTCAGGCCGAGACCCCTTCGTCAGGGCTATGCTGATGAAGGGTCTCGTCCTGAAACATTGACTGCTCACTCTTTCTCATTGATGCTGCCTGGTCTGCTGAGTTCCTCCAGCATTTTGTGTGTGTCGCTTGGATTTCCAGCATCTGCAGATTTTCACATCTCATCTGAGTGCCCTGTTGCAGGTCTAAGACTTTTGCTAATCCTGGCTGGAACTCAGTGACAGTATCTGACAGCTCATTGAACATCAAAGACTGTAAAACATTTACTTTTTAAGTAACTTTAATACATACAGTATGATAGTTAGAGGTAGTTTAAATTTGTTGACTGCATTTAAAATCTGTTAAAACTGATATAAATAGCAAAATTAGAATATTTAAAGGAATAAGAATAAGCGTATTCGGTTCAAGACTCTTCAGAATGAAGTAAAATCTTACCTGTAGTTACCTTTATCTACACAGTTAGTGTTGTAATCCTTTTGAGACAAGGTTCTGGTAGGAGGTGCTCAGATTGTATTGTTATTAGATTTACAGAAACACATAGTACTGCAAGTTTTGTTGGTGCCATGGTGGTTAAATTAATGAACAAGAGCCAGACCTCAGCACCAATGATCAAACAGAGCCTGAGTATGAATTCCACCATTGCATCTGGGGAAGTGATTTTTTTTTAAATTCTAGAAAAATTTAAAAGAAAGAATTATGTGAACTATCAAACTGTGCACTGTATATCAGGCAGCTAATAGGAGTTAACTGCCACATCAGTCAGACAGAAAGAGCCAATCTGCAAGTGGAGAAGTATCTGCAGTGCTTCACTGCCTCTAACCCTTCCACATGGAAGAAGTAACTGCTCTGGGTCAAGGTGTCCCACAATTTATACACCTGCTCCGCTACAAATATGTCAGCCTTCGAAGTGCTTTATGGCTATCAACCCCAGTTGCTCTCCAAGGAGAAGCCAATGGTAGAGGTTCCGTCCACCAGTACCCTGATTAACCAATGCTTGAATGCTTAGAAGAGGGCATGGAGGGTCATCCTAGCTGCCAACTGCACCCCCTTCTGCCAGGCTAACCACCACTGTCATTCAACCAGACTTCTCCGGTCTGGCTGTCCACCCAAGATCTTCCCCCTATGCATCAACTCCTGCAAGCGCTCGTCCAGATTCATTGGGCCCTTTAAGATTATCCATCGCATCAATCCACTCTCTTGCCATCTCCAGCTTAACTCCTATCTTCCACATGTCCTGCCTCAAACACATTGACAACAGATCAGTCAGCCAACCTGAGCCTAAACCTCCAGAACCTAGGTTGGTCATGTCAGGTCATTCGGATATGGCCCAAGGGAGGAGTGAGAGACACTGAAGTGGGTCAATAGTTCACAGACTTTAATGCGAACAGAGGGAAGGGAAAACAATAAACACTAGGCCAAAAAGGGCAGTTAACTAAATCTCTCAAATGGAAAGTGATGTCAATGAATGCTGCAGGTCTTCAGCATCTGTTGACTCATCAGTCCAATTTCTCAGACAAGGCTGAATGCAAGCAGGTAGTGTAATGTTACTGCATTTTGCTCAAGTCTCATCATGAGCTACAATGAAAAGAATGTATTTAAGTCCCATCACAAGGAAATAATAATTAGCTGACACATGCATATTCATGAGCACAATTACCAAATTTGCTGCGCTGCCGAATCCGTGGTTTTGACAAGTGGAAGTGGTCCAGTGTACACAGTTCACCGGTTGATAGGTTCATGTCATCATGGACAGGGGTGCAGTATCTGGTTGACTGGGAAGAGTACAGCCCAGAGGAGAGAATATGGGTGCTGTCCAGTTGCTTCTTGGATCCAATGTTTACTGAAGAATTCCACCAAACCCATTCTGATCATCCTGGCCGTTGAGGGCCAGCCGTGTTGGTGGTGGGGGGGGGGGGGGTTAGGTCCTGTCAGGACTACGCATGCAGGCTCCTTTCAGTCTCCACCCAGCCAATGGGAGTCTGCTGCTTCTCATTTCTAATTCATCACCTGCAGCCTATTTCAACCCAGCTCACTCATGTTCACTCAATGAACCAGCCAGCCACAACCTGTTTCTCCTAGCATTCAGTTACCTTGTTACCTGTTGCATATAGTATCTGTTTTTTCTTGTTTTTCAGTGAATTCCACAACTCTACTCATTTCAACACTCTTCCCTTGCAATTTTCTTTGATCTTTGATATTTATGATGTTTACTACTTTATCATCTGTGAATTTTTGCACCAATGTAATCAGAAGCAATCCCAGAACCATTCCAGTTTTAGCATTGCATTTTTAGCAATCTAAAGCACTAAACATTTCCTCATCTCCTAATCTCTGTGTATTTCTGCTTAATCAATTTTTAATCCAAATGTTCAAATCCTCCCTTTGCCTTGTTCCCAGAATGCCAAAGTCCTGAGCCTGAGCTTATGCCAGTTTCTGAGAGTATGAGACTTCCCCCCCCCCCCCCACCCACCCCCGGAAAGGACAAAAGGTTGACCCCCAGCACTTTTTTTGCCCATACCTATTTTACAGCTGGATAGACTGGAGCATTGTGTGGTTAAATGCCTTGCTCAAGGACACACGCTGCCTCGGCTGGGCTCAACCTTCAGGTTGCTAGTTGAACCCTCTAACCACTTGGCCACCCACTGTTCCCAGAATGTGCTGTGCCAAAAGCCTTCCTCCACTAACTCTGTCACCTCCTCAAATAACTATTAGATTAGACAAACACCATCTTCCATTTAAAAATCCATGATGTTAACTTCTTTTTCCCTTCACCTAAATAACCAATAATCATACTTCCCATTAAACCATCAGAAGAGATCCTTACTATATGAGTTATGGTGATAAATTGGATTGGTTCTCTGCTTTTCAAGGCATACATTGCATTGCCCATTCACATCTATCACATCTATCTATAAATTAAACTGTGTAGCAACATGGTTTGCTTTTAATTTTACATTAATTTTGTACTTTGTTTCTGCTTTATTTACTGCAGGGTGATTTTCGACAGTAGGTGGTAATTGGTATCAGAGATTATCATAAATTTTTAAATATAGATATACAATTTAACTCAGATTGGTATTTGTGATTTATTATTCAGTAAGGCTACTATCAATATTCATTCCTCCTGGTCTGAAAGAACATGATAGAAGAAAAGATGTCTTTTTCCCTTGGAAAATCTGAAGGCTAATTTAAAAGTTGCCAGCTGTTTGTAAGAGACTGATTATACTGATAATATGACATTCTATTCCTGAAGCCTGGCCGAGGATCAAAGAATCACCTAAGCCCAAGAAATAAAATCCAGAGGCAAACAAGGATATGAAAAATTGCTGGGTGTTTACAATTATTTTCATAATTTCTTGTGCTGTTGACACAGACATGGATTTTTGTTGCATAATTTTAAACTTGCTTGAGCATTAATAGAGTGCTGCTAACTTCTGAAACTGTTTTTGGCAATATATACACCCTGATCAATATTTACTGTAGACACAGGAGACTGGTGATTCAGGAATCTAACCTCAGTTTCAAAGGTTGATAGGATGTTGTGATATTTCTGTTGCGTCTGAAATAAAATATATTGTCACCTAGTGGAACTTCGTAATTTGCATGGTGATTTATTATCAGAGGGTATGTTCAACAAAAAGGAGTGCTACAAGTAAATGTAGCTGTTGCTAATAATTAGGAGGGAAAAAAGTTAAAGAGTGAGAAGACCAGCTATGGGCACACAAAATTACGGTACTCAAGTATACAAAATGTTTCCATGTTGGATCATGTTGTCTAGAAATTTAGGAGGCGGAAGGAAATCATATGGCTCATCATATTCATGACAAACAAGAGTCAACTACTAGGGCTAGACCCGTTTCTGTAGGCTTGGCTACTTCATGGGAATATGGTTATTTCTACCTGTGCCACCCATTCAAGCAGTGAGCTTCCCCCACCAAAATTAAAGTAATATTTTATCCTGTTTTACACTGGCACAGCTTAATTTAGTTCCCTGTTCCTTTATTATTTCCTTTAGTATTGTCCAGTACAAAAGAAAATTTGCTCAATCTAAGTTTGTCGTGAAGTTATATATGTGATCAAATTTTGTTTAGCATCCTATGATCTGAGAATCACAATAAGCAGGATTTCCACTCTGCCCCACGCAACCAAACTGCCCAGCTATGAGATTAGCCCTTCATTTTGTTTCTTTTATTCTTAACAAATATTTCCACTATCAAACAATTTGCAAGAGGTGTCACCACAAACAGGCATCTTACCCGATGACAGAACCTTGCTCACATTCCTGGGCCAGGTATTTTCATACAATCAGGGAAACAATTGGAATAGGATATAACATGGTAATTCACAGAAAGTTATGTCGTGTTAAATCAGGCCCTTCAGCCCAACATAACCATGCTGACCATGCTAGTCCTATTTGCCTGCATTTTGTAACATATCCCTCCAGATCTTTCCTATCCATGTATCTATCCAAATGTTTTTTAGACATTGTAAATGTCCCACCTCTACCAATTCCTTTGAACTCACCACCTTCAGTGTGAAAAGCCCACCTCTCAGGTCCACATTCTCTGCCGTATGTGAGGCAGACTGTGCGGAGGAGGTTTATGGGTAATATAGGAGGTAGTGTAGCCTCAAAGTTCATGTCATCCAGTTGTAGGCTACCCAGTTCAAGAAGTCGATGTTCATGCCATCAGGATGGAGGTTACACAGTCTCTAAACTGATGGCATGAAAATTGATCCGTTAAACTTTGGGTAATTCACCATGCCTCATTCCCTTTTCCCTCTCACAACCTCTCTCCTTACCAGCTCATCACCTCCGTTTGACGCTCCTCCCCCTTTCCTTTCTTCCGTGGCCTTCTGTCCTCTCCTGTCAGATTCCTCCTTCTCCAGCCCTTTAACTTTTTCATCGACTTCCCAGCTTTTTATTTCACCCATTCCCCCCTCCAGTTTCACCTTTCACTTGCCACCTTGTACTTCTCCCTCCCCTCCCCCACCTATTTAATTCTGATTTCTTCTCCCTTCCTTTCTAGTCTTAGTGAAGGGTCTCAGCCCAAAACATTGACTGTTTACTCTTTTCCATAGATGCCACTTGGCCTGCTGAGTTCCTCCTCCGTGTGTCGCTATGGATTTCCAGCATCTTCAGATTTTTTCATGTGAGTGAAATGATTGTTAGTGCCAGATGGGGTACTTTGGGTATCTCAGCAACAGCTGATCTCCTGGGATCTTCACACACAACAGCCTCTAGAATTTACAGAGAATGGTGTGAAAAACAAAAGAAAAACATCCAATGAGTGGTTGAAAATGCCTTGCTAATGAGAAAGGTCAAAAGAAAATGGCCATATTGTTTTAAACTGATTGGAAGCCGTACTGAAGTAACCATGTGTTACAACAGTGGCATGTAAAATAGCACGGTTAAATGCACAATGCGGTGAACCTTAAAGTGGTGCATTGGGTGTCTACTTTATTAGGTACAAGTGGTATCTAATAAAGTGGCCACTGATTTTTTGAGTTCCTATGTTTTGCAACAAACTGATTTCATAGACTGACGCCCAATGTACTCCATGTTGGTGATAAATAATCGTAACATAAAATTATTACTGGATTATATTTAGTAAAACTTAATAGCTGATTTACACAAACCATTGATGGCAATTTTTACCTCTTCCACTGGGACAATTCTACAACCCTCCACATTAAAAAAATAATTCTAATCTGAATTAATAGAAATAAAAGTTTTGTGATGTTCAGGTATTTGCAGGTAGAAGGAGGTTGGGTGATTTTAAAAAAGGCTTTCCTCTTTAAAAATAACTTAGGTTGTTGTCCAGACACTGGTTAATAGATAATAATATGATTAAAAGCAACCTGGCATTAATTATGCAAGTTTGGGGAAGTAATCCTATGCTATGCCCAAGAATAGGGTTTACCATTAGTGCATGTAAGAAATTAAGATCGTATTAGATTTCATCTTCACCTGTGCGTTAGTTTTAGATTTCAGATTTACAGGAAAGCAATTTGTTGCCATCTCTAGTTAATCTGTGTAACCATATTTTTCACAATACTGAATTGGGATTACTATTTGAAGTATCTGACATTTGTTTATGACTGAAAGCAGACTGAAACCATTATAAATGCCTGAATATGAAGAGAAATTAGTTAACTTTCCTTAGGATAGCATCTATTGATGAACAACTCCATATCATCAGGAATCCTGAAACCAGATTAAAGCAAATTCTAAAGCCAGTGTAAGTGTTTGGGCTCCTTACATCCTGCAGCCAGCCTTGCACTGAAGCTGATTCTCATACAGAGTGAGGCCACCCACTAGAGGTAAAGGCTACCCTACCTGATATTTACTGGTGATGTCCTCTCCAATTATGTCTCAGTACACTTTGGATGTGATGAGATTATTGATTTTCAGACCCAGGTTACCTGGGTAAACATACTAGAGTGCAATCCAAAGCAAAGGAGTTTTTGCAAGACCACAATCCACAATGAAGGGTGGAAACTGTCAAGAAAACTGTTGCCTTGGTTACAAGCAATGAAGCGGAAATGAGGACAACTATAGTCAAGACATCAGTTAACATTATCCTTAACAATTATAGAAGACCCACTTTCTTCCAAGCTCCATAGATAGAGTCTTAATAAAAAGGGCTTTTAAACAAAACACATTCATTTAATCTAAATCAGGGGTTCCCAATCTGCAGTCCACAGATCCCTCAGTTAATGGTAGGGAGGGGCCCATGGCATAAAATAGGATGGAAAACCTTGTTGTAAATCCTCAGCAGTATGTTATGAAAATGACTCTCACTCATTAAAAAGATACAGATAAAACATAGAAGAAAGTCATCACGTTGGCATAATAAACCATGTTTATTTTAAGTTTAATCAGTTTTCCCTTGAATAAATAGGACAAAATTTAATGTTCAAAGAATTTAATAAAAAATCAATTAATCAGCATCATAACAGAGATGGTTAGGACCTACTGGATTATTTCATCATGTTGCCTGAACTCTGATTAAAAATATTGTATGCACTATTGTTTAATATGCAGATTTATAGTCATATTGTTAAGATATTATAGATCATGGAAAAGTCTATTTTGGCAGGACTTATTTGGCAATGACAATACTATCAGTATAATTGTGTAAATTTGTTGATTTAAGCAACTGATTCCTGAAAATTCACAGTATATTCTAAGAAAGTTCCAGTTACTATCATTATTTTTGCTAACTGATCTACTATATTGTGCAATATATTTGTTTAAATGAAATGTCTTGTTTCCAGCATTCTTTTGTCATCTTAATTGACTAGCCAACAGATTAAATTGTTTGGCCTTTATTTCTGAGCTTTTCTTGTTAGCTGGGGATAGATCTAAACTAACTGCTTACAGACAGTATTTCTAGGTAATTTTCCTCAATAACTTTGCTGTCTTCGGTTCTGGCAGAACATGAAAAGTTACTACGGCCGCGCCATCTAGTGGCATTTAATGGTCATTCAGTGTAATTACAGAGAATCTGCTACGTCTCCCAGATGGTGTTACTTTCCAATTTAGTTTGTGAATTTTATTGTCAATACTCCCACTGCCGTGAAATGACAGCCATAAAATGTTCAGAAAACTAAACAGGTAGTACTTTAACCTGTACACCAAATACTTAGTGTAGGAACAAAGAAATTATAACCAGGCATTGACTCCATTAAGATTGAATCTATCTTTATTCCTACATGCTAAATGACCTGTTGTGGCGACCTATTTCCTGGCACATCCGAACCGACTCACAATTAGATAGCCTACGGGGGTTTGCGAGCACAGAGCTTTGGAGCCTCTGCGCCACGGGGGGCAGGTTGAGGGAGGCTTAAAAGTGAGGCTGAAGATTTCGAATAAAGTTTTTTCCTTCGACTGCAGTTACCGACTCCGTGTCGTAATTTTAGCGCTGCGTGTAGCACACCGCTACACTGTAAAGTTTTCCCTTTAAATGTTTTAATTTATCAGTATTTTTCTTTTACTCCTAATAAAGTTGTTTGATTGTAGTATTGCTATCAGAAACTGCCATTGCTTTGCAAACCTGTGAAGTTAATGTTTGACACAGTAATACATCTATACATCTACAATATACTCACCTCATTGTACAGAAGTGCTGTAGACAGCATCCTAACAAGATGCACCACTGCATGGCATGGAAACTGCACTGTGGCGGACAGGAAGACTCAAACGAGTATTCAAAACTGTCCAATGCATCACTGGCAGCAGCTCCCCCCTATCAAGGACATGCTGTGTATACAGAAAGGTGTCGGAAAAGGGCCAGTAACATCACAAAGGATCCCACCCACCCTGCTCAAGGGCTGTTTGTCTCACTTCCATTAGGGAGGAGGCCACGTAGCATCCACGCCTGAACCACCAAACTCAAAAACAGCTGCTTTTCCCAAGCAGTAAGACTGATCGAACCGGGGTGGACCCTGGTCACTTCTCAGGTTGGAGTTGGAATGTTGCATCACCAGCCTCTCAAAACACTTTAATACTATGTATGTAAATGATACTGGACGATAGTCATTGAGGCAGGTGACCACTTTCTTTCAGCTGGATTGAGGCAGACTTACTGTCAAGGACTCCTTCATTTCATTTTTGCAATATTTATTGTTCATTTATTTATTACTATTACTTCTTTTGTATTTTCACAGTTTCTTGCCTTTTGCACACTGATTGAACATCCAAGTTGATGCATTCTTTCACTGATGGTTATTATTCTATTATGGATTTATTGAGTATGCCTGCAAAAAATGAATCTCACTGCTTTATCATTTCCTGTTCGTCACTTTATATACATACACTCCCCTGCCTAGCAACACTTTGTCATACAACCAATCATGTATATAAGCTACCTTGCATATTTTTGTTTATTGTGATTTTTATTATTATTGTGCTCTTTATAATAGTTTATTTTTGCTGCATCAGATCCAGAGTAACAATTATTTTGTACTCTTTCACACTTGCATTCTGGAAATGACTTTAAATGGTCATGAATCTTGATTAGAGTTTCAAATGAACACCGTGATTACCAAGCATAATTTGACATCCCCTGAATACAAGTCGTGTTTCCGAGCAGAAAGTGTTAATTTGCTTGTGAATGTGTCCATGGAATGCAGAGACTGTTAAATGAAGCGAAGTCCAATGTTTCCCCCGGGTGTTCCCAAACATTTTTTTATGCCATGGAGCTTTACCGTTAACTAAGGGGTCAGTGGACCCCTGCGTATACGACTTCTTCATTCGTACTGGCAGCTGCTCGGACTAAAAAATAACATAGTTAACTAAGTATACTAATCAATTACAATCAAGCAATTAACAACAGAAAGTTGTGGAAATACTCAATCGGTTTGGTAGCACATGTAAACTAAAATAAAGTGTTTACATTGTCAGCTGAGACTGTTTCATTAGACATACCATACATTTTTTTGGACATCCTCTCTGTGACAGCATAGGTTTTTTCCGGGTGCTCTGGTTTCATGCCACATTCCGAAGACGTACGAGTTAGGGTTAGTAAATTAGTGCCAGGAGCATGGTGACATTTGTGGGCTGCTCCCAGCACAGCTCGTACTGTTTTGGACTCTGACACAAACAATGCATTTCATTGTACGTTCTGATGTTTCAATGTACCCATGACAAATAAAGCTAATCTTTAATCTTCCTTATCTTTATGTCATGTTTTAGATTACTCATGTACGTCAATTGTTTTTGTTTGAAAGAAAACTACTTTTTATTTCAACGATTTATTACCATTTTCTTTTAATGTTTCCCTGGGGAGTTAATTACATAAATTGACAGTGCACTCACTAAAAAAATCCTGTTTTAATTGGTTTTGAAAATACATTGCTCATTCATATCTCCAATGTTCTAGACATGGTGAAATAATGTCATGGTCTACATTATTAGGTTTCTTGCAAATTCTCTTGACATCCAGTGAAGCTAAGCTCAATTAACATAACTTCTCTTCATTATCTGGTTCCTTTAATAGTTAAATCTTTAAGCTATTATCATAATTCAAATTTCTTCTGTATCATTTGTAAAGGTAACATTCCTTTTTGATTTCTGCAACTAGAACTAAATTGATTACTTCACCATGATCATTCCATAGGTTCTACTAAATCTACAATACATTCTTTGAAGATGAAAAATGCTGACCCTACAAAATTTTGGATATGTAAAACCCATTCCCCTTCTACTCTGAAGATTAAAGAAATCCTTGAACTAAAGGGATATCATAACTCTTAACTGTCTGAGTTTCCAAGATGACTGGATACCTCAATACTGATGAAGGTAGAAATTGATGTTTCTATATCCATTAATCCAGAGGACAATATTTACTTTAAAGTAAAAAGTATTATTTACTTTAAATCACTGTAGTCTGCGATTCACAGTTTGGAGATCAATTGGTGCTTTGCTGTGCCTACTCAGACAGCCTTGATGCGAAGAAACTTCGAGAAGGGGTGCGAATGGATGTTTGACTCCATTTCACTGATTAAAGCCATTAATTGGCAACTAAAACTTAGAGGAAGATTGAGACATTGAGCCGTATGTGGAATGCGAGCTGGATTTCTGCGCTGACTGAAATCCTTCTGATCGCTGCTGAGAGGAGTCTGTGAGCAGATTTTCAGTGTGTAGCTTGCAGTGGCTTCTTTTTACCAGCTGGCCAACACCTTATTTTGAATTTGCATCCAGTTTCAGATTCTTCCCAAAGAGGAAATATTCATCCTGAATCTTCCTCTTCAAGACCCACTCATGATTTTGTATGTTTGGATCAAGTACCCTCAAGTATGATCAAAACTCAAGCTAGTCAGTCCATCATTTTCTCATGGAGTAATCTGTCCATTCCACATCTTAATCTTGTAAACCCTCTCTGATATTTTCCACCGCAGTTCTGTCCTCCCCAAAGAAAGATCAATACTCAATATAGTACCCTTGACATGGTCTCACCAAAAGCTTTTTGACCTGCAGAGATCTTTCCCTACTTTTGTATTCAAGACCCAGAGCAGTAAGTGATAATATTTTGTTTGCTGGACCTGAATAATGGCCAGTAACAAGTCATGCACTGGACACCCAGCTTGCTTTGCATCTCTGAGCTCTGCTTTCACCACTTTTAATTTTAACTTTATCTGTCTAATGGACAACTTGACATTTTCGAATGCATACAATATTAGCCACTTACTTTGAGAACAAAGTGTGCTGATTCTATGTCAGAGTAAATCAGAGAATCATGAGGTGTTTACTCATTCCACTGGGTGAGTCACCAAGACCTCAAAATTGCTAACCCTTGACAGCAAAGCTACTGCATGAAAAAAGGCATTCTTCCTCTGGTTTGGTCTTTGAAAAGAATGTGCACCCATTGACATGGCTACCTCTTGTATGTTATGGTGGTGGTAGTGATGTCAAAGTCTCCACTCCCAACCTGTGGTAGCAGAACAATATTCACTCCTGCCACTGTTAGGCTGAGGTATTTACTGCTGTCAAGGTCAAGTTCAGTTTAAACATTGAAGTCACCATCACAATGAGATTTAATTAAGGGAGTAAGTTTAACTAGAGAGAGGTGGTCAGTTTCTGGTGGAAAGAAGACTTCAAGATCTCTTCAAGTGTCATGTCCTTAACGTGCTTAATCTCTGTGCAATCTATCCAGTACAGCCTTGTACTATGATGGAAAATAACTGGTTCTTTGAGTCTCAACAGTAGAGGCCTGGACACACACAGTTTTAATAATAAGGAATTTATTTACAAGGGGAAGTCGGGTCAACACAAGCAACTACAATACACAGGAAGTGGCGTGGGGACAGGGTACGCTTACACAAACAAAGAACAAGGGAAAAGCACTATGACAGCTATTCCCCTTGACCTTGGATAGCTGCGACTCCCTTACCAGGACAAACGATAGACCTTCCCAAACATAAATCAATGCACTTACCTTCAATGTGGTGGTCTGTAAGAGAGGGCTAGCCAAGGCCAAGTCTCACCTTTTAAAGCATGGGGCTGGGAGAGATGATCCAATTAAGGTGACCAATAATTTCGGTGTGCATTGATTAGTTGGGAGGGACAAAATGTTGATTGGCGTGTGATGTCTCCTCCGACCAGCCAGGTGGCAGAGCATCTCTGGATACACCTTGCCACATCATTTCCATTTTTCATTTGCTCATACCACATAAGCTATGATATTAATAGAACCACAGTACATCTAACCTCAAAGTAGACTGGGAGTATCAAATAAGGCAATGTCATTATCCTTAAACTTTTTCAATCTTTTTATTGCAGTGATGGATAACTTCATTCACCACTACTCTGAACTGATTTCATAACCTATTGACTCACTTTCAAGGACTCTTTACAGCTCACCTTTTCATTATTACTTTAGTTTGGCACAGTTTGTCTTCTTTTGCACATTGATTGTTTGGCAGTTTTTGTCTGTTTATGTGACTTTTAAAAATTCTGTTGTGTTTCTTTTTTCCTTGCAAATGCCTGTAAGGACATAAATCTTACGGCAATTTATGGTAACATATACACGCTTTGATAATAAATTAACTTTGAACTTCGTACACACGTTCCTTTTGTAAAGGAACGATCTGTTCAGCCAGTGTTGTGCCCAGTCCAGCATAAACGTGAACCCAATCTCAGAGGACAAATCTATATGGGAGGCTAGGCCTTACTTCCAAAAGATATTCAGCCTCTGTTGTGCAGATGCATCACCCGTTAACATGGAAAGTTCATAACGAGATCCTGAAAGACAAATACCTATCAAGCTTGTGATCCATTACACATCAGTAATTCAATCTTCTGTATGCTTCTGAGCCATTACCTATCCACGGTAGGCAACTTAACATACAAACAAGATAAGCAATTCAACATCAGCATCCTATCCTAGCATTGCGGAGCCAACTGCACTAAAAATGTAGCTGATGCCATTCACACCAGATTGCTGATACTGGCACTTTATTCTGAGTTCTTTCAACAGATTGCTAGTAGTATAGAGGGAAGAATGTAAGAGTGATTTTCATGTTGTCTTGAACGTGTTAAACATCATCATTGACCTATTGGAATCCCCAGCCGATGACAACTTAAATGTAGAAAGAGCATTCTGGCTGACAGTGATGACATGGAAGCCCAGTGTGATCTGTCGAAGGAGTACCCAAGTTATCCACCAAATGCCCAGCCAAATATCACCTGTAGTGTTCTTCTCTAGTAGTATCCCTGAATTGCTTTCATCCAGGACACATGTTGAAGTAAGTCAACTGCAAGAGGCTACTTAAGAAGAATGCCAGAAAATTAAATTAGGTAGCTTGCAAATAGTAAGTCTATTTGGTTATAAAATTAAAGCTAGACCTGGCCATGGTCTTTTGGAAACTTATCAAAGCCTAGAATTTAGTTTGATTACCAAAGGAATTCTAACCTGAATCTGACAGGTAAAAGGGACCTGCTATGTTAGGTAATTAGTCTCTATCACATATTGCATCGCATACTGTATGCCGTGAGCTGAGGATATCTAGTCAGTGAGGATAATATAAAAAGCCAGAAATTCTAAATTTCAAGCACGTAAAACATTATAACTTCCTGCTTTACAGATAATACTTCTTTAAATTGTTCATTGAATCTTAATCGAAGTATTTCTATGTTACAAATTGTGGTATATTGCAATACACTGAAGCACTCCCAAAAACAATATTTTTTTACCTGAAGACTGATGCTCTTTAGTACGGGAGACAATGTGTGCCTTGTGGGTGATGGTGTGTGGTCTGCAGAACATATCTGTGTGTTCTTCGTTAATCTTATGAGCAACTGAAAACTGATTATTGTACCCAACACTGCTTGTTGGTTGTATTTGACCAACCATGTTCTATGAATGTCTATTGCGTCAGTATGTTGCCTTACCCTTTCCCTGCTATGGACTTCATCCTACCAATCTATCCTCAGAGAAAGTTAAATGAAAAGAGGAGATTAACTGCAATAATGTTTTAAATCATCAATGGGCCAACTAATGCTTATATCTCTATAGTTACTATTGCAATAACTTAACAACAGTGCTGCAAATATATCTGATGATGGAAAACTGATAGCCATAGATGGCAGTCATAGACCTTTGGATTATCGGTAAGCCATAGAAAGAAATTGAAATAGTGCTACATTGAGTTTAGGAGAAATGTGAAAGGAGTTGTACTGTGGGATAGGTGTCTGAAACAACTATTATATCAACAGCAGATTTCCAATATCAATAGCAGATTTCCAAAATCTATGTTTGCTCCAGATTTGAAATGTGGTTGAAAACCTTATTATTGTTAGTGTTGAACTAAAGTGAGAATTCACATGAAAGTAAGATGCTGTTGAAATTGGACAATTGCAAGTTTTCAGGCATCATTTATGAAGAACAGAACAGGGTTAATGTTTCATGCAGATGAGGTGGGGGAAACGCTAGAAATAAACAGGTATTTCACATGCAGAGGAAGTTGGGTATGGAGGGTGGGGTTGGGCTAAGAATGATGGGAGAGAAAACAAAAGGAAAATCAGTGGTTGATGAGAATGGTCAAATGACAAACATTATGAGACTGGGATAATATTGGATTAAAAGGTCATTCTAGGGAAGGTACACATGGGGAAAGAAGAAATAAAATATTGGGAATACTATTTATTTGAAGTCCAATGGCTGTAGATCTGTTTGGAGGGTAAGATGCTGCTTACATTGAGCCTTGTTAAAACAGTGCATGATGCCAGTGAAAAGAGAACAGAGTGGGAATTAGATGGAGAATTAAACTGATGGAAGAGTGAAAGTGTGTCTCAAATCTGTGTTTATTTGGAGACAACTTCATGTGCAGCAAATCACTACTTCATCTAGAAAGAATGTCTGAGTCCCTGGATAATGGGTAGGGGAGGTGAGGTAAAAACCTGGGCATTTGGACATATGTAGGTGAATGCAAAGGTGCCTTAGGAAAAGAAATAGGTATTAGTAGGAAAAAAACGAGTGAATCAGATTGTCTTGGATGCCTGAAGTGGAAGAGTGGGACAATACATTTTGTGATGGTATTTCTTTGTAGGTTTCAGAAATCTCAAGGCTTAGTATATTGGTTGCAGAGTCTGGTAGGATGGGAGGCTATTAAGCATTCATAAATCATTGACAGTTTACTTTTTCTCTTGTTTGTAATATGTACTGATGATATAGTGGACTGTGAAAATAATTGTCTAAGATTACAACTCAATAAAGATCAACTGAGAGTAACAGCGAATGGAAGAGGGTATTTTAACTTGGACGCATACCAAATAATTGACTTTGGGGAGTTATGTCAGGGCAGGACCAACACAATGAATGGCTGGTTCTGAGGAGTGTTGCTGAGCACAGTGACCATGGGGTACTAGTTCCCTGTAAGTGAGGACACAGGGAGACAGGGTAGTGAGGAAGGTGTATGGCATACTTGTCATCATTAGCTGAGGTACTGAGTACAAGAGTTGGGACATTATGCTACTGTGGTACAGACAGTTGATTAAGATACACTTGGAGTATTGTGTGCACATCTGGTCACCACACTATAAGGAAGGACACGATTAAGCAAGAAAGGGTACAAAAGAGATTCACAATGATGTTACCTGGACTAGAGGGCTTGAGCTATATCCAGACAGATTAGGTAGCTATGTCTTTTTTATCCCCCTGGAGTGCAGGAGGCTGAGAGGTGGCGTTACAGAGTTAAGAGGCATGCACAGAGCAGATAGCTAGTTTCTATTTCCCATGATAATAGTGACTAAAATTAGAGGTGAGAGAGATCTGAGAGATAATTTTTTTCACATAAACAGTAGTTTGTATCTAGAATGATCTGCAGAGGAATGGTGGAGGCAGGAACAGGAACAACATTTGAGAGGCATCTTCACATACCTGATGATTAGGTCATAGAAGGATATGGAAGTAATGCTGGCAAGTGGAATTAGCATAGGTTTTGCATGCAGGTTAGCTTAGGTGTAATAGGCTGATTGGCCTATTTCTATTCTGTACAACTCTGATTCTTCACATCTCAAATTAAGTTCTTCTCCACTTCCAACTTTTCCATTGGTCTGCTATATTCCTTCTACTAAAATTATTACTTTTGATGTTATGGCAATAATCATCCTAACTTTAATGATACAAATGAGAGAAGCACATTCAAACTGGAGTATGCTAGGTGAAACAGTGAGGCGAAATCTGCAAATAACTGTCATTTCAGACTCGCAGCTAAGTCTTGGTGCTCTATCAGTGCTTTCAAGGACCCTTTGTCTCATTCTCTATTTATTGCTTGCTTATTTATTATTGTTAGTTCTTTTTTATTTCTTTTTGTATTTGCTCAGTTTGTTGTCTTTTGCGGACTGATTGTCTTCCCTGTTGGCGTGGTCTTTCATTGATTCTATTATGGTTATTGGATTTATTTTGGAAGGACAAATCAAGGCAGGACATACACAGTAAATGGTAGGGAACTGAAGAATGCAGAGGAACAAATGGATCAGGGAGTTCAGATACATAATTCCATGAGAGTGGCGTCACAGGTAGATAGGGTTGCAAAGAAAACTTCTGGCATCCTGGCATTCATAAATCAAAGTATTGAGTATAGGAGTTGGGATGTTATGGTGAGGTTGTATAAGACATTGGTGAGGCCAAATATGGAGTATTGTGTACAGTTCTGGTCACCTAACTGTAGGAAGGATATCAGTGAGATTGAAAGAGTGCAGAGAAGATTTACTAGGATGTTGCTGGGTCTTCAGGAGTTGAGTCACAGTGAAAGAGTGAACAGGTTAGGACTTTATTCCTTAAAGCGTAGAAGAATGAGGGGGGATTTGATAGAAGTTTACAAAATTATGAGGGTTATAGGCAGAGTAAATGCGAGTAGGCTCTTTCCACTTAAATTAGGGGAGATAAATACGAGAGGACATGGCTTTAGGGTGAAAGAGGAAAGGTTTAGGGGGAACGTTAGGGGAAACTTCTTCACAGAGTAGTGGGAGTGTGGAACCAGCTGCCATCTGATGTGGTAAATGTGGGCTCACTCTTAAGTTTTAAGAATAAATTGGATAGATATATGGATAGGAGAGGTCTGGGGGGTTATAGACTGGGTGCAGGTCAATGGGACTAGAGGAATAAAGATTCGGCACAGACTAGAAGGGCCGAAGGGCTTGTTTTCTGTGCTGTGGTGTTCTATGGACTCCAGATTGGGAACCCGTTTGTGAAAAAGTTGTCCCTCCGATGCCTTCTAAATCTTACCCTTCTCACCTTTCTAAAACTAGAGCATACTTTGAAGCATACTCTTATCCTGAGGAAAAGACTTTAACCATTCATTCTACCTATACCTCGCGGGATTTTATAGTCTCCTCTCATCTTCCTTCACTCCAGGGAAAGCACAGTCCCGGTAACACCTCGTCAATCCCTTCCGGCACCCTTGCCAGCTCAATGACATCCTCCCTATAATTAGACGACGAGAACTGCACACACCGTCCGATCCATGCGGTCCATGCCTGGGACGAGGAAAGCTCAAGCAGCACATGACACCAGATTTAGATTAGTTTAGTGCCAGATACAAGGTGCGATGAATTCATTGCCAGTGTGAAGCTCCGAGGAAGCAGTATGCATGATAAAAATACAACAAACACAGTGTCGAGAGCAAAGCAACAAAATTGTTCGAATATTATCGTGTAATTTGATGTAGCGCAAAATGCAATGCTGAAGTGACACATTCAACAAATCCGCCACAGCTTCACACTCCAATATAAGAAAGCGACTGGTCCCGCCCCCTCGTCTGTCATTGGCTTCTTCCGCTCTGGCCCCGCCCCCGATGGGGTCATGGCCCCGCCTCCTGGGCCCGTCGCCCTGCATGGGAGTCAGCCCTCAATCATTAGCCCCGCCCCCGCTCTGTCAGCGGCCCCGCCCCCGATGGTGGTCAGTGGCCCCGCCTCCGGGGCCCGTCGCCCTGCATTAGCCCCGCCCCCGCTCCGGGTCAGCGGCCCCGCCCCCGATGGTGGTCAGTGGCCCCGCCTCCGGGCCCCGTCGCCCTGCATTAGCCCCGCCCCCGCTCCGGGTCAGCGGCCCCGCCCCCGATGGTCAGTGGCCCCGCCTCCTGGGCCCGTCGCCCTGCATTAGCCCCGCCCCCGCTCTGTCAGCGGCCCCGCCCCCGATGGTGGTCAGTGGCCCCGCCTCCTGGGCCCGTCGCCCTGCATTAGCCCCACCCCCGCTCTGTCAGCGGCCCCGCCCCCGATGGTGGTCAGTGGCCCCGCCTCCTGGGCCCGTCGCCCTGCATTAGCCCCGCCCCCGCTCCGGGTCAGCGGCCCCGCCCCCAATGGTGGTCAGTGGCCCCGCCTCCGGGCCCCGTCGCCCTGCATTAGCCCCGCCCCCGCTCCGGGTCAGCGGCCCCGCCCCCGATGGTGGTCAGTGGCCCCGCCTCCTGTGCCCGTCGCCCTGCATTAGCCCCGCCCCCGCTCCGGGTCAGCGGCCCCGCCCCCAATGGTGGTCAGTGGCCCCGCCTCCGGGCCCCGTCGCCCTGCATTAGCCCCGCCCCCGCTCCGGGTCAGCGGCCCCGCCCCCGATGGTGGTCAGTGGCCCCGCCTCCTGGGCCCGTCGCCCTGCATTAGCCCCGCCCCCGCTCCGGGTCAGCGGCCCCGCCCCCGATGGTCAGTGGCCCCGCCTCCTGGGCCCGTCGCCCTGCATTAGCCCCGCCCCCGCTCTGTCAGCGGCCCCGCCCCCGATGGTGGTCAGTGGCCCCGCCTCCTGGGCCCGTCGCCCTGCATTAGCCCCACCCCCGCTCTGTCAGCGGCCCCGCCCCCGATGGTGGTCAGTGGCCCCGCCTCCTGGGCCCGTCGCCCTGCATTAGCCCCGCCCCCGCTCCGGGTCAGCGGCCCCGCCCCCGATGGTGGTCAGTGACCCCGCCTCCTGGGCCCGTCGCCCTGCATTAGCCCCGCCCCCGCTCTGTCAGCGGCCCCGCCCCCGGTGGTCAGTGGCCCCGCCTCCTGTGCCCGTCGCCCTGCATTAGCCCCGCCCCCGCTCTGTCAGCGGCCCCGCCCCCGATGGTGGTCAGTGGCCCCGCCTCCTGGGCCCGTCGCCCTGCATTAGCCCCGCCCCCGCTCCGGGTCAGCGGCCCCGCCCCCGATGGTGGTCAGTGGCCCCGCCTCCTGGGCCCGTCGCCCTGCATTAGCCCCGCCCCCGCTCTGTCAGCGGCCCCGCCCCCGATGGTGGTCAGTGGCCCCGCCTCCTGGGCCCGTCGCCCTGCATTAGCCCCGCCCCCGCTCTGTCAGCGGCCCCGCCCCCGATGGTGGTCAGTGGCCCCGCCTCCTGGGCCCGTCGCCCTGCATTAGCCCCGCCCCCGCTCTGTCAGCGGCCCCGCCCCCGATGGTGGTCAGTGGCCCCGCCTCCTGGGCCCGTCGCCCTGCATTAGCCCCGCCCCCGCTCTGTCAGCGGCCCCGCCCCCGATGGTGGTCAGTGGCCCCGCCTCCTGGGCCCGTCGCCCTGCATTAGCCCCGCCCCCGCTCTGTCAGCGGCCCCGCCCCCGATGGTGGTCAGTGGCCCCGCCTCCTGGGCCCGTCGCCCTGCATTAGCCCCGCCCCCGCCCCGCTCTGCGGCCCCGCCCCCGATGGTGGTCAGTGGCCCCGCCTCCTGGGCCCGTCGCCCTGCATTAGCCCCGCCCCCGCTCTGTCAGCGGCCCCGCCCCCGATGGTGGTCAGTGGCCCCGCCTCCTGGGCCCGTCGCCCTGCATTAGCCCCGCCCCCGCTCTGTCAGCGGCCCCGCCCCCGATGGTGGTCAGTGGCCCCGCCTCCTGGGCCCGTCGCCCTGCATTAGCCCCGCCCCCGCTCTGTCAGCGGCCCCGCCCCCGATGGTGGTCAGTGGCCCCGCCTCCTGGGCCCGTCGCCCTGCATTAGCCCCGCCCCCGCCCCGCTCTGCGGCCCCGCCCCCGATGGTGGTCAGTGGCCCCGCCTCCTGGGCCCGTCGCCCTGCATTAGCCCCGCCCCCGATTCGTTGATAAGACGGGGAGCGTCGGAGCGGAGGTCGGTCGAATGTGAGTGCTGGTGCCGCGGGGCAGAAGTCGGGCCCAGCTCAGGGTCGGGACGAGGCCGGAGTTCGGAGTCCGAGCAGCGGAACCGCAGCCAAGGTGGTGGCCGGGAGGGTCGAGCTTTCCTGCAGCAGCGACACTCATTATGAGCGATCGGCAGAGCAACCAAGATGAGGGCCTGCAGGGTAGGTGCAACCGCAACCGGACTCGGCCCGGGGCTGTCGGTGGAGGTTGATCTGAGATCTGGCAGGTGACAGGGGTCGATGAGATGAGGAGTGAGCCTGGGAGAGGGTGTAGATCGTGGGAAGGTGAAGGTGTCGCATCAACTCCGCGCATCTCGCTGCGGTCTCTCCCTGCACTCACAAACGGCCCAGCACTTTAATTATTGACTCTTGAGGCCCCAGTGTCGTCCAGTCTGTGTTTCTCTGGGTTTATCGAGCTCCTTGAATGGGCTTCTGTAACTCATTTAATCGGTGGACGATTTTGAGTCCTGGATGTTCTGACCAGTGGGTTTGAAGATTAAAATGCAAGTCTTTAATGAATGTATTACCTGTCATATTCTTTGAAAGTGAATTGCAGTCAATGTACTTTTAGCGCGCAATCACTGTAATCCGGGAAACATGAAACATTACGCGGCCACATAATGAAATAATGATTTATTTTCACTGAAGTATGATGTAAATATAGTACAGCAAAATAGCACTGGTACTTTAAAATGTTTTTATGGGATCTCTTGCATCTGTCTGGGAGAGAAGATGAATCTGAGAACATGGACTGAAATAAATAGCTTACTTTAACAGATCGGTAGGATGCGAACCTATTGCCTTTGTGCTCAGAGGCAAGAGGCGTAAAAATTGATGCTTTCTTAAGATGGTAAGGTAGATAGCGGATGATATGCCATCCTGTTTTGTGATACTGATTGCCAGAACTCAGTTTTGTTAATTACCTTTTATAATTACATTTTAATCAGTACTTTATTGAAGACTTGTGCCAATTGTTTATTTTTAGCATTCTGGAATTGAAAGGACTCCTAAGTAAAATCATTTGTTGGAAATACAACACATCCAATCCTAGAGTTTAGAGTTGATAATTATTATTGGTTATAACTTGGATAGACGTTCTTCTCTGATTGCTGAAATGAAGACATTTATAGGAATCTAGTAGTATATCTTTATGCTCTTTCTCGATTAAATCTGGAATTTGATTGCAGCAAGACTTTCAAACCTCGTGTGTCCAGTTTGGTGTTTGATTTTAATTCTTGCTCTGATATCTTGCTTGGAAATTAAACAGTTCTGTTAAACGAGGAGTGTTTGCAACGGGAGGAACAAATGATGTCACTTCAAGTGCAGTTGGTTAACAGATCTTTTATTAGCACTTTGAGCTCATTGGGCTTAATGTTTATAATCACAGATAGAAACAACTTGTTCAGAGTACTTGCCATCTAAGGCAGTATCTGTTGAGGTTAAAGCAGGATTTAATGTTTTTCTTCATGGACAATTAATGATCCAAAATGCTAAATGTTTATTTCTTCAGAGGTACCACCTAACCTGTTGAGTGTTCATGTCATTTTTATGATTTTTATTCCGGATAATTCAGCATCCACAGTAATTTGCTTTCATCATAAAATCTTAACTGGAGAAAGAAGTTCAAAGATCATTTTAATATCAGAGGATGTATACAGTAGTACCTCCTGCAATTCTTAGTCATCACAGACCCCCAAAAAAGAACCCCATAAAGAATGATAGAGACATTGAAGCTCTCCTGCCCTCCTCGTGTTAGGATAAAAAATTTGTTGGCATAAGAACTTCTGTGTATTTCATAGTTTATACTAGTGATGGTTATAATATGGAAAAAGTCACTTTGGCTTGGAAGTTAGGGTATTGAGTAGAGTCAGAGTTCCCCTGCATTTTTGTCAGGGGAAAAGAAAAGCATTTAGAGAATGTCTGTATTTTTGTGACAAAATACTTGAGGGGAGTGTGCTCCAAATATGTTCTCCCTTGAGACTTTGAGAATCAATGCCAATTTTCTTTATAGAGGTGAAACTTTTTTTTAATTTATCCAGTTGGCAGTTAGTTTATAACATTGTACATTTTAATGATATTTTTCATTGTATGTGGTCATGTCTGGCAAGGCCAGCATTTATTTTTCATCCCTAAACGTTCCATGGACTTGGGTCAATTCAGAATGATTGCTATAGCAGGCCAGGCCAGGCCAGACCAGACCAGATGTATTTCTGTGAAAGGTCACTAATGAACCAGATTTGTGATGACTGCCTGGTAGTGCTGCTGTCATCATTACCACTTAACCAGCTTTTTATCCCAGATTATTTAAAACTTTCTGCTGCTGTTGTTGTTTTCAACCTTGTGTTTCCCAGAGCCTTGGTCTGTCTCCTCAGGTTACTCTTCAGCAACATAACCACTATGCCACCTGATTCCATTGACACTAGCAGCTTAATTTTAAGGGGAATCTTTATATTTTTTAATGAAACGTGCAACTACGAAAATGATTACCAGAATATTCAATGAAGTCTCTAAGTCTGCATATTGAATGTAGTTAGCCCTTTCAGTAATTATATATTGGAGTGTTAATATAAACTCTCAGTTGTAAAAATTCATCAGTTCATCATGGGTGCTAGCCTCCATAGTAGTAGTCTCCATCTTCAAGGAGTGGTGGCTCAAAAAGGTGGTGCCCATCATTAAGGAAGCCCATGCCTTTTTTATCAGGATGCAAGTACAGAAGCCTGGAGGCAACACACTTAGTGATTCAGAAACAGCTTCTTCCCTTCTGCCATCTGATTTCTAAATAGACTTTGAAACTGTGAACACTACCTCACTACTTTTTTAAATTTCTGTTTTGGCACTACTTATTTAACTATTTAGTATACATATGCTATACTGCTATTTGTAGTTTTTTTTCTGTATTTGTGAAGTATTGTATTGTATTGCTGCTAAATTAACAAATTTAACTTCATATGCTGGTAATATTAATCCTGATTCTGGGTGTATTCAGAGGACTGGAATATGGATTAGAGTGGATAACCTGTTGAACACCCCATATCAACATGTCTGGTCACATTTGATGGAAAGAATTCAATCTTTACTCTGGAGCAGATATGATGGGCTACTTGGAAGAAGTGCAGTTAGGGAAAGCATTAAATGACAGCTGTTTTATTTTACATCTTAGGTTTGTGTGCATTAAGTTAATGATTAAGCTGTATTTGTGAAGCATTATTAAAAGGTCTAGGAAGGAACAGATGTCTAAAGTTTTGTTGTTCAAATGAAAATACATTATAACTTCTTTTGCTGGGACTACCTTTTTATATTTTAGAGTAATTCTATTGGTGTGTGTTCACATGGGAGATTTTATTCCAAATAAGTTGCTGGACTGTGATAGTTGACTCTGCTATAAACTCTGGCTAGTGCATTAAAATAGACTATTTGAATTTGAAGTGCTGATCTTCATTAAGTAAAGTTTACCTTGGGTCATGGGGAAAATACAAATCTAGATTTATATGGGTTGGATGAGGCTGTACAATGTCCTTTTTTTTTGGCAGTTAACCAAATACTGGAATGTGGTCGGAAACCTACATCCACGCACATTGTGCAAATGTGGCTATTTTGAGAGAGGTTTATGCACAAGTGCTTAAGGCCTGTTGGCACAATGAAAGCAAACTAAGTAGCTGAGCAGTGATTTTTTTTCCCCCCCAAATCACACAATCCAATAGAGGGAATGACAGTTCCCCTCACCCCTCACTCTTTAGTGAATTGTATTGAAATATAAAAGTTGCATTGTTTGCTGTGTAACCAAAACTATGTAGTCAGCTTTGAGCTTGCTATTTGCTATGCATGTATCCAATTTAGTAGGAGAATGAAATCTTAAGAATGTAGAAGATAATGGTGTGTTAATGAGAGGTAGCTAAGAGATGTGGATTAGAACATGATTAAGTGAATGGGTAGAAACAATAGTGGTGGATGGTGATAGACCGTAGACGGATTGGATATGCTATTGCAACTAAACCAGGAGATTGCTATAAAAAACACTATGTACAAGGATCGGTGGGCAATCAGCGACTAGCTCAATGACTGTCTCAGCTTTGATTTGCAAATTAAAGTTTAACCCTTCTTGAAGAATCTTCTGCGTCTCCTGGTCGTTTGTGCGGCACGAGAAACCACGACAAAATTGGCGACCGCGGCAGGACCGGAAAGAGACCCGCAGAAAGGAAATGGCAGATTGGAGACGCTTCCCAGTCCTCTAGGGACCCCCACAAGGCTAACAGAATTAAGGGTGCACCCAAACAAAAGGTAAGCGCTTTTTGTGATAATTTGGACTAAGAATTCTGTTGGTTTTGTGGAACCACTGCCGAAGGGTCTTGCTGGTCCAAAGAATCTGGCAGAATTGGGGATTAACAGGAGGCTCAGAGGATTGATCAAGAACACTGCAGTGAGGGTGAGTACAAATAAGCTAATAGGAAGTTAAGTGAAGAAAAATCCCATGCGGTGTAGGTAAATCCCTGTGGATACAGCTTCGTATGAAACGAAGGTCTGTACAGGCAGAGAAAGGAAAATAGAGAAAATCCTCGTGGATACCGCCTTAAGAGTTAAGGGTCTGAATAGACGAGGTGCAAAGAGAAAGTTCTGTGGATGCCGCTCTGAATAGAGGTCTGTACGGGCAGAACAGAATAGAAAACAAGGACAGTCCAATATATAGTTTAAAGCGCTGGTAGATAGACGATAGACTGGCATAGCATTAGAGTAAGTAATATTTTTGAGTAAACGAACTGTGAATCTCTAAAATACCTTAAAAAGAGTGAACAAAGTGACAGGTAAAGGAATGGCAGTAGAGATTCTGAGCAAAAAATCCTGGTAAATAAATATGAGATCACAAAAACTTCAGAAAAATGGGGGAAAAAACCAAAAACCTGGTCACAAAATGACTAAGAGAAGGAACATTTGATGTAAGCTTGTGCGAAGAAATGGAGGCACTAATTAAAAATTACAAACCAAAAGATAAATCTAAGAAAAGAGGGCAAAAAAGAGAACGAGAAATGGAAGTGCTAAAGCTCATCAGAACGGAGGGAGAAAGGCTGAGGACAGGTAGAATATTGAATACAAGTGAGGAAGACACTAAGGTGCTGGAGAAACAGCCTGTTAGAGAGAGAGAGAGAGGAAGGTACAGTGAGAAGCTGGCTTCAGCTCCGTACCCGGATGTGAAAGAAACAGTAAAGCCCCCTCCCTATAATGAGGAAGGAACCCCTAAACAGTGCCCCCTGCTGATGGGAACAGTAAACATGCAGGGAGAAGTACAAGTTTAGGATAATGAGGAGGAAAAAAGACAATACAAGAAGGAAAAAGCGGCGATATGGAAGGAGATACAGGCAGAAAGGATAAAGGTGGAACAGGCAAAGAGAGAAATGAAAGAAGAGATTGAACGGATGAAATACTTGAGAGAGGAAAAGGAGTATGAGGAGTATCGGTTATACCATAGAAATAAACAGACTAGAAAAGGAAGTGGCTCATCAGGGCAGGAAAAGATGAGGCATTCAAGAAGAAGTGGAAAAAAGATAGGAGATGAGAGTCTTGGAGAAACACAAGAGAGAAGGGAATCAAGCACGAATAAGGATCATGAGGAGTCCCTGCCACAGGTGTACAGACACGGACAGGAAGAAAGAGAAGGTGACTCATTGGAGGAGCAAGAGTTAAGTGGAGAGAGAGAGAGGATGTGAGAATTTGTGGGGAAGGGAGGTAGGAGGCAGAAGCCTAGAAGAGCAGAAGGAGGCGGTAGGGAAGCGACTTGCAGAAGTAGAGAGAGAGCTAGATAAGTTACTGAGAGGGGATTGCCAGAGGAGATGCAAAAAATACTCCAGGGGCAAACCAAGTATTGAATCAGGACAGAAAGGAAGGACTCCACAGGGAGACCGAAGGAAGAAGAGGACCCTGGAGAAATTTTTGTGGGAGGCGGTAAAGACATAACCTGAGACAGATGGGGAGTCAGACGAGGAGGAGAGCCAGGGCAGGTGGGAAGAAGGAGGAAGAATGATGCCGTTGTTAGTTAAAGGATCAGGACAAGTGCAGTATATTCCTTGGGGATCCCAGGACCTAGAAGGGCTGAATAACACTGCCCAATCTACATAAAAGAGCAGGGAAATGGATTAGAGCCTTTGAAGAAGAAATGACGGGACAATTATTGGCTATGGGAGATTTGAAGGCACTATTGATAAGGTTGATGGGAACCTCCAAATTTAACGAACTAATGGAAATGGCTGGCATAGTAAACTCGAACAACCCAAAAACTGATGGAGACGGGTTTGACAGAGTGAGGCAGAGGGTATGGCAGGCCCTCAGGAAGCTTTATCCACCCAAAGTGGACCCCAAAGCCTTAAAGGGGGATCTACTGGGAGACTCTGAAAACCCAGCAGCCTACGTAGAAAACCAGTTGAAAAGGTGCAGACTAGAGATTGAGCAAGAGGTGGAAAATAGCTTATTTATCACCACACTGTTCCGACATAGCATTTTGGATGCAATGCCTCCGCAAGTAAAATCCAAACTGGAGGAAGTGGTTGGACTGACGCCAATGACCCCTCAAGAATTTAGAGACCATGTAGTCCATGCGGTTGAGAAATACCGGAAAGACAAACGAAGGTTGGCTGAGCAGCAGGAAGAGGTGCAAAGAAAATTAATACAAATTCAGCTCGAAGAACTCAAAAAGAAGGAAAAAGAGAAAAGCAAAAAGATGCTGCCAGCAACCACCGGTCCGAGTACAGCCATCGAACTGGATGAAGCACCGCTACATGGAGGAACTGATCATACTGTAAGACAAGGGCTGGAAAACCCATTGCCAATAATCAACGACTTTGGAGGAGCATTCCCACAAATGCCCTATCAGAAACAGACTAAATTCAAACAGCCCAGACAGGACTGGAAGTCCCAAGGAGGGGGACAGAGGAGCTATGGGCAGAGGGGACCAGTGAGGAAACGGGGGGAAAGAGGTAGAGAGATTGTGCTGGGGATGTAATCAGCCAGGTCACATGAGAAGAGATTGTCCGGTTACACCATGGCCTGTCACACTCCAGCAGGAACCGATAAGAAGGGAACTAAAGTTTAGCCAAGGACCAGCCCCCACAGGCCCAAGCGGACCTGTGAACCCCTATGTGAGGTATTAGGGGTGCCCCAAGAACTCGAGTGGGAAGGGACATTACCCAATGATAACAAGGGAGGCAGACGAGGAACCCATTGTTCAGGTTATGTTAGAAGGGCAACTGACACGATAGATACTGGAGCCACGTACACTTGTGTACAGACACAGTATGCCCTTCACCTTCCCCATGTCAGGAAAGTTTATTAAGACTGTAGGGTTCTCAGGGAAAACACAGTGCACGGCTCCAGTGCAGTTGAGAATGGAAAATAAAGGAATTGTTTTGCCGGTGCTCATATTTAAAGGAACTCCGATTAATTTGTTAGGTAGAGATGCCTTATTGAAACTGGAATTTAAATTTGAATGCACCAGAAATGGGCTGAGTGTGGAAAGAGCAGGGGCTCAATTGATAGTGCGAGAAGACAAGAAGGCTAGTGTCTTTTGGATAGGAGACATCGCAGATCAGATTCAGGAAACTTGGGAAAAATGGAAAAAGGGCGTGCAGGCCAGATTACTCAGGGCTGTAATGCCCAAATCTGAGCTACAGTGTACAGTGATCTTTGACGAGACTCAGAACAGGGAGTTAGAGGAGAGATGGCACCTGGAGGCATGTACCCAACAGCACCTGGAAGGGGAGGCTGTGATAATTGGAAAGCAAGGGGCAGCTTTACAAGTGGAACACCTTTTTAGAAAAATGGTACAGGATACCGGAGGCTGTACCCCACGTAACGTTGTTGGTAAACAAGGAATATCAGTCTAAAGACTTAGGAGCTTAGTTAAGAGTGCTGAAACTGTAACAGTGTGGAGGAAAATCACGCCAGAGGTGTGGATATCAGAAGACAACAATTGCATTAAAATAATGGTAAGTGTAGATATGGTAGGGACAGTGAGAGAGGTCGAAATAACTCCCCAACCACGCATGCCATTGCTGGGAAAGGAAAGAGGCCAGCAGAAAGATAGAGGGTTTGATGAGTTGCCATCTATTCTGTGGTCACAGCATGACACGGACATAGGGAAAATAAAACAGCTAGTCCGGTGGAAATGAGGCTAAAAAGGGGAGCAATTCCACCCAGGAGACCACAATACCCTCTAAGACCAGAAGCAGAAGAGGGAATAGCATCGACAGTGCAGGGGTTGCTTGAAATAGGAGTGCTTAAAAGAACAAACAGTCCATGCAAATACCCTGTTGCTGCTGGTCTTAAAAGCAGATAAATCTAAGAGGAGATTGGTGCATGATTTGCAAGCGGTAAATGATGTGGTAGAGGACTGGCCAGCAGTAGTCCCCAATCCACACATGCTTTTGACTAATGTTCCACCAGAAGGAAGTTACTTTCCAGTGATTGATTTGTGTTCGGCTTTCTTCAGCATTCCTCTTAGCCGACCAGTGTCAGTATCTGTTTGCATTTACTGACAGAGGTGCTCAGTATACCTATACCAGAATGCCGCAAGGGTTTAAACATTCATCACATGTTTTTAATCAGGTGTTGAAGGCAGACCTAGAGGGCATACCATTGGAAAGTACATTGTTACAGTATGTGGATGACCTGATTTGCTCCCACAGTAAGGAACAGTGTGAGCAGGACACTATAACTCTGTCAGAGAAGCTGGCGCACGGAGGACATAAAGTATCCAAAAAGAAACTGCAATTTTGCATGCAGCAAGTGGAATACTTAGGCAGGGTAATATCCAAGGGAGTGGCGATAGCACCAGATCAGATTGAGGCAATAACTAAGGCCCCAAAACCCCAGACTGTAGGGCAGATGACGACGTTTTTGGGAATGGCAGGGTACAGCGCAGATTGGATAGGAGAATATGCTGAGATTGTGGCACCTTTGAGAAAGATAATGAAAGAAGCAGGACATACAAATTTGAAGAACGGCTTACAGTGGAATGAAGAGGCGGAGATGGCTTTCAATACTATTAAGCAGGAATTGCAGTCAGCACCAGCATTAGCTTTGCCTGACTACGAGAAGGTTTTTCATTTGTATGTATCCAACCGACAGGAGGGTTATGTCACAGTGGTTCTAACACAAGAGACAGGCACAGGAAAAGCAAAGCAGCCGATAGCATACTACAGTACGAGACTAGATGAGGTGGCTCAGGGGTATCCACCCTGTTATCAGGGATTGGTGGCGCTGTACTATGCATATGAAAAGGCATCATTTGTAACCCTGGGCTATCCCGTGACTCTACACACACCACAAAGTAGCAGAATTGCTGGAAAGAAGGAAATCTGTGCTGACGCCAGCCAGGATAGCAGCGTATCAGATGCTATTGACATTTCCAGACATAGCTATACAGAGATGCACTACCAGTAATATAGCCAATTTTGTCCCTTTGGGCTATGAAGGAGAACTCCATGATTGTGTAGGGAAGACGATAGCATTTGCCAAACTGACAGCAGATTTACGGTCAGAACCACTAGAGAATGCAGATAAAAAGGTTCTGTTCGTAGATGGCTCTTGTTATAGGGATTATGATGGAAATCATGCAGGGTTCTCAGTAGTGCAGCAGGATCAGTCGAGCTATAAGATTATTAGGATGGAGTCCTGTCCCCAACCGTGTTCCACCCAACTAGCGGAAATCAAAGCCCTGACAGCTGCGTGTGAAATGATGGAAGGGGAGAAAGTAGATATCTATACTGATTCGGCATATGCTCATGGGGTATGCCATTTGGTCGGGGCAGTGTGGAAACAGAGAGGTTTTTAAAAAAGCAGTGGAGATCCCATGCAACATTGTCAGCAAATTCTAGACTTAATAAAAGCCAGAATGAAACCTAAAGCATTGGCTATAGTAAAATGCCAGGCACATAAAAAGGGAAATGATGTAATAACAAAGGGAAATCAAGCTGCGGACTAGGCAGCCAGAAAAGCGTCTGGATGTACATCAGCTGTCATTGCCCCCCAGGTAAGCCTAGCTCCAGAACCTGTGGTAGAGGACCTAATTGAAATGCAAGGTAAGGCAACTTTGGCAGAACAGACAATGTGGAGACGAAGGGGGGCCAAGCAGAACCCGGAAGGCTTGTGGAGCATGGAAGACGGTTTGTTGGTAGCACCTACCCCTCTACTGACGATTCTGATTTCAGAAACGCATGGGATTGACCATTGTGCAAGGGGGGAAGTGATAAAGAAGGATGGTTTTTGGTCACCTTATTTACAGGCTTCAGTGGACTTTGTCTTGTCACAGTGCGACGTATGCACACAATGCAGGGTTTTGACATCAGTTATTTGACTGGTTAGGAAGTAGACTCGGAGGGTGGGGAGCATGGCTGACTAAAATGGCAATAACTGTTAGTATTGTATTGTTGAGCTGTGCGCTTGTGCTGTGCTGTTTTCTTCCTTGTCTCAAGTCTCTTGCAGTGCGTGCTGCAGCCAAACAACTTCCGATGCTCGTGGCAATTACTGAATTTCAGCAAGCTTAGTGGAGAACGAAACACTGAAAATGTATCATTATAATACCTGCAGGATGAACAAGATAAAAACCACAACGTGGGAGTAGATTGTAAGGGCTTCTGAGTTTTTTTCCCTGTCTCAGGTACAAAGGGACAGGTTTTTGGCTCAGTGGCCCAGGGTAACAGGGAGAGAATACTTTGAGGTCTTGGCGCAGAAAATTATAGTTTAACCTGAGATTTGGGAATAAGTGCTTTAGTTTATTGGGGCTTTTGTGTGCGGACTCTTAGTCTTTCTCTGTGTCAAAGGGGGGATATATAAGTTATATAAGTTGCATTGTTTGCTGTGTAACCAAAACTATGTAGTCAGCTTTGAGTTTGCTATTTGCTATGCATGTATCCAATTTAGTAGGAGAATGAAATCTTAAGAATGTAGAAGATAATGGTGTGTTAATGAGAGGTAGCTAAGAGATGTAGATTAGAACATGATTAAGTCAATGGGTAGAAACAATAGTGGTTGATATACTTGTGATAAGCAACTGTTGACTGATTGGATATGCTAATGCAACTAAACCAGGAGATTGCTATAAAAAATGCTATGTACAAGGATCGGTGGGCAGTCAGCGACTTGCTCAATGACTGTCTCAGCTTTGATTTGTAAATTAAAGTTTAATTCTTCTTGAAGAATCTTCTGTGTCTCCTGGTCGTTTGTGGGGCACAACAATACCTCTATCAAATCTCTTCTCAATCTTCTACAAATAAAGCAATTAAAGCTCTACCTTAATCAATTTTTCCTTATAACTCAGGTCCTCCAGGCCCAGCATCATCCTTGGAAGTTTTCTCTGTACTCTTTCAACCTTATTTAAATCTTTCCTGTTGGTAAGTCACCAAAACTGCACACAATACTACAAATTAGGGCTCATCAATGTCTTATGCAACTTCAACATAACATCCCATCTCCTGCACTTTGATTTATGAAGGCCAATGTGTCTAAAGTTTTCTGTGACACCCCTTTAATGAATTATGAACCTGTATTCCCAGATCACTTTTTTCTACTGCATTCCTCAGTGCCCAAACATTCACCGATTAGACCAGGGGTCGGCAACCTTTACCACTGAAAGAGCCATTTGGACCCGTTTCCCACAGAAAAGAAAACACTGGGAGCCACAAAACCTGTTTGACATTTAAAATGAAAAATGAAATAACACTGCATACAAAGTTTTTTTTGCCTTTATGCTATGTATAAACAAACTATAATGTGTTTCATTTATGAAATCGGTGAACTCCTGCAGAGAAAACGAAATTACATTTCTGCATGCAACAAAAACCTGTTGAACTCCGAAAAAAAGACGTTGGGTTGAAGGTTACTTTTAAGTAAAATACTCAATGTCTATTTGAGTCCTTCTTGTATTTATGAAAAACGCTGAACATAAATTGTCCGCCAGCAGCAAACCAAAAATAACTTCAGCCAGCTGTCAACCTGAAAAATAAAAGGACTATTTCACTGAACAATGAAAAAAATATGAATATACGTAAAATAATAGGCAATTAAAATATTTATCATACTTTGTTAATGGCTGCGTGTCCATTCCCCTGAGCTGTGTTCAGCGTGTTCAGGTGCGCTGTCATGTCTACCATGAAGTGTAGCTTTTCCAGCCACTCTGGCTGTTCCAGCTCAGGAAAGGTGAGCCCTTTGCTGCCCAGGAAAGTTTTCACTTCTTCCAGACACGCGACAAAGCGTTTCAGCACCTCCCCTCTGGACAGCCACCGGACTTTGCTGTGCAGCAGGAAATCAGAATATGCGCTTTTCAGCTCGTCCAGTAAGAAACGGAATTGATGGTGATTTAAACTTTTTGCCATTATTTTATTGCCAATCTGAATGACAACATCCATTACTTCTGTGCATTCCGGAGGAAATGTTTGAGCGCACAGTGCCTCTTGGTGCAAGATGCAGTGAAAAGTCAGCAGCTTTCTGTCTAGCGACTTCTGCAGTAAAGCCACAAATCGCTTGTGCCATACTTGGTGCCCCATCAATAGCTACTGACACCAGGTGGGTGGTCTTTATTCCTTTGGCTCAAACAATTCAAGACAGCTTCACAGATGTACTCCCCCTGTGTTTGGCCTTTTAGAAGTATCAACTCAATCATTTCTTCCTGTGGCCCGGCAGAGTTTACATACCAGCAGAACAGCGCTATTTGTTCAATATCACCTTCGTCTTCAGACTCGTCACAGGCAATCGAGTAGGCCACAGCTGAATTGATGTCTTTAATTTGCTGTCTTGTGATGTCTTCTGCCATTTTTATGGTTCTGTCTTTGACAGTCTTTGCAGAGAGCAGCATATCCCTAATTTTCTGTACAATTTCACTCTTGTTTTTAAAGTCTGTGAATAGATGTTCTGTAATCTTAATGTAAGATTCTTTTATATATTCACCATCTGTAAACTGCTTCCCGTGCCTGTCTATTTCCTGAGCGGCAACAAAACTAGCATACTTAGTTGATTTATCAGACGTCATCCACTTCTTGAAATGATTTTTGCTCAGATCAACCTTCCGCATCAGTTCCGAAACGGCTTTTTTTCTCTCATGTCCAACCTGATATTTTTGAGCAAAGGCTGCATGTTTATTCTGGAAATGTCTTGCGACATTTAACTTTTTGTTGTTTGCTAGTTTCTCATTGCATATTAAGCATACCGGTAAACCAGTCTCATCAGCAGTGAAAGCAAATGAATCGGCCCACGTATCATTAAACGTTCTGTTTTCTTCAGTCACTTTTCTTTTTTTAGAATTCTCCATAGTTAGCCTACCTTGGATCGAAAAATTAAAGAAATCTCGCACTGGCGGGTGTCAGGCATTGGCAGTGGTGACGTATATTAATAGCGACAAAAAACACGTTTTATTTAGATTGTACAAGACCACCATAATCTTCAAATATAGAATTACATTTCAAAAACTAACAAACTAACATAAAATACATTTTAATTAAATACTCATTTATTTTCCAAAGCCACGGAGCCGTAGCACAGAGATGAAAGAGCCGCTAGCGGCTCCGGAGCCGCGGGTTGCCGACCCCTGAATTAGACCTACTCTGGTCGGTCCAACCCGAGTGCAACACCTCGCATCTGTCTGCATTAAATTCCGTTTTTCAGCATCGGCATGCTCTAGACACCAGCCACTCTCTATGTAAGAAACTTGCCTGCACTTTAAATCTTTCTCCACCTTGAATCCATGCTCTTTTGTATTTGACATTTCCACACCAGCAAAACAACTATCATTGTCTGCACCATCTATTCCTCTCATAATTTTAAAGACTTTTGCAGACATTAAACTGGTACAGCTTTATAATGTTATATGGGATATAAAAAAAAGTCTTAGTTCCAGGGCAATGGAGTCTAAAAATAAAGGGCATAACTTTAATGTGATGGAAATCTTCATTTCCAGGATGAGGAAAGTTCAGCAATGTTTAAGAAGCTTGAAATCATACAGACATAGAGAGCCACTTCAGAGGCAACCTATCTGCTCACTTCACCACTGACTCACTGTGGCAGCAGTTTGTACCATTCATTGGATGAACTGTAACAATTCACCAAGCATTCTTAGACAGAACCTTCCAATTCCAGCACTGCGTTATCTCGATAAATTCATCCATGCTTACTGTATCTGCTTCAATCACTAAATTATACTTGTGTATTAAATCTAGAAGCATGGTTCTATTCTCCATCTATTGACTTCCTCAAACACCACTAACCATATTTTATTAGCCTTATTTACATTTTTCAGCTTTTGCTGGGGAAACGTCCATCATCATCCCCATATCACTAGTAAAACATTAAAGGAGATCTAGCAAATAACATTACCAGCATGTGGAGTCATTTTGACACTTTCAGTTCTCTATATGCCAAGTCTATTTCACTGGGTGAAATCCCATTGCTGCAGTTGCTAAAACAGGAAACCCCAATGAAATTCTAATGAGTTAGCAGAGTACAAAAGGCATAGCAAATATACTGCATGCCTCGGTTTTCTACGTTAGTACAGTAAATGCATCCAGACCGGCAGGTTGTAAGTTTATAAACCAGACCAGTTTTCCCGGATGCTCTACCTTTCCACTAATCAGCTGAATGTTTAAAATTAATAACACCAATATCAAAACTACTACACAAAACCAAATTCAGCTTGGGATTCCTGCTATTTTATAATTCATGCACAAGATTCGTTATTCCCATAATCAAATTAATGGAAATACAACTTCCATCACCCTCCCTTGTTTTGCAAACACATTGTGCTTCCCAGTATGTTCCCTGGTCAAACCCACATGACAGTCACAAGGGAAACAGTTTGGTAAATATTTACTGCACACCTCCCAAATGCTGAACAGCCAGCTGATACCCTGTCAATTTTAATACATGTATAAACAAAGTATGATGTCAGATTTGTTCCTCTTCAGAATACCTAATGTGTTCATTGGATAGACGGAATTGTGATTAACGCAATGTATCTGACTTTAATTCAAGGTCAAGTTACACAATTCTAGCTCCCTTTGAACTAAGTAAACATGCTCTCCTCTGATCTGAAATGATAAATTATCATTTCTGATAGCTTTCTCTTACATCACAATTATATTCAACTATTTAAAAATAGAAGTGAGATTTACCAGCCACTACCAGAACACATGTTGAGGAGGTAGAAGATATGTTAGCTAAAGACCATTAATATAGAACATGTAGTTTTTTTAGTTTTCCCTGTGGCCCAATTATGAATACATTCTGTAAATCTGGCAGAGATTAGGCCATAACAATATAGTTTACTTTTGGCTAAACTTCCTTGCATAAACTTAATCATAGAATCTTTCACATAAATGTCAACATTAAAAAGTCATATCCCTTTCTTCTCGGAGAAAAATGAGCGTGTTTTATTAATTCTGCTGAAAATAGGCTTACTAAAGGAAGAAAACAAAAATCACATTTTTGTAACCAATGTGAAAACTCTGGTTTTAGAATTTATTGAAAATGACAGAAGAACTCTTAACAGCCAATTACTCAGCTTTATTGTTGTATTTGGGAAAAATAATTTTCTGTGACGCTCACAAGCAGCTTGGATGCCACATCCTTATGAACTCAAGATCTGTGGAATGCTCTGCCTCAAAAGGCAGTGGAGGCCAATTCTCTGGATACTTTCAATAAAGGGTTAGATAAAGCTCTTAAAGATAGCGGAGTCGAGGGATATGGGGAGAGGGCAGCCATGATCACTGTGACTGGCAGTGCTGCGTCGAAGGGCCGAGTGGCCTACTCCTGCACCTATTGTCAGCTATCTCAGTGCTACCAATTCAGTCTTCCTAACAGCTAACGACTTGCCAAGAGTGTATTCTGTGTCTTTCTTACTCTTCCTCCTTAGTGCTATTCTACATGGAAGAACACTGGATTCAGGAAAGATAGGAGGTAGTAATCAGAATGTTTCTTTATCAGTGCTTGACCTGATGCTTTCAGAATTCATGTGTCCTGCAGTCAATATTGAGAACTAAGGCTGCACCCTTGTGATGATATATCACCACATCATAACTTCAGGCAAATCTGTTCTGTTAATGTTGGAGAAATCTGGAACATTGCTAGATATAACTAATGTATAATTCCATGCATTTTATTTTATCAGGCAGTCGTTAACTAACCTATGAGACAATTCTCCAAATTTTGACACAAGTGCCCAAGCGTATGTGAGGAGGACTTTTCAAGGTTGACTGAGGTTGCCAAGTTTGCTATATTCAAATCTGGAGACTTAATCAATATCAAGTTGTTTGCCTGTATTCCATACAAGATCCCAATAGAGCTTGATAAGGTAGATGTGTGATGTTTTCTACAGTTAGAGTCATGAACAAGGGCCACTCACACAAATCTGGGGTGCCAAGAAACCACTTGTTTCAAAGGGCAGTGCATCTCTGGACTTCTCTGCACCAGAGGGTAGTGGAGGACAGATTATTAGATATATTTAAGGAGATAAAATTTAAAAATTGAACAGTTGAGAGTTATGGACAACTGGCACAGGTGAAGAGCTGACGTAGACATTGATCAGTTATGGTGTGATAGGCTTGAGGTACAACTGGAAAATTTGCTCAATCATTTTGAAGGAGTTACTAAGGACAAATCAGATCAAGGCAGCAAATTGTTATTCCTTTATGGCAGGAGTCGGCAACCCCTGGCTCCGGAGCCGCATGCGGCTCTTTCATCTCTGTGCTGCGGCTCCCTGTGGCTTTGGAAAATAAATGATGAGTATTTAATTAAAATGTATTTTATGTTAGTTTGTTAGTTTTTGAATTCTAAATTTGAAGATTATGGTGATCTTGTACAATCTAAATAAAACGTTGTGGCGACCTATTTCCTGGCACATCCGAACCAGCTCACAATTAGCCAGCGAGCCAGCGTTCCGGCTAAGGGAGATAACCTACGGGGGTTTGTGAGTACGTGTCTTTTGGAGCATCCGCGCCCATGGGGGAGGGGGGGGAGGGTTGAGGGAGGCTTAAAAGCAAGGCTGTTTAGTTCGAATAAAGTTATCTTTGACTGCAGTTTACCGACTCCGTGTCGTTATTTTAGCGCTGTGTGTAGCACACCGCTACAACGTGCTTTTTATCACTATTAACATATGTCACCACTGCCAATGCCTGACACCCGCCAGTGTGCGATTTCTTTTAATTTTTCGATCCAAGGTAGGCTAACTATGGAGTAACCTTCAACCCAACGTCTTTTTTTCGGAGTTCAAAATGTTTTTGTTGCATGCAGAAATGTAATTTCGTTTTCTCTGCAGGAGTTAATCGATTTCATAAATGCAACACATTATAGTTTGTTTATACATAGCATAAAGGCAAAAAAAATGTATGCAGTGTTATTTCATTTTAAATGTCAAACGGGTTTTGTGGCTCCCAGTGTTTTCTTTTCTGTGGGAAATGGGTCCATATGGCTCTTTCAGTGGTAAAGGTTGCCGACCCCTGCTTTATGGGATTCATTATCTTCCTTACAGAGGTTAGCATTGGTTAACATTACAGATTATTCAATTAACTAAATTCAAACTTACAGCTGCAATGATGGGATTAGTTCAGATTGGCATCAAGCTGGTTCAGATTTGCTGGGCTGAAGGGCGTGTTGTTGTCATGTACTATTCCATGTTCTAAGTCTGATTATAACTCTAGACCTCTAAATTGCTCACCCAGAAACTTATCCTCTACACAAGCAATCTTGAAAATGATCAAACTCACAAAAGGTACTTCAAAATCATCTTCTCCTGGTCTTCCTCCTACTCCGTCTGCTCTTCACATTCCTCATTTCATGCACCATCTTTTCAGTCTCCCAGTCCAATTACCCGAAAATGTCTCATCAAAATACATGTAATTAGAAAGTGGTGGAAACACTCAGCAACTCAGTCAACAAGTATGTAAAGGGAAACAGTAGATGACCTTTTATCAGAATGGGGAAGTTTCAATAGCAAGCATTTTGACTTTCAAAGGAGGAGGTGGAGATGTTAATTCCATTTCTCTAATCACATATGAATACTTCCAACATTTCAATGTTTAGTAGCTTAACATTTGAAAATAATTCCCCATTTACCTTACTTAATTTAAATAAATTCCATCTAACCACCAAAAATAACATGCAATTGTTATTTGGTTTCTCGTGCCCCACAAATGATCAGGAGACGCAGAAGATTCTTCAAGAAGGGTTAAACTTTAATTTGCAAATCAAAGCTGAGACAGCCATTGAGCTAGTCACTAATTGCCCACCTATCCTTGTACATAGCATTTTTAAAGCAATCTCCTGGTTTAGTTACATTAGCATGTCCAATCGGGGTCTGGGGGGGGGGGGGTCTACAGTTGCGTATCACAAGTACATCCGCCACTATTGTTTCTACCCATTGACTTAATCATGTTCTAATCTACATCTCTTAGCTACCTCTCATTAACACACCATTATCTTCTACATTCTTAAGATTTCATTCTCCTACTAAATTGGATACATGCATAGCAAATAGCAAGCTCAAAGCTGACTACATAGTTTTGGTTACACAGCAAACAATGCAACTTTTATACTCCAATGTATCCCCCCTTTAAGACCCATAGGGTCTCACACAGAGAAAGAAGACTAAGAGTCCGCGCACAAACGCCCCAATAAACTCAAGCACTCCCAAATCTCCCAATCTCCCAATAAACTCCCAAATCTCGGGTTAAACTATAATTTTCTGCGCCAAGACCTCAAAGTATTCTCTCCCTGTTACCCTGGGTCGCTGAGCCAACAACCTGTCCCTCTGTACCTGAGACAGGGAAAAAGACTCAGAAGCCCTTACAATCTACTCCCACGTTGTTGTTTTGCTCTTGTTCATCCTGCAGCTGTTGTAGGCTGTAACGATACATTTTCGGTGTTTCTTTCTCCACTAAGCTTGCTTCAGTAATTGCATTGGAAATTGTTTGGCTGCAGCACGCACTACAAGAGATTTGAGACAAGGAAGGAAACAGCAGAGCACAAGCACACAGCTCAACAATACTGACAGTTATTGCCATTTTAGTCAGCCATGCTCCCCATCCTCCGAGTCTACTTTTCAACCAATCAAAGAACTTGTTCAAATGATGTTCAAAATGAAAGATGTTCAAATCCGGCATTCTGTTTGACCTCCGTCCGCAGATTCTTTAATTTATTCATTGCTCTGGTGAAAGACCCTTCTGGGCTAGTATTGTTCGGTATGAAAGTGCAGCATTGTTTTCCAAACATTACACACACACACACACACACACACACACACACACACACACACACACACACACACACACACACACACACACACACACACACACACACACACACACACACACACACACACACACACACACACACAGACACACCCTTCTTCTGCCAAAAGCCAATCCAGTACCTGTCTGTTTTGCCACACCATCCTGCTAGTATTGGAGTATAAAAGTATAAAAGTTGTATTATTTGCTGTGTAACCAAAACTATGTAGTCAGCTTGCTATGCATGTATCCAAAATGAAATCCTAGGAATGTAGAAGACAATGGTGTGTTAAAGGTAGCTAAAGAGATGTAGATTAGAACATTGGTCAGTTCTGAGTTTGCTATTTGCTATGCATGTACCCAATTTAGCAGCAGAATGAAATATTAAGAATGTTAATGAAAGGTAGCTAAGAGATGTAGATTAGAACATGATTAAGTCATTAAGAATGTAAACTTGCTATTTGCTAGAGAATGAAATCTTAGGAATGTAAAAGACAATGGTGTGTTAATGAGAGGTAGCTAAGAGATGTAAACTAGAACATGATTAAGTCAATAGGACGTGTGTGTGTGTGTGTGTGTGTGTGTGTGTGTGTGTGTGTGTGTGTGTGTGTGTGTGTGTGTGTATATATATAACTGGACCAGGAGATTGATATAAAAAATGCTGTGTCCGGGGATCGGTGGGCAATCAGTGACTAGCTCAATGACTGTCTCAGCTTTGATTTGCAAATTAAAGTTTAACCCTTCTTGAACAATCTTCTGTGTCTCCTGGTCATTTGTGAGTCACGAAAAACCAGGACACTAGTTGCATCCAGCTGTTGCCCTAAGGCCTCCAGTGCATCATCGGTGTAGTTGATGAATCTCTGTTGATTGTAGTATATATAGTTTATCCATTCAACATTTTTGCTTACCCCTATCACAGGTATGATAGCTTCCCAGTGAGCATCTCATGCGCTGTCAGGCATGTCATTCGATTAGTTTGCATGTGGTAACTCATCAATACTAACGGTAAAGCATCGACCCAATTAAGTTTAGGCTCTGCACAAATTTTGTTTAGTTTGGCTTTCAGGGTTTCATTCCCTACCATGCCCTGTGACTGAGGGTGGTATACACATCCAAATCTTTGCTTTATCCTCAGTGCCTGTAGTACCAGTTTGACCACTTTCTGGATAAAAGCTGAACCATTGTCTGAGCTAACTTCTGTAGGTATTCCAAACCTTGGGATCACTTCATTTGTCAGAAATTTTACCACTGTCTTTGCCCCTTGATCTCTTGAAGGTACCGCCTCCACCCATCTGCTAAATCGAGCAATTACTACCAGCATGTATCTTTTTCCTCTCACTGTCTTTCTCATGTCTACGTAATCGATCACCAGATGTTTAAATGGTCCTTCAGGTACAGGAATGTGACCTATTGGGGTTGTAATTCCCTTCCGAACATTATTCTGTGCGCATACCTCGCACTGTGACAAGACAAAGTCCACTGAAGCCTGTAAATAAGGTGACCAAAAACCATCCTTCTTTATCACTTCCCCCCTTGCACAATGGTCCATCCCATGCGCTTCTGAAATCAGAACCGTCAGTAGAGGGGTGGGCGCTACCAACAAACCGTCTTCCATGTTCCACAAGCCTTCCGGGTTTTGGCTTGGCCCCTCTTATATCCGGCCCGCGAGATCATTTTAGATAGATCTATTATTTTAATTATTAATGGCCCAGCGATATGAAGTCTATGATTGTAAGTTAATACCAATCATAAAAATAATGCTTGCTCAGCAGTCTTCTTCATAAGAAACAGAATTTGTGAAGTGAAACACTTTGTAGTTATAGCAGAGACTGAGACACATGAGAACAGGCTGAAAAAAACGGAGGCAACGAAAGCTGTGTTCACACGCGCCCGACTGATCCGGCCCGCATGAAGCTGCATTTTGCCCAATCCAGCCCGTGACCTAAAATGAGTTTGACACCCCTGGCTTAGGGGTTCCTTCCTCATTATAGGGAGGGGTTTTTTCTGTTTCTTACGCATCCGGGTTCAGAGCTGAAGCCAGCTTCTCACTGTACCCCTCTCTCTCTAACAGGCTGTTTCTCCAGCACCTTAGTGTCTTACTCGCTTGTAATCAATATTCTACCTGTCCTCCTCAGCCTTTCTCCCTCCATTCTGAAGAGTTTTAGCACTTCCATTTCTCGTTCTCTTTTTTGCCCTCTTTTCTTAGATTTATCTTTTGGTTTGTAATTTTTAATTAGTGCCTCCATTTCTTCGCACAAGCTTACATCAAACGTTCCTTCTCTTGGCCATTTTGTGACCAGGTTTTTGGTTCTCTTTTCCCATTTTTCTGAAGTTTTTGTGATCTCATATTTATTTACCGGGAGTTTTTGCTCAGAAGCTCTACTGCCGTTCCTTTACCTGTCATGTTCTTCTCTTTTTCAGGTATTTCAGAGATTCACAGTTCATTTACTGGATAATATTATTTACTCTAATTCTATGCCTAGTCTATCGTCTACCAGCGCTTTAAACTATATATTGGACTGTCCTTGTTTCCTATTCTGTTCTGCCCGTACAGACCTCTATTCAGAGCGGTATCCACAGAACTTTCTCTTTGCACCTCGTCTATTCAGACCCTTATCTCGTAAGGCGGTATCCACGAGGATTTTCTCTATTTTCCCTTTCCCTGCCCGTTCAGACCTTCATTTTATACGAAGCGGTATCCACAGGGACTTACCAACACCACGTGGAATTTTTCTTCACTTAACTTCTTATATTAGCTTATTTGTACTTACCCTCACTGCACTGTTCTTGATCAATCCTCCTGTTAACCCCCAATTCTGCCAGATTCTTTGGACCAGAGAGGCCCTTCGGCAGTGGTTCCACACTTCGAAGACTCCAAGACCTCCCCAAAACCAACAGAATTCTTAGTCCAAATTGTCGATAAAACGCTTACCTTTTGTTTGGGTGCATCCTTAATTCTGTTAGTTTGTGGGGGTCCCTAGAGGACTGGGAAGCATCCCCAATCTTTTCTGTGGGTCTCTTTCCGGTCCTGCCGTGGTCGCCAATTTTGTTGTGGTTTCTCGTGCCCCACAAACGACCAGGAGATGCAGAAGATTCTTCAAGAAGTATTAAACTTTAATTTGCAAATCAAAGCTGAGACAGTCATTGAGCTAGTCGCTGATTGCCCACCGATCCTTGTACATAGCATTTTTTATAGCAATCTCCTGGTTTAGTTGTATTAGCATATCCAATCAGTCTATAGTTGCGTATCACAACTATATCTGCCACTTTTGTTTCTGACTGTTGAAGTGTGGAAATGATGACTAAGTCGTGTAATTAAACATATCTCAGTGTTATCCATTATTAAGTTACTTTGATGTGATTTCAATAATAAATAGTTTTTAATAAACAAAATTAGTCTTGCCAGGACTAATTGTCTTTAACTTTCTTGGGTGTGCAGCAAGAGTTGGATATTCAAGGTATCAAATCCTTGAAGGAGCTGAATCCTTCTGAGGACATGCTATCATAGGACTGATTTAGACCATGAACCAGCTCAGATTCCTGTTCTTCACTTGTGAAAGAGAGCATACAGTGGCTTGAAGGCAGCAGTGGAAAGAGCACATTGGATGCCATAGCTCTCAAGTAGGACACATGTGACATTCCAAAAGCTGAAGCTAAAGAAGTGAATTACTGTGAAGTTTCAATTGGTTTGAAAAAATCTTCGATGTAGTCTTGCCACTTTTACAGTGTTGTGGTGGAATTAAGAGGGTGAAAGCTGTAGCTACTGTGTTGATTTTGTACTCCACTCAAACAAGTTTCAGCATGCATTAGAAACATCTTTGTGGGGACTCTGGATGCCAATGTGTCAATTAATATATTGTAACTTTGCTGTTGGATTATTGTCATCAGAAACTCTGTAAAGTTTACAGTGTAAACAAACTCATTTTTAGGAGTAGAACACTTAGAAGCACGTTCATCTTCTTGCCAGAGACTCTCACTATTTATTTATTTATGCATACTTTCTTTCTTTTCATTGGCATGTTTTACAAAGCCTGTAAAACCCTTGGACCTTGAATTAAACCCACAAGTGTTTTGATATGTTGTTTTAATTGAGTAATTAGCATATGTTATTGACTTTTTGCTTTTCCCGAAAGGTTTACACATTTGTGGCCTCATGCATTGTGTGAGATTAGGAAATAGGTGAGTTGGAGCCAACTTCTCCAATAGCCAACAGTTTTGAATAGGCTTTCCTGGTTTTCAGTTTGTATTCCATTGCAGGAGTGCTGAAAGTTAGGCTGCTAATTTGGCTTTACTGTTGTAGTGTATAATCTCGACATTAGGGTTGGATGGGCGTCCCACAATTCTGAGACTGGTCCTAGATTCCTGCACTGTAGGAAACATAGAGTGGATGTGGGGAAGATGTTTCCTATCTAGTCCTTTCAATTTTTGACATGTTTCCATGAAATTGTCACTCCAGCACCCGCCCCCATTCTTCTAAACTTCAGCAAGTACAGGCCCAGAGCTATCAAATGCTCCTCATATGTTAACCTTTTAATACACAGTGTCATTCTCGTGAGTTTCCTTTTTTTCTGAGATAAGGGCCCAAAACTGCTCACAATACTCTCGTGTGGTCTGACCAATGCTTGATAAAGCCACAGAACAACTGATTTGATGACCAAATAACTTGTTCAGGTGGTGTTGGTCAAATAAATAATTGGGACATGGCGCCTTTTAAAATAAAAAAAAACAAGAAGTTGAAATGGGCTTCAAGTTAGGGGAAATCTTTAAATTTTAAGCGAATAAGAGCTATTGTAATTTTGGAGATAATTGCCAGAGTGTGACAGAAAAATAAAACAAATTTAACAGTAATTGATCTCCTTCCCTAATCACAGTTGTGGCATCAAGCAGAGTGTTAGGCAAACAATACAATGAGTTTTGAAAAGGATAAGAGTTTAGCTTCAGACAACATGCAGACAAATTTGAGAAAGGGGTTGGTGAACACAGGACCAGAAGTGTTATATTTAAATGAGCACATTATGTGAAACAAGGTAGATGAGCTTACAGCACAGTTAGAAATTGGCAGGTATGACATTGTAGGTACCACAGAATTGTGGCTGAAATATCGCAGCTGGGAGCTAAACATCCAAGAATGCACATCCTATCAAAAAGGCAAGAGGTGGGCAGAGGGGAAAGATTTGGTGGCTCTGTTGTTTAAAAATGAAACCCAGTGCTTAGCAAGAAGTGACATAGGATTCAGAGTTATTTATCACGTGTACATTGACACAAACAGTGAAGTATTGCATTTACATTAACAACCAACACACCCAAGGGTGTGCAGGGGCAGCCGCAAGTGCTTCCTTACATTCTGGTGCCGGCATTGCATATCCACCGTAGTTGGCAGAACAACATGGAACACAACAAAATAGAGCACAACAAGCAACAGAACAACAATAAACCAAGCCCCTTTCCTCTCTCCCACCTTCCCTCCATCTAAATATACGGACAGAACTCCAGACTTCTGTCATGTGAGTTATGACTTGCAAACAGCTGATTGACCTTTGGGCTTTGGTCTTCATTATTGACTCCAGGACTAGACGATGACAGGACCCAAACTCCAAGGATATTAACTGACCAGTCATTGTGCTTCCTGCTCACACAGGTCTGTACAGTCCTGGGACAGCCCATCAACCACAGATATCCATATCACTAGCCTTCAAACATGATGCAGAGGTCTGGACCCAGATGTCCTTTGTCCCATTACTCCCATCACTAGCCTTTTGAGTGTGAAGCAGAGATCCGGACTTTGGATGTCTTTCATCCCATGTCCACATTGCTGGCCTTTGAATGCAAAGCATGGAGTGGGAACTCTTCCACATCCCTGTTCCTATAAACCCTTATCTAACCCCTGACTTCCTCCTCTGTCCCCCAAACCATTCCACTGAACTTCAATTTCATTCAGGAGGTGTAGAATCCTTGTGAGCTAAGTTAAGTTAATAAACTGCAATGGTAAGAAGACCCTGATGGGAGTTATATACAGCCCTCTGAATAGTGGTCAGGATGTGGGTGCAAATTACAAGAGGCAATGGAAAAGCATGTAAGAAAGACAATGTTACACTGGCCAAGGGGGGTGGGGGGGGACTTCAATATTCGAGTATACTGGGAAAAATCAAGTTGGTACTGGCACCTAAGAGAAACATTTTGTAGAATGCTTAGTGGATGGCATTTTAGAGTAGCTGGTAGCCAAGCCCACTAGAGAAAAGGCAATTCTAGATTTAGTGTGCAATGAACTAAATTTCTTAGGAGTATGGACAAAGAACTGGCAGATGGAATATAGTGTAGGGAAGTGTATGGTCATGCACATTGGTTGAAGGAATAAGTGCTTAACTGGAGAGAAAACTCAGAAATCAGATGTGAAGGGACTTGTAGGTTGATTCAGTAGCAAGAAAAGCAACTGCAATGTTAGCATTTATTTCGAAAGTCTTTCATGAAAATAAAAGCAAAATGTGATGCTGAAGCTTCATATGGCATTTGTCAAGTCACACTTAGAATATTCTGAGCAATTTTGAAACCCTTATCGAAGAAACATGCTTAATATTGAAAAACCTGGATAGAGTGGATGTGGAAAGGTTTCCTGTAGTGGGAGAGTCTAGGACCAAAGGGCATGGCTTCAGAATAAAAGGATGTCCCTTTAGAACAGAGATGAGGAATTTCTTTAGCCAGAGGGTGATGAGTCTGTGGAATTTGTGGAGATAGCCTCCAGATATATCATTGGAAGTGGAGGTTGATAAATGATTAATGGTTATGGGGAGAAGGCAGGAGAATGGAGCTGAGAAGCAAAAATGAGTCGGCCATGATTGAATGGTGGAACAGAGTTGGTGGGTCGAGCAGCCTAATTCTGCTCCTAAGTCTTATAACAGTGAGTGTCGTGCTATTCATTATTGCAAACAAATCCCAAAGAAGTCAATCGTGTAAATCCATAAATTGTGGGATTACTGATTTAGTCTTGAGCACTCAAGTTTTAGTTAAAATGCGAGAATGTGGCATTAAGTAAAAACTCACCCAGCTGTTGACAGGGTACGACATGACCAATAGGAATATTATGTTCAAGCTAATATGGTGTCCAACATTTGAGTTTACTATTTTATAAATTTCTAAATTCCATTTTAGACTTTATATTTTGGAGCCTTGATAGGTAATAGTTCTCTTTTAATGTTATATTGTTAAACCTAGAAATCTGCTAATTTCTTGGATCTCAGTTTACATGAAAATTATGTGATTGTATCAATAAAGTATTCATAAAATGCTTATGCCAGTCCAAAGGTAGAATTGTTCTACAATAAAAATGTACTCTGTACACTGTGAGCTAATTCACAATATTTTGTCACTTCTATAGGCAGTCATTCTTCATTTATCTGTGGTAAGTGGACATACATTCCCATTGCCTTTCAAAGTGCACTCTACTGGGTGTTTACTAGCTGAAAATCTAATTGCCTGGTCCATTAGGGTTCCTTCAGGTACACTCACGCCTGAAGAATTTTAACAATCTTACCAAAGGGATACCAGTCATTCGGGATGTGCCTTCTGATGTAGTTTCTAAACCAGTCCAGTAAATAGTCTATAAATACACATGCAGTGAGGAAAACAAAAGATAGACAATGACATAAGAAAAGTATGAGCAGGCAATAACTTTATGCTACATTTAACCTTGGGTTTTCTGACCTGCAATTTTTCATCCTTAAGGATACCAGGCATGAGAAACAAACTAATCAAGTTAGAACTGAATAGATGCTTGGAAAAGGGTGGGTTGGTAGAAATAAGTTTGGTTCCAGGATACCTGGATATCTATTATTATACATATTTTGCAGAAACTAAAACAACCATCCATTTATCTATGCTTAGGTTTTTCTTTCCTAGATTCAGATATGCATCTGTCAATATCAGAATTTCTGTGATATATTTGTCAGTCCAAATGGACATGCCTAGGCACTCCAAGTTCCCACACGGAATTATCTCAGGAGTGCTTAGATTATGGTGTGCTCTGTTGTTGCTTCACTTGAGACTTGGAGAAAAATGAAGAGTGGTTAACATGTATATATCATGCTGGCAATGGATGTAGTGGAGTCAGAAACAGCTACTACATTTAAGTGACTTTTAAATGGACACTTATTAGACATAGAAGGATGCAGTCCTAATTCAGGCAAATGAGGTTGGTGTAGTTAAGGGGTCCCAACCTTTTTTCATGCCATGGACCAATACCATTAAGCAAGGGATCAGTGGACTCCAGGTTGGTGAGAAGGTCAACATTGAAATGGTTGGCTAAAGTGTCTGTTTCTGTGCTAAATGTCTCTGACTATATGGCATCACAAGCATCTCCCAAAGCTTGCCTTAAGCTGCTCAATTACATTCAAGTTTTTTCGGATTTACTAAAATTAACAGTTACATTTTGAAAAATGTAACTAATACGAAAATAATACAATATTTAAGTAGCACAAGAGTGAGGCCAGGGTGGCAGATGTTTCTTAGCGATCAGCTAATCTCAGTCAAGGCATTGCAGGATCACCCAACTGGTTTTTTCTGATTGCCTAATTCTTCTTCCATGGAAGTTGGTGTACTACTTTTGTCTGTCTGCCTTTGGAAGTATATTTGTTAAGGGCTTGGCAATCTTTTGAGTGCTGCATGGTATTGTGGGAAAGCTGTGTTATAATTTAGGTTCTGAATTTATGCTTCACTTAGGATTGAGATCTTTTTTACACTATTGTCTTCAGCTTTTTTTGCAGTTTTTAGGTGGGAGGGTTGTCCTTGGCTCTAGTGCTACAGGCAGCAGAGTAAAGCTGCAATCTGTTACAAGATGATAGTACGTGAAGCATTGTCTTTGGCTAATATAGAAATTGATTTTTAAAACATTCCTCAATTTTTAACAGAAGTTTTACTATTGATTTAATCACACTAGAGACCTTGTTTCGGGTTTGAAAGATTTTTCAAAGTTGTCTAATAGAGACAAATTAATAACTGAAAACACCCAATTTCGTCAATATCAAACTGAAGCAAAGATAGCTTAAAAATTCAAGCACTAGTTTTATATTGTACAGCATAACAATCTTTTGTATTTCCACAAATTTCCCAAAAGTCTTTTGTATATCCAAGAAACAAACTAATGCACATCTTGGTAGATTATACAGTCTGAATAATGGTCTATGGCTTTGGATTTGTTATACTATTCTGCAAGTAAATTCATTTCAAATTAAAACTGAGTGCTGATTATTGAGTTCCAGCTTATCATCTATGAATAGTGATATTCATCAGACATGCCTGCAGGCTACAATGTGTACTATGTCTTAAAAATGCACCTAGAGGCTGAATTGTTCACTGTTATAAAGAAATTTTAAAATAATCATGACATTAATTGTCTGCATGTCCGGCATAAGCTTATTGAAAGCAACTGAAACCTTGTATGTAACACAATATCTACACTATTGTTGACATGGTAAAATGTTAACTGGGAGCTGCCAAGAGTAGTATTATACATTATTCTTTCATGATATTCTGGAATGTTGCTTAAACAGTGATTATTTGCATGCTTATTTGGCGCATTTTCCTTTTAATTTATTCAGGTTCTTGGGTAGAATTACACTATAGTAATAGCATGCAAAATGGAGGACAGGAGCAGGTTCCAGCTTCCACTTCCATCCTCAATGGAGAAATGGAAAGGATACTTCTAGATGCTCAACATGAATCTGGTCGGACTAGCTCCAGAGGTAGTTCCCATTGCGACAGGTAAATGCAACATGAATTTCCATTCTGAAAAATGAACAGCAAATGTATTAACAACACACACAAGATGCTGGTGGAACACAGCAGGCCAGGCAGCATCTATAGGGAGAAGTGCTGTCGATGTTTAGGGCCAAGACCCTTTGTCAGGACTAACTGAAAGGAGAGATACTAAGAGATTTGAAAGTAGTGGGGGGAGGGGGAAATGCGAAATGATAGGAGAAGACCGGAGGGAGTGGGATGAAGCTAAGAGCTGGAAAGGTGATTGGCGAAAGTGATACAGAGCTGGAGAAGGGAAAGGATCATGGGATGGGAGGCCTCGGGAGAAAGAAAGGAGGAGGGGGAGCACCAGAGGGAGATGGAGAACAGGCAGAGTGGTGGACAGAGAGAGAGAGAAAAAACCAAACAACTAAAGTTAGGGAAGTCGATGTTCATGCCATCAGGTTAGAGGCTACCCAGCCGGTATATAAAGTGTTGTTCCTCCAACCTGAGTGTGGCCCATCTCCCTCTGGTTCTCCCCTCCCCCTTTCTTTCTCCCGAGGCCTCCCATCCCATGATCCTTTCCCTTCTCCAGCTCTGTATCACTTTCGCTAATCACCTTTCCAGCTCTCAGCTTCATCCCACCCCCTCCGATCTTCTCCTATCATTTTGCATTTCCCCCTCCCCCCCCCCCACTACTTTCAAATCTCTTAGTATCTCTCCTTTCAGTTAGTCCTGATGAAGGGTCTTGGCCCAAAACGTCGACATTGCTTCTCCTTATACATACTGCCTGGCCTGCTGTATTCCACCAGCGTTTTGTGTGTTACCTCTGCCAGCAAATGTATAAAACACTTAACAATTACAGATTTAAATGGTTTGATTTGTAATGCCCATAATGATGGAAATAACTGTAGCTTATTATTTGGGTTGAGTTCTCTGACCTTGGCAAACTACTTGCAAATGTTTTGTCACCATACAAGGAGACATAATTGGTGTGCTGTTCACTTGTGGTGTGTCCTCTGTATGCTTGGCCTTCAATCAGCTGATTGGTGGTCACTGTGGAAACTCAATTGCAGGGCGGGGCCTTGTCGCTGATTCATTGTGTGGTAAACTCTGAGTTGTGGTCTGAAATTTTGCCAATATTGGCTGATAAATAAGAACGAGGTCTACATGTCAGTTAACAGAATTGTCTGCAGAAAACCACGCGTCTAGGAATGCTCTTTCATGCTGCATGTTTGCTTGCACCATGACTTTCATCGATGCCTAGTTGAGTTTGTGCCCGTCTGCAGCAAATATTATGTTAGCCAAACTAGGAGAAAACTATTCACAAGGATCCATGAACATCAACTGGCTGTGAAGCAGTGTGACCAACTCTTCCTGGTCTCTACCCATGAAGATTGAGAGGGACATAAATTCATATGCGATGAAACATTTGCAAATGAATTATCAAGATCGGAGATCAACTCAACCCAAGCACATAATGATTTATTTGAAGCTACCCATCCTAAATGTAGAGTAGGAAGAGCATACATGGTACACAAGTTGATTCCTTCCGAAGTAGGTAATTTTTCAAATTTGGTTTAAGTTATTATTTTGAATTGTTTACTCATCTTAAAATGTACCAGGAAAAGTAATGCTGACAAAAAACTTTTTTTTTTATTTATAAAAATATTTTTCCTCAAGAAAATTATTATCAGTTACAGCATAGGTAATCTCCCAAAACTTCATTTTTTAATCTATGCCTGATTTCCATCTGAACAGAATCAATCAGGGCCTCTTGGCAGTTGTAAACACATCATTAGTCCCCTACTTTACAAGGTCTATTTCTATTTTTTTTCTAATTTGATTCACAGCTTTGGGCAACTGTACTGTAAAGCCAGACTATTCCATATAATTAGCCAAGTATTTTGTATGTTTTACAACCTCAGCAACATTTGGAGCTTTGGAAGCTAATTCCAATGGATTAAGTACATGTCAAAGATGCTATTATATACAGTGCATGGTCTTGACAATTTGGATATTGCTATGGTCTTGGAGCCAGCGCTGCGTTAGCACCTGGATCTACTATCCACAACAATGTGTTTAAGTTTGCTGGGACACTTGCAGCTTTAAAATGTTGTACCTATTTTCACTGTCTTTTGCACCTTCCAATGGAAACGTTGATGATGTTAAAATCTTCATTTTGCATTTAAAGTCCAACAAAGAAGCAAGTATGTATCAATTAACACATTTTACAGTTGTCATCTACCGCATGCCAATATCATTTGATACTTGCATGCTTCAGTATCTTTGATCTCTGAAGCTAGTTACAATTTATTTTTTTATAAACAAAATATACTTTATTCCAAAATAAAATTATGTAGAATAAACTATTCAATGACTCCCAGTCCTTCACAAGTGTTTCCATTACAGTCTTTAGATTCCCACCCCTTAGCCACCCAGGTGGCACTCTGTTACCTCATATTTACATACACTTGTTCAAGGGTATACACCTCACCCCCCCCCCCCCCACTCCTCAACTCCCGCGGGAGAAGAACCTAGACTGTGGTCCTTCCCCACCGGGCCCTTGCAGTGGCTGCACCAAGTTTGAGTGCGTCCCTCAGCACGTACTCCTGCAGCCGAGAATGTGCCAGTCGGCAGCATTCCCCCATGGACATCTCCACGTGCTCGTAGGCCATCAAGTTTCGGGCCGACCAAAGAGCGTCTTTCACCGAGTTGATGGTCTGCCAGCAGCACCGGGTGTTGGTCTCGGTGTGCGTCCCTGGGAACAGCCCATAGATCAGAGAGTCCTCTGTTACGCAGCTGCTGGGGACGAACCTTGACACCGTCCCTTCCATCCTCCTCCACGCCACCTCACTGCAGTCCTGTTACAGTTTAACTTCAATAATCCACTATCCCATTGTTCAGCAATTAATGGCTAGCAGCTGGCTTGCCATACTCTGTTTCCTGTTGTCCTCTTAGACTCATGGGAGCCCATTTCTAATGCTCCTTTTAAACTTGTCACGTCCGTGCCACCAGAGTAAGCAGTTGGTAGAACCTTTATTGCACACCCTCAATGATAATCCTTTTGAGGTAGGGGGTCCATCTACTTTAAATGGAAACCATTGCTTGCCTTCTATTACCTCTTTCTCATGTAGTATTCCAGTAAAGCACTTCTTTTTTGGTTTCTTTTTTGTTTTGATTTAAGGTCCTTGATTTAATTAAACTAGAAACATGAGAAAAATTGCTGGAAATTCAAAGCAACACACGCAAAATGCTGGAGGAACCCAGCAGGTCTGGCAGCATCGATGGAAAAGAGCAAACCCTGATGCAGGATCTCAGCCCAAATCGTCAAGTATTTACTCTTTTCCATCGATGCTGCTTGACCTGCTGAGTTCCTAGTATTTTGTGTGTATTGATGTTCATGGAACTACATCATAGTAAATGTGAAACTCTGTCATAATATAATACAGCAAGGTTATTAATTAACCCTTTCTCAATGCACAATACTCAACCGTCATTCTTATTTCTAATGAAAGCGTTTTAATTACATTTCTAATGTAGTTAAGAACTAAAATATTGTCAACATTGAATAGTTCACCTTGTTTCTTTCACAGCCCTCCACGTTCTTTGACTCCACATCAGCCCCGATGTGGTTCAGAGATGGATACACACAGCATTGGAGAAAAAAACAGCTCACAGGTATGAAAATTTGAAAATATTCTGTAGTTTTTCTTTAAAATCTCTTCTGGAATTTGCAGAAGAGTCAAGTAATTATCACAGCTCAATAAGTAAAGGTACAACAGGATTTGTATCAATGACACTAGCAATAAAGTTTACCATAGCACAATCCTGCAGAATTTCTGTAGGTTGTTGTTATTTTTTAAATGAATGATGGAAAACATATACATCTGTTGTGTTACTTCCAATGATAAGATTCTAAAGCAGTTAAGAGAATTTTGCAATCTTACTTAGATTGGAAATAACTCAATTCTTCATTGTATACAAAGTTGCGCAAAACAACTGGTTAACCATAGTTACGATACAAGTTTAAATGTAGGATCAGTTATAGTCTTTACAGCCCCTCAAACCTGCTCCACCATTCACTCAGATCATAGCTGATCTGAGTCTGATTTCTGCTGTACTTTTACCTGCTTCTCCATAACCCTTAACTCCACACTAGTTCAGTGAATGGTATATCTCAGTCCTTATTGTATGTTTTACCCTAGCCACAGATATCTAGTAATACATTCCATTTATTCAAGACCCATAAAGAAGAAATTCCTCCTCTTGTGTATCTCAAATGGATGATTCCATTATTTTGAACCTCTGCTCCCTAGCTCTGGCTGGGTAAGCTTCACCAGTGGGGAGAAAAAACAGTGTTAAAGCTTTAGGTGGAACACATTTCAAAAGAATAGATACCCCAACAAGCGGAATGTCTTGACGGCATTCACCTCTCTTGTTTTGATAAGATCATCTGTCATTCTTCTAAACTGTTATGAGTATGGCCCAACACGCATAAACTTTCCTCTTAAGACATCCACTTTATCCTAGGAATCAGCCCAGTGAACGTTCTCTGAACTATCTGCATAGAGAAGAACATCCATCCTTAATTAAATTGCATGAAGAAATCCATGCAATTGTGGTCCTTCCAGTGTCCTGAGTAATAATAACAGGACTTCTGTAGGCTTATGCTCCATCACCATTTGCGTATTGACAGAACCAAAGTAGTAATTTATGTGTGTAGTCAGGCAATATAGGCAAGGTTCTAAATGAATAAATGATTATCTGAAGCAGGTCGGTATTAGGCAATGTTAGCAACCCTTATGCATCCCAGGACGTCTAAGTCCCCAGGATTGAATGAGATCTATCCTGGATTGCTATGGGAAGCAAGGGAAGAGATAACTAGGATCCTGTTAAAGATTTTTGCATCTTCATTACCCACGGGTGAGATGCTAGGTAACTTATGTTGTTCCTTAATGTAAGGAACGGATAGCAAGGTAGCTACAAGCCAAGTCACACAGCCAGAGGTAGGGAAATTATTGGAGAAAGTCTTAATGGATAGAATGTGTGTATATGTGGAAAGACACAGATCAAACACAGTTAGCATGTCTGTGAACAGGGGAAATTTTGCCTTGCTAACAGATTTCAGTCTTCTGAAAAGATAACTCAGAAACTTTTTCTTTTCTTTTTCAATCTTTTTATTGAGTTTCATATATAAAAAAACATAACATAAACAAGTGCAATAGACTTGAAATTAAATTAATAATAAGATAACAATATCCTATTAAAATATCAACAGAAAAAAATAGTACATTAATCAATCAAGCCTATAATAATTATATATGAAAAAAATAAGAATAATCATCAAAAGAAAAAAAAATTAAAAATACAAGAAAAAATATATATTGAGAAAAAAAACACTAAACTAAACTAACATGGGCAATAATAACAGTTTATATCTATATGATAGTGTCAAAAACTCCGGAACTCCATACCTGAACAAGAATAAACAGAGAGAAGGTCTGGAAGAGGCCAAATTAATTCATATGAAAATGTCGAATGAACGGTCCCCAAGTTTCTTCAAATTTAATTGATGTGTCAAAAATAGTGCTTCTAATTTTTTCCAAGCTCAGATAAGAAATAGTTTGAGAGAACCACTGAAACATGGTAGGAGGATTTACTTCTTTCCAATTTTGTAATATAGACCTTCTGGCCATTAATGTTACAAAAGCAATCATTCGTCTAATTGAAGGGGAAAACTGATTACCATCCTCATTTGGTATACCAAAAATTGCAGTAATAAAATGAGGTTGTAAATCGATATTCCAAATTGAGGAAATGGTAACAAATACGTCCTTCCAATAGTTATGTAAAGTGGGACATGACCAAAACATGTGGGTCAATGAAGCCACATCTGAATGACATCTGTCACATTGAGGGTTAATATGAGAATAGAATCGAGCAAGCTTATCTTTAGACATATGAGCTCTATGTACAATTTTAAATTGTATTAAAGCATGTTTAGCACATATAGAAGAAGAATTAACCATTTGTAAAATTTTTTCCCATTTTTCTGTTGATATATTATATTGAAGTTCTTTTTCCCATTCTTGTTTAATTCTACCTGATATTTCTGGTTGTATCTTCATAATCATATTATAAATAAAAGCCACTAATCCCTTCTGACAAGGATTTAAGGTAAAAATCAAATCTGAGAAATCCATTGAAGTTGAATTGGGGAAAGATGGTAGAACTTTATATAAAAAATTTCTGATTTGTAAATATCTAAAAAAATTAGATTTAGGTAACTTAAATTTGTTGGAAAGTTGGTCGAAAAACATCAAACTACCTTAAAAAAAAAATCACGAAAACATTTTATACCTTTCCTTTTCCATATGCTAAAAGCTTGATCTGTCAAAGAAGGTTTGAAAAAAAAAATTAAGTAAAATAGGGCTATCAAGAACAAAGTTTTTCAGTGTAAAAAACTTACGAAATTGAAACCAAATTCGTAATGTATGTTTGACAACAGGGTTGGATATCTGTTTATTGAGTTTAACTAAATCAGCAGGAAGAGAAGAACCAAGAACGGAGAATAGAGAATATCCCTGTGCCTCTTTGCATTCTAAATTTACCCACTGTGGGCACAATGGTGAATCCAAATCTAATTTCCAATATATTAAGTTACGAATATTATTCGCCCAATAGTAAAAAATAAAGTTAGGTAAAGCTAAACCACCATCTTTTTTAGATTTTTGTAATTGCCTTTTACTTAACCTGGGGTTTTTATTTTGCCACACAAATGAGGACATTTTTGAATCAATGTTATCAAAAAAAGATTTAGGAATAAAAATTGGTAAAGCTTGAAATAAATATAAAAATTTCGGTGAAATCATCATTTTAATAGCATTAATCCGACCAACTAATGATAAGGATAAGGGAGACCATCTTGTAGTAAGTTGTTGAATTTGATGGAGCATAGGTAAAAAATTCAGTCTAAATAAATCTTTATATTTCTTGGTAATTTTTATACCTAAATAGATAAAGTTATCAGTAACAACTTTAAATGGTATCCTGTCATTCTATAAAGTTTGCGCGTTTAAAGGGAATAAATCACTCTTATCCAAGTTTAGTTTATAACCAGAAGAACTACCAAATTGAGCCAACAAGGATAAAATAGCGGGAATAGACCTGTCAGGATCAGAAATATATAACAACAAGTCTTCAGCATAAAGTGATAACTTGTATAACTTCTCATTACGGGGAATACCAAAAATATTAGGAGATTCACGAATAGCAATGGCTAAAGGCTCTAACGCGATATTAAATAATAAAGGACTTAAGGGACAACCTTGTCTCGTACCACGAGATAATTGAAAAAAAGAGGATCTGTAATTATTTGTAAGAACAGAAGCAACAGGTTTATAATATATTAGTTTGATCCATGATATAAAATTAGGACTAAAATTAAAATATCTCAAAGCGTTAAATAAGTATGTCCATTCAACTCTATCAAAAGCTTTTTCAGCATCTAATGAAATAACATACTCTGGGATTGTGGGTGATGAAGTATAAATTATATTAATCAATTTTCTAACATTAAAAAAGGAATACCGATTCCTAATAAAACCAGTTTGGTCTTCTGAAATAATCTGTGATAGTACCTTTTCTAACCTAATGGCTAAAATTTTTGTAAGAATCTTAGAGTCTACATTTAATAGTGATATAGGGCGATAAGATGCACATAAAGTAGGATCCTTATCTTTTTTAAGAATTAGAGAGATAGTAGCTTCATAAAAAGATTAAGGTAATCTCTTTTTAGCAAATGCATCATTAAAGATTTCACATAACCAAGGGGAAAGCAAAGAAGAAAAAGTTTTAAAAAATTCTATAATATAACCATCAGGACCAGGAGCTTTCCCTGAATTCATTGATGAGATAGCCTCTCCTATTTCGGCCATAGAGATAGGAGCATCGAACAAGCTACCATCTTCATCTGTCAGTTTGGGAATATTCAAATTGTTAAAAAAATTATCCATCATGGACAGATCGCCATCAAATTCTGATTGATATAAAGATTTATAAAAATCTTGAAAAGATTGATTATTGATTTCTTTATGATCAGTAGTTAGATTACCGTCTTGTTTACGAATTTTAATAATTTGTCGCTTAGTCGAAATAGCTTTTAATTGGTTAGCTAACAATTTACCAGTTCGATCACTATGGATATAAAATTGAGCCCTGGTCCTAATTAATTGATTCTCAATTGAAGAAGATAATAATAAGCTATGCTCCATTTGAAGCTCAACACTCTTCTTATAAAGTTCTTTGGTAGGAGTCATGGAATAAATCTTATCAATTTCTTTAATTTTATCCACTAATAAAGCAATATCTAACTATCTTTGTTTTCTTTTACCAACGGAATATGAGATAATTTGTCCTCGGATAAAAGCCTTAAAAGAGTCCCAAAGTATTCCTCTGTCAATCTCTTCAGTATAGTTTGTTGAGAAAAACAAGTCAATTTGCTGTTTTATGTAGGTGATAAATTCTGGATCTTGAAGCAAAGTAGCGTTAAGTCTCCAAGATCTAGTATTATTGGAAAAGTCTGAAATCTTGATAGATAACTTCAAAGGTGCATGATCCGAAATAGTAATAGAATCATATTTATAATCAGTAACATCCGTTAATAAACGATGATCAATAAGGAAATAAGTTCTAGAATAACTGTGATATACATGTGAAAAAAACGAAAATTCTTTATCTTTAGGGTTCAAAAACCGCCATATTTCAGTAATTCCCGAATCAACCATAAAAGAATTAATAAGTAAGGCTGATCTATTCGGAAGAATTCGGATAGGTTTAGATCTATCCATCAAAGGATTCAGACAACAATTGAAATCTCCACCCATTATCAACATATATTCATTTAGATTAGGAAGGGAAGTAAATAAACATTTAAAAAATTCAGGGCAGTCAGAGTTTGGAGCATAAATATTAACTAGAACCACTTTTCGATTAAAAAGTGAACCAGTTATCAACAAAAATCTGCCCTGTGGATCAGAAATAATTTCATGATGTGTAAACGAAATTGAGGGGTCTATAAAAATAGACACACCCCTAATTTTGGCGGTACAATTCGAGTGAAATTGTTGACCCTCCAGAACCTAAAAAAACGTTGATTATCCTCCCTCCTAATATGGGTCCCCTGTGCAAAAATAATATTAGCATTTAGTCTATGGAATACTTTAAATGTTTTTTTACGTTTAATCGGATGATTTAAACCATTAGTATTCCAAGAGATAAAGTTAATAGACTTATCCATCATGCCAATATTAGTTGTATATATCATAAAAGGTTAAAAAGACACATAACCCATAATTCAGGAAGAAGGAAAAATGATTCAGGAGCAACCGGAGAACATGACACCTCAACAATATTAATAATTTAAAGTCGGCCCATAAACTAAAAGCAAAAAAACAAAAAGCAAAAGCATGAAAAAAGATCCCTACCCCCTCCCCCAACCCCACAAAAAAAAGCCAAGCGGCAGGCGCACGAACTAATACTAATATTACCCCCATTTTCAATATGGCAACTTCATGAAAAGAAAGAAAAGAGAAACTATATAACACCCAGATATAAATACAGGGTTGTAAAAAGAAAGAATATATATCAATCAAAATGAAAAAATAATATAAAAAAGCAAAAAAATCATTAATTAAAAAAAAGGATAATCATTGAAGTTTAAAATGCCTTGAAAAAAAGATTCCATATTCAAATATAAGAAAATGACGTTTCAAAAATAAAGACTTATGGGAAGAAGAAACAACATTTTGAAAGGACCATATTACAGAATATAAATGTAAATTCACCAATCTTTTTTTTTAAAAAAAAGGTCATGAAAATACGATTAAAAATGGATTCAATAACCACTACAATATATATAAAAAAAAGGTCCAAAAATTCAAAACATTCGTCCCATTCTCAAATACAGGCAAATAAACGCTTACGGAAAGCAAAGTCTTATGGGAAAAAGAAACGACATCTTAAAAAATAAATCATTATTACAAAGTCTTAACATGTATATCTAATCCAGAGGAAAAAAACTTAATTAAGAAAAAAGACATTATAGTAAAATTAAAAGAGCATCTGTAAATCATGATAATAAAAAAAACCAGGTCTACAGACCAAAGTAAAAAGCTATACCGCAGCTTCATAAGTTAAAGCCTAAAAACAGAATGGCGTCTTCTCTCCAAAAATTCTTCACATAGTTCAAATTGTACTAGAAGACCGATATTCTTCAATGAATTTCTTCGCTTCTTCCGGAGTGTTAAAGAAGCGCTGACTGTCATCACTCAACGTAATTCTGAGATTCGCTGGGTATCTTAAAGCTTGTTTAAGTCCAATCGAATGAATCTCTGCCATCACCGGTTTAAAAGCGATTCTCGCCCTCATCACCTCGAATGAATAATCCTCAACAATACGAAAGTTGTTGCTTCTGTGAGAAATCATACCTTTCTGACGAGCTAATCGAATTAAAAGCTCTTTCTCCCGAGGATAATGGAGATGGACAATCACAGCTCGTGGCTTGTCTCTCGCAGCCGAAAATCTCGAAACTCTGTGGGCACGACCAATAGTAGGTTTAACCCACAAAGCGTCCTCGCCAAAAATTTCCCACAATAAGTTAGAGAAATATTCAGTTAAGTCACCAGACTCAACATTTTCGGGAAATCCAATAATACGCAAGTTCTGTCTGCGAGATCGGTTTTCAAGATCGGTGATTTTAAACTTATTCTGCTCCACTATTTTAGCGGTCGACCGTACCTTCTCCTCCAAAGTTTCGATTGTACGTATTTTTTCACAAATTATCTTGTCAAGAGCCGCAAACTTTTCTTCATGCCGTTCAATATCTGCTGCCAGCGATTGAAGCTTGGTATCAAATGATCTAACGACTTCTTCAAGCTCAGACATTTTCGCAGTAAGTTTATTTTCCAGACTTGCAAGTTTAGTATCCAGAAGACTGGAGATTGCATCGAGAGATATAGGGTCTTTAGACGATTTCTTAGGTACAGACATTTTAAGTTTGAAAAAATTAAATCAAGTATTATTTTAAAAAAGAAATAAATCTTAAATATCAACCCATGTAATTAAGTACGAAAAGATTTGATTAAAAGGTGATTATAGCTTAAAAAATGAAGAGCGCCTAAAAGGCAGATGTCTATGTCGCCATCTTGAAACTCCACCCCCCAACTCAGAAACTTAATAAGGCTAGGGCATTAGACATTAGACCAGGGGTCAGCAACCTTTACCACTGAAAGAGCCACTTGGACCCGTTTCCCACAGAAAAGAAAACACTGGGAGCCGCAAAACCCGTTTGACATTTAAAATGAAATAACACTGCATACAACGTTTTGTTTTGCCTTTATGCTATGTATAAACAAACTATAATGTGTTGCATTTATGAAATTGATGAACTCCTGCAGAGAAAACGAAATTACATTTCTGCATGCAACAAAAACATTTTGAACTCCGAAAAAAAGACGTTGGGTTGAAGGTTACTTTTAAGTAAAATACTCAACGTCTATTTGAGTCCTTCTTGTATTTATGAAAAACGCCAAACTTAAATTTGCCGCCAGCAGCAAACCAAAAATAAAGTCAGCCAGCTGTCAACCTGAAAAATAAAAGGACTATTTCACTGAACAATGAAAACATATGAATATACGTAAAATAATAGGCAATTAAAATATTTATCATACTTGTTCAGGTTGACTCACACCTGACAATGCAGTCGTATTCAGTAGGGATGGATCGATGCTTAGGGGAGTGACCGGGAAGGATAATGTGTTTTTTTCCTCTCTGAACTCACAGAAGCATTTCCCAAACAATGTTTGCATTGCGATGATTGCAGAATGTAAATACTCCGAATTTATCATGTCGTGACCTTGTTTGAACTCTCTCAAATTGGGGAAGTGAGACAGAGTGCCTTTCTGTAAATCTCTGGCAAGCAACGTCAACTTGCGCTCGAATGCCAAAACATCCTCCAACATGTGCAGGGCTGTACGTCCTTACCCCGTTGAAGAGCTGTGTTCAGCGTGTTCAGGTGCGCTGTCATGTCTACCATGAAGTGTAGCTTTTCCAGCCACTCTGGCTGTTCCAGCTCAGGAAAGGTGAGCCCTTTGCTGCCCAGGGAAGTTTTCACTTCTTCCAGACACGCGACAAAGCGTTTCAGCACCTCCCCTCTGGACAGCCAGCGATAAAAACACATTGTAGCGGTGTGCTACACGCAGTCAGTAAACTGCAGTCAAAGATGGCTTTATTCGAACTAAACAGCCTTGCTTTTAAGCCTCCCTCAACCCGCCCCCCCCCCATGGGCGCGGATGCTCCAAAAGACACGTACTCACAAACCCCCGTAGGCTATCTCCCTTAGCCTGAACGCTGGCTAATTGTGAGCCGGTTCGGATGTGTCAGGAAATGGGTCGCCACAACGTCTTATTTAGATTGTACAAGATCACCATAATCTTCAAATTTAGATTTACATTTCAAAAACTAACAAACTAACATAAAATACATTTTAATTAAATACTGACCATGTAGCGGTGTGCTACACGCAGCGCTAAAATTACGACACGGAGTCGGTAACTGCAGTCGAAGGAAAAAACTTTATTCGAAATCTTCAGCCTCACTTTTAAGCCTCCCTCAACCTGCCCCCCAAAGCTCCAAAGCTCTGTGCTCGCAAACCCCCGTAGGCTATCTAATTGTGAGTCGGTTCGGATGTGCCAGGAAAAGGGTCGCCACAACCAATTATTTCCCAAAGCAACAGGGAGCCGCAGCACAGACGTAAAAGAGCCACATGTGGCTCCGAAGCCGCGGGTTGCCGACCCCCGCATTAGACAATATCTATATGGATTTTGCTAAGGCATGTGCCAAGGTTAAAAGAGTGCTAAAGAAGGCTGATGTCTGGGAGAGTTAAGTGCACATTTGCCTGAAAGTGGCAACTGCATAGGGTGATTAAGGAACTTTATATCATGTTTGTCTTTGTAATAGCATACTATAAGAATATTGACATGTTATGTTGCAACTTTACAAACCAGTAGTTAGACCACACTTGGAGTATTGTGTGCTGTTCTGGTTACTATACAATGGGAGAAATGTGGTTGTGCTGGGAGTGCAAAGAAGATTTACCAGGATTGGAGAGTTTTTGTGGTGTGGAGAAATTGTATAGTTAGATCAGTCATAAGCCTCCTTTACACCAGGAAAAACAAACACTAACAAAGATATATAAAATTATTAGAGGCATAAATGTCAGAATATTTTTCTTATGGTAGGGATGTCAAAAAATGAGAAGTCAAGGGCTTAAGATGAGAAGAAAGAATTTACAAAGGAGATGGTGGCAGGATTTCTTTTTCCACAGAGTGGTTGATAGCTAGAACTCATTGCCTGAGGAGTTAGTGGAGTCAAGTGCAGTTATTGTGATTGAGATATTTAGACAGGCAAAGCGTAGAGGATAAGGTCCTAATGAAAACAAATGGGATTAGTGTATATTCTACAAGAATTGGGATCGACATGTGGGCTGTGACTCTACTTAAATGAAGGAGCTTAATTTTAGCAAGGTCATAAATCTGAAGACTGAAGAGATGACATGTTCAAAGGAGTGTCTGATTACAATGTGTGGCGTATTTCCACAGGCAGTTTCCATATTAAATCCAAGTGTGAAAAGTTATAAAGGAAAGCATTGATGGGGAAATGCACACAAATGCAAAATGTTTAATTTATTACAATGAGTTTCATGTGTCTTATGGTTATCTAGACATTTACTCAAAACAAAATGTAATTCAAAGTAAGAGGATAATGCTTTCATTACATTTGTTACAAATAAATTTTGTAGAGACAACAATCACACAAAATCCAGTTAGATGGTGCTGAACTCAGACACAGTGGCTGCTACTGAGTCGACCAAAGGTGTAACTGCCTTTTTAAAGCGTATTTTTTATGATCGCAAGACCCTGCTTGATATTTAGAAATTAAAATATTGGAGGTTTACCCTATTAGCAAGTTGCTCATTGGCAGAAAAACTGAAGGAGGTGGACTGTGATGTTGCCTGCGACAGAGTGGCATTGGTGCACAAAGGAGGTGTACAGTGTAACAGTGAGTGCTAGTCTTTGTCGCTTTTCTCGTGCGCAAGACTCCATTGGACTTTGGTGGTGTGAAATGCTGCAGGTCCAATTTATTGGCAAATGGTAGGGGAGCTGTGTGGCCTTGGTCATAGCAATAACCTAGGCCTCAACCTACAGTGTCCCCTGCTTGCAGCCACTGAGGGGAAAGCATTGGAGTCTTGTGCCCCACCAACGTCATGGAGGTGGTGAACAAACTATGTTGTGTTCAACTGTTGACTGCTACAACGTTCACGGACTTGAACTACATATTTGTGTGACTGTATTTTGCTGCTATCAAATGCGCTTGATGTCTTATATGTGCCTTGTGCTGTGTATGACTGTTTCTACTGTGTTTCGCAACTTGACCCTGGAGTAATGCAGTTTTGTTTTGCTGTATTCATGTATACTTGAATGACAGTTGAACTTGAAAAATTGCATAGCATTTTGCAACAAGTATTAATGAAAATAATTATCAATAATTTGCTCCAATTATTTTGGAGGAGAGTAGTTACACGAGTGAAGTGAAATTGTTCAAAGAACCTAGGAAGATAACAAAATTAAACTGGAATAATTATCCATTATTGATAATACCTATAACTGATTATTGATACAGACAGGTGTTTGAGATGTGCCTTGCAAATACTTGAATATAGCCTTCAACTTGCAGAGGCTGGATTGTAGTTGTAAACCAGTCTGCAGATAGTTAATAACCAGTGTGAGTTGGTAGAGAATGTTGCATTCAATGTGATGTCTGCTGCTACTGCAAAAATGATGCACTGAAAGTCATGTCAAAACACGTTTAACCTCTCATTCATCTCTGGGCTCACTGTTAATTCCTTTGGTTTTGCATAGCTTCACATCCAGTCCCTCTGCTTCATGCTGACACAGCAAAGCAGAATTCATTTCAATAGTCGCTGGTCTTGGTTATAAAGTCAAATTTTTAATTTTTTATTGTTATTTCTCTGAATAAATGCTTTCATGCATTAAGTCATTTGTATTTTTGAATATTTTATTTCAAATCTTAACATTTTGGTTTTTAATATGAATTGGTCATTTATTAGAGACATTAAAAATAGGTAGTTTTTTAATATAATGCAAGCTGTCACAGGACATGATTTGAGCTGTGTTATCTGGAGGCATAAGTGGTTGTAGAACCTGTGTGGAATCAAAACGCTGAGGTCATTTAAAAGATTATTGTGACTGTGAGCTATGGGTCAGAACAAGTATGAGTGTGTGAAGATTTTAAAATATTAATTTCTCTGTTTAGGTTCCTATGTATGTTATTTAGTAAACACACCTGAATAAAATATGATTGACTTTGATCTCTCTGATCTCTCAGACTGTTTGAATTAAGTGATCAATACAATTGTCCATTTCCTTCACTACTTTTGTTGACATGGTTATATAATGATAGATATTTGACATAAGACTGAGTGTGCATGACGGCTTGGTTCGTAAACTGTCTCAGAGTTCCAGGAACCCAGTTTTGATCCTGACTATTTCTGCCTTCTGAGAGGAGTTTTCATGTTTACCCTGTGACCACAAGGATTTTTTTATTCTTGGTGTTCATTTGCTTCCATATTCCCAAGCACGTGGATTTACCCTCTATGAATTGTCCCTTTTGAATAGGTAAGATGGTGGAATATTTGGGAATGGAGGAGGGGTGAGTTGATGGGAATGTGGTGACGATGAGAGGAATTAGTGTAAATGATTGCTTGATAGTTGCACAGTCTTGGTGGGCTGAAGAGCCTGTTTCCTTGCCATGCAAATCTAATGAGCTCTATGACATCCTCATATTAATAATTCACATGAATGATTGTGATAACCTGACTTAAAACAAATGTATATTAATATTATGAATGTTGGCCTTGTCGCATTCTGAAATGTAGATTGTATTTTAATTAGTTAAACTGGAGCTGTGTTTAACCTTACCAAATTAAAGCTATATAGCGCTCACTTGAAAGTGTCTGAAGTAGACAAATCCAGAAAAGTGTGGCAGCTTTAAGCTCCTCAAGTTATCTGGAAGGTAGTTACGTGTGTATGGAGAGTTTTGCCTCCATGCTTTTTTAAAAAAAAGAGCAAGGCACACAATTTTTGTCATCATTCCCTCACATTAACACTACAGTGTTATTTGTACAAAAAGCTATATGAATTATAAACATGTGCAAAAGAACGTTTAATAACATTTTTATGATTATTTTTCTTTAGTCTGAAGAAGATTATCTAGAAAGAAAGAGAGAGGTAGAAAATATAATGAAGAAAAATGCTGACTGGATATGGGATTGGTCAAGTAGACCTGAGAATATCCCCCCAAAGTAAGTACAGACTTGGATTTATTACCCACCATTAGTCATGTTCCTCATCTAATCACTCACCAACTTAAATCATAGGCAGGTTTAAATTAGGACAATCCCGGAAAATTTACTACCTTAACTGAAAGAGATGTTCAAAATTGAAAAGGAACTTCATTGAAAGTCAGTATTTGGTTGATTGTCAAAAGAAATGAAGGAAGGTTGGAGAAAAATGATATGTGGATGTTGTTGAATCACATGTCTCTGCCGTGGCCTGTGAACAGTAAGGGGTAAATGCTCTTGGAATTAGTTTAATAACTTCCCACTGGCTTCGAAGCTTTTTGGACATTTCTTACCTGGAACTATCGTCAGCAAGAATAAATGACACACAACCAAACACAATCTTAATGTGGACAGATTTGACATCTAACTTAAAAGATCTTGTGTTAAAATAGGAATGCTCTGTTTGTGTATGCACTACTATTCATTTGGTTGGTGGAGGGGAGAGGGATGGGTGTGGGGGGTGGGGATGAGGGGGGATGGTGATGAGGGTTGGAGGGTGGCTGGGTTAAACAGTCAAAATAATCTGCAACTGGTTGTATTAAATGTAATTTGTTGGTGTTGCAATAAAAATTAGTGATAAATAAGAGTTAGTTTAATAACTTGAAAAATTATAATTTTACATTCCATTAAAAGTGGGATGGGGGAGGTGGGGTGAATATCCATCCAGGTCTAGCTAAGAAACAAAAGGATAGTATTAAAGTAAAAGAAGAATTGCAATGTTTTCAGAAGCAGGAAGCTCACAGATAGGGCGAGTTTTATTATTTAAAGTAGTTTTCCAGAGTATTTGCTAGAGGGAGAAAGTAAAACAAGAGAGTAAACCGGCCCCTTCTTGATCACTGCCACATCCCACCCAGTTCTCAAAGTTCAGAACGGTCACTTAATTCTACCTACTGAACCTGTCAGCCAATTTTCATGCTGAGTTCTTGTCCGACCACTTCCAACTACACCCCCCCCCCCCCCAACTCCCACTTCATCTGCTCCACATTTCCACTCAATGACACTATGGACCTGCTGGATGTTTTACTTTATGACAACATGCAGAATAAAAGGGGTCCTTCATGTAAGTCCCATTCAACAGCTTCTGCTGCCTTTAGCGCTTTCAAGCAACAGACCCATGACCACAATCAGGAGTGACCTCTGCAGTGACCAACTAATCCGTCTCTGCAAGATGAAATTCTAAGCCTGGTTAGGGAGTGAGAATATAGTCTATATAAGCATCCCAAAAAGACCATGAAGGGATATATACAGGTTAAGCAAGAATGCTAGCAGATACCAGGTGAAATACAGTATAGGGACATTTGGAGAGCAGCAAAATGAATATGTTTGAATGGTGAACACTTATTAAGTATTTGTGCAGTGGTTCATGAAAGTTCTCAAGCAGATACAACAAACAATTAGAGCAGTATGTTGGTTTTTATTATAGATGGATGGGAATACAAAGTTTCAAGTCTTGCTACAATTATACAGGGATTGGTGAAGCAACACATGGAGTCCTGGGTGCAGTTTCAGCCTCAATGCCTCAGTAAGGGTATAATTGGAGGAAATGCAGCTTGGGTTTAGTAAATTAAATTCTTGGATGAGCTGCTTGGTTTATGAAGTGAGTTCAAATAATAGAACATAGAGTAGTACAGCACATTACAAGCCCTTCGGCCCACAATGTTGTGCCAACCCTCAAACCCTGCCTCCCATATAACCCCCCACCTTAAATTCCTCCATATACCTCTCTAGTAGTCTCTTAAGTCCGCTATCAGTAGCGTGAGGGGAATCAATCGAAACATTACTGAGGGTACTGATTCCTGTTGGTGAGGAATGTGGAACTAGAGAGCTGAGCTTGTAAATGTTGATGGTTTGAAATTCAAAACTCAATCTTTGTGCATATACAAGATGGAGTTTGAAAGAACTCACACAGCAAAGGAATTAAGTGCTGTGGCAGGAAAGTGATACTGAGCCAGCTATGATCTTGCTGTATTTAGGTTAAGATGCCAGATGGTTTACTAATGTTCCTATTTCTTGCATTATTCGGGAGAGGGGGTAAACAGTAATCTTCAATTAAACTTGATGGCTTTATGGGTGAGGGGGGGGGGGAATTCATTTGCACACCGGATGAATCAAATGACTTGTTTGTGTGTTCTGGCACTGTATAATTGTGCTGTCTTTGGAATTTCTTTAACACTATAGCTCTACCTAAAGTTTCTCCTTCTGAACTAGGGAATTCCAGTTCAAACATCCAAAGCGTTCTGGTACTCTGAGCATGAGGAATACTGGTGTCATGAAAAAAGGAGGTATTTTCTCGGCTGAATTCCTGAAAGTTTTCCTGCCATCACTGTTCATCTCCCATGTACTTGCTGTTGGTTTGGGGTAAGTTATTATCCAGTTGACTGTTCTATTCTATATTTACATTGAGATCCATTAACTGCACAGATACAAATGTTTAATGGAATTATTCCAATCTGCAGTTCTCATTAGTTAAGATATTTTGTGGATTAACCTGAATTGAACATTTTCATACTGAACTTCGGGTTCAAAATTTGTCTTAATATGGTCACTGACGTTAGTTTCTTAATCATAATGGAAAAACCAATTATTTCGTAGACACTAAGAAAGTCCTTCCTGGAATTGGTTTCTTGCTCACTTTTGAACTTTGAGCCTGCTGTACATGCATCTGTATCCTTGATAGACAGAATTTCTGCCTAACATCACACCTTACTGATTGTGCTCTGTGTTTTTGCATTTAAATCCCATTTCCAACTGATGTTCCCTATCAAAACTTTGACAGGTTTATGGTAACCATTTCCTACGATTTCAATGTGCTTGTGATTTAAGAATGTAGAAAATCTACCTTTGTTTCTCCCTCTGAAGGGTAGTGTTGAAAATGAATTGTTAAATTATGAAACAAACTATTCTTAAACATTTTCTTCAGCATCAACTTATTAAATTATTTTTATAGTAAACATAAGAGGACCTGATAATATTAAAATATTGATCTTATTTATAAACATGAGAGTCTGCAGATGCTGGAAATCCAAAGCAACTCATACAAAATTGTGGAGGAACTCAGCAGGTCAGGCAGCATTGATAAATATGAATAAATAGTCAATGTTTTAGGCTGAGACCCTTCATCGGGACTGGAAAGGAAAGGGGAAGAAGCCAGAATAAGAAGGTGGAGAGAGGGAAAGGAGTACAAGCTGGAAGATGATAGGTGAAACCAGATGGGTGGAGGAGAGAGGATGAAGTGAGAAGCTGGGAGCTAATGGATGAAAAGGTACAGGGCTAAAGAAGAAGGAATCTGATAGAAGAGAAAGAGGGATACCGGGGGAGATGTTGGGCAGGTAAGGAGAAGCGAAGAGGTAAGAGGGGAGACAGAGTGGGGAATGGATGAAGGGGGAGGGGGAAATTATTGGTAGTTAGCGAAACTGATGTTCATGCCATCAGGTTGGAGGTTGCCCAGATGTAAAATTACTCCTCCAATCTGACAGTAGCCTCATCGTTGCAATAGAGGAGGCCATGGACCGACATGTTGGAATGGGAATTGGAGTTAAAATGGTTAGCCACCAGGAAATCCTGTTTGTTGCAGGTGGAGCAAAGGTGCTCAATAAAGTGGTCCCCAAATCTACATCAGTTCTTACTGATGTAAAAGAGGCCACATCGGGATCATCGGATACAGTAGACAACCCCCAACAGATTTGCAAGTGAGTTGTTACCTCACCTGGAAGGACTGTTTTTGGCACTGATTGGAGGTGAGGGATGAGGTAATGGGCAGGTGTAGCACTTCTTCCACTTGCAGGGATAAGTGCCAGGAGTGAGATTACTGAGTAGGAAGGAATGAGAGGATGGTGTTAATGATGTGCTTGGTGGGGTCCAGTTAAAGATGGAAGTTACAGAGAATAATGTGCTGGAAGTCGTTAGTAGTTGAGGACAAGAGAAACTCTCTGTTTAGGTGATGGGAAGATGGGGTGAAGGTGAATGTCTGGGAAAAGAAAATGATGTGGGTGAGGGCCATTTTTTGAAAAAAGACATCTGATGTGCTGGAAAGGAAAATCTCATTCTAGGAACAAATGTGGAGACAGGATTTGTCTCCTTTTATTTTATTTACAGTGGATTCTGGTTAATTGGGCCATTGTTTATTTGCACAACCGCTTACTTGGGACAACTCAAAGAACAAAAACTAATCAAGAAAGCAGCCCTGATTGCAGTCATTTATTTGGGACATTATGCCACTTAATTGGATGAGGAAAGTCTTGCCATGCAGTTTCTAACTAGTATCAATTGACTCTACACCTTGCTTAGAGCAAACAGTTTTTAAATAGCATCAGTTGTATTTACTTGTGTTCAAAAATCAGTGATTTTTTGTCACTGATAGTTAGCAAGAAATGAGCAGTAAGACAATTTAGAATTATTTTACTGTATGTGGTTGCAAGCATTCACCCTGGCACATGAGAGGCAACATACCATACGGGTATCCCGTTCACGTCCACAGAATCTCTTGTCTGTTCCTCTGACTAGTGAGTCCCCTATCATTACTGTTCTCCCTCTTTCCCTTCTGCACCACAGATCCATGCTTAGTGCCAGTAACCCGTCTCTGTAGCATTCCCCTGGTAGGTGTCTCACAACAGTATCCAAGACGGAATATTTATTATTGAGGGGAATATCCACAGGGATGCTCTGTGCTAGCTGCCTAGTCACCTTCCCATTCCTTTTCCTGACAGTCACTCAGCTACCTGCCTCCTGCAACTTAGGGATGACTACTTCCCTTTAATTCCAGTTGATGATCTCCTCACTCTCCCGTACAAGCTGAAGGTCATCCAGCTGGTGCTCCAAATCCCTAACACAGTCTTCAAGGAACTAACACACAGTAGTATAGTGCTGTAGAAGTATTAGTGGTGTACTAATTTGTATTTCATTTACAAACCCCATTTCCAGAAAAGTTGGGATATTTTCCAAAATGCAATAAAAACAAAAATTTGTGATATGTTAATTCACGTGAACCCTGATTTAACTGACAAAAGTACAAAGAAAACGTTTTCAATAGTTTTACTGACCAACTTAATTGTATTTTGTAAATATACACAAATTTAGAATTGGATGGCTGCAAGACACTCAACAAAAGTTGGGACAGAGTTAAAATAAGATTGAAAAGTGCACAGAATATTCAAGTAACACCGGTTTGGAAGACTCCACTTTAAGCAGTCTAATTGGTAGCAGGTGAGGTAACATGACTGGGTATAAAAGTAGCGTCCATCAAAGGCTCAGTCTTTGCAAGCAAGGATGGGTCGTAGCTCACCCCTTTGTGCCAAAATTCATCAGAGAATTATTAGTCAGTTCAAAAGGAACATTTCCCAACGCAAGATTGCAGAGAATTTAGGTCTTTAAACATCTACAGTATATAATATTGTGAAAAGATTCACAGAATTCAGAGACCTCTCAGTGCGTAAAGGGCAAGGTCGGAAACCACTGTTGAATGCGTGTGATCTTCGAGCCCTCAGGTAGCACTGCCTAAGAAACTGTCATGCTACTGTGACAATTATAGCCACCTGGGCTCGGGAGTACTTCAGAAAACCATTGTCACTTAACACAGCCCGTCGTTGCATCCAGAAATGCAACTTGAAACTGTATTACGCAAGGAGGAAGCCATACATCAACTCTATGCAGAAACGTCAGCGAGTTCTCTGGGCCTGAGCTCATCTCAGATGGACCGAAAGACTGTGGAACCATGTGCTGTGGTCAGATGAGTCCACATTCCAGCTAGTTTTCGGAAAAAATGGTCATCGAGTTTTCCGTGCCAAAGATGAAAACAACCATCCTGATTGTTATCAGTGAAAGGTGCAAAAGCCAGCATCTGTGATAGTATGGGGGTGCATCAGTGCCCTTGGCATGGGTGAGTTGCATGTATGTGAAGGTACCATTGACTCTGAGGCATATATTAGGATTTTAGAGAGACATATGTTACCATCAAGGCGATGTCTCTTCCCGGGACGTTCATGCTTATTTCAGCAGGACAATGCCAGACCACATTCTGCATGAGCTACAACAGCGTGGCTTTGTAGACACAGAGTGCGTGTGCTTGACTGGCCTGCTGCCAGTCCAGATCTATCTCCTATTGAAAATGTATGGCGCATCATGAAGAGGAGAATCAGACAACGGAGACCACGGACTGTTGAGCAGCTGAAGTCTTGTATCAAGCAAGAATGGACAAAATTTCCAATTGCAAATCTACTACAATTAGTATCCTCAGTTCCAAAACAATTAAAAAGTGTTATTAAAAGGAAAGGTGATCTAACACAATGGTAAACATGCCTCTGTCCCAACTTTTGTTGTGTTGAAGCCATCAAATTCTAAATTTGTGTATATTTACAAAATACAATTAAGTTGGTTGGTAAAACTATTGAAAATCTTTTCTTTGTACTTTTGTCAGTTAAATAAAGGTTCACGTGAATTAACATATCTTGGAAAATATCCCAACTTTTCTGGAAATGGGGTTTGTAATTACATAATTTGTTACTCAGTAAATAGTATTTTTTATAAACCTTTTTAGTTATTTCTTGAAACTTTGGTTAATTGCGGCAACTGCTCAATTGCGCTGAAGTGTACTAGCCCCAGTGTGACCCAATTAACTGGAATCCAGTGTATTTGATTTTATTTACTTGTTTTTTTAAAAACCAGAAGTACTGTTAGACTGGCTTAATGAGTATTTGTAGAGGGTTTTTCTGAAAGATTGCTAAAAATTGACATAAAAACCCCAGTTTCTCCCATCCCCTTTCCTATGAAGGAAGGTGTCGTATTTCAGTAACTGGGAAATGTGAGCATATAATTTTCCAAGTTAAGATGGCCTACATCCCTTCCACTTTACTCCTTTTTCTGATTCACCCTGGGCTTCTCATAATCCCTTTTCAACAAATTCTCCTCCCTCTCTTTCCACCTATGTTTAATTTCCCAGTTTCTGTCTGCTCCCCTAATCTTGTTCTGCTTGCCTGTCACCCACTCTCTTGATACACTTTGTCTCCTATATCCTGCCTTTCTTCCACTATTCTCCTTTTGCTAGGCAGCATTCTGTTATTTGGTTCCACTCACTACCTTGATCCACCATACCATGCCAGCTGTGGCTGCACCCCTCCCTACTCTCTGCTCAATATTGGCCATCTCTTCCTTACATTCTCTGCCCCAGTGTAGGGTTTTGACCCAAAATATCGACTGTTCCTTTACCTCCACCAGTGCCGCCTGGTCTGAGTTCCTCTAGCAATTTTATTTTTGCACCAGATCCCAGTAGCTGCGGTGTCTCGTCAGCTTTTAATGGCCTAACCCTAGGAGTTATAGGGCAGGATTTTTCTCAAATTACAATGAATAACTTACTTGTGATGGATATGGGTCTAAATTGCTATCATGTGAGGATTTGATGGATATTCTCTGATCAATATGTTTTTCTTCCTAGAATCTATATTGGCAGACGCATTAGTACCCCATCCAGCGCTGTTTAAGGATGTTCCACTGAAAGTGTTTTGCGTGTGATGAAGTAGCAGATTCTATGAAGAATTCTCTGAAAAGCGGCCATTAACTATGATGTAGCTACCGTGTTTTTAAGTTATTACAATACTAAGTACTGTGTTCGTAGTTGATTAGCCCGATTCTTCTCCCTGACTAGTTAAAATTTTACCCGTTTAAAGCCATTCACACATGCCATAGACTCATTGATTTCTGTGAAAACTAAATTTTAATTCATAAAATAATGTGAAACAGGTTGTCTAATATTGAAAATATGTAGGCTAAAGAACTTCTTGAAAAACTGATTTTCCAATTTTCAGATTTGTTCACTCAAAGGTAGGTGGAGAGCTTCTGTTCCATGATCCACCGATGAATAAAAAGGAGCCATTTATGAGAATTCCACTTACTGTTAGTGGTAACAAGACTGAATTTGTAGTATTCAGTTAAAGCAATGAAAATATTGAAATGCAAGCAACCAAGACTTAATCAAGTGGGAATATTGTGGTTGAATGCTGTTTTTTAAACTGATATCTTGTAAGAATTTGAACAGAGTCAGATCTGTACAATAGATCTCAGGAAGTCGACTTGAATTTTTAAAACCAGGTGTTATATATACATCTCTTTTTAAGGTGGATTCCAATAAATCATTTGTCATTGATTGCACTTGGGTTTTCTGATGATGAAGTACATCAAATGTAATATCTAAGACACCTCATCAATAATTCTACTGGATTAGAAATGAATTTTTAAAGTCTGTTTAATGCATTTTACTTGTGTTTAGAGACTTGTTTAATATGTATGCGAGAAATTAAACTACGCTGAAACATCCAGGGTTGTCAATAAAGGGAACTTGCCTGTCTAGTAGGTAGTTTAAAAATCACAGTTTGGTTTTCACAATTCAGCCTTCGGAATTCATTAAGTACAAGAATATAGATACAAATAGTATAAAATAATAAAGGAATCATTAGCAAGCTAAAATCAGGTCATGTTTCACAAATAGCATTGTCATGCAAAAATCTTTGGGTGTTGTCCCCAGTACTTGTAACTGATGCATTCATACAAGTACAATGACTCGTTTAATGTGAAGCTATGTATAATGTAGTAGAATTAATAATATATAAAAGAACACATCCAGATAGTTTGATTTGACTGCTGAGCAGAATTGATATTATACAGTTAAAGACTACTAAAGAGAGGCTTCACCAGTTTTACTGGCTTATGAGCAGGTGGGGTTACATTGAGCACATCCTTACTACCTGAGACACCAACATGAAGTGACAAGGGCAACAAAGTTTGAAAAAAATCTAGAAGTAATTTTTGGCCATATAGAACCTTAATTCTTGCAGTATAGAACTAGTAGGAAAGTCAGGAAAGTAAGGTGTTCCTCGGTGAAAGTCTTTGATTACCTCACATGCATCTTAGTGAGCACAGCTGCTTCTGCCTGAAATAAATGGTTTTTAATTCTTTAACCACCAAATTTGAAATCCTCATTAATGATGACTGCTTTTTAGACCTATCCAAGTGTCTTGCCTGCTTTAATGTTGTATGTTTTAAGTAGTGGGAACAATAACTGGAAATGGGGATAACTGGATCAGGTTAATGGAGTTTACTATTTCTTCAGATTTGTTATGCAGATATATTAGTTGCATTTTACAGAATGCTGTTGTGATTCATGCTTGTGATTAATATGGAAACATGCTGAAATTTTAAATGTTTACAGTATAATAAAAGCATTATGTGATTATTGAATGAAATTATGTTTTTGTAACAATTAACACTACACTTGTGCAGGATCCTCTAAAGGTCAACTTGCAGGTTAAGTTGATAGTAAGGAAGGCAAATTCTATGTTCGCATTCAGTTCAAGAGGACTAGAAGATAAGAACAAGGATGTGATGCTGTGACTTTGTAAGGCATTGGTCAGACTGTACGTGGAGTACCGTGAGTAGTTTTGGGCCCCGTATCAAAAGATATTTTAAAAAATGTGCTGGCTTGGGGGAGGGTCCAGAGGAAGTTTACAAGAATGACTGTGGCAGTGAAAGGGTTAAACTGTGAGGAGCATTTGATGGCTCTGGGCCTGTACTCACTGGGATTTAGAAGAATGAGGGAGAAAAGGTCTGGATAGAGTGGATGTGGAGAGGATGTTTCCCATAGTGGGGGACTCTACGATCACAGGGCATAGCCTCAGAACAGGGGGACATCTATATTAGAACAGAGATGAGGGGGAATTTCTTTAGCCAGAGAGTAGTGAATCTATGGAATTCATTGCCACAGATGACTCTGGGGGCCAAGTCATCGAGTATACTTAACGTGGAGGTTGATAGTTTCTTGATTAGTCAAGGTGTCAAAAGTTGCAGACAGAAAGTAGGAGAAAGTAATTGGGAGGGATAATATGTCAGCCATGATGGAATGGCAGAGCAGACTTGATGAGCCTAATGGCCTAATTCTGGCCCAAAGTCATGTTCTAACACTGAGTTTATATGGTAGAAATGTTGGAATTTATAAGCAAAAGTTATTCTACAGTGATAGAAATCAAGTGAGACACAAGTGATTCTGTAGATGTTGGAAATCTTAAGCAACACAAAATGCTGGAAGAACTCACCAGGTCACACACCATCTTTGAAGAGGATTGAACATTCGACGTTTCAGGCTGAGGCCCTTCGTCAAGCAGAAGCCAGAATAAGAAGGCAGAGTGAAGCCAAAGAGAAGGAGCACAACCTGGCAGGTGAGTCCGAGCGAGGAGGTAGGTAGGGTGGAAAATCAAGTCACGGGATTAGCATGATTGACTGCAATGATCGGCTGATAATTTTCATGTTAATGATATCCATTTCAGTATATTTAACAACATAATATGAAAAATGAGGTTACAGTATGTTGGACTTTCTTAATTCTGTTTGCATTATTCACAATTGGGGCATGATTTTTTTCCACCTGTGGCATCTCATTCTTTTTGGTAAGGATGCCAGAGGTTAAAATATTCAAATTATTTTCTAATTGCATGTCAGGACTAAGAGTATCTGAACAAACTGTTGGCAATGGCAAGATACCAAAGATCAAGAGGCACTTAAATTAGACTGATTCGTCCCCGAAAGTTGCTGCTGGACCTTCAATATTGAGAACAGCTTCAGGGAAAGCTTAACATGGTACATATAATTTCCAGATACTGTCATCTGACCAATCTCTCTTATACCCTATCTTTTATAGCAACACAATTCAACTAAACAATAATTATAATCATTGGTCTTTGTGAAAATACAATTTAAATTTCAATGAATGTTCAAATTGATGATTGTAAATGAATTTATTGACAAAAACATGTTCCTCCAGCAACCTCTACAGAAGTTTCATGTACATGGTATACTTTTATTAAACCTTGCCAAGCATCATTTTAAAGAAAGAACAACATCTTTTAGAAAGTGGAATGCTTCCTGTATCCAGCAATATTCTGCACTTAAAATCTCTTTGGCCATACACACCACTACTTCCTCAGGATGCTTAAGAAATTTGGCATGACCCTTAACTAATGTTTATTGATGCATTCTATCTGGATGCATGATGCCTTGGTATGTCACCTGTTCTGCTCATGACTCCACGAAACTGCAGAGAGTTGTGGGTACAACTTGACACGTTATAGAAACCAGCCTCCCCCTCCGTGGTCTCTGTCTATACTTCTCATTGTCTAAGTACAGCAGCCAGCAGAGTCAAAGAATACATCTACCTGCAGACATTCTCTCTTCTACATTCTTCCATCAGGCAGAAGATACAAAAGCACATGTCAGCCAGCTCAAGGACAGATTCTACCCTACTTGAATAGTTCCCTAGTGCATACGTACTCTAAGCTGGACTGTTGACCTCACCAGTTGTCTTGTGATAATGCACCTTAATGTTTACCAGTGCTGCACTTTGCTGCTGTTGCACTTTAAGCTGCATTCTATTATTGTTTTACCTTGATCTACCTGAGTGCTTTGGAATCATTTGACCTGTATGAGCATTACACAAGACAAGCTTTTCACTGTTCTCAGTCAATGTAACAATAATAAACCAATGCCAATTACATATACAGTTCTTTGCAAAAGTCTTAGGCAAATAGTCTGTTTCTGTATCTTGTGATTTTTATATATATATCTACAGTGCCTAAGACTTTTACACAGTACTGTAGTAATTTTATGTATAGCACTGTACTGCCACAATAAAAAAACACATTTCATGATGTATGTAAGTGATGATAAACCTGATTCTGATATGGGTCTCTACTGTGGATTGACAGTGGGAAGGGGGCAGGGAAAGGTGTGTCATGGTTGAAAAAAGGGGAATGGGGGGTGGGGAGTGAGCAGAAAGCACCAGAGAGACATTCTGTAATGATCAATACACCAATTGTTTGGAACAAGTGATGTTGCCTGGTCCCTCGGCTAGGTGTGTCTGCACCAGTTCCACTCCTTGCCCCTGGCAATCCTCTGCAGTCTTGCAGTCATAGCATTTCTTTCATGTCTGACCTGCTATGTTCCTCCAGCATTTTAGTGTGTGTTGGTCTGCATTTACTTGAGTGAAAAAAGCATCCTAGGATGTGCTGGAACTCGTCATCATTGATGTAACCTGGGGTCACTGGGAGCTTTGGGTCTTTCAACATCAGACAGTCTCACCCAGGGTTGATCGTGCTGTGACTTGTGTTCCAGTAGTATTGGTCCATGGGTCACACAACTTGATTCATAGCCGTCTGGAGTCTTGTTCAGCAGCCTGTGACAGTCCTGAAAAGCAGCCAACAAAACTTCTACATTCCACCTCTATAGGTTCACATTGTGCCCTCCACCCCTGTCTCTGGCACTGCTCTACCTGTTCCTTTCTTTATACTCAAACACCTGCTCAATCTGGTCTTTCCAAGGAACTGTCAGTTCTATCAAGAACAACAACTTCAAAGATTCTGAGAGAATTACCATTGTCAGGCCTCGGGGATGATGATGCAATGAAGTCAGGGAACCTCAACTGCTTGCCAAGATCAACTTTCAGTTGCCAGTCAGACACCACGGTGAGCAAGCCTGCTGGTGATCTAGACTGATGCTAAGGTTGGTCTCCAACTTTGACAAAGGTTACCTTATTTGCATGTGATTGTTTTCCAAGCTAACAATAATCCCTAGCAGTTATTCATTACATCTAGTATTTTTCAAGCTTGGTGAACATTAATTTAAGACTACTATCAGTTGGAGAAAATAATGTTCTTGACTTTCCACAAAAAAAATCTAATGTATCGATGTATTACTTAATCGAAGTTACAAATTTCAATCAAATTTCTGGAACAGGATACTGAGAATTTTTATGCTGACAAGTTAATGAGAAGTTGAATACTTCACTGATTTGGAGGCTGTCAGCAGCATAGAACAAAAACGCATGACCATTTTCCACTTGTGTAAGAATCACAATCAGGTTTAATATCACTGGCATATGTCGTGAAACTTGTTGTCTTTGTGGCAGCAGTACAATACATAATAATATGGGGGGGGGAGTGTGAAACACAGTAAAAAAAATATAAAATAAGTAGTGCAAAAAAATTAAAAAGTAATGAGGTAGTATTCATGAGTTCAATATCCATTCAGAAATTAGTTGGCAGAATGGAAGAAGCTGTTCCAGAATCATTGAGTAGGTGCTTTCAGGCTCCTTATAGTGGCAATGGAAACAGCATGGCTTGGATGACAAGTTCCTTAATGATGGCTGCTACCGTTTTGAGGCAACCTATTTGATTATTGTTTTTGCATTTGTCATGTACATGGATATAAGATTCTGAAGCCTAGCTGCAAATACAGTATCGTGGTTGGTAACAACACTAGATACAAATCAAGAGGTTGGATCCTTGACCTAGTGACTTAAGTTCAAATCTCATTGTATCAGATAGGAAATTTAGATTCTAGTTGATGAGTGAATCTGGCACAGAAAACTTAAAGGTGACCATTAATTTACCACACAAACTGTTTAAAAAATCAACTAATTTACAGAAGCACTTCAGAGAAGGTGATTGATCAACCATACCTCATTCAGCTATGAATTGTGATGTACCAATGAATTTGACTCTCAATGGACTTACATTAATATATCAGTTAAGGGGCAGTTAGAGATGGATAATTAAAATGCTGACATTTTCAAATATGTCTAATTACTTATAGGCATCCGTTAGTCTCGTGAGAACATGGATTTGCGCCTTGGAAGGTTTCCAGGGTGCAGGCCTGGGCAAGGTTGTATGGGAGACCAGCAGTTGCCCAAGCTGCAGGCCTTCCCCTCTCCACACCACCGATGTTGTCCAAGGGGAGGGCACTAGGACCCATGCAGCACTGGTGACGTCGCAGAGCAATGTGTTGTTAAGTGCCTTGCTCAAGGACACAAACACGCTGCCTCAGCTGAGGCTCGAACCAGTGACCTTCAGATCACTAGACAGATGCCTTATCCACTAGGCCACGTGCCAACACATCTAATTACTTAAATGTACTAAATTTTCTTTATGTATTTGTTTAATAATTTAATGTAGATCCTTATTGATAAGGAGTATACAAGTTTGTTCAACGTATTCACAATTGACACAAATTACAGATAGCTTGCAAGAGAATTATCTAGTTCGAGATGGACCTTGGTTGGGATGAAATTGGATTGTTTAAAGACAATTAGAGTTTCTTTATGCATCTTGTTGATCTGTCTAAATGCTTGGAACATGCTTCCAGGGTGCATGCTGGAAGTAGGTAGCAACAGCCATTAAAAAGGCATTTAAACAGGCACACAAACAATCATGGAGTGAGGGGATATACCCACATATAGGCAGATGTGCTGTTTAAAATGGCATCAGACATTGTGGACTAGAGATCCTGTTCCTCTCGTGTATTGTTCTATGGATTACTCTTTAGCTGTTTACTGGAATTCTGAGATTAATCATTTGTAATCAGCAATAAAATACGTTGTTCAATAATTCCAGGTGCTTTTTGTCCACAACTTTTATGGTTTGTTTGTACTATTCTTGCTATGCTGTTATTTGCACATCTGGTATGTACTCATTGTTTCTTTCCCCTTATCTTTTTACAACAGTTTCAGAGTCTGTCTGGTTATAAAAAAGATGTCATAAACTCGGTGTGTCATACGTAAATTAACTGCTCCATTGTCCTACCTCCAGACCTGCTTTATTGTGATATGGCATGTAGCTAACTCGTCCTGAGTGAGCAACTCCATGTTATGATAAGAAAAAGTGTGCGTCATTTTTGTAGCTGTTGCTGTTCTTATCTCTTTAATTCCTTAATCAAGTCCTATGTTATTTTTTATTTTATTTTCAGTTATTTTATAGTGGATGATAGCATAGCTACTGTCAGTTATGTTGAACAAATGGAAATCTTTAGTTCTGGTTGTTAGAACAAATCTCACTGAGTCACCATACAAATGACATGTTTCCTTTGGCCAAGGATCATGACTGCATTGGTTCATTGATCTGCAAGGCTGAAAACACCATGAATCAGTATGTTGGTTCAATATTCACATGTTCAATGCAAGCAGATTTGACTGACTTTTCCAATTTGCCTTTCCCTTCTATTTTGACACCACTGTGGCCGAGATCTATTTTTACACAAGATCAGATAAACTATCATACAGTTTATTAAGTTGAATATTTTTGTGACTAAGTGTGGAAGAGACTCAACAGGTTAAGCAGCTCAAAAATAAGCACTCAGGACATGCTGTGTACACCAGGAATAATGAGCATTGCCCATAGTCCTCAATCTACCACTGGAAGCAAGGCAGGAGACTGTCCCTGTTAAATGAGGAGCATAAGCATGCCTGATAATAAGGGGTCAGTTTGGTGCAGCTTGAATTTTGGACATCCTGGGTGCCACACAACATGCAGGAGGCAGAGCAAGTAAATCCTGGATACAATCAAATCAAAGCTCTGCAGACCTGCCATGTCTGTTTGGTATGTGTGGTGAATAACTAGATGCTTAATGGCAAGGTGAAGTTCCAAAAGCAAATCCGTCTTCAATAATGACGGGTCCATTATGCTACAGCCTTCACAGCTAGATCAGCTAAGCGGAAGATCCATCCCAGCTTCCTCGAGTTCTCCATTATCACAGAGGCCAGTCTTCATCCAATTCAGTCCGCACAAACTAGAAACAGCTGAGAGCACTGGAGAAAGTGAAGGCTCACATTCAGCCCAACTGCTGTATTAAAGATCTGTGCCCCAGAACTAGCCATGACTCTTACTACGGGGTTCCAGCACAGTCGCATATCCGGCTTCTGCTGAAAACTGCCCCAGTTTGTCCAGTTTATAGCAAAAGGAACAAATGCTAAATCTATTCCATTTTCAGCAAAGTACTGGAAGGTATCATCAGCAAATGAGGACTATCTAGCTCCATTCCTCACTACAGCCTTAGTCCAACAACAGATCAAAGGACAAAGTGTGTGTAGAGATGACTACACCTGATATCAAGACCCAGTGTGGCATCAACTGAAGTTAATTAACATATAAGAGAAAAGATTTGGCTGCTTGAAGTCATACATAACACAAAGGGTAATGATTATGGTTGTTAAATGCCAATCATCAGTACCTGAGGTGTTGCCAGATGTTCACTGATGATTCACAATGTTTCTTTTGTCTATGTATGCAGCATAATCTAGAAGCATTCAGATTTGGCTAATAAGTTAGCAAAAACTACTGGGCAATGTCCAAGACATTGCGTGACCCTGTTTGCCATTGGCTTTGAATGGCATTACCCTGATAAAATCTCCTGCCATCAACATTAACATTGACCAAAAAGAATAACACAGGTGGACCAGCATCTTCCAACATCTACAAAGTCAAAATCAGGAGTGTGATGAAATACTCTTCATCTGCCTTGATGTGCACTGCTCTAATAACACTCAAGAAGATAGTCAATGTGCAAAGTAACTGTCGATAAGCAACTCTTCAGCCACCCCCCCCCCCCCAAACTACGGAGCCCAGGTAGGGAATCCAACCCTAAAGGTGTATTCATGCCATTATTAGCACCTCTATGTACTAAACTTCAAAGTTTGAAGTAAATTTATTATTAAATAAAATATTTACTTTTGAACAAAATACAAAATGCTGTGACAGCAGCCCCCCTGCCTGTGACACTACCATCATACCTTTATGCCAGAAGCTCAACTGGATTGGACAAGCCCAGCTGATGTATGACAACACCACAATTTGTGAGAGGGTTAAGGGGAGGGTGGAGGGTCAATATCATTTTTCTTACTTATTTATTGCATTTATTCTTTGTAATTTCTAAAATTTAATAAATAAATAATATTTTTAAAAAAACGCCACAATTTGTAAGTGCATCTCCATGTTGCATGTTACACTGATTTAGAAATATGTACGTGCCCACACATATATGTCCCATATAAGAACTATAATGCTGCCATTACTGGACACAGTATATATCTTCATGCCAGAGTAACAACCATTCTAATACTATCTCTTGCATCAATCCTGATACAAATGTTAGAACCAATTTTCATAGCAGAGGTGCTATCACACATGCTAGGGTCAAGCAATAAATGCCCATTTCCCATTTAAAAAGAATAAATCAGCCAACATATTTACAACTAGAAAACACACACAAAATGCTGGAGGACCACAGCAGGTCAGGCAGCATCTATGGAAATGAATAAACAGTGGATGTTTCAGACTGAGACATTTCAGTCCAAATGTCGACTGAATACTCTTTTTCCCTTGATGTTGCCTGGCCTGTTGAGTTCCTCCAACGTATTGTGTGTGTGTTGCTTGGATTTCCACCATCTGCAGATTTCCTCATTTATTTACAACTAGGTATTAAATCAGGTACTTTTCAACTAAATTTGGCTAAGCTCCAGTATACTTGAGTTTAGTTAGGTCATCATAACCTCAAAATAGCTAAGTCAGCCTGACTCAAAGGGAATGTGGAGTGGTAAACAAAAGATTGCAGTTTTGTAATTATCTAACACTTTCTCTGATTCTCACAGTCCTTGAGCACAGTCTTCTCTCTCACAGTGGATCTACTGTGTGTGTTGTATATTGCTTCTGTTACGATATTGAATGCAAATCTATTTGGAAAATATATCATATTTTATGCCCAAAAGCTGAACAAACTCGAGAAATTGCAATGTGGCCAGCAATCCTGTAAATGTTTCTTTTCTGTCTGAAAGCTAAATGAGTAACATATCTTCAAGTTGGCCCTTGCTATGTTTTTCTTTAGTCAGTGGATTTATAGAAAGAAAAGTTCAAAGTAAGTTTACTATTAAAGTACATATACAGTATATACAGTGCACAAATTTTAGGCACCTACTGTATATACAGCTAAGGTGCCTAAGACTTTTCCACAGTATTGCATTTGTCAATGTGGATCGAAGAGTGAGTTTGTAAATCCGACAGGAAAAAAAGGATGTTGGGAATGGTGGGGGTGGAGTGCCACAGGACAGGTGTGGGACAGGTGGCAGAGAAGGAGACCAGGGTGGGTGCACTCAGCCAGCCCTGGGACACCAGGCAAGGTCATTTGATTCAAAACAATTGGTTTATTGATCAGTGCAGAATGTTTCACTGATATTTCCTACTCCCACTCACTCTCTTTTCCCTTCCCTTTTCCCAAAACATGATTCCTTTCCCCCTGTACTCTTCCCACTCCCAGTCCACAAGAGACCCATATCAGAATCAGGTTTATCATCACTCACATATGTCATGAAATTGGCTTTTCTTTGTGAAAACCATACAGTGCAATACATAAAATTACTACAGTACTGTGTAAAAGTCTTAGGCATCCTATCTATAAATGTGCCTAAGACTTTTACACAGTGCTGTATGTCACCATGTACAACCCTGAAATTCTTTTTATTGCAGGCATACACAGTAAATACAAAAAAAAACAAAATAATCAATAAAGACTGCACCCATAATCACAGACAAACACCAATGTGCAAAAGGTAACAAACTGCAAAAACAAAAAGAGATAATAAAATAAGCAATAAATGTCAATAACATGAGGTGAATAGTTCTTGAAAGTGAATTAAAGTAAATTTTGCTGCGGTATGGGTTGTGGGAACAGTTCAGTGATGGAGGGAATGAATTGATCCCCTCTGGTTCAGGAGCCTCTGGTTGAAAGGTAATGCCTGAACATGGTGGTGTGGGTCTTCAGGCTCCTGAACCTTTTTCCTGGAGCAAGAAGCAGCAGCAAGAAGAGGGCATGGCCTGGGTGGTGGTGGTCCTCGATGGTGGATGCTGCTTTCCTGCGACAGCATTCCTCAATCGTAGGCTGATGTTAGGCTGTCTTTAAAGAGAGTAAACCCTCGCAAGCTGGAAGGTCCCAATGGAGTGCCTGGTAAGGCTCTGATAACCTGTGCCAACCAACTAGCAGGAGTATTCAAGGACATTTTCAACCTCTCACCGCTAAGGGCAGAAGTTCCCACTTGCTTCAAAAAGGCAACAATTATACCAGTGCTTGAGAAGAATAATGTGAGCTGCCTTAAGGATAATCGCCCGTTAGCACTCACATCGACAGTGATGAAATGCTTTGAGAGGCTGTTTATGACTAGACTGAACTCCTGCCTCAGCAAGGTCCTGGACCGATTGCAATTTGCCTATTGCCACAATAGGTCAACGGCAGATGCAATCTCAATTGCTCTTCGCACAGCTTTAGACCATCTGGACAACACAAACACTTACATCAGGATGCTGTTCATCAACTATAGCTCAACATTTAATGCCATCATTCCCAAAATCCTGATTGAGAAGTTGCAGAACCTGGGTCTCTGTACCTCCCTCCACAACTGGATCCTTGACTTCCTGACTGGAAGACCACAATCTCTGCGGATTGGTGATAACATATCCTCCTCACTGACGATCAACACTGGCGCACCTCAGGTGTATGCTTAGCCCACTGCTCTACTCTCTGTATACACATGACTGTGTGACTAGGCATAGCTCAAATACCATCTGCAAATTTGCTGACGATACAACCATTGTTGGTGGAACCTCAGGTGGTGACGAGGGGCTGTACAGGAGTGAGATATGCCAACTAGTGGAATGGTGCCGCAGCAGCAATCTGGCAGTCAAGGTCAGTAAGACGGAAGAGCTGATTGTAGACTTCAGGAAGGGTATGATGAAGGAACACATACCAATCCTCAGTGGGATCAGAAGTGAAGAGAGTGAGCAGCTTCAAGTTCCTGGGTGTCAAGACTCTGAGGATTTAACCTGGTCACAACATACCAATGTAGTTATAAGGAAGGCAAGACAGCAGCTATACTTTATTAGGATTTTGAAGAGATTTAGCGTGTCAACAAAAATGACTCAAAAACTTGTATACTTGTACTGTGGAAAGCATTCTGACAGGCTGCATCACTGTCTGGTATGGAGGGGCTATTACACAGGACCGAAAGGAGCTGCAGAGGGTTGTAAATCTAGGCAGCTCCATCTTGGGTACTAGCCTACAAAGTACCCAGGACATCTTTAGGGAGCAGTGCCTCAAGGTAGCGTCCATTATTAAGGACCTCCTGCACCCAGGGCATGCCCTTTTCTCACTATTACCATCAGGTAGGAGGTACAGAAGCCTGAAGGCACACACTCAGTGATTCAGGAACAGCTTCTTCCCCTCTGCCATCCGAGTCCTAAATGGACATTAAATCTTTGGACACTACCTCACTTTAAAAAAATATATATACAGTATTTCTGTTTTTGCACTTTTTAATAATCTATTCAATATGTGTAATTGATTTACTTGTTTATTATTTTTAATTTTTTTTCTCTCTGCTAGATTGTGTATTGCATTGAACTGCTGCTGCTAAGTTAACAAATTTCATGTCACATGCCAATGATGATAAACCTGATTCTGTTTCTGACTTTACCATGATGGACTGGGCTGGATCCACTATTTTGTTGTAAGATTTCCCAGTCAGGGGCATTGGTGTTTCCTTACTAGGCTGTGATGCAACCAATCAATATTTTCTCCATTGTACATCTATAGAAGTTAGTCAAAGTTTTGGACGACATGCTGAATCTCTGTCAACTTCCAAGAAAGTAAAGAGGTTGCAGTGCTTTCTTTGTAAAGGCACTTACATACAGGACCCAGGACAGATCCTCCGAAATGATGACACAGAGGAATTAAAAAATTTCTAACCCACTCTGCCTGATCTCCCAGTGAGGACTGGTTCATTGACCTCCAGATTCCTCCTCACGTAATTAATAATCAGCTCCTTGGTCTTGCTGACATTGACTGAGACAGTGTTGTTGTGGTACCACTCAGCCAGATTTTCAGTCTCTCGCCTATATGCTAATTCATCACCACCTTTGACATGCCCAACAACAGGGGTGTCATCAGCAAACTTAAATATAGCACTGGAGCTGTGCTTACCCCCACTCACAAGTATAGAGTTATAGAAAACTACAGTACAGAAGCAGGCTGCTTGGCCCATCTAGTCCATGCAGAACCATTTAAACTGCCTAGTCCCATCGACTTGCCCTCCATACCCCTCCCGTTCATGTACCTATCTAAACATCTCTTAAATATTGAAATTACATCCATCATTTGCACTGGCAGCTCTTTCCACACTCACCACCTTCTGAGTGAAGAAGTTTCCCCTCATATTCCCCTTAAACATTTCACCTTCCACCCTTAACCCATGACCTGTAGTTGTAGTCTCACCCAACCTCAGTGGAAAAAGCCTGCTTGCATTTATCCTGTCAATATCCTTCATAGTTATGTATACCTCTATCAAATTTCCTCTCAATCTTCTACACTCTAGCAAATAAAATACTAACCTATTCAATCTTTCTTTACAATTCGGGTCCTCCAGTCCTGGCAATATCCTTGTAAATTCTCCTGTACTCTTTCAACCTTATTTACATTTTTCCTGTAGGTAGGTGACCAAAACTGCAAACAATACTCCAAATTAGGCCTCATCAATGTCTTACACAACTTCAATATGACATTCTAATTCCTGTACTCAGTATTTTGATCAATGAAGACCAATGTGCTGAAAAGCTTCCTTCGTGACCTGTAATGCCACTTTCAATGAATTATGGTTCTGTATTTCCAGATCTTTCTCCTACAGCACTCAGTGCCCCACTGCTCATTGTGTAAAACCTACCCTGCTTTGTCTTCCCAAAGTACAACACCTCATATTTGTCTGCATTAAATTCTATTTTTCAGACTGTTTAACCCACTGCAAGCTCTAATAGTCTTCCTCACTGTCCATTTCAACCCCAGTCTTAGTTTCATCCACAAATTTTCTGATTCACTTCATCACATTTTCATCCAGGTCATTGATATAGATGACAAACAACTATGGACCCAGCACTGATCCCTTTGGCACTCCACTAGTCATAGACCTCCAGTCAGAGAGGTAACCATTTACTATCACTCTGTTTCTCCCGCAAAAGCCGCTGTCTAATCCAATTTACCACATCTTGAATGCCAAGCAACTGGACTTACTGGACCAACTTCCCATGCGGGACCTTGTCAAATGGCTTGCTGAAGTCCATGTAGATAACATCCACTACCTTGCCTTCATCGACTTTCCTGGTAGCTTCCTCGAAAAACTCTGTAAGAATCCTTCAGGATTCTCCTTCACCATGCCAGTGAGGGCAAACCAATGCCTTTTAGCCCTCCAAATTTCTTTCTGAAGTGTTCTCTTGCATTTCTTATACTCTTCAGTATGTCATTTGTTCCTACCTGCTATGCACCACCTTTTTTTTTATCCATAGCCAGGGCCCCAAGGTTCCCGAAACCTGTTATCCTTGTCTTTCATTCTGACAGCACGTGCAAGCTTTGTACTTTCAAAAGGTCACTTTTGAAGGCCTTCCACTTACCAAGTGCACCTTTGCCAGGAAACAGTCTGTCTCAATCCACACTTGCCAGATCCTTTCTAATAACATCAAAATTGCCCTTTCTCCAATTTAGAATCTCAACCCAACCTATCCTTTTTCATAATGACCTTGAAACTTATAGCATTATGATCACTAGATGCAAAGTGTTCCCCTACACAAACTTCTGTCTCCTTCCCTGTCTCATTTCCCTAATAGGAGATCAAGTATTGCACACTCTTGTTGGGATTTCTATGTACTGATTAAGGAATCTTTCCTGAAGACATTTGACCAACTCTTTCCCATCTTGTCCCTTGCACAGTATGGGAGTTCCAGTCAATATGTTGAAAGTTAAAATCACCTACTTAGACAACCTTATGTTTCTTGCAACAGTCTGCGATCTCTCTCAATTTATTCCTCTGAATCCTGAGGATTGCTGGGTGGTTTATAAACTAGCCCCATTGACATGATCATACCTTTTTTAGTCCTTTGTTCCACCCATAATTCCTTACTGAATTAAAAAGCAAGTAGAACGGGGGCTAAGGACACATCCTTGTGGAGCATCTATGCTTATGGAAATTGGGGCAGAGATGTTGTTGCCAATCTGATCTGACTAGGGTCTGCATGTGAGGAAGTTGAGAATCCTGTTACAGAAGGAGGTATTGAGGCCTAGGCTTTGAAGCTTATTGATTAGTTTTGAAGGGATGATGGTATTGAATGCCGTTGTAGTCAATGAAGAGCATCCTGATCTATGCATCTCCACTATCCAGATGTTCCAGAGTTAAGTGAAGAGCTGATGAAATGGCATCTACTGTTGACATGTTGTGACAGTAGGCAAATTGGGGTGAACAGAAGTCGCCTCTCAGACAGGAGTTGATATGTTTCATCACCAACCTCTCAAAGCACTTCATCACAATGGACGTAAGTGGATAAAAGAAATAATGTCCACAAAAGTCACTTCAGAAGTGACTTAAATTCTCAAAGAAAATGCCGGAGTCATCCAGTGAGCAAGCAACATCTGTGGGGAGAGAAGTGGAGAAGAATAGTTAGTCAAAACTGGAAATGTGAGAAAACAAGCTGAGGACAAGGGGAGTATTTAACAGAACAAAGAGAATGTATACAATAAGGTGCAGAATGAAAGGTGTCAAGGTAGCACGTACTTTAGTCAAGCTAAGACAAGTGAGACTATAGTGGATTGAATTCCCTTTCAATTTCTTTGTATTTTATTGCCTTTACAGTATATTCAATTCTCCTATGTAAACAGAGCATGACAGGAATAGGAGCAAGTTACTCAGCCCTACAAGACTGCTCACCATTCAATATAATCAGGGCTGATCTGCTCTAGGCTTCATCTTTTCTGTGCCAGACCCCCACGGCCTTCGATTCCCAGATGTTTCAAAACTTCATCTACTTGAACTTAAATATTCCAGTGATTCTAGTTGTAAAACAGAAAATGCAACAGTGCTAGACAACAGGAAGAAAATCTTTGTAAAAAGTGTTAAGATCTGAAGGGTGTCCTCCTTGGTCTAGGTGGCCTCCAACCTGATGGCTTGAATATCGATTTCTCCTTCTGGTTAAAAAAATCCCTCCCTCTCCCCTCTTCTTCTATTCTACACTCTGGCCTCTTCTCACCTATCTATCACCTTCCCCTGGGTCCCCTCCTTCCTCTCTTTCTTCTATGGTTCACTCCTCTCCTAATAGATTCCTTTCTCTCCAGACCACCGACCTGACATCACCTATCACCATCTAGCTATCCTCCTCCTCCTCCCCCACCTTTTTATTCTGTTGTCTTCGCCCCCTCCTTTCCAGTCCTGAAGAAGGGTCACGGCCCAAAATGTTGACTGTTTATTCTTTTTAAATATTTTTATTAATTTATACATAGAAGAATACAGAGTTCAAGAAAATACATGGTATAAGACAAAATAAAGATATAATACCAAATGCATTATATTTGAATCACATTGACGAGCTCCTTACCTAATATTCATGTACAAACGTTTGTAGATTAGATTAATTCGGTGTTGAGATACGAATAGTTTTTTATATAGAAAAAAATCTATACCCACTACCAAAGGCAAAGCTGTTTGGTAAAGAAAAAAAGAAAAAAAACCTTATCAGATAGTGAAATATGCTATTAACCAGCATCTGTACTTTAACAGAAAATCAAAGGTTTTGAAAATAATTCAAAAACAGTCCCTACAAATTTTAAAAATTGAGCAATGAATCTTTTCTAAATTTAAGCCTGCCATAACATCCCATAACCACTGAGCGTAACCACTAGGCGGAGCAACATCCTTCCATTTAAGCAAGAGCGTCCTCCTAGCCATAAGAGAGATAGAGCCAGAATGTGCAAGTCGGATGTCTTCAAATGATATCTTTACTTCCAACAATATACCAAATAAGGCAGTCAAAGGATTAGGCTTAAAATTTACTTTAAAAAGTACAGAAAAAGTTTGGAATACTTCCTTCCACTATTTTTCAAGACTTGGACATGTCCAAAACATATGAATAAATGAAGCTTCTCCATTGTTACACCTATCACAGTAAGGAGATATATCTATTAATGCTGCGTGACCTGCTGAATTCCTCCAGCAATTCGTGTGTGTTACTTTGGATTTCCAGCATCTACTGAATTTCTCGTGTTTAAGATCTGAAATTGTCTGCAATGAAATGAAGAGATTGAACAAATATTTACTTTGTAAGAATCAGTTTCATTATTCCCAGCCATTAAGCCAGGTGAGTTTTAGGGAGGAAGTGGTAGCATACATTTGGATAAACCTAAATGCCATTCATATTTTTATAAAGCTAAAAAAATATAAAGTAAATTAATGAGCAGTTTTGTTTTTAAAACAAATTCAAAGTTTTCCTGGATATTCCAAGTGGAATTCAAACAACTTTGTTAGAGAATTTGGTATTGTTCTTCACAGTTCTAATTTTGTTTTCTATGCCCTGTGTTACACTGCAGAGAGTCATTTATTATTTTAATGAGCTGTTCATCAAACCTCTTCAGGCCTGAAAATAAATTGAAATGATTTGGAAAGGACAAAGAGGAAAGCTTTGCACATAATGACCACCAGATGGGGAAGCTGAATGTTGTTGGGCTGGATTCCACAATTTGAACCATTGAAACTTCAGTGAGTCTTAGACTTGAATGCATGCTCAAATCTATGATTTAGTGAGTGATAGATGGTGCCACATCAGAGGCTATATTCCAGCAAATACTCAAAAATGGATATGGCAGGATTATTGAGCTATTTCAGTATGTTTCTGAGATACCACCTTGCAGATCAAAATCACTGGCATGTGTTGTGAAATTCATTGTTATGTGGCAGCAGTACATTGCAATACATAATCATAAAAACTAAATTATGGTAAGAAGTATATTTCACACTTATTACTGTAATTTAACTTTCATATGTTAAATTAAGTAGAAAGAGAAAAATTTAAAGTAGTAAGATAGTGTCCATGGGTTCAATGTCCATTCAGAAATCTGATGGCAGAGGGGAAAAAGCTGCACTGAATTGTTGAGTATGTACCTTCAGGCCCCTGTACCTCCTCCCTGATGGTAGCAATGAGAAGAAGGAATGGTCTGGGTGGTAGGGGTCTTTAATGATAGATGCTGCCTTTTTGAGGTGATTCAGCCACCACATTTGGGTAAGAAGGGGCAGAAGTTTATAGCATGCACATTATCTGCGAATTAGGAAGGAAAGATTTTTCTATCTTTTTAAATTATTTCACATTGAAGAACAGCACCAAGAGATAAACTCGATTTAAGAGCAATTGTCACCATCTGCTGGTTGTACATACTTGCGCATTAATAATCTTTGTGCGGCCTCTGCAGGAGCATAAGGCAGTACAGTATTCTGCAGTCACAATGCAAAGGGCCAGTGGCCTTTGTAGATCTTCTGGCTGTATTTTCCAAGATGTTCCAACAGATTTCCAGAAAAGTTTCACTCTTGTTTTTAGTTTTGCCTTATTTGAGCCAGATTTGGCCATCACATGAGTGTTCTGACTAGGATAATAGCCAGATATTTAGGGTAAGTCTGGTGCATATATTTGCTCTTCAATCAATATCACAAGTGATTTTAACCATGCAAACTTAAAAACATTCCTGCCTAAATTCCACCAGCATATTGACTTTGCTACCAGAGGTGAAAATACACTAGACCCAGTTTACACTAACATACACGGTGTCTATAAAGCATTCACTCGACTCCACATTGGACTCTCAGATCATTTATCTGTGATGTCAATTGCAGCAAATGGGTCAAACCAGTTCTAAAGGTGATGAAAACCTGGCCTGAGAGTGCAATCTCTGCACTGCAGGACTGCTTTGATAATACGAACTGGAGAACATTCAGGGAGGCTGCTACCAACGTTAACATCAAGGAACATGTGGATTCTGTGACTAGCTGCATAGAGAAATGTACTGACGGTGTTACCATCATGAAACACATCTGGGTGAGGGCAAATCAGAAGCCATGGCTTACTGCAGAGGCCAGTGCCAGGCTGAGGGATCGTGATGCTGCCTTTAGATCAGGAGATGCGACAGCTCTCAGGGAAGCAAGAACTGTGCTTTCCTCCTCCATCAGGAAGGTGAAATGGGAGCATTCTCAGAGAATTTCCAGTCACTTCTGTGATACTAGAGACATGTGGCAGGGAATTCAGAGGATTTCAGACTACAAGTCTACTCTGTGCGTCAGTGACCAGAATGCTTCACTCCCTGAGAGGCTGAATAATGAATAATGAATCTGCAGATTTCTCTGCCTCATTAAGTATACTCAGAACTGAGTTAGATAGATTTTTATGTAGCAGGAAAATTAACAGTTATGGGGGAAAGGCAGGTAGGTGGAGCTGAGTCCACAGCCAGGTCTTATTGAATGGTGGTGCAGACTTGACATGACAGATGGCCTATACCTGCTCCTATTTCTTATGCTTCTTGTGTTAAGATTTTAAAAATATTATTCTATTATCGATTTATTCTGTCCACAAGAAAATGAATCTCATGGTTGCATATGGTGACATATACGTACTTCTAGTTTAAACTTTGAAACCTTTTCCTGCTGTTCTACACCAACCCTGCTGCTTTCCCATCATTCTCCTCTTTATTCCAGTAGATGCAACTTGCTTTTGACTATCTTGCTTGCTTTTTCCTCTGTTGATATTTGTATCAGCAACATTCAATCTATCAGCTCAGATCAGCCACCGGAATTTAATGTAAGGCTTCATAATGGGCTGGTGTGTGCACTTACCCTACGAAGCAAAGAAGCAGAATACTATCTAATGATTCAACATTGATCCCTATTAGTGATAGCACAACTTGATTGCATTGAGATTATTTTTAACTAGTAATGGTTTGGTGCATAGAGGAAAATAGTTTTATTCCATTGCACCATGGTTAGAAACATTGATAATATTGTACTGAACCTTTTGGCTAATGTGTCATCCTTATTCCTGGGGTGGTCTAAGTTATTTGAATGCTTGCACACATTCTTATCAGAATCAGGTTTATTATCACCGGCATGTGTCGTGAAATTTGTTAACTTAGCAGCAACAGTTCAATGCAATACATGACATAGAAGGAGAGGAGAAAAGTAATACAATAATAAAAATAAATTACTGTATATGTATATTGAATAGTTAAAAAATCATGCAAAAAACAGAAATATATATTAAAAAAGTGAGGTAGTGTTCACGGGTTCAATGTCCATTTAGGAATCAGGTGGCAGAGGAGGAGAAGCTGTTCCTGGATCACTGAGTGTGCGCCTTCAGGCTTCTGTACCTCCTACCTGATGGTAACAGTAAGAAAAGGGCATGCCCTGGGTGCTGGATGTCCTTAATAATGGACGCTGCCTTTCTGAGGCACTGCTCCCTAAAGATGTCCTGGGTACTTTGTAGCCTAGTACCCAAGATGGAGCTGACTAGATTTACAACCCTCTGCAGCTTCTTTTGGTCCTGTACAGTGGCCCCCCAGACAGTGATGCAGCCTATCAGAATGCTCTCTACGGTACGTCTATAGAGGTTTTTGAGTGCATTTGTTGACATACCAAATCTCTTCAAACTCCTAATGAACTATAGTAGTTTTCTTGCCACCTTTATAACTGCATCAATGTGTTGGGACCAGGTTAGATCCTCAGAGATCTTGATACCCAGGAACTTGAAGCTGTTCACTCTCTCCACTTCTGATCCCTCTATAAGGATTGGTATGTGTTCCTTTGACTTACTCTTCCTGAAGTCCACAATCAGCTCGTCCGTCTTATTAACATTGAGTCCAAGGTTGTTATATCTCTCTCCGGTACACCCTCTCATCTCCATCTGAGATTCCACCAACAATCATTGCATCATCAGCAAGTTTATAGATGATATGTGAGCTATGCCTTGCCAAACAGTCATGTGTATATAGAGAGTAGAGCAGTGGGCTAAGCACACACCCCTGAGGTTCACCAGTGCTGATTGTCAGTGAGGAGGAGATGTTATCAACAATCCACACAGATTGTGGTCTTCTAGTTAGGAAGTCAAGGATCCAATTGCAGAGGGAAGTACAGAGACCCAGGTTCTGTAACTTCTCAATCAGGATTTTGGGAATGATACTATTTCAATTCTGAGCTACAGTCAATGAACAGCATACTGACATAGGGTTTGTGTTGTTCAGGTGGTCTATGGCTGTGTGAAGAGCCTTTGAGATTGTCTCTGCCATTGACCTATTGCGGTGATAGGCAAATTGCAATGTGTCCAAGTCCTTGCTGAGGCAGGAGTTCAGTCTAGTTGTAGTGTTCTCGCTCGGCGTGTAAGATAACGCTGAACTAAACACCGATTTAAACCTTTGTCAATGACGACAGGATCACACTAAGATTAACCATTTACTGTTCGCTCTTCCACATTAACGTATGGTGAAAACTATTGATAAAACAATACAAGATTTGTACAGCATTTGTTTCCTTCTTGATATTAAATTTACATCGTAAATACTTGCAAAAGTAAAACTACAACTACTACATTACATTAAAGTGCAGCATACAGTCAGAATCTACCTACACCATTGACTGCTTTAAATACACTTCAAAGCAAACTATCTGCAACTCTTTAACTAACGAAAACATAAACCTTATCAACCGTTGTTACTTTTAACAGGATCAGTGTTAACATTTTAATTCAACATATCGATTATCTCATGACTTACAGTGTTGCTCTCACCATGTTCCTGGTGCGTAGAAAGAAAACGTTGCTGCGCTGGACCCGCACATGTCTCACCCCCACTTTACCATTTCTCCAAACCGGTATTTTCCTACAGGACGCGGCGAAACCGGATGTGACGTCGTAGCATGCCGCGATATATCACAGACAACAAATTTACTTTAAAGAATCCTAACTTTAACTAGAATGCTAACAAACGAATTACTAAGCGAAAATATTATAAACTAAATAACTGCCACAAAGGCAACACACTAGTCATGACCAACCTCTCAAAGCATTTCATCATTGTAGATTTGAGTGCTACCGGGTGATAGTCATTAAGGCAGCTCACATTATTTTTCTTAGGCACTTGTTGCCTTTTTGGATCAAGTGGACATTTTCACCCGTAGCAGTGAAAGATTGAAAATGTCCTTGAATACTCCTGCCAGTTGGCACAGGTTTTCAGAGCCTTACCAGGTACTCCATCGGGACCTTCTGCCTTGCGAGGGTTCACTCTCTTTAAAGACAGCCTATCGTCAACCTCCGAGACAGAGATCACAGGGTCATCAGGTGCAGCAGGGATCTTCACAGCTGTAGTTGTGTTCTCCCTTTCAAAGCAGGCATAGAAGGCGTTGAGTTCATCAGGTAGTGAAGCATGGCTGCCATTCATACTATTGGGTTTCACTTTGTAGGAAGCAATGTCTTGCAAATCCTGCCAGAGTTGTCGTGCATCCGATGTCACCTCCAACCTCATTCAAAATTGTCTCTTCACCCTTGAAATAGCCCTCCACAAATCATAGCTAGTTTTCTGATACAAACCTGGGTTGCTAGACTTGAATGCCACAGATCTAGCCTTCAGCAGATGACGTACTTCCTGGTTCATTCACAGTTTTTGGTTTGGGAATGTACAGTAAGTCTTTGTGGGCACACACTCATCCACACAGGTTTTAATGAAGTTGGTAACAACTGCAGCATACCATCCAGGTTTGAAGATGAATCCCTGAATACAGTCCAGTCCACCGATTCAAAGCAGTCCTGTAGGCGCTTCTGAGCTTACCTTGTCCAAATCTTCTCGGTCTTCACTACTGGTGTTGCAGTCTTCAGTCTCTGCCTATACTCAGGGAGTAGAAGTACAGCCAGGTGATTAGACTTCCCAAAGTGAGGGCGTGGAATAGCATGGTAGGCATTCTTGATGGTGGTGTAACAATGGTCCAGTGTGTTGTTTCCTTTGCTATTGCAAGTGATCTGTTGATGGTAATTGCTTAGTGATTTTTTCAGACTGGCCTGGTTAAATTCCCTGAACACGATGGTGAAGGCATTAGGGTGTGCTGTTTTGTGCAGATCATCTAAAGCCTGATTGACATTGGCCTGAGGTGGAATGTATACCACTACCAAAATGACCCCAAAAAGGTAGGTAAAAAGGGTGGCACTATACTGCTAGATATTCCAGGTCAGGTGATCGGAATTGAGACCGTACTGATATATTTGTGCATCAAGAAGAGTTGATCATGAGTCATACTCCTCCACCTCTGCTTTTGAGAGACTCTATAGATCTATCCTGATGGTGTATAGTAAACCCATTGATCTGAATCGCTGCATTTAGTACAGAAGGTGTTAACCAGGATTCCGTGAAACAAAGGACACACCCGGTCTTAAGGTCTCCCTGATTCAGCACCCTAGCTCTGAGATCATCAATTTTATTCACCAGAGACTGCATATTTGCTGCGATTCAAACGCAGTCATATCCCTGACCTGCAGCCACTTTTCCTATGTGGAATCCTACAAGGAATCTGTCCCCAGTCAGCATTGTTTCTGTCAGTTCTAAGCAGCGATAGTACTTTAAATGCATTTAGACATCTCAGAATCAGAATCCGGTTTATTAACTCCAGCATGTGTCGTGAAATTTTTTAACTTAGCAGCAGCTGTTCAATGCAATACATAATATAGAAGAAAAAAATAAAATAATATGAATAATATATATACAAATCAATTACAGTATATGTATATTGAATAGATTAAAAATGGTGCAAAAAACAGAAATAATATATATATAAAAACTGAGGTAGTTTTCAAGGATTCAATATCCATTTAGGAAGTGGATGGCAGAGGTGAAGAAGCTGTTCCTGAATCACTGAGTGTGTGCCCTCAGGATTTTGTACTTCCTACCTGATGGTAACAGTGAGAAAAAGGCATGCCCTGGGTGCTGGAGGTCCTTAATAATGGAAGCTGCCTTTCTGAGACACCGCTCCTTGAAGGTGTCCTCGGTACTTTGTAGGCTAGTACCCAAGATGGAGCTGACTAAATTTACAACCCACTGCAGCTTCTCTTTCGGTTCTGTGCAGTAGTTCCCACCACCCCACCAGTCGTACCAGACGGTGTTGCAGCCTGTCAGAATACATCTTTGTTGATTGTACTGACGCTTGGAAGCAGTTGTGCTTTTTAGTTGTATCAGGCTGAAACGAGAATAGTTAATTGTATCCATTGAGAATTCTGCTGCTTCACGAGTCGCCTCGAGGCACCCCGGAAATAAACTCCGAACTTCTCTCTTCTACCCAATCCTCCAGGGCATTGTCATGAATGTCATCAAGTTGATTTTTAAAAGTTACTTAAAGTGGAGAAAGAAGTAACTAGTTCTGTTATACAGAGTATCTACACTGCCTTGAAAAACTATTCAACCCCCACAATTTTTACATTTTACTGGCTCATTTTCTAGCTTTGAAATATATAGAACTGGGATTTTTTGAGCTATCCTACGAAACATTGTGCATCATGTCAAATCAAAAGAAAAAATCTAAAACCTGTCAACAATTTACCAGAAGCTTAAAAACCAAAATGGTGAGGCTGAAAAAGTATTTATCCCCTTTGTAATTGCTAAACTAACTTTCCTCAGGTGCAATACTGTATATTACCTTACCAACTCACCCAATTCATTGATGTAGAAAATTGGAAGATTATCTGTAAGGTCCAACAGTAGCAGGCACGGGAAATATAGTCATGTATTGCACTGCACTGCTGCTGCTGCAAAAAAAAACCGCATTGTATACGACGATAAACCTGATTCTGATTGGGTCTCCATTGCGGACTAAGAGTAGGCATGGAGAGGGGGATCATGGCTGGGAAAAGGGGAAGGGAAGAAGAGAGAGCAGGGAGCAACAGAGAGACATTCTGTAATGATCAATAAACCAATTGTTTGGAATCAAATAATTTTGTCTGGGGTCTCAGGGTTGAGTGTGTCAGCACCTACACCATGCCCACTACCTGCGCCCAGCATTCCTTCTCTGCCACCTGTCTCTCACCCCTCCCATGATGCACCACCTTCTCCATTCCCAGTATCCTTTGCTCCTGCCAGATTGACAAACTTGCTCTCTGCTCCTCATTGATAAAAAAGCTTCCTTTTGCCTTCTGCTTAAATGCAAAATTTAAGTAATCTTGTAGTCTACCTATAACACCAGTTCTCTCATCCTCTCTGCATTGCAAGCACAGTGTTTTCTTGTTTAGAGTACAAGAGGAGGAAATAAAAATAGGGATAAAAATAAATTTCTACTACTTCTAATGGTTTCAGTTAATCCTGGAATATGAGAAATTGTTTTGGAAAGTGGAAGTACTTGAAAGATCTTAATGATTATGACCAATCTGCATTGTATCAGTGAGCATCCTTCAGAGACCTGGGTGTACATCGCAATCCTTGCTAGTTACGGTATGCAGACTAAAACAAGAGTCTATTTCTTTGATTTTGTAGATTTAAAACTTAGTGGAATATTTTACATCTTAAGTGATTTACAAAAGCTGTATTTCATTCAAACTGAAATACATGTCCAGCTGAGCTGTTCAAGAATGATGAGAAATCTTGAGATGTTTGCTTCAAGTGTCAGGAATCAGGCACATGAATGATGCAAAGCACTCAATGGAGTTGACTAATAAGAGGCTCAAGTGTAGGGAAGAAAGCTTTGAAGAGGACACTGATGAAGATTCACCTGCAGGTGGTAATTTGATACAAGTTGGCAAACCTGGTTTAAAAAAATGCAGAAATTTTGTAAGTCAATAAAATCAGTTTAAATTAGTGAGAGGTGAACAAAGAAAAAATCATCATAAGCTTTATTAGGAGGGTTGGGGGAAGAGGGGTATACTGTGTGCATTTACAGTGTCAAAACAGAGGTTCCCAAACTGGGGTCCACAGACCTCTTGCTTAATGGTGTTGCTCCATGGCACAAAAAAGGTCTTATTTTTTTAGAAAGCGATATACTTCGGTAATAAGTAATGAGAATGAGACGTTTAAAATTTGGTCACTTACTGAAGAAATCCTGTGGTATGGTGTCCACCAGGTGGCGACTCAGTCTAAATAAAAAATTGCTAGCTGGATTTTTAAATTCAAAGCTGCTACTTCACCAACAGACGTAGGTTGTGTAAAATTCAATGAGCTGTGAGTTATTTCCTTACCATGAAATGTACCATCTTTAAAGAAATAATTTGACAGAAACTCTTCCAGCCCTTACTCTGGTGCTTATACCTGATCTCTGGTGTGTGGCTCAGATATAAAGTGTAAAATCACTAAACGCAGATGATTCTCACAGCACCCCAATGAATTGTGTAGGTGTTTGTTATGCACTCAAGACCATTTGATTTCAAGTCACACAATACGTGACATTTTCATTCCTGGATTTACCAAAGGGCGGAGATCCTGTGAAATAAAGAGCTAACTGGAATTCCATAAGTCTTAAAAGATGGATAAAATGAATGATGGGTATCTTTGGTACAATGTACTTCTTACATTTTGTAACTCCAAAACATTAAACTCATTCAAAGAAGACAGAAGCCTGAAAAAGGGAGTCTGGCTTTGAGTTTACTTTAAGCTAGGCATGCACATATTGCATAACACTGTGATGACATATGCAATTAATGTACTTTTACATATACAGTAACCCCTAATTTATTTAAGCAAACAAGAATTCATATATGATTATTCAAGTATTATTGAAATATTACAGTGTTGGTGCATGGCCTAGTGGGCAAGGCATCAGACTAGTAACCTGAAGGTCACTGGTTCGAGCCTCAGCTGAGGCAGCGTGTTTGTGTCCTGGAGCAAGGCATTTAACAACACATTGCTCTGCGATGTCACCGGTGCCAAGCTGCATGGGTCCTAGTGCCCTTCCCTTGGACAACATCGGTGGTGTGGAGAGGGGAAGGCCTGCAGCTTGGGCAACTGCCGGTCTCCCATACAACCCTGCCTAGGCCTGCGCCCTAGAAACTCCAGGCGTAGATCCATGGTCTCTCGAGACCGATGGATGCCACCATATTGAAATATTAAACAAACCGTACTCCTGTGGGCAAGTAGTGCTACAGCAAAAATACTGTAGCTTTGGAAACCTAAGCACATACCCCTGAGAGTCAATAGCATTGTAGAGAGAATCTGTAAACCAAATATATGTAAATTGTGGAATAACTTATTAAGGTGCTGATGTGGATTGGTTGTCATCATTGAATAATTTTTCATTCCTATAAAGTGTGAAAAACTGTGCATATAATTGAACTTCTAGGAGCATTTCTCCATTGGAAGGAAACTTGCGCATGTGCAATAGTAGCAGAATAAGTTGCAGTATTGAACATCACCATTTCAGCATTGCCACTTCCATCAAATTCCTGAGTCTTACATTTATCATTAGGCCCCCTGGCTTCAGAGGTCAGTGTAGACAAGGACTAATGAAATCATAGACTGATGTCGAACACAACATTTCACATAGGATACTATGACAATATCCGGGGGTGCAAAAGACAAAATAAATTATTGTTTAGATATCACAATCCAATCAGAAGCTTTTACAGAATACTTCATGAAAATATCTCGTTCATAATGAATATTTTTTATAAACCTAATGTAAGTAAACTTTAAACAGTAGATTTTCTTCAGATTAAAGTGAAAATATCACAGTTCCAATTTTATACCAACTAACAAAATGAAATTCTACATCATGCATTAATAACATCATTGTGACATAAAATTAATTTATAGTAACAAATGTTCTGCCAGATAATTTCTTCTTGGACTTGAGGATTATTTACCTCCAGTTTAATTCTGTGGATTCAGAGGTGGTTAATGAGGCCAAAATGTAATCTTAGACTCTCCACATGTTATTTTTAATAGAGGGTTTAGCTGGGTGGTTTGGACAATGGTATATTCATCCTGTTTATTTCACTAGGAATCTGGGTGTTCCTGAAAGAGTGACTTCAAGCTCTCAACACCTGTTGGATTTTGATTTGTCACAAACCAGGGATATTCATTGGTGAAGATTTTTCACGAGGGCTTTGTGAGCATCCTTAAAGCATTTTCTCTGCACTCCTGGAAATCTCTTGCTACATTAAAGCTCAGGGTAATGATATGTTTCAAGAGACTAGTTGGTAGTGAACAGTGCAGACTATGCATAAATAGAATGTCAGTTCGGCAGATGCTGGTTTGAGAGAGGATGCCGGAATTACTTCACCTATTCTTATAATGGATTGGGATGACTTTGAGGGCTGAGCATTATTGGTAACTCTCTGATGCTTTGAGGTACCTGCTGTAGTTAGTCCATGTCTTCAAATCCTAAAAGAGGACAGACATCACTCATGCCCAGAGTAATAAATGTTGCCTCAATCTTCAGAGTTTCTCAGGTACACAGGAGGCAGTGGTGTAGTTTGTTACCGACATACATCTTTGCTGCAAGGTGGTTCCCAACATCTGTTCCACTGTTCCCCAGATTTTGTGCTTATTGTCCACCCAGTGTTTTTCTAAAATTTATTAAGATACAGCGCGGAATAGGCCTTTCTGGCCCTTCAAACCGCGCTGCCCTGCAAACTACCTACTTAACCCTAGCCTAATCACAAGACAATTTTTATTGACTTACCAACCCCAGTACGTCTTTTGACTGTGGGAGGAAACCAGAGCACCTGGAGGAAACCCATGCGGTCACAGAGAGAAAATACAAACTCCTTACAGACAGTGGCAGGAAGCGCAGTGCAGATCTTAGTTTACAATTCATCCATTTATACACCAGTGAACAAGTTAACAAAGGAATGGAACTTGGGATAAGAATGTTGAAATACATAAGCACACACAAAGTGCTGGTGGAACTCAGAAAATCAGGCTATGGAGGGGAATAAACAATCAATGTTTTTGGCAGAGACACTGCATCAAGACATCAGCTTGATCAGCTGAGTTCTTCCAGCACTTCATCAGAATCAGGTTTGTCATCACTCACTTACAATATGTTATGAAATCAGTTTTTCTTCTGCAGTGGCAGCAGTATAATGCAATACATAAAATGCTACAGGACTGTGCAAAGGTCTTAGACACCCAAGCTAGATTTATATACTTAAGACTTTTACACAGTACTGTAAATGATTGCATACCATCTGGACAGTGAAAGTGAGGGTCTCTTTCACCTATGGTTTATCTCAGCTTCCCATGTGATTGCTACATAACTGAAAATCCTACGCACCTTATAAATTCAAGCATTTGAATTTCTGGAAAAAGAACATTTTAAATCATTAATTTTCTGTGGTTATCTCTTGGATGCACTTTAAGTGATACTGATGGTAAAACTGCAAAGCATTGCAAATATCTCCTACTGTAGCCCAGAAGGTGGTAGATATCATTCTGGGCTAAGTTGATCTTTACAGAGAGCAGCAATGTACTTCTTGTTCGACTCTGAGTTTATAGTTTCGACAACAGCAGGAGAGAAATTTCAATGAGTATCTCCTTATTGAATTTTAGACATCCTGAACACTTCTCCTGCTGAGATAAACAGAGTGAAATTTCTCCTCAAGATGGGTATGGTTTTCTGCTGAGATCCTATCTTCCAGCTTCTTTCTTTCTCGAGCACCAGTGTGCCCCAAACTCATTCACTGTCATGCTGTGCTTCAAGAGGAATACCAAGTAATGAACACAGCAGCTCATCAGTGTAAATCCTGAACTGAAGACTTTTATCTCCTAGCACACCAATCCATGATCTTCCTTGCTATAATGACTCTAGAAAGCACAAAAACAATTGCAGAATCACAGGAAGGACCAGCAACTGCCTTATTTAACAAGTAGGTATTTTTCATGCTGCCTAATGTGTCATCATGCTTGCTAGAATGTTCAGCTCCGAAAATGGCTGCAGCCACCATCCGATTACCACTGCACATTGGCCCCATGGTGAGCATAAACTCAACTAGCTTTGGTATTGTACAAGCTAACACTATCACCTCAAAGCCAGCCAGGCAATTGAACTACAAGTATGTCGCTGTGCATGAATTACCATACCGGAACCTATTTAACAGGCAGAGCATCCAAACACTGGGTGCAATGAAGCTGTTTGAAGCCAATCTCTCAATGTAATTGAATGGGACTTGTGAACAAAATGGAAATCTCCTTGGAGTGACATCGAATGAATATTACTTTCACGCAGTTGAAGGTGCAAGTGAGGAATTGGTTGTATCTTGGTTTGCAATAAAATCACTGAAAGATCAGGAATGCAGATTGATGCTCCCTTGAAGAATGTATGCATCATTTACATAGCTTCAACTATGTAAGCACTTGGATTATATTTAACCTGACATCTGTTGAAGCTGTATGGAACTAGATGGTATAATAAAAGGTTTTCAAATGTCCATTTAAAAGTTGTAACATGGGTTTGAATCAAGTAAGGATTGACGGAATGCGACAGTGTCCTTCCTTCTGTATATTAGTTCTGTCATTAAGAAAAAAATTCTAACTATTTCCAAGTAGTTATGGATTCGTATTGTAAGATCAAAATAAATCCTTCTCTAAGTAACACTATTTTGGCACTGAGACTGTGATGAAGCTGATGATTGTAAGTAATGAAAAGCCATGGATGAAGGAAGGCAGTGATAAGAAAAATTATAGGGAAGGAGCAGAGTTTTTTTTTATGTCCCTTTGCTGGAGGCAGCAACTGCTTGCATAACCCACCAGCATGCAATTTAATATTTTAACTCTGACAATGTGCAAGCTTTGTAAAAACAAAAGCATGTACCGTATTAGACACACAGAGTGTAAAGATAATGGCCAGATAATGTGCTGTTTAAAAGGAATATTTCAGTCACTGTCACGAGTAACAATGTGTGAGCATAAATCACAGAAGACAAACGTTGTGGTTGTTTGAATGCTGCAATAGCCTCCTTTCCCAAAGTCCTAAAGAGTATAACACTACTGGGTGCTTTTTCCGTCTCCCATTCATGATATCTGGTCATTCATTAATTCACTCCATAAAAGGATTAGTATTTTGAAATGGCTACAGAAAAGTTACTTACCCATGATGAATGAATGTGAAGGCTGCTCTAACTAAAAACTGCTCAATACTTACATCACGAGCATTATGGAAATATACACTCAGTCTGGCACTGAATAAAGTGGCTGCAGAGTGTATGTTCGTGGTCTTCTACTGCTGTAGCCCATCCACTTCAAGGTCTGGTGGTTTGTGCTTTCAGAGATGCTCTTCTGCATACCGTTGTTGTAACACATGATTATTTAGGTTATTGTCATCTTCCTGTCTGCTTGAGCCAGTAACCTCATTCATTTACAAGGTGTTGTCACCCAAAGAACTGACACTCACTGAATGTATTTTATTTTTGTTTTTTGAACCATACTCTGTAAACTTTAGAGATGACTGTGTGTAAAAATCCTAGGAGATCAGAAGTTCCTGAGACTGAATCTCAGGGGGATTGAGCTCAAGAGTAGAGAGCTCATGTTGCAACTCTACAAATCTCTGGTGAGACCGCATTTAGAGTATTGTGTTCAGTTCTGGTCACCTCATTATAGGAAGGATGTGGAAGCTATGGAGAGGGTGCAGAGGAGACTTACCAGGATGTTGCCTGGATTGGAAACCAAGTCATATGATGCACCATCAATAACTCTCAGAGACGGGAGGCGAATAATAGGCTTTTATTAGCAGCAAAATGGAGCACAGCATCTCGGAGACTGAGGGGGGGGAGCAGTGCCACCAATCACCTTTATACAGGGGTCTGTGGGAGGAGCCACAGGAGCAGTCAGCAGAGGGGCATGTCCAGACAGCTATACATAGTTTACCACATCAGATGAAGCAAGGTTAGCAGAGCTGGGGCTTTTCTCTTTGGAGCATAGAAGGATGAGAGGGGACTTGATAGGGTCTGCAAGATTATGAGAGGCATAGATAGGGTGGATAGCCAGTACCTGTTTCCCAGGGCATGAATAGCAAACACCAGAGGGCATATGAACACAAAGTTAAGGGAGCGAAGTTTAGGGGAGACATCAGGGGTAAGTTTTTTACACAGAGTGTTGTGAGTGCCTGGAATGACTTGCCAGGGATGGTGGTGGAGGCTAAAACATTAGGGGAATTTAAGAGCCTCTTGAGCAGGCACACGGATGAAAGAAAAATGGAGGGTTATGGGGTAGCTTGGGTTTAGTACTTTCTTTTAAGTAATATATGGGTCGGCACAACATCGAGGGCGGAAGGGCCTGTAGTATTCTAGTGTCTGGTGTCTAGTGAAGGGCAGTGGTGGAATAATGAATGCTAACGGAATGAGAGATAGAAACAGAAGAAATTCTGCAAATGCTGGAAATCCAGAGTACACCAAATATGCATAGGATCAAAAGAGAAAAATTTGATATAAACATTCTAAATCACATATTCAAATTCACCAAGTGCTGGAGGAATTCAGCAGGTCAAGTAGCATTGATGGAAATGAATAAACAGTCAATGTTTTGAGCCGTGATCCTTCATCAGGACTGGAAAAGAAGGAGGAAGCAGTCAGAATAAGAAGCTGGAGGAGGGGGAGGAGTATAAGCTAGGAAATGCTAGGTTGGTAGGGGGAAGGGGAGGAAGTGAGAAGCTAGGAAGGTGAGAGGTAGAGAAGAAGGATTCTGATCATGGGAGAACGGGAAGGAGAAGGGGCCCCGGGGGAGGTGATAGGCAGGTGATAAGGAAAGAAGTAAGTGGGGAGCTAGAGTGGGGTATTGAAAAAAAAGAAGTGGGAGGGTGAAAAATTATTGTAAGTTTCCATCCCGTCGGAGATTCAGACAGAATATGAGGTGTTGCTCCTCCAGCCTGAGAGTGACCTCATTGTGCTATTAGAGGAGGTCTTGGACTGACATGTCAGAATGGGAATGCGGATTGAATTTAAAATATTTGGCCACCAGGAAATCCTACTTTTTGTGGATAGAGCAAAGCTGCCCAACAAAGCAGTCTTACAATCTATGTCGGGTCTCACCAATGTGGAGAGAGCTGTATCAGGAGCACCTGATGCAGAAGACAATCACAACAGTTTTGCAGGTGAAGTGTTGCCTCACCTGGAAGAACTGTTTGGGGTCCTGAATGGAGATAAGGAATGAGGTGAATGGACAGGTATAGCACTTCTGCTTGCAGGGATGCGTGCCAGAAGGGAGGTTAGTGGGGAGGGTCGAATGGACAAGGGAATCATGGAGGAAGAGTGGAGAGTTTGTGGGGTGGTGGTAAGGATGTGTTTGGTGGTAGGGTCCCATTGAAGATGACCACAGTTGCACAGAATAATATGCTGGATGTGGCAATCCATGGGGTGGTAGGAAAGGACAAGAGGAACTCTATTCCTGTTAAGGTGGCAGGAAGATATGGTGAGGACAGATCTCCCGGAAACAGAGGAGATGTAGGTGAGGACAGCATCAATGGTAGAGGAAGGGAAACCTTATTCTTTGAAGAAGGAGGACATTGCTGATATGCTGGAAAGGAAAGCCTCATCTAGGTGTAGATGCAGTGGAGAAGAAGAAACTGAGAAAAGGAGATAGCATTTTTACAGGAGAATGAGTGGAAAGAGTTATAGTCAATACAGCTGTGGGAGTTTTTAGGTTTATGAAAGACATCAGTAGTCAATTTGTCTCCAGAGATTGAGAAAGGGAGGGAGGTGTCAGAAATAGACCAAGTGAATTTAAGGCCAGGGTTAAAGGCAAAGTTGAAGATGTTGATGAGCTCAGCATGGGTGCATTAAGTAACACCAATATAGTCCTCAATGTAGAGCTGGAATAGGCAGCATAATACAAGGACAACTACCACTGAATGTGATGGCCACAAATCAACGGCTGGCCTTAGGCCCTGCAATGGTCTCTCTAAAGATGGCGAGAAATGGTCTTGCTGGGGTGTATGGGAGATGATGTATCTGCAGTCTGACCACAGGTACCTACTGTTTCATCATTGCACCACTTCTTACAGCATGGGATGCGGCATGTTAATAAGTTTTGTGCATTGTGAATTACTAAGTGAGGGCTGCATCCAAGTGGAGAATGTATGTGAATCGTGGACATCAGCTGTCATTTGGTGAGTGATGGATCTGTGGTAGATTGAAAAGTATTCAAGTTTATTAGTGCAGCTGGCTTTCACTGACGATGAATTGTATCACATTTTTGTATTTCTTGCAGTGTCTATTCCACAGTCATCTCCTCCCATTCCCTCCTGAGTGATCTCCTGTGAACAGAGGATAATCACTCCTTCCCTCTGCCAACAGCCCCAAGGTCACCAGTACCGTGTTGGAAAATTAAGGATGTCAATCTCCATCCTATTACACTTTTTGAGAGGCACAGCTGAAGCTATAATAGTCCATAATGTCCTGATGCAGACTTGAACCCAAAATGTCAACAATTCCTTCTCCCCATCTCTATTCCCACCCCTGCTCAGACAACCTGCTGAGTTCCTTTAGCAGCTTCATACAGCAGCTATCCAGGAAGATGGAAGCTGTCAGAAGAAAACATCAAATGCTTTATACACTTAGAGGCAAAGAAAAGTGGTAAATACTTAACGTAAATCAGCTAAACTTTGAAACTTAATCCCCTGGTTTAGTGGAAGATGTAAAGGAACCCCTGCACAGTAAGACATATTAGGGTCTGGAGACAAATTTAATTTGGAGTGCAATCCTTTACAATTACTGATTGAACAAATGCAGCATTACATTGGAAAGCAGTGCGACTCTCTGCATCCTGTGCACAAATTTCAAATAACCCTTCATTTGAATTGACTGCAGATAGCATTGCCACATCAGTCTAACCCCTCGAGCACCCTGCATACATCATTACCTGTTACTTCCATCAATGGATCCATCATGAATTAGAACACAAGTTATTTTCTAATGTTAAAAGCTTTTCTGATTTACTATTAATTTTACAACAATAATGTCTCCTCATTTTTGATTACTGAGACTCTTTGATCATTTTGCACAAAAATGGGCTTAGTACTTATTTCATTCTACTTGTTCTTTCTTGTAAAAATTGAGGGTAATTTATGTTTTTCTTGTGCTTGTTGTTATTCGATGCCATGTGCCTGTGATATTGCTGCAAGCATTTTTCATTGCACCTGTACTTGTGAATGTGACGATAGACTTGACATTGACTTCATAGTACTTTATCCAAGTAGATGTCATCTTTTCTGATGATGTGTGACAGGTCATGCCTTTCAGCGAATTACATGTAAAAATTAACAGATGCACCTATTTAGATCTGTTTATAAGTTCCAAGTTTCAACGTGCATTTATTATCAAACCTTGAGATTTGTTTACCTACAGGCAGCCACAAAGCAAGAAGCCAGAAAGAGCTCAATTAAAATATTAAATAAAATAAAGAATAACACCTGATGTGAAGAGAAAGAGAAAAAAAATGCAAACAACAGCAGTCCGAACCAAATGGAGTCCTTACATCTGAACCCTGGAGGAGCCCAGAGTAGGTCCAAAGCCTTGGTACCAGTTCATCATACTAGCGGGTATGGAGCACAGCAGCTGGGTCAGTCTTCATACCCTCAGTGCCTTGGAGAGAGGAGTGAAAATCATGGAAGATTGATCAAAGTTAGCTCTCTTCTCCGATCCCAACACCTGTCTGGGTCCATATTTCAATTGTCTAAACAGCATACCGTACCTTGCGCTAGGACCCAGGCACGGCTGCAGAGAAAGGACGGGGGCCTAGGCCATGCCTCCTAGCAACTCACTACAGGCCCATATCTGGCCACCAAACCCGAAGCCACTCTTGATTTCTCCAAATCGACTTGGCACCCAGAGCAATCCAACCTCACACCCGGGCCAGTTGTATGGGCATTGAAGCTCCTCTGCCTCGACTTCTCCTTTCTGAATGGCTCACTCCATCTGCAACGTACCAACACAGTTCATCCCTCGAATTTGCTTCGCCTTCGCTCGCCTCTTCATTGTTTGTGGTGATAATTTACCACAATTTACTTCAGAAAAGGGGTTATTAGTAATGCTTTCAGTCGAATTTCTTGCCTTTTGATCTACCAGTGAGCTGTCACATGTATTCGGTAGTGCCATCTAAAACCAGAATCTTTAGTAGTATTATGTCTAAACCTCCATAAAACTGAAATGGGGTCCATTCATTTCCTACAAATAGAAAGACTGCTGGCAAGTCAAAGGATGAGCAAGGCTTCTACCTTGACCTGATTGAAAAGTGATGGCATCACCTTTAAGTCTGGGTTGGCACTCTGCAGGAGCAAAGCAACTGATATTCTCACTTGCCCTTTCTTCCAAGCAATGTAATTCCTATGACATAATAATCCAATAACATTTGAAGCACCCAAACAAATCTGCATCCAATGTACTGTCAGACTTTGCATGGTTTGTTTTTGACAATTTCTACCTCTTGACCCTTTCACCAAAGGGATCTTTTTTACTAATTATTTTGAAAACCTCATGACCTTCTTAGCTCAATGGAGAAGAATCCCATCCTCAAATCTTATTCTGAAGTGCAAGTCCTTCATTCCAATAACTATTTCTCTTATTTTTTTCTGTTCCTCCACCAAGGCCTTCACATCTTTTCTAATGTTCAGTGGACAGACATGACTCAATAATCTTACTGTCGGTAAAACTATTTTGTAAAGGTTCATTGTAACTTGATCACTTCATAAGTTACATCACCAATTCTGAAGGTGCACTTCTAACTGTATTTTCATGTCAGGGCTTCTTACACTCACTTATTTGCTTCTCAAATCAACTGTTCATTTCCTTCCATCAACTGTCCATTTGCCTCTATAGGTGCTGCCTGACCTACTGAGTTCCTCCAGCATTTTGTGTGTTGTTCCTAATTTTACATGACTGTCTTTGCTGCAGGTTACTTAGTACTTGAGATTAACAAAAAAGAGGACCTCTTATTTAAATGTACTATTAAACTTAATCTCAATCCTCATTTATGGAAGAAAATAGAATCCTTCAGTCATCAATAATCCAATTCTATGGTGTAGGTTGTGTCCTTAGTCCAACTCTCTGTTTAGCAGAACTAATCCCCCTTAATATATTGAACACTTCAACAAATTAGCCTTTATCTATTTTACAGGCCTAGGAAATAGTCGCAGGTTAGTTAATCGCTGCTTGGAAGTTAATATGGGTTGCATTCCATTTGCAGTATCATCTCCAAGGTGAATATATTCTTCCTAACATACAGAACCTAGAAGTGCTATCAAGACTCTCGGTTTCCTTTAACATGGACTAGTTATTGCTGCAGTATAACTTCTGGCAGCTTGTATTATAGCCCTCTTGATATCAAGGTCAGCATTCCACTGACTTCTTCATTACTTTCTGTAGCGATGAACATGCTCCTCTAGTCTCTCTGGTCTTCCAACATTTCTATTTTGCACCAGTTTGAAACTATACTGTTCTAAGTGAATGGGATTGTATTTCCTTCTTTGAAATCTCCTTTGCCTGACCTTATTTAATATTGATTTCTTTGGGATTTCTACCACATTTTTCCTTGACTGTAAGCACTGATACAAAATAACATTACCCCATCTTCTCCATTTCCTTATTTTCATTTACTACATTTTAAGGGATGTACTTCATTTCTTGTGGATGTACTTCATTTCTATGTATACCTGTCTGGACATGCCCCTCTGCCAACTGCTCCTGTGGCTCCTCCCACAGACCCCTGTATAAAGGCAATTGGAGGCTCCTCCCTCAGTCTCCGAGATGCCGTGCTCCGTTTTGCTGCTAATAAAAGCCTATCGTTCACCTCCCGTCTCCAAGAGTTGTTGATGGTGCATCACTTCTCAACATGTTATCTTAATTGAATATAAGAGCAAAAAGGTATTTGTTTTTGTTCTGTTATCCTTTTGAAGTTTCATTTCACATGTTCTTTCTGAAGGTTCGATTTGTCATGTGTTGTTGTTCTTTCATCTTCCCATTGTCACGAACTGCACAAGTGTGCTTTAAACTTCATGTCTCCTCTTTCTTTGGCATTAATGCTTCCCTTGTCCCTTCAATTGTTCATCTCTGTTGTTGTCACCTAGTAACATGAACAAATTTTATATCATATTAGGTTCTTTCCTGAACGCCCACTGAAAAGCTATTGTTTCTATGTATTAACGTTACCAAGGTTACCATAGATAGCCTTTGCCTCGTAACATGGAAGTTAGATCTTAAATCTTGAATTTTTGGCAGTTGTTTTGCATATCTCCCTGCCAAGCACAGCCTTGATCTTGATGTGAATATCAACATAAAACTGCAGGTGCTGGAAATTTAAAATAAAAATACAAACTACCAGAAATATTCAGCAGGTCAGGCCACATGAAGGGAAACAGAGCTGCAACATACCTTGTTGAAGATACTTTGCCAGAACGGGGAACAGCTCACCTCACCTCAATAAGGTCCCGATTCTGATTAAAGATTTTGATCCAAGAAGTTAATTTTGTTTCTTTTATTCATAATATGTTCACTAAGATAAATGCTCATGTACCACTCCACTAATAAATAAGCTGGCTCACTATTCATCATTAAGGCTTCTTTACAACCATCCAAACACCACCCCAAACTTGTTCTGGAACAAATGGTTTCAGGAAATGTTTGTGAACATGCAGGCACTACAATCACAGTCTTTATGATAATCCCAATTAAAATCATTTTGATTTTGCTGCCTGATTGACAATTCTCTATGTTTACCGATGCTGCCAATGTCTGCATGCTCAACTTCAACTACAGTCTAAAATGTTTCTCCATTTCTCAATTCAACTGTTCATAATACTCACTTATAAACACACTGACTCTCTCTTGATCACAACTACCTCCACCCTATTTTCTGAAAGGACTCAATCTCTTTCTCTCACTTTCTCTGTGTCCACCATATTTGTTCTTAAGATGATGCTTTCTGCTACAGGACAACTGAAATACCCTCCTTTTTCGGGAAATATGGCCTTTCTTCCACTGGTGGCTGACGAAGCTCTTACTGGCATTTCTTACACTTTCTTGAGACCTGCTCTCAAGGCCCCCCAGCCTCCAATCCCCTCCCCCTGGCTTCAAGACAGAACAAAGATACAGTATAGTTCCCTTGGTCCTCACTTTTCACACCACTGCAGTCTCTTTCCTTGTGTATCATCATTTCTGTTTCTGTCAGCTGCAATCGGATCCCACCACCAATGACGACATACCCTCCTCACCTTCTTGTGCTTTCTGCAGGGAACTCTCTCTTCACCGGTCAGCCCATTCCTCCCCACCCACCTTTTCTTGCCACCTGGCAATTTCCCCTGCAGATGCAGCACTAGTGCCTACGTCTCCATCCTCACCACTAAGCAGGGACCTAAACAGATGAGGTTCCCATACAGCTCCTCCTGTCTCATCTATTTGCATTTGTTGCTCTTGATCTGGCATTCTCTACATCAATGAAACCAAGTGTAGACTATGTGACTGTTTTGTGAAGCACCTGCGCCCTGTCCACAATGGCCATCTGGATCTACTCTCAGCATGCCTTTCCGGTTTCCTTTCCCCCTTCTCACACCAATCTGTCAGTCCCTGGACTGCTCCACTGCTACAGTGTGGCCAAACACATACTAGAGGAGCAACTCTTCATATTCCACTTGGGTAGCCTTCAAACCAATGCTATGAACATTCAACTCTCCAGTTGCCGGTAACCCACACCACTATGTTCCTTCTCCGTTTACACAAGTTCTAACGTTCAACGTTCAAAATATCAAAATAAATTTACTATCAAAGTACCTACTTTATATGTTACCATATACAAACAGAGATTCATTTCCTTGCAGGCATTTAAAAAAGAGAAATGTAATTGAATTTAACAAAAATTATACATAACAAAGACTCAAAACCAACTAATGTGAAAAAGACGGACTGTGCGAATATAAATACCCAGAATATGTGTTGTAAAAAGTCCTTGAAAGCAAGTTGAAGGTGAGTCTCTTTGTTTTCCTTTTACATTCTTCTTCCCAACCCCAGCACATCTCATGCCTCATTAACTAGATCTATTACTCTTCCCCAGATGCTTTTACCTACCCATCATCCCTCCCTTATCTGATTTGACCTATCACTTCCCAGCCTGTCCTAACACTCCCTTACACCTCTATATTGTCTCTCTACACTCCCAGTCACAAGGTAGGATCTTGGCTTCGAAACACAACCATCTTTCACTCCAAGGATGCTGCTGAAGCTTCTGAGTTCCTCCAACAATTTGTTGTTTGCTCCAGATTCCAGCATTTGCTGTCTCTTGTGTCTCCAACTTAATTTTTTTTTTGCTTTTTGTCCCCATTGGTTCCCCCTTAACCAAAACTAGCCCTTCAACTTCATCATGTTCTTTCATTCTTATCTTATACTTGTATATTTTGATCACATTCTTAACAATCTATTATTAATTTACTTATTATTCATATATATTATATATCACATGGCTACATGATACAAAATTAATTTAGTCTGGGGAAATATTCAGCACAGCACTCATTTGCATAAAGAATAAAGCATAAAGCAGCCACACACATTATTTCAACTTTTTCCTTTAATGTAACTTTTTTATTTTATTACCTGGCTTAACTGCTCCCCATATCTCAGTTTCCTCTTCAACCATGATGCCTAAAGCATATTTTTGCTCTTTTACCTCTTAAATCTATTATTTATACTACCTCTCCCACCCAAGCCTTGTAACAACTTACTGTTGAAAGTGCCTTTTTAATCCTTATTTTTAGGATTCTGGTCTTAGTCCTGATCACAATTTAGTTTCAATATTACAATTCATCATGGAGCACCCGTGCTCTGTCTATAATGGCCATCTTGAGCTTCTGGTTGCATGTCTTTTTAATCCTCATCCCCATTCGCACTCTGTGCTGTCTGTCCTTGGCCTGCTCCACTGTCACCAGGAGCTCAGGTACAAACTAGAAGAATAAAACTTAAGATTAGAAGCCTCATCGTGAATATTAAACTTTGTAGTTTCTGGTAAGCATTCTCCTGTGTTCCTTTCCCATTCCTACAGCTTCACCCTTTCCCACATCACTTCTCATGAATCCATTCCCATGCTAATTTGAAGTTCTTTTTTTTTCATTTTGTTCCTGACGCCTTCTATTCTCCAAACAGAACTTCTTTTCTACTTTTTTTGCTGATGGTTGAAATAGGAATCATGATTTATTGATCCTGACTTGCTGGTGACTGATAAACTGGGTATATGTCATCTTTTCTCCTGGCACTAGGATGTCAACAAATTAAATAGATATCCACTCACATAATATGCTAGCTTAATGGTTCGTCCTTGCATTGCATACAACCAATTCATCATGGTATCTAAGGAAATCTCGTAATCCATTTCTGAAACTGAAATAGTTCAAATCATACTTAAATGCATACATACATAGGCAGTTGTAAGGCAAGGAAAACGTCTCTAGATTTGGGAGATTTCTAGGCCTCGAAACAGATGTAGCAGACAAAAATTGTACAAACATGGTTTTAATCAACTTTCCGCGTGTCTGTGAGTTAGTTATTGGCAGAATTTAAAATTTTAATAATTTTGATGACTTTGCACCTCTTAACACAGACACATTGTAAGTCTGAATCATGTCTGCCACTGTTCTCTCACAGCTTTTAATAACACTGCTTTCTTAAACTGAGCATTATTTACAGATCATCAGCATTGAGCCTGCAGCCATAGGCTAACTGCTGAATAATTCTCTGCCACACATCGGGAATACTGACCCGAAGTGGGATTAGTCACCAAATGACAAGCTTCCATCCTCAAATCAAATTTGCCAGAATGGGAAAAAGGAAACTTGTTTGATTTTCGTCAGATCAGAAATGAGTGGAAATATATCAGAAGAGGTAGCCTTCCTGGAAGGAAATTACCAGGAAGTTATCTGTAACACTATAAATGTTTTCTATGAGTTTAAATATCGAGCTTATCTAAAGCAGGTTTTTCATTTTGCTGGAGTTTTATATCAGCGCAACAGTGATTATCTCAGCCGATACTACCTGCAGGATTATAAGGCAAGATTTTTAAGAGGAACGGTGATCCCTATTGACTGCAACATCAAAGCAGAAACTTAAGTTTGTTGGTACTTGAACTTTGTCCATTTGACGTCCTAACTGTGCATATTTGTCTGATCACCTAATGAGTGACGGACCCAGGGAAAGTATAAGATAGACTAAGAGTCTTTCCAGGGGAAGTTTGGACTGCATTATACATATTTTGTTAAAAACCCATAGCAGTCTGGATCTGCTTGTGGTCTTTAGCCTTTAGCCATTTCTCATTCTCTGAAGTTCCATATTGCAAATTGACAGAAGTTGCCTACGCTGTTCAACACTTTTCAAGGTGTGCAAAATGGTTGAACATGTGGTCTGACTAGAATTCAATCATCTGCATCTGTGTGTGCACCAACCTCCATACTCAGCCACAGTTGTATAGTGCATCTTCATTGAAAGGCGCAATAACAGAATATGTCCACAAGATGGTGAGACTTCCAATCTTATGTGTTTAGGTTTGGCAAAATTCAAGGAACTCTGTTAATAGCCCATCGGGACAAGGAAGATACAAGCACTTTCCAGACACTGTGACAGAAAAGGGATTTTCATTATGTGTTTATCCTTTGGTGATACTCTAATTGTATGTTAAGTTAAAGTAACTGATCTGAAACCTCAAATTCACTTTAGTCTATTCATAATCATATTGTTCTAAAGGTTAATTTAAATACACTGAAAATAATGAATATTCAATCCATTATATTAATAACTACAGCAATGATCAAGGTTGAATTGTAATTTCATAACTAAATTGCTTGACTTTTTGATATGCTTGAAATGAAGTTTTTCCAGTAAAACATTGGGCCAAGATTATCCTTGATTCTGCTGCTGCCTTGTGTTTCTTCTCCTTAGCCACTTGCTACCCCTGTGATGGACACTGACTCTTTGTGGCCTCCAAGCTTCACTGCTGTGGCAGTCCCACAAAACACAGTGGTCTGGCAGAAGCAACTAGTTCTCGGGCGACTGGATGTGAGAGTATGCCAACAAACTTCTTGCTTACCCTCCACTAGCTGTGCTTTCAAAGATCTTTTCAACTGTCTGTAGATGATAAATGATTTAAAATTAAAGAACAAACAATGCTGACCTGGTTTGATGAGTGCTGTTTAGTTGTTGCTGATCTAAGCTGTCTGGGTGGAAGTAACACATTTCCTGCTTGTCAGCACAAAGCTTTTGTCTTTTATCACCGGACTCAGCACAGAATCCAGAGCCAGAGCAAAGGGTCAGATACCAAGACAATAAAGCTATTCAGCCCATTTCTGTAAACTTTCAGTATCTTCCCATCTAATGATGACGGGCCAACTGGTCTACAGTTCTCCATTTTCTTCTCCTCCCACCTCTCTCCTGCACCACCTACTTTGTTCAATAGCAAGGTTACATTTGACACATTCATTCAAATGGAACCATTCTGGAGTTGCAAGTTGAAATTTTGAAAGTTTCATTGATCAATAGCTACAACCAGCTCTTCAAAGCTCTGGCATACAATTCATCAGGGTCATAGCGTTTTATGCCTTTCAGTCCCAAGTAATTGTTCACTAATGTTAATATTTTTAAGCTCATTCACTCTTGACATACAGTTTTTCACTATTTCCATGGAGGTTACTCTGTCTGCTTCTAATAAAATTGACAAAAATATTTACCTTCTTCTGCCCCTCAATTTACTTCTTGCAAGATAATTTCTTCTGCATCAATCCGTGAAAAGAATGCATCAGCAATTCTGAATTATCCACTGTAAATTTTATTGGAACAAAATGCACAGTTAAGTCATTATAATTGAAATAATATTGACAAATAAAATCTTGTAAGCAGTGCCATAAGTTCCAGTTCAAGATCAAGTTTACTTGTCATTGCACCATACATGAATATAGATAAGTGAAGCAATATTTCTCCAGGGCCAAGGTGCAAAACTTATTACCAACAGCACACATCACACTACACACTGCACATAGCACATAAGTGCAAATAGCACATATGGTTACAATTTCAGAGAAGCATAAAAAAAATATAACCCAAGTCCCTGAGTGGCATGACTGTAGAATTGATGGTAAGTTGTTCTGGTCTAGCTTGTTCTTGCACTGAGAGAACACTGCAGAGCAGCAGAGAGCAAACACCGGAAGGCAGCACAGAGTAAACGCTGGAGTGCAGATCCAAGCTAACACCGGTAAGCAGCACCGAGCGAGCATCAGAGGCTGACACTGAACGAACATCAATGGACAGCAAAGAACAAAGGCTGGAGGTTTGCAACAAGCAAATACTGGTGGGCAGCACTGACAGGAGGGGCCAGCCTCCAACCAAAGTATAGATTTCTGTGTGCCCCACAGAGACTCTTTCATACTGTCTCTGTGCTTTCTCTCCTGGTTGGCTGCAAAAGGCGACCCCCCCCCCCCCTCACGGCCTCGGCCTAGACCTCACCTCAACTGAGGCAATTCAACTCCCTCCATTGTCGGTCTGAGCAATGAACTAATGAACAGGTCTTGCAATATTCTACCTTACCAATGTCCAACAGGGTCTTGGGATCACAATAAAAATGTCCAAAACAATCACTCACACTGCAAACCAATGGTACACAACACATCTGTGTAACAGCACAACAATGGTACACAATAAGTCCAACTCCATCAAGTCACTGATGGGATAATCCTGCAGTACTTGATTTTCTTAGTATCCAGCAATGACTTGCAATCATAAAAAAGACATACAAGATGAACACGTAACCTTTGATTGGACCCAGAGTGACCAGTGTGCCTGTGCGTGCCACCACTTTAAAAGATATAACAAACTTGGATGCCAGTATCAGTCACTGTCAAATACACATGGTCCAAATTTTCTTTCACTTTTATGACTATCCTGACTCCCCCTACCTTGACTCATAATTACAATACCTGCAGATTAAAGGGACACTCAAGTAAATTTCTTGTTGTGATGCTGATTCAAAGTATAAAGGGGACTATTCACACCTTCTCTTGATGAATCGCATGTTTCTTTTTATGCCCCATTATCATCTTATTCCACCTAGGATGATAAATCCTTTTTGAAATTTAATCATTCCTGCAAGAGGTTTTCTTTCTTATCTCTCCTTCTCCCTCATCCATAAAACCATAAGACACAGGTCATCGGGCCAATCGAGTCTGTCCACCATTCCATCATAACTAACTTATTATCCTTCAGTTTCATTCTCCTGCCTTTTCCCTGTAATCTTTGATGTCCTTACTGATCAAGAACCAATCAACTTTCATTGGAGGCAATGAATATCACCACCCTCTTGCTAAATAAGTTCCTCATCATCTCTTTTCTAAACGTCACCCATACTTTCTAAGTCTGTGCCCTCCGATCCTAGATTCCCCCACTATAAGAAGCGTCCATGCCATGTCCAGTCTATCCAGGCCTTTCAATATTTGATTGGTGTCAATCAGATTCCACCTCATTCTTCTAAGATCCAACGTGTACAGGCCCAGAACCATCAAACACTAACCCTTTCATTCCCGAGATCATTCGCGTAAACCACCTCTGGAACTTCTCCAAAAACAGCACTTTCTTTTTTCAGACATGGAACCCAAAATTGCTGAAAATACTTAAAATGTCATCTGACCAATACCTTATAACGTCTCAGCATTACTTCCTTGCATTTATATTCTAGTCCTCTCAAAATGAATGACTCAACCAACAAAGTTAATTTTCAGGGACTCATGCATGAACACTTGCAAGACCCTCTTCATTTCTAATTTATGAATTTGCTCCCCATTTAGAAAATAGTCAATGTCTTTATTCCTTCTACCAAATTACATGATAATAAATTTCTTTGCACTGTATTCAATTCACTCTTTACACCTTAAGACTGTGCCCTCTTGTGCTAGCGACTGCAGCCCTGGGAAAAAGCTTCTGACTATCTATATGATCAATGCCTCTCATCATCTTATACGCCTCTATCAGGTCACCTCTCATCCTCCTTCGCTCCAAGGAAAAAAGGGCCGAGTTCACTCAACCTATTCTCATAAGGCATGCTCCCCAGTCCAGGTAACATCCTTATAAATCTCCTCTGCACCCTTACTATGGTTTCCACATCCTTCCTGTAGTGAGGCAACCAGAACTGAACACAATACCCCAAGTGGGGTCTGACCAGGGTCCTATATAGCTGCAGCATTACCTCTCTGCTCTTAAACTCAATCTCTTGATTGATGAAGGCCAATGCACCATATGCCTTCTTAACCTCAGAGTCAACCTGCACAGCAGCTTTGAGCGTCCTATGGACACAGACCCCAAGATCCCTCTGATCTTCCACACTGCCAATACTATAATACAATACTATATTTGCTGTATGTACCCCTAGGGTTAATTTTTTCTGTGGACTATCACTTTAAAATGCTGAGAGAATGAGACTAATTTTTGGACACTGTTTGAGGGAGGGAGAGAGGGAGAGAGGGAGAGAGGGAGAGAGGGAGAGAGAGAGAGAGAGAGAGAGAGAGAGAGAGAGAGAGAGAATCGATGTTATGGTTTCTCTGAAGCTTGTTTACTTTTTACAAGGACAGTCACAGACACACAGAAAGACACAGCTCAGAGACAAGGTGTATTTGGTCAATGGAAGACACCAGTGAGTCGGTCGCCGGTTTAAACTTTCAGTAGCCCAAAAGGGGTGAGTTGAGATCGATCAAGAGCATTGATAAATGACTCTCACAAGTTCTGCAACTAGAAGAAGTTTTGCAGAGAAGAGAAGAGGGGAGAGGAGGGTTTGAAACAGAGGAACCTAGTAACAAAGAGATTGTGGCAATAGGCAAATTGCAGTGGGTTGAGGTCCTTGCTAAGGCAGGAATTGATTCTCTCAAAGCATTTCATCATCGTAGATGTGAGTGCTACTAGACAATAGTCGTTAAGGCAGCTCACACTAATCTTCTTGTGCACGGGTGTAATTGCTGCTCTTTTGTAGCAGGTGAGAACTTCCACCATTGCAGTGAGGCGTTCAAAATGTCCTTGAATACACCAGCCAGTTGGTTGGCACAAGTTTTCAGAGAATTACCAGGTACTCCATTGGGGCCTGCCTACCTTGCAAGGGTTCACCCTCCTTACAGACAGCCTGACATCGGCTCTGAGACAGAGATCACAGGGTCGCTGGGTGCAGCAGGGATCTTCACAACTGTAGCTTCATTCTCCATTATAAATCCCCTTCTGGGGAAGGGGTGAGTGACCTGCACAAGTGGGATGGGTTGCACCTGAACTGGATGGGAACCAATGTCCTTGGAGGGAGGTTTTAAACTAGATTTGCAGGGGGGGTGCGACGTGCAGAGGCAGAAGATAGAGCAGTTGGCACACAAGTAGAGACAGCTTGTAGGGAGTTTGTGAGGGAGGATAAGCAGATGATAGAACAAAGCACTCAGCCTGATGGTTTGAGATGTGTCTATTTAATGCAGAGTATCATAACCAAGGCAGCTGAACTCAGAGCATGGATCAATTCCTGGAACTATTATGTAGTGGCCATTACAGAGACATGGATGTCTCAGGGGCAGGAATGGCTGCTGAGTGTGCCAGGCTTTAGATGCTTTTAAAAAGACAGGGACAGAGGCAAAAGAAGTGGAGCGTGACATTGTTAATTAGGGATAGTATCGTGGCTGCAGAAAAGGAGAAAGTCACAGTGGGATTGCCTACTGAGTTAGTGTGGGTGGAAGTCAGAAACAGGATGGGGGCAATAACTCTACTGGTTGTTTTTTATAGACACCCCCCAATAGTAACAGAGACATCGAGGAGCAGATAGGGTAGAGTTTGTTAGTAGTGTTCAGAAAGGTTTCCTGACGCAATGTGTATATAGCCAACTAGAGGAGAGGTTGTACTTGATCTGATATTGGGAAATGAATCTGGTTAGTTGTCAGATCTCTTGGTGGGAGAGCATTTTGGAGGTAATGATCGCAACTCTATCTCCTTTACCATAGCGCTGGAAAGGAAGCGAAGCAGACAATTTGGGAAAACATTTAATTGGGGTAGGGAGAATATGATGCTATTAGACAGGAACTTGGGAGCAGATGTTCTCAGGGAAATGCATGGCAGAAACGTGGTAAATGTTCAGGGAACATTTGCATGGTGCTCTGTATAGGAATATTCCATTGAGAAACAGAAAGAATGGTAGGGTAAAAGAACCATGGTTTACAAAGGATGTAGAAAACCTAGTTAAGAAGAATAGAAAAGAAAGGCTCAAAAAACTAGGTACTGTTAGAGCCCTAGAAAATTATAAAGTTGTCAGGAAGGAGTTTAACAATGAGATTAGGAGAGCTAGAAGAGGCCATGAGAAGGCCTTTGCAAGCAGGATTAAAGATAACCCTGAAGCATTATACAAGAATGTGAAGAGCAAGAGAATGAGCCATGTGAGAAAGGACCAATCAAGTGTAAAAGTGGAAACATGGAGTCAGAGGAGGTAGCGGAGGTACTTAATGAATACTTTGCTTCAGTATTCACCAGGATAAAGGGTCTTGGCAATTGTGGATGTTGTGCATAGTCTTGAGGGTTGGCAGAAATTATGGTGGGACATCGATAGGATGCAGATCTGGGCTGGGAAGTGGCAGATAGAGTTCAAGCCAAATAAATATGAAGTAGTTCATTTTGGCAGGTCAAATTTGAAGACAGAATATAATATTAATGGTAAGACTCTTGGCAGTTTGCAAGATCAGAGGGATCTTGGGGTCCATGTCCATAGGACACTCAAAACTTCTGCGCTGGTTGACAGTGTTGTTAAGAAGGCGTATGGTGTGTTGGCAGTCATTAATCATAGGTTTGAGTTCAAGAGCCTTGAAGTAATGTTACAGCTATATAAGACCTTGGTCAGACCCCATTTGGAGCACTGTGTTCAGTTCTGGTCACCTCACTACAGTAAGGATGTGGAGAGAGTGCAGAGGAGATTTATAAGAATGTTGCCTGGATTGGAGAATGTGTCTTATGAGAATAGGTTGAGTTAATTTGGCTTTTTCTCCTTGCAGTGATGAAGGATGAGAGGTGACCTGATAGACATGTGTAAGATGATGAGAGCCTTTGATTGTATGGGTAGCCAGAGGCTTTTTTCCCAGGGCTGAAATGGCTTAATCTTAAGGTGCTTGGGAGTAGGTATGGGGGTGGGGGGGAATGTCAGAGGTAAGTTTTACACACAGAGAGTGGTGGGTGCATGGAACACACTGCCTGCAATGGTGGTAGAGGTAATACAATAGGGTCTTTTAAGGGACTCATAGACCGGTTACATGAAGCTTAGAAAAATAGAGGACTATGCAGTAGGGAAATTCTAGGTAGCTTCCAGAGTAGGTTACATGGTTGGCACAACGTTGTGGGCTGAAGAGCCTGTAATGTGCTGTAGATTTCTATGTTCTAAAGCAGGCATAAAAGGCATCATACACATCCAGTCACAAAGCATCAATGCCATCACGCTATTGGGTTTGGGTTTGTAGGAATTGCAAACCCTGCCTGAGTTGGCATGCATCCTATGTCATCTCCAACCTTGCTCGGAATTGTGTCTTTGCTCTTGATAGTTCTCCCCAAGTCATACCTGGCTTTCTGTAGGTGTTGGAGATTTGAACAGCATGCACAAAATGCCACAGGAACTCAGTGGGTCAGGTAGCTGGTGGAGACTGTTTGTCATAGAACATTACAGGCCTCAGCCCATATTTTCCTGACCTTTTAATCTACTCTAAGATCAATCTAACCCTTCCTTCCTACATAGTTCTGTTTTTCTAACTTCCCTGTGCCCATCTAAGAGTTTCTTAAATGTCTTTAATGTACTACCAGCCTTATCAGGGAATCCCACGCACCCACCAGTCTGTGTAAAAAAAAAAATTACTCTCTGATATTTTTCTTATACTTACCCTAAATGTAATTTTTTAAATCATCTCCATTTATTGCTATTACCCACCCTTGGAAAAAGCCTCTGTCTATCCACTCGATTTAGCCTTTTATTATCTTGTACATTTGATCTATATTTGACATGTTCTTTAATCCAGGCAGCATCCTGGTACATCTCCTCCACAACCTCTCTAAAGCTTCCTAGAATGAGGCAACCAGACCATGCCCCATCTTAACAACCCTATCAATTTGTGCAGCAACTTTAAGGGATCTAATGGACAAGACCTCTCTTTTCCTCCACACTGTTAATAATCCTGCCATTAACCCTGTATTTTGCCCAGAAATTCAATCTTGCGAAGAGGATCACTTCACTTTGCTGTGTTGAGCTCCACTTGCCACATCTCAGCCCAGCTCTGCATCCTGTTGATGCCCCATTGTAATCTATGACAACCTTCTACTGTCCACAACTACACCAACCTTCATGTCATCTGAACTTACTAACCCATCCTTCTACTTCCTCACCCAAGTCATTTATAAAAATCACTAAGAGCAGTGGTCCCAGAACAGATCCCTGTGGAATACCACTCGTCATCCACTGCCAGGCAGAATACATTCCATGCACGACCACACTCTACCTTCTATGGGCAGGCCAATTCTGAATCAATACAGCCTAATTTCCCTGGATTCCATGCCTACTGAATTTTTGAATGAGCCTTACCATAGAAACCTTATCAAGCATCTTATTAAAATCCATACACACCATATCCACTGTTCCACCTTCTTCAATGTGCTTTGTCACATCTTCAAACAATTCAATCAGGCTTGTGAGGCATGTGCTACCCTTTACAAAGTATTGCTCAATTATCCCCAATCAGATCATGCTTCTCCAAATGCTTATTAAGTCCTGTCTCTAACAATCTTCCCCAAGGATTTGCCCACACTGAGTAAGACTCATTGGTCTATAATTCCTGTGTGTTGGAATGTGAACGAGAGAGGTGCAGCTGATAGATATAATAGCAATCTTTTATTCAACAAAAGGAGACACCTTCTGGAGAAAGAGTTTGACCCAATATTATACGGCATTTTATATGCTAAAGATCAAAGGACAATTCTATATTTACAATATATTGACAACGCTTTCTTTGAATTACATATAGCTTTCACACGTCCTTTGCACCCACACTCCAGACACCCAAAATGAACGTTAATCAGCATTGTCTGGTTTTTCAATTACTTACTGCCCACTGTTCTAGGGACATATCGTCACGGGGTGCACTTTAAATTTAATCTAGAATCCACATGTAGTTCTAGATTGGTTATTGAAGTTAACATTTTGTTATATATCCTAAATCCAGAATATGCCCTAACACCCGGGTTATCCCTACTCCCTTCCTTGAACAAGTGAGTAACATTTGCCACTTTCCAATCATCTGGTATTACTTATTGTGATTAGCAAGGGTGCAAAGATCTTTGCTAAAGGTGCTGCAATCTCTTCCCATAGAAATCTGGGATACATCTGGTCCAGGCCTAGGGACTTATCTATGCTAAATGCTTTTTCAAAAGTTCAAACACATCCTTTTTCTTAACATGGACATGTCTTAGCATATCACTTGTTTTATGCTGTCCTCACAATTGTCAAGGTCCCTCTCACTGGTGAATAAAACCATAAAACGTAAGTGAAGAATTAGACCTTTCGGCCCATTGAGTCTTCTCTGTATACTGAAGCAAAGTATTCATTATGGACCTCCACGAAATTTCCTGGAGCACATTTTCTCTTCTATCCCTGAACAGTCCTACCCTCGCTCTCATCACCTCCTCTTCCTCAGTGTCTTGGGGAATTTCCTTAATCTTACTAGCCCACACTAATTTTCTGTGAACTATTTTGTATGACATGGAGAGAATTTTTCCAATAGTGATAATGTCTAGGACCAAAGAGCATAGCCTTAGAACAGGGCATTCTTCCTTTAGAAATAAGATGAGAAGGAACTACTTCAGCAAGAGGGCTATGAAATCTGTGGAATTCATTGCCACAGATGGTGCTAGAGGCCAAGTCACCAGGAATATTTAAATCAGAGGTAGACAGGCTCTTGATTAGTAAGGGCATTTAAGGTTACAAGGAGTAATAGACAGGAGAATGGTGTTTAGGGGGAAGCAGGCCATGATCGAAAGGCAGAGAGGACTCGATGGGCGAATGGCCTAATTCTGCTCCTAATGGTCTAATTATCTCAATGAATTAGGTGACTTATCTTTGAAAAATTATGCAACTAGTGAATAAAATAGGGTCCTCTTGAGTACTGTAAACTCTACAATGCGGCAACATAATGTTATAATTGGCTTGTACAAAGTAGATGATGGATGGCCAAATAGGTCTGAAAAGCTTTATAACAGCTTAATAGACTCAGAAAAAGCATGAGAATATATTACACAATCTACCACTATACTAGTACGATAGTATTCTCACTTTTTTTTGACCAAGTCATGTAACAAAAGTTGATCATCATTCAGCTGTACAAATTAGTAGGACTAGAATCAATTTAAAATCTTTTAATTTTATCTAAAGAGTAGAAAGGTAAAGGAATGATTTGGGAGCCTGTAATATATCAATAAAGATAATTTTTTTGCAAATAATTTAAGTCATACATAGAAGAAAGGCATTTAAATACATGAGAAATGAACAACAAAGGTAGTTTGGTTATGTGTTTTCTATCCTCTTAAGTGCCAAGCATTACTGCTTTAACTTTCATTCATTTTACAAGAGAACGTTTGTACTTAGCATTGAACTACTGACTGAATTAAATCACTCATTAGCAGCATTTACATCACTCAAGTAGAAATATTACTGATAGTTGGCAAAAGAGAAATTCTTTGATATTCATGAATTTACTGCTACTGCCAAGCAGTCAATCAATCATACAAATATAGTCTCATTATAACTGTGGAGCGCATCATAATAAAGACAATAACAACAGTTTCACTATGCAAATGATAGAAAAAAGTTAACGCATTGGCAACATTTTTGTAAAAACATATTCCAACTGAAATAGAAACAGAAAATGCAAGAAATACATAGCAGGTCAGCCAACATCTTTGCCAAAAAAAACCAAAATCCATGTTTCAAGTTGGATAATTGATGCTACCTGACCTGCAGAATGTTTCTAACCCTTGCTGTTTCTATTTCAGTTAACAGCATCTGCTGGTTATAAACTTTTACATTGGGACAGCATCTACCCATTTAACTGATACAATGACAGTAATCTGACTGGGTATTTCCTGACCAAGCTGTGACTATAAATTCAAGTTTAACTTTTAATGGCCATTTACAAAGAACACTTTAAGAAGAATTGCACAGGTAAAGGGAAAACATGGAGAGATTAAATGGAAGTAACCAGTGCTGGCTTAATGGCCAAAAGGCCATGAGAGTACCCCTGTATTAACATTAGTTTTAAACAATAAAGCAGAAATTCCCCACATAACGCAGCAGGCAAGTTTGGGATTCCCAGGTGAACACCAGCTTTTTCCGCACCATGCTCTGCTGTTGGTCTGCCTATTAAGTCTGGAAGCAGAATGAGAAGTTGCACCAATTGCTTTTCAAAAAGCAGAATTTTTCAAGATTGTCATGTAGTTAGAGCAGCTAAACAGCAGGAAATACATACAAGAACAAATGGTCCTAAAAGTTATGTTACAGTCCCTAAATAACTAGCCTTTTTAAAAAAAAATAACTTTTTCTTAATTGAAACTAAGGGTAATATTGCTCCAAAGTATGAACAAAACAATGTGGCTGTCATTTAATATGGTAGCATACCAACTAGAAAGTCGTTTTAAAAGATCCTTAAATAGAAACATAAATGAACTAGAATAGAAAAAATTGAATTTAAAAAGCTGAATACTTCTATTTCTATTTTCCTAATAAACTATGAAATATTAGGTGCATGAACTAACCACAGCTCTATATAAAATTTGCCTGGCCTCCACATCTTGAAATTGATATATTGTGTATAAAGAAATAGATCAAAATAAATGGCTTTATTTAGCAAGTAATAAAGTTAAATTAAATCATATGAATTGGTGGTATCAGCATGAGAAACTTGGTCATATATGCTGAAAAGAAAGCTGAAGTCCAGACAACATTCAGGAACAAAAGTGATTTTACATCATAAGATTGCTATTTTTTAATTCCACTTGATTCCACAAACTAATTAGTCCCACAAATCTTGCGGTGTACAGCTTTATAAAGGATCCATTTACTTAGAACTTCATCATTTACCATGTACAACTTAAAATCTAAAACAGGTTTTACATAAAGTGTATTAAATAATTATGTGCATATATTAAAAAGAGAAATAAAAAGGCACATGCAATATACTTTCTTTTTTAGAAAAGCACACTTGAAAATGATTTGGCACCAGGTCAACCCTAATGCTTAATTGTGCTAAAACAAAGCACAATTTAAAATGAATATAGCATTACAGCTCATTTACATCTGCAATACAATGTTCTTACTTGTATTTTCAAAGCATTTTCACATTGTTAGAACACATTGGAAGCTGCAAGGACATATTATAAATTTCAATCTATAGACAGTAAGATCATTACAACATTGATTTTATAGTTTTTTTGTGCACCTTATACAAAATACAACAGGAACCTTTGAAATTATTATTGCTTTCAATAACATTGTAATTTATCATAACCACTCTTCCAGTTTCATGCATTATTACTTATACCAAAAGGCTCAGCAAGCTATTTATTTTGGACATTTAAGTGTTCCACACATTGAAAAATATTTCAAAAGAAGCTTTAAAATGCTTGATCAAAGTTGAAATTAATAATCTTCCCAAGTAGTCATTAGTAAAGCTATCCCCGCACAAGCTGCCTCTGCACAGGTAGACTTGGGGTTTAGGAGTAAGGAGAAGAAAAATCAATTGACAAAGGCTCACACTTATATGGTACCTTTTGGGATAACCTAAAGCATTTTACAGTAACCTACACCTTCATTTTGAAGTATAACCGCTTTTATACGAGATGTAGTAACCGATTTGCTCAAAGGAAGCTCTTGCAAGCGGCACAGTGACGTGATCAAATATTATTTTATTTATATTAAAATCCAGACCATCAAAGGAAATTCATCAGATCTTTGAAATTATGTCATGGGCTTTTCTGCAACTCAGCAAGTGCTACAATGGAATGCTTAACTAAATATTTAGGCATGAGTTTCTTGAGTGAAATTTAAACCAACCACCTACAATTCAGTGCCTAGAGTGGTATCCACGAAGTCACAGCTAGTATTTATGGGATAGAAAGTGACTGCATTGTATAAACGTAACCTTATATACAGGAGATTTACAACTTTGCACCAACGCAAGCTACGCAAACTTTATTTATTTACAGATATGGTTTACTGTAGAGGGAGAATTGAAGGCAATAAACATTTAAGTTTCCCTTACTGAAATGTGCTTTAAAATTCATGTTTGTGTGTATTTCTGTGCACACAACAAGGGGAAATGAATCAAAAGGATAAACAGAAAGTAGAAGCAAGCATGGGATACAGAATAAATACATTAGCCAGTATTCTTTTACTGAAAGAGATAAACATACATGTTATTAGCACAATGCAATGAATCTGTAATTTAGATGCAGGATAAGGTACAGGTTAACTACCAATTTCCAGCAATATCAAAACTCAGGGAAGCACTTTTATATACTTTCCTTTGTAGGAAATGTAAGAGAAATTGCTTAACTTTTCCAGTTCTGATTAAGTTGGTTATCTAGATAAAAGAAACAAAAAGCATTTGAATGATTTCCTGAAGACTATAAAAATATATACTTCTTTAATCACAATATTTAGTTAGATTTTTCAGCTATTGGTTCTGTGAAACATGATACAAATGAAATTTCTAGTGTCATACTATAATGCCATTTATTCTGCTCTGCTCAGAAAGTGTAATGTAACCAATATTAAATAGTTACTCCAAACAACCATTTCCAGAACACATTGCAAAAGAAAAATCACAAATCTACATCCATAATTTCAGATTTAAAAACACATTCTTTCCAGTTTATGTTAATTTATTAAGAGCTTTTTTTTTACACTAATTGGTGTGGTGATAGGTAGTTGGTGAGCAAATGTTACGAGGGATAAGACATCTGCTGATCCTGCTCAAAACCCATTAAAACATTCATACGCAGGACACTTAAGCCAAAAATAGCGAGGCCAGAGGAGGAATGTTTTACAGGCATAATCGAGCACAAGTCTTGTTCAAAAGGCCTAAAATATACAGGAAGAATAGATTACACAGACATTAAACTGTGCCTTGTTGGTCTTCTATCAGGAAAGCTCAGACTTGATTAAATCATAATTGGAGATATTCTTGCATCCACATTGTCTTTCCAGTTTGCTTCTGGTCAGCTTCTCACATCTAGAGATCAAGTAACGTCCTAACTGACGGTGGAAATACATCACAAGAATGAATGAACAATTAGGTAAATGTTACTTCTGTAGCTATGCCAGAAGATTAATGCATCAAATAGATTAATTTTGGAAAACCAGGTCTTTTTCCTTAAAGAGAATGGCGAGACTAAACCATGTGAGAATGTCTTGTCCTAAAACAAGTCAATTTTAATTTACTTTGTCCTGGAATATATACAAATTATTAGTTGCAGCTACAGCTATGATGTTCTCTTTCGGATGCCAAGCTGTATGCAGAATCTTCTTGTTGAAGTCCAAACTATCAACACTAATTTCATCTTTCTTCCTTTTCCCACCTGTGCAAACTTTACGCGGTTTCAAGATGGCACGTGGTTTACTGCTTTCTCGAGATGCTTCAAGTGTGATGTCACGTTTGGTATTTCTATCAAACATTCGGAAGAAGTTGTTGTATGAGCCGGTCATGATTGCACTGTTTATAAAATAAAAACAGTAAACTAATGTCACAATAAAGATATTGTTATAAGTACATGACATTCAGAAAAAGTGACTGCAGATCTTAACCTACACCTGATGTTGGGTGTTATAACAATTATTGATGGCATTATAAAAAGATACGGCATTACCAAATTTCCCTCAACAAATTATAAGATCAAACAGCACCTGATGAATGACACACAGCCAGGAACATCATTAGCAATTCAATAAGCCCCAATTACAAATACCACCATTTGACATATATAGTATGTAATTCTTCACTTATTTATTTTCTTTTCCTAACTGTAAGTTGAGAATCACTTCAGTGCTAATTCAGATCAGTGCTGTTTTATTTGCTTAGTGAAAATACGACCCTTATAATTTAAATCGGGTGGAACTTGAACTTCACAATGTGGCTAGGCTCTACTTCCACCAGCATCAAATGCACTCTCACCCAAAGGTATAATTTGAAAACTAGAAGCACTTGTATGACATTTGTTTTTGCTGTTTTCACTCGATTAGTAAACCCAAAACTAATCAGGAATATTGACACAATACAAAAGGATATGAAAATAAGGTATTCCAATCCCTCAAGTATGAATGAATTCTATCCTGGCATACAATCAATGGAAAAGGTAACTATAATTTAATCTCAACTTCAAACACAGCACTAAAGTAATGCAAATAGCAATGCTTAGCAACAGAAGGAAGAATTGTTTCTAAATACATTTTTGTCCATATAGAGCGTGAAAAGGATACTTCTTTATCAAATTTCAGAAATGCATGATAAGACGGGTGAAAGTGACAGCTTTCTTGCAGAGATAAAATGGATAGGAAAAAATGTTAAGGACACAGTTTAAAAGAGGTTTTTATACACTAGAATGGAATATCTAATGAAAAGTACAATTTATAGATTGGATATAGATTTATAGAATCATGTCCACAAATGTACTAAGATAGAATGAACGAGAAAAAGTACTTGTTGGAGACTATGAAAGTTTAGGATATAAGTTAGAAGCCGCAATACAGGTGGTGGTGGATGAAGAACCACAATACACTGCAATCTTGCACCATGAAAAGTTCAGACTATGTTACAGTTCGGTGAAAGAGTTGCTGATTTAACCTTTCACACATGCAGATCTATTTTCTGCATGGGCAAGTAGCAAGTGAATAAGTAGCATTCATTAGTTACTTGTGATAAAGGGCAAAGGTCACCTAGAAAACACTATTTTTCATTGAATATACACAATACATGCCAGTACCATAACGGCATCTGAATTTAATAGTTCAGAGATAAGGATGTCTGGATAACAAAGCATTTCAACACTCCACTGAAGTGTCAGTATAGTTTTTACAATAAAAATCTAGGAAATAGAATATGCAATACTATTCGGATACAAGATAACAACTGAATTGGCAATAAACAGAAACATGTCAATAAACACTATATTACCTGTCTGAACCATTCCAGCAACACTCAAATTTGTCAAAGATACAATCATTTTCATACAAAGAACATAATTTGCTCCGCAGGTATTCATGCACCTGGAACAAAGCATTAAAACAAAGCACAAATCAATGATCACGAATTGTTGTTACAGAGAGAGAAAAATAAAGAAAAAGCATTATCAACAGTCTAAAGTACTCACCTGGTATGTCTCTACTGGTCTAGTTTCCATATTAACGTCCCAAACCTTAACAGATAAATAGTCTCTTGTCATCATGTACCGACCATTATGGCTGAACTTTACATCAGAAATTGAGGAGATGATTTCAGAGAAAAATGATCTACTACTCGGATCTTCTGGTTCTTCAAAGACTAGAAGTAGAATATTAATAAAGGTTAGACATCTCCATCTGATTACTTAATAAATTACTTGTATCATAAAACTGTAGCTCAGTAGCGTAGTGGTTAACACAACACTTTACAGTACAGCCACCCAGGTTCATTTCCTGCCGCTATCTGTAAGGAGGTTGTACATTCTCCCTGTGACCACATGGGTTTCCTCTGGGTGCTATAGTTTCCTCCCACAGTCCAAAGACTAACTGGGTAGTAGGTTAGTTGGTCAGTGTAAACTGTCCCATGACTAGGCTAGGGTTAAATCGGGGGTTCCTGGACAGCACGGCTCCAAGTGCTGAAAGGGCCTATTCCACACTGTATCTCAATAAATGAAAAAAAAGAATAAATATTATTACTACAAGAGCAAGTCAGAGTTTGGATATTCTGCAGCAAGTGATTCACCTCCAAACTCCCCCACTTCATGGGGGAACACTCTCCATTTACTTGGATGAATGCAGCTACAAAGATCAAGCAGCTCCACACCATTCAAGGAAAAGTATTCTGCTTGATTGGCCCTCCACTCAAAAGCCTAAACATTTATTCCCTCTACCTTTAGGACACAACTGTGCATCACCTCCAAAATATGGTACTACATGGATAGCCAAACAGCATTTCCCAAACTCTGGGACCTCTACAGCGATGAAGGTGAGGGCAGTAATTGTATACAAACATCAGCACCTACAGTTTTCCTCCAGGTACACACAATCCCTGACTTGGAAAAGATACTCATTGCTGAACAAACTTGCTTTTCAAAATAAATTGGGATTGGACAGCAAACTTCCTCAATCAGCTTCTTTATTTGATAAGGTCATCATGATTTTCAACCTCATTGCCATTTTCCCACAATATCCCATATCCCTTTAGTGTTCAAAACTCTATTGAATGTCACTGGGAATATTCTCAATGGTTGAGCCTGCACAGTTCTCTGAAAATTTCAAAGGTTCATAAATCTCCAATTCTCAGGAATAAACTGGTGTCTTTGTGCTGAGACCATAAACTTAACTCCCAGATTTTTCAGCAAGGGGAAACAGTTTCAAATATCTGCTCTGATATAGACCTCAGCTATTTTGCACATCTTTTTCAACTGAGGTTATATTCCAAAAGAGGGATAGCTGCAGCAAACTTAGTTCTCATAAAACACCCAAGTTCTCAGATTTTAAAACACATAGATCACTGTCATTCACATAGATCTCAGAGGTTTCCTGAAGTTTGTTCAATGCCAATCCCACAGATGTACTACTGCAAATGGTACCAATGAACAAAAAAATTCTTTGGCTAATTACCCTTCTCAGCTCATCTCCAATCCCATTTCATCAACCGTGCATGCATTAGAAAGAGTCCACAACTAGGTAGGTTCCTAACAGATGTGATTATCGCGGCTCAAAAGAGCAAAAATAACACTTCCAACTAACGATGCAATCAACAACAGATGGAAACCACAGGAGTATGTTAAAAGATTAGATTCAAGAGTACAAAGATCAGGAAAAGCAGGCATGGTGTCAGATACACCCAAAATATTAGGCAGTTGTGCCCATATTGATATTCAGCTTTAATCTAAAGGGAGAAAGATAAATAATGGACTCAAAGATACTGTTTTGGCAAATGCTGTTTAGGTCATAATGATTAATATTTAAGACAGAAGACCACTGAATATCAAGGATATATTATTGAAAGTTTCATCAGTGAAAGCCTGCTTATGAGACCTAAGAATTAAGTAAATACTTAGCAAAACACGAGGAAATCTGCAGATGCTGGAAATTCAAACAACACACAAAATGCTGGTAGAACACAGCAGGCTAGGCAGCATCTATAGGGAGAAGCGATGTCGACGTTTCAGGCCGAGACCCTTTGTCAGGACTAACCAAAAGGAAAGATAGTAAGAGATTTGAAAGTAGAATGGGGAGGGGGAAATGTGAAATGATAGGAGTAGACCGGAGGGGGTGGGATGAAGCCAAGAGCTGGAAAGGTGATTGGCGAAAGTGATACAGAGCTGGAGAAGGGAAAGGATCATGGGACGGGAGGCCTCAGGAGAAAGAAAGGAGCCGGGGGAGCACCAGAGGGAGATGGAGAACAGGCAAACAACTAAATATGTCAGGGATGGGGTAAGAAGGGGAGGAGGGTCATTAAAGGAAGTTAGAGAAGTCAATGTTCATGCCATCAGGTTGGAGGCTACCCAGCCGGTATATAAGGTGTTGTTCCTCCAACCTGAGTTTGGATTCATTTTGACAATAGAGGAGGCCATGGATAGACATACCAGAATGGGAATGGGACGTAGAATTAAAACGTGTGGCCACTAGGAGATCCTGCTTTTCCTGGCGGATCGAGCGTAGGTGTTCCACGAAACTGTCTCCCAGTCTGCGTCGGGTCTCACCAATATATAAAAGGCCACACCGGGAGCACCGGACGCAGTATACCACACCAGCCGACTCACAGGTGACGTGTCGTCTCACCTGGAAGGACTGTCTGAGGCCCTGAATGGTGGTGAGGGAGGAAGTGTAAGGGCAGGTGTAGCACTTGTTCCGTTTACAAGGATAAGTGCCAGGAGGGAGATCAGTGGGAAGGAATGGGGGGGGGGGGGGGGGACGAGTGGACAAGGGAGTCGCGTAGGGAGCGATCGCTGCGAAAAGCGGGGGGGGGGGGAGAGAAAAATGTGTTTGGTAGTGGGATCCTGTTGGAGGTGGCGGAAGTTACAGAGAATTATATGTTGGACCTGGAGGCTGGTCGGGTGGTAGGTAAGGACAAGGGAAACCCTATCCTGAGTGGGGTGGCGGGTGGATGGGGTGAGGGCAGATGTGCGGGAAATGGGAGAGATGCGTTTGAGAGCAGAGTTGATGGTGGACGAAGGGAAGCCCCTTTGCTTAAGAAAGGAAGACATCTCCTTCATCCTGGAAAGAAAAGCCTCATCCTGAGAGCATGGTGGATGAAGGGAAGCCCCTTTGCTTAAAAAAGGAAGACATCTCCTTTGTCCTGGAAAGAAAAGCCTCATCCTCATCCTAAATACTTAATTACTTCTTTGAAGATTTTGCCTATGAATGGAAATCTTCTTCTGGTTTCCCTGACTTCCATCTGTCTCCAACAACGTAGTTTCCTTACCTGCCTTGCAAATATCTGTCATATGCAATGAAATAAAGAGATATCTGCATAGCAATCAACTGCAGAATAGGTTTCTGTGAGTAATATCTGAATGGTTGATTAAAGCTCTCCGTGACATATTAATTATGATCCAGATAACTGAATATACTTGGCTGTAACAATACTTTGCTAGGATCTGGCAGAAATCAGTAGCCTTTGCTATAAATCTACAATTCAGATTTGCTAACAGTTAATCTGTTAGCAGCACATTTTGCTATCTTCTTCCTTAATTAAAAAAGTCAGGTGTACCAGAATTATGTTCACAATTCTGTGTTCATTCTCATATATAAGCTACTTCTGTGAGTTGTATAACTTACAAAGTATGACTAAGTTGAAATCTTCCCATGAGGGTGTGTAGCCATCTCCAAAACAATAAAGTCTCCACATGTACAACATATGCACAAGACTGTCATATTGCAAGTCAGAATTAAGCATGTTCTGTTTTACAAACCAGATATGGGACATCTGATAGATGAGGCTAAGTACCCATAGATAGTTAGAATATCTTGATAGATTGTAGATAACATAACCTGTCATCAATAGCCTCTTTAAACTGTCATTCTTACATCCTACAGAAGTAAATGTAGATTTCCAAATAAGAATATCAGTTACATTCAAAAAACAAAAGAAAGAGCGAGATATCAGGAACAGAGTCAGCATTTAGTGGTAGGCCACATTTTGGTAGATGGGACTTTGGAAGTGCACATTTCCTTTTTTTACTGCTCTCCCTATGGGTACAAAATTGGGATCCAACTAGAATTTTTTAAAAACTTGTATTTAATATCTGCACAATCATTATATTTTGTAATCATTAAAGAACCTTAAATCTTTTTTATTTGTAATAAAATTATTTGTAAAAAAAAAGCCCAGCTGATTTTACAACTTAAAACAAATTCAGATATTACAGTAGGGGAACGTAATTCATGCAACTTCTTGTAAGTGAGTAGGGCATACTTACATTTTGAATGCTTGTCACACAGGGCACCAGCACGCATATCACAAAGTCTTATAGTACCTTTACTACTACTATAGGCAAACACATTGCACTGATGAGGATGACATTCTGCTGCTGTAATTACTTCTGTCAGCTCTTCCATGTTGGCAGGTTTAATATCTACAATATCTTTAGCAAGTTGTTAAGAAAAACTTTATAACTAAACAAGGAAACAATTACATGAACATATTTCACATGAAAATCAATAGTTTATGATAAATATAAAATACAAATTTCTATCAAAAGACAAGGGAGATGGGAAAGGAATAAGTTTTTTAAAAAAAACTGCAAAATGGTCAAGATATATTTGAAAGGAATTATACTTTCATTCACTATTTCAGTTAAGGGGATCTAATCTTTAAGCCCAATGTTACCAAAATAACCTAATAAAATTAAAAGGTTTGCTTTTGTATTCTCACAGAAGGTTCAAACAGTTATTGGGGGAAACCCATAAAAAAATAATTTTCTGGACTATGACTTTTCTGAATATTTATGGCAATATGAACATGACTGGCCAGTAATCTATTTAACCATATCCAAAAAAGTGATCTGTAGTTGAAACTAACCTGTTGAAAAGCCTTCGTGTTCCTCAAGAAATTCATCTGAGATTTTTATATGGTTTTCCATCTTAGTAAATTTTCTCCTGTGTAAGACTTCCTCAAATGAGATCAACAGTAGTACAGTATGCACATTTTATTTGCAGTGAAACTTCCAAGCAATTTTTACAAATCTCATTTGCCCCCAAAACAGTTTATTAAAGGAGAAATCACTCAAACTGAAGCTGTAGTTTAAGCCACAGTTGCATAATTGTTTACTAATCCTCAACAGCTAAAGCCTTGCATCTAACGAGGAATGGAAAGTATACAAATGAGAAATTGCAAAATGTCACAGATTGTGACAACAACAATGCTAGTTATATTCAATCACAGAAAACATTTTAAATGCTGGTTTGGATGAAAGAATATTTGATAGAAACAGATATTACTAAATCAGATATCACAATAGACTATAATAGGAACATTGAGAAAGGATACTAAAACTTCTATCTGTAATTTCTAAATGCCACAGGTTTATTCTAAGATCATCTGATGAAAGGTAGGTTTCATAGTCACTATTTACTGAAATTGAGTTAATGTGATAAGTATGTGCATTTGCAAATATTCTTCGCGGACTTGCTTCTACCATCAAGTCCATAGGTTTTAGTACTGGCACCTGTCAAGTTAAAAACAAAATCATTTTCAAACAGAAAATTATAACATTTACTCACTTTCTCACTTAAGTTGGAATCTGCTATACACCCAAAAATTATGTATCAAGTTCCTTGGGTTGAGTTTTCTATTGAACTACTATATTCCAGATTAATTTTCTAGAATGCCATAAGAAAATACTATATGCAATTCATTACAAAAAAATTGCGATGAGTAACTCTATTAGATTTTATTGTTATAGTCAATAAATATTGCTTTGAGTTAGAGGACTTGAATTTAAGATTGGCAAACTATAAAACAAAATCTGAAACAATATTTAGATAAAATTCACAGTGCATGCCTTGGATGGTGGTCCATTATATAGCATCCCAGACGATAGCTAAATGTACTGGGCACAAAGAATTGCTGAGAAATCCCACGTGGGCTGCATATGCCTAAAAGCAGTCAAACTACTCTTATCAGCTACCTACATTTATTTTCAAATGAAACAAATACAACATGCTTAACCTGCTATTAAAATTTAATTCAGTCTGTGAGGGAGAGGGAGGATTGATATAACTGTATAATATCCCCATTAGTTTCATAACTACCAGCCTTAATAATAACCCAAATATACCCTGATTATATCTCTATTTGAGAACTTAGTTAATTTGGTTTTCCTGACTATGTCTGCTGTGCAACAATAATGAGAATTCTCATTTAAATTAAACTCAGCTTTAAATTAAGTTATAGCTTAACAGTACTAATGCATAAAACATTCTTTTTTAGAAAACACAATTTGAATGTAGTATTTGAATGTAATCAATCAGCAGTAACACTGATGGTTGATTCCAATTACTGGTCTAATCAGACTTTTGGCATATAGGAATGACATATTTAAACAATCTTCCAATTATTTATCATATAGGCCAGGTTCTAGAAAGAAACAACTTCAATAATTTAACTTATCAAATCAGCTGTGGTAAATACAAATGTGATCTAATGTCTATTTATGACAGAAGTACCTGCAGGTTTTTCGTACTCAGTGGGGTTAAATCTAGATCTGCACAATCTCTGTGTGAGCACAGCAACATCGTCATGAATGACACAACCCAAATAAATTGATGATTATCTCTCAAACCAATCATATCAGCATCGCATACCCGTAAAGTGGTTATTCTGATAGGATCCCTAAATCTTCCATCTTCTTCCTTCAAATTATAGCCTTCTGCTCGTTTGTCCCTTTCACTTATCTTCCACAATTTTATAGTTTTATCTGAAAGTTACAAGTTAAACCTCAAAGTTTATATTCTTTCGAATGATTTACTTCAAGTACATCTAGATTTGAATCAATTGAGAATTTCATCTTTGTTGTTCAATGCGAGATTCTCAGGATCAAAAAGACTTCAATCATGACAGAAATATCTGCAGAAATAATATGTCATTATATAATTTTTTTCCTTTGGAATGTGAATAGATTCTGAAAATTCTTGTTTGCTAGCTATAAGGTTATTGATGGACATGGTAACAGCACAAAACTACACCCAAGTAAGCATGAAACAACACACCCACTCAGAAATCTGTGAAATTTGCCCTCCATATTCCCTATGTTTTAATAGTGACTAAACCTAAAAAAGAAAATTCACTTTGGGATATTCTGGAGGATTAGAAACATAGGGGACAATTTCTTTCTTTTCAATATGCAAATTTCACATTTCAAAGGATCCAATTTTCATTTATTCAATATTTTTGACATTTCAACTTTGCGTTTTTAATCCGCTGAATATCTAACTAAAATAATAAATTTAGTCAAAATTAACATGAAAATAACAAAAATAAAGCATGATGGATTCCATTTGACAATGGAATAACACGTTCTTATATTTATCTGTGTACATGCACATTATACTAATTTATTTTTGCCTGTGTCCATGCAAAGCACTACCCTAAAAATTATAGAATACCCAAAAGGGTGAACAAGACCAGTGTTTCTCAATAACTGATCCACAGAGCCATGCCAATTCACATGATGAGAAACATAAACACACACATATTATATACATATAAATTTAGGGAAAAATAGTACAGACTTAAGATTTCAGAATGGAGCAGAATTTCATGAAGTTTATGTTCTGACCCACTTCAACTCCTTTTATTTATTCTTTTATTTAAAACTATGCTTGCATGTGGTTTTCAACTGAAATTACAGCAGCATAAACCACCAAGTTAAAAAAAGATTTTAATGTGTCCAAAAAGAATTCCGTCAAAGCAGTTATTGTTGGATCATTTGTTTGGAATAAGTAAAATTCCGACAAAACTTAACAGAGATGAGACGTGATGGACTAATCAAAGAAAAAAACAGGGAAGTAGAATGCCCTTAACCTCAGTATGCTGTATGAGGTGTCATTGTGAGCAATAATGTTATAAAAGCTTCCAAACTGATTTGTTGCCTTGAAAGCAAACACCCAATTCTAAAAGAAAAGTCAGCAGAATTCTTCCATGAAGTCAGATGAAGTGGTAACTACATAAGAACTACTAAATGATTCATGCTGATCAATGAAGTTACAGACCGTCTTTGGGTTACAAATGGCCAACTTATGGACATCTCTACATATAAATGAGCTCCATAATATTAAGTTCAAAAGTCAAACAGACATATATTACAGATGGTAGAACTAGTCCCCTCTCATGCTTTTTTGTAATTCTTCTGTCTTATCAATAGTGTACTTTTGATGCTCTTCCTTACATTTGAGTTATTTCTATGTATTTTCCAACATGTATAAAATCGATTTAGATGTCTGTTAAAAAAAAGGAACTTGTTCTTTACACAGGAACAGCCTGTATGCTAAATATATCACATCTCCTGACCCAACACATTGCAAATGGAAATCATAATTTATAATAAGTAATTCAGTTATTATAATCATAAAATTATAATTCAGTTATTAAGTCTGTTGGTCAATCTTTAGAGCTGAAAAAACTTGCAGCAGCCCTCTGACAAACACTACTGTCTCAAACTGAATTACCATGTTGAAGAAAACACTAAAACACAATTTATTCAGGAAGTGAAAACATTCAGGCCAGTTAGCAACAACAGCTCGGTGACTGGTTTGGTATTCATAAAGCTGTGGTTCATATGATTTGTGGACTCTGGTAGGACAGGACCTTTGTTAGAGATTTACTTTGCATGAATGATAGCCATAACTTACATTTGTTGCTAGACTGTTTCAAATTCTGCAAGATACTCAGGCATGAACTGTTATATGGCTGCTACAATGGAATTTGTACTGACAGAGAAGCCACAATGACAGGCAGACATTCAAATATAGTGGCTAGACTGCAGGAAGTTGAACTGAATACAATACAGTGCTCTATTTCATTTTATAAGTTTCAAGCTTTTATGAAATGAAGCAATGCTTTGTATATCCAGTGAAAGCAGAAAAAAAATGTTTGGGACCTTAAAAGAAAACCATCTTTAGGAAGATGGCTAGCCACTTCAAAACCACTCCTCAAGAAGGGAGAGAGGCAGAAAAAAGGAAATTATAAGCCAGTTAGTCTGACATCAGTGGCTTGAAAGATGTTGAGTCGATTATTAATGATGAGGTCTCAGGGTACTGGGAGGCACAAGATAAAAAAGGCCATAGTCAGCATGGTTTCCTCAAGGGAAAATCTTGCCTGACAAATCTGTTGGAATTCTTTGAAGAACTAACAAGTGGGGTAGACAAAGGAGAATTGGTTGACGTTGTATATTTGGATTTTCATAATGCCTTTGTCAAGGTGCCACACACAAGGCTGCTTAACAAGGTACTACATGAAAGCTTCTAGCATGGATAAAGCATTGGCTGATTGGCAGGAGGGAAGGAGGGGAATGAAGGGAGCATTTTCTGGTTGGCTACCAGTGAGCTGTGGTGCTCCACAGGGTCTGCGTGGGACTGATTCTTTTTACGTTATACGTCAATGATTTGGATGATAGAATTGATGGCTTTGTTGCAAAGTTTGCAGAGGATATGAAGAAAGGTGGAGGGGCAGGTAGTTTTGTGAAAATAGAGAGGCCACAGAAAGACTTAAATAGATTAAGAGTATGGGCAAAGAAGAGACAGATAGAATACATTGTTGGGAAGTGTACGGTCATGCACTTTGGAAGAAGACCTTAAGAGCAAAAGACATAGGAACAGAATTAGGCCAATCAGTCCACTGAGTCTGCTCTGCCATTCCATCATGGCTAACCCCAGATTCCAATCAACTCCATACATCTCTCTGCTCACCATAATCTTTGATACCCTGACCAATCACGTCAAACCCTGACATTTAAAGTGAATAAGTGTGAGGTTATCCACTTGGGAGTAAGAACAGGAAGGCAGATTATTATCTGAACGGTGTAGAGTTAGGTAAGGGAGAAATACAAAGAGATCTAGGAGTCCTTGTTCATCAGTCACTGAAGATGAATGAGCAAGTACAGCAGGCAGTGAAGAAGGCTAATGTAATGTTGGCCTTTATTACAAAGGGAATTGAGTACAAAAGCAAGGAAATCCTCTTGCATTTGTACAGAGCCCTGGTGAGACCACACCTAGAGTACTGTGTACAGTTTTGGTCTCCAGGGTTAAGGAAGGACATCCTGGCTGTAGAGGAAGTGCAGCATAGATTCACGAGGTTAATTCCTGGGATGTCTGGACTGTCTTACGCAGAGAGGTTAGAGCTTGTACACGCTGGAATTAAGGAGATTGAGAGGGGATCTGATTGAAACATATAAGATTATTAAGGGATTGGACAAGATAGAGGCAGGAAATATGTTCCAGATGCTGGGAGAGTCCAGTACCAGAGGGAATGGTTTGAGAATAAGGGGTAGGTCTTTTAGGACAGAGTTAAGGGAAAACTTCTTCTCCCAGAGAGTTGTGGGGGTCTGGAATGCACTGCCTCAGAAGGTAGTGGAGGCCAATTTTCTGAATGCTTTCAAGAAGGAGCTAGATAGGTATCTTATGGATAGGGGAATCAAGGGATATGGGGACAAGGCAGGAACCGGGTATTGATAGTAGATGATCAGCCATGATCTCAAAATGGCGGTGCAGGCTTGAAGGGCCGAATGGTTTACTTCTGCACCTATTGTCTATAATCAGGATATTTCCATTTTTGCTTTAAATACACCCATGGACTTGGCCTCCACAACTGCCTGTAGCAGAGCATTCCACAGATTGACTACTGTCTGGTTAAAAGAATTTCTCCTTCCCTGTGTTCTAAAAGGATGCCCCTCAATTTTAGGGTTTACTATTTTCTAAATGGAGAGAAAATTCAAAAATTTGAGGTGCAAAGGGATTTGGGAGTCCTTGTGCTGGATTCCCTAAAGGTTAATTTGCAGATTGAATCTGCGATGAGGAAGGCAAATGCATTGCTAGCATTCAGTTCAAGAGGACTAGAACATAAACACAAGGATGTAATGTGGAGACTTGATAAAGCACTGTGAGGCCTCACTGGAGGTACTGTGAGCAGTTTTGGACCCCTTATCTTAGAAAAGATGTGCTGAAACTGGAGAGGTTCAAAGGAGGTTCATAAAAATGATTCCAGGATTGAATCGCTTGTCATACAAAGAGCGTTTGATGCCTCTGGGCACTAGATTTCAGAAAAATGAGGAGTGATCTAATTGAAACCCATCGAGGGGTGAAAGGCCTTGGTAGAGTGGATGTGGAGAAGATGTTTGCTGTGATGGTAGAGTTGAAGACTAAGGGACATAGCCTCAGAAGAGAGGGGCATCATCTTAGAGTGAAGATGTGAAGGAATTTCTTTAGCCAGAGTGTGGCAAATTTGTGGAATTTTTTGTCACAGGCAGCTGTGGAGGCCAAGTTTTATGTATATTTAAGGCAGAAGTTGATATATTCTTGATTGGTCAGGGCATGAAGAGAAAAGGCAGGAGATTGGGGCTGAGAGGAAAAATGGATCAGCCATGATGAAACGGTAGAGCAGACTCGATGAGCCAAATGGCCTGACAAGTTTGGTAAAGGTTGCAGGAGGCCAAGAGCTGCAATAATGGCCAGTTTCAATAATGACTGCCAGCATTCACAGCCTCCAAACTGCTATAAGGTTGTGAGCCAACTGCATATTTTTTCAAAATTAAAAACTGGGAGGGATTGGGGAGGGAAGGAAAAATCAAATTTGAATACCAGCAGAGTGATGAAAGGGCCTATATGAGAAATGAACTTGGAAGCAGTTGATCTGTGGAGAGAGAATGAAGAAAGTGAGAGATATAAATATATTACTGCAGTAATGGAAAGAAAACTTGAGGATTTAAAGGTTAACCTGGCATCCTTAAATCACTAGGAAGACAAGGTCTTCTTAGGGATGTTCAACAATAGGCATTCCTAGGATAATGAAGTCCCAGTTCTCTGCATAGCTCTAAAAGGAATATTTCAGTGGGAGAGTAACATCACCTGTGTACCTGATATAGAGTTGTGTTAGGATTCAAAAACTTAAGTGCCCAGATGAACTTATGGAGTAGTGCAAAGTGACCTAAAAAGGTTTAACACAGTTCACTCCAAGGAGGGGAAAAAAAAAGATCTTCAATAGCATAAAATATATGCAACTGAAATTTTAGAACACAGAATCCAGAGACGTTAACAACCCAGCAGCATTGTCCAAATAACCTCTTCAAATGGGCACAGGCAGTGACTGGTGGCGAGTTACTAGCTTACTAGCTAGTCTTGCTCACATTGTCACCTGCAATTCAAACACACATTTTTCTTGGCAAGATCACTGGATTACAATGAACAGCAAAATATTCTGCCCAGCTTCACCTACTTCAACCCATGGCGCCCTAGGATTCAATAATAACGTCTCTATAATACTTGGTGTAACAGCTGAAGTTTCCTACACACAACAGGCTCTGGGTTTTGTTCACTACCAAATAGGCATTTTAAATAAACTGCCACCGGTGTCACTCTTATGTTTGACTGAATCAATTCAGCAAGTAACTATCAAAGAAACCATTCACAACATCTAGAATATCAAAACCAAGAATCAAATCTTTTGAATTTATTTATAACACACTTTTTGATTTCAATAGAAAGATAGTTACAAATAGATTATGAGAATCTAAATCTCACCATTTGTAGATAGCAAGAAATGAGCAGCATTCTGTTGGGGTAACCACCTGATTTTATTAATTTTTTCCTCAATTTCTAGACTTTTCAGATAATCAAACTCTGGTTCATGACTCTGAAATGTACTGTAAACATTGTATTCGCCTCTATGGTGAGGTCTGCTTTTACTCTGCAAAAGAAACAGGAGGTTATATTGAATATTAATATATTAACATATTGACATCCTTAATACATCTTGATAAGCAACATAGTAATGGCAGAAATCTCTCCATTATCCTTTGATCTCCTCCCATACATTCTTCCGTCCTTTTGTGCTTCATTTGCAACTTTTTAGATCTAATATGAAATTGAAATTGCACAGCAGGATCATATAGTGTCTTGGGTTTTAATATGTCTTCAATTTATCATACACAATTTACATTCAATAAATTAAAGAATACAGTACTGTGTAAAAGTCTTAGGCACATGTAAAAAAATCTGTAAAGCAAAGATGCTTTCAAAATACTGTAATGAAGAGTTTCTAAATATCAAAAGCTTACTGTAAAGAGTAGTAAACAGTTAAAAAAAAATCAATATTTGGTGTGACACCCTTTGCCTTTAAAACTGCTGGTTGGTTGTTCCAAGCATCTTGGAGAACTTGCCACAGTTCTTCTGCAAACTTTAGCTGTCTTGGTTGCTTCTACATAGTTTTGATGATGTTGAGATCAGAGCTCTGTGGAGGAAATACCACCTGAAACCATATTTTAAGAAATCTAGGATGCCTAAGACTTTTTCATAGTACTGTATTTTAAACTTTAAGCTAAAACAAAGACAAATAATATTCACAAACACTCACGCAAGACACAACCATGCAGTCCAACATTAGTTTTGCAATTTAGAATTTCCATTTCAATAAACTGAAAATTGCAAGAAAGTGGCATTTCATTGGCATTAAGCCCTCAACAAATCTAAACCTCTTGCCTTTCACTCCTTCACCTCTGCTTCAAGATTGCTACCTTTCTTTTTTTTAAGATTCATTACCTAACATCATTGGCCTGACGTCACCCTTGATACTACAATACAGTGGATTGCAGTTAATTGGGTCATTGGTTAACGGGGCAACCATTTATTTGGGACAACTCTTAATGAGCAAATAGTTGGAATTCCCTGCATTTACTTGGGGCAATATGCCACATAATTGGACAAGAGATTATTGAACATTCTCTTATTAGTGTTAGTCATGTGCACATCATGTGGCATTTAGACACAATACCATTAATTTTATTTATTTAGTGATACCCTACAGCAGCCTTTCTCAACCTTATTGCCCTGGAGCAACCCTTGAAATAATTTTCAGGTCTCAGGGAACAACTGCATAAAAATTATTTTATCTAGAGCTCATGGTACGTTAGTGTGATTAGTAAGATGTAGATATAATAATCCAAAAATAATTGCTCTTTTGAGTAGAGAATGAATTTTTAGCCAACCTTTCTTGAAACGAAATAGATAGTTAAGCTTAACTTACCTTTCTGGGAATTACACTTCCTTTCTCCTTCATAAATTTTAAAAATTCATAAGGCAAACATAATAAAGTTCTCAATTCTGGGTCCTGAGATAAAAACTCATGTATTTCACCTTCAACTGAAATGAGACAATTTCTATCCTTGCTTTTCATGCTTGTTTAACAAGAAAAAGCTTGTCCATACATGTAAGAAGTTGAAAACTGTAGCAAAATGTTCATTGCTTTCCTATGAATGGCAGGATATTTTTCTTTCACAGAAATCTGGTACTTGTCCGGAGCAGGCAGGTAAGTCTCATCTTCAGTGCATGATCAGAGTGCAGCTCACAAAGTTCTTCCTCTTCTCTCAAAGTTAAGTTCTCAAACTGAGCAGAAGATTCAGAGAAAGAGTCCCTCACCCAGTCATATAGTTGTGTTAAAAGGATGGAAAAAGTACTGTTCAGTTTTGTTCTGCAGTTCCTTCCAGGTAGCTTTCAATAACATTTGAGGCCTTCTGATATCCTTCCTCATTCTCAAGCCCAAGCAGCAGTGAAAACATTTCAAGATTTCTTTTTGTAGCATGATTTTCCAAAGATTCAGTTTTCTTTTAAATCTAAGAACCTTGTCACCTGAAGTCAAAACATTTTCTCCAAGGTCTTGTAGAGACTTGTTCAACTGGTTCATATGATGAAAAATGTCTGTTAAGGCTAATTTCTGCAACCAATCTTCATCTTCAAAACACTTAGCAAAATCTGGCCTAATATTTTCTTGAAATTACTCATGCAATTCACCTTTCAGCTCAGACACCTTGTTGAGAACTCTTTCTCTGCTAAGCCACCAGAATTCTGTATTTAGCAGGGGATTGGTGTGCTCTTTGTCCAGGTTTTTGCAGTTTTTTTTTTAAAAAGCATTCTCGAATGAACTGATCTTAAAGCTACTAAACAATTTGGTTCCTGAAACTTTTTACTGACTATGACTTTACTTTCAAAAACTTTAATCTATTTGTTTTGAGATTCCAATAGTTATTTAAAATAATCAGCACTTTAACTTGTCATATAGCTGTGATCTGTGGTTGTGTCTTTTCAATTTTGCTGGAGGCATTGCTACATTTGTAAGATGTTTGCCACAGGCTAGGCACAAACTGGATCACCGGTCCATGTAGATTAGATTCAACTTTATTGTCATTGTGCCGAGTACAGATACAAAGCCAATGAAATGCAATTAGCATCTAACCAGAAGTGCAAAAGAATAGTGTTATTTACAAAGTAACTGCGAATAAGAAGTAAGTGCTACAGCATAGAAATATAAAAGTACTGAGACAGTACAATATGGGTGCAATACTACTTAGCACTGTAATGTGAGGTTCAGAAGGGTCACAGCCTCAAGGAAGAAGCTCTTTCTGAGCGTGCTGGTGTGGGAGCGGAGCTCCTGTAGCGCCTACCAGATGGGAGGAGAGTAAAAAGTCCATGGTTAGGGTGAGATGCATCCTTGATAATGCTTTTTGTCCTGCCCAGGCAGCGTTTATGGTAGATGCTCTCAATGGTGGGAAATTGGGTGCCGATAATCCGCTGGACAGTTTTCACCACCCGCTGGAGCGCTTTGCAGTCCAATACAGGACAATTGCCATACCACACTGAAATGCAGTTGGTGAGTATGCTCTCAATGGTACAGCGGTAAAAGTCCATCAGTATCCTGGGACAGAGGTGAGCTTTCTTGATGTTCCACAGGAAATAAAGGCTCTGTTGCACCTTTTTGGTCAGTATGGAGGAGTTCAGCGACCAGGTGAGATTCTCAGAAATGTGGACACCAAGGAATTTGAAGCTTGATTCATGCTCTACTACAGCTCCGTTAATGTAGATGGGGACATGAGTGTGGCTCCTAGCATGCCTGAAGTCCACAATGATCTCCTTGGTCTTCTGGGTGTTAAGGGCCAGGTTGTTGTCAGCACACAATGCGGCCAGGTGCTGGACTTCGTCCCTGTAGGCTGTCTCGTCATCCTCTCTGATCAGGCCAATCATCGTGGTCTCATCTGTGAACCTGACTATGGAGTTAGAACCACGTACAGGAACAGTCATAGGTGAAAAGGGAGTACAGAAGAGGGCTCAGCACACAGCCATGGGGGACGCCGAGATTCAGGATGAGAATGGAGGAGGAGAGGTTGTCTAACTTAACAGATTGGGGTTTGTTAGTCAGGTCCAATTGCAGAGGGATGACCTGATACCAAACTGGCAAAGTTTGGCGATCAGCTTGGAGTGGATCACAGTATTGAATGCCGAACTAAAGTCAATGAACAGCATTCTGACGTAAAAGTTGAGGCCGTCCAGGTGGGTCAGGGCAGAATGAAGTGCCATGGAGATGGCATCCTCTGTTGATGCGATAGGAAAATTGATGGGGGTGCAGGGTAGTGGGCAGACAGGATTTCGGATGTGATAGAACCAGTCTCTCAAAGCACTTTGCAAAGGTGGGGGTGAGTGCAACTGGGCAGAAGTCATTCAGGCCCGCGGCAGTGGAATGCTTCAGCACTGGCACGATGGTGGCGATCTTGAAGCTTGTAGGGACAACTGCTTAGGCCAGGGACAGATTGAAAATGTCCATGAAGTCCCTGGCCAACTGCCCTGCAGAGACTCTGAACACACGGCCAGGTATTCCATCCGGACCAGCTGTCTTCCGTATATTCACCCTGCTCAGGGTGGCGCAAACATCGGAGGTGGAAAGTAAGAGAGGCAGTTCACCACGTGGGAGACACGCTTTGAGGATGACCTTGTTTCCTCGGTCAAAGCGAAATGTAGAACTCATTGATAAGTAGCTTTTATTGAAAACATATGGTACTGACTGATAACTTCAGTCCCGCCCACTGCTTGTCTCCAGGACCCAGAAGAGGCCGGTGGACTTCTTCTGGTGCATCAGGAGGCATTGGCTCTCTGCTGCGGTCCTGAGTCTTCCAATTGTACAGGGTGCTCAGTCATTGGTGTATGTGCATACCCAGCTGGCAGCTCTCCTCCTCAGGATCCTATGGAGACACCTGTATAGCGACCACCCCCAAAATGGCATGTGCTGGCAATGCAGCCTCTCTGCCGGGGCCACTGCTACCATGAGGGTACACAGCTTTTAGCTGGCAGCATCAGCTGCACTGATTTGAGGAAACTGCTTCACTTATACCAAGAGCTGTTGAGTTTGTTTTACCATCTGGCAGCAGAGGAGGTCCCCAGTGGAAATCTCTTTATGTAGGGTCCGTCCCCTGGACATGGGGACCCAGGATGGAAGGTGTTGCAGAGGGCAGTACCGTGCCACTGGTTTTTAAGCAGGTTCACTGACACCCCGTCCATCTGTCTATTTTGTGGGCAGGAAAAGTCAGTATACCACACTTATATGGAGTGTGAGAGGGGCTGTTGCTCTAGTTCTGGTTGCACTTCAGTCCTGTGCTCCTCAGATCTGGGCACCCAGTAAGGAAGAGAGTGGGTTGCGAGGAGGATCTACTGGTGGGCGTGCTCCTGGGCCTGGCCAAGATTGCATTCGCAGGTCTAGGCGGCGGAAAGTCGAGGGTTTTGCCAGGGCTGACTGCCTGCTGCTCTCCAAGGATATATTCATGCCCAAGGAGAGGGAAGCATACAGTCCCACTCAGTACAGAGTGCTTTCTGGGAGGGATGAGCCTCCCAGAGTATTGGCTGTTTTACAGACAGTAGTATAGTAATCATACTTTAATTTGAATTTACTCAATTCTTGTAAATAATGTTTATACTTTATGTATTTGTTATGTAAATAAACATTTACAGTTTTGTAAAACAAAATAGACTTTTTTGTATCCATTGTTGCACTAGCTCTGTGAAATGACAGAAGATTGTAACTCTTCCATCATTAAATTTATTAGAGTTGTCTGTAGGTCCAGGTCTAGAATCCTTCTCTTCCATCTGACACCTCCTCTTCAAAAATTGCCACATTGGACAGCCTTTAGAATCAAAAATTTCCCTCCAGTTCTCTACTCCATCGGTAGAATTTGTTCACTCCCATAATTCAGTTGGCGACGGAATGGGAAGTTGGGGGAGGTAATTTGGGAGGAAGAGGATAACATCAAAACTCAAGTTGGGAGAGTTCATTCAAGGCTTGGAAAACACACTTCACGCTCCTCATCAGCCTACCATCCTCCCCTCCGTGCAATAACAGTGTCCACTATCAGGCTACCGTCCTTCCTTCCATGTAATACAGCGCTCATGCGAGGAAACGGCGGCGCGACGGCAGCGCGCGCGGCTACTCCAGGAATGAATATCTGTTATTTGTAACTAGATCTGTAAGTAGGGGCCGTGCACAATCCTTATGTGATGGGGACTGATGTGAGAAGCATGGAGGAACATCTGGTGAAACTTCTGACCTGCCTGTTTCGCTGCTGCTGCTACTGTGTGATCGGAAAATCTCGGGAGAGGAAGGGCCCGAATCCTCAGCTTTGCCTGTTGCTTGGCGGCCGGGGCCGGGGTCAAAACGCTCGGCAGAGATGGTGCTCGGTGCTTGGTGTCGGAGGGTTGGTCGGAGGCGCAAATTTTTTCGGACAGACTCAGTCGGATGCTTCCAGAGGCTGCATCGGGAAGCTTTGCGGCGCTGGAAGTTCATAGCAGGAAGAGTTCTTCTTCCTTCTACGTGAGATGATAGGCTATCGAGGACCTTGAGACTTTTTTATTACCGTGTCCATGGTGTGCCCTTATCAAATTACCGCATTGATTTGCACTGTTGTAACTATATGTTATAATTATGTGGTTTTTGTAAGTTAGTCTTGGTCTGTCTTGCATTTTTGTGATATCATACTGGAGGAACATTGTATCATTTCTTAATGCATGCATTACTAAATGAAAATAAACGAGGACTGAGTGTCCTCACAATCTAATCATCAACCTATTGTTCTCCCCTCAGTGCAATACAATATTCACCATCAGCTTACCGTCCTTCCCTCCGTATAATACAGTGCTCATCATCAGCCTACTATCCTCCCTTCCGTGCAATTCAGCACTCGCCAATCATCAACGGCCTCCCCATCTCACGGGCAAAAACTGCGAATGGACTCAAGCAAATAAACACGACCCTACTGCGTACTGCCATACTGCTCTGAGAAACCTCTAACGAAAGAGCTTGCTAACGGGGCTGCTCAGCCAATGCCCACCACTGCGAGTGCTAGCATCAAACGAAGTTCAAAAAACAATGTGTTTTTAAAATCACAATCTCTCATGGAACCCCTCGCAACCTTTCACAAAATACTAGGGTTCCACGGAACCCCGGTTGAGAAACCCTGTCCTACAGAGCAGGTCCTTCTGGCCCTTCAAACCACACCACCCTAGCAACCCACAACCCTGATTAATCCTGCCCTAATCAAGGAACAATTTACAATGACCAATTAACCCACCCTGTACGTCTTTGGACAGAGGAAGAAAACTGGAGCTCCCAGGGAAAACCCACACATTCCCCAGGAAGAACGTTTAGACTCCTCACAGAACAGCACTGGAATTGAATACCAAACTCCAGATCGCCCTAACCACTATGCTACTATGGCTCTGCTATGTTCAGAGCGACGGTTTTTAAATAGTGTCAGTTGTGTGTATTTGTGTTACAAAAAAAGTGATTTTTATCACTGATCGTTGGCGAGAAATAAACAGCAAGACAATTCAGTACTGTTTTGCTCATCACAGTTTCAAGCATTCAGACTTGGAAATATTAGAATCAGCCAGGAAAAACAACAGTGAAAGTTAAGTGATTTTATTACTGCAATAAGTTAGGAACTTTGAAATTGAAGGTGTCAACAATAATCTTGAATGTTACTTTTGATCCCCATTAGACACTTAGCTCTCACCTGTGACTTAAGTAGCTGTTTGCACGTGACAGTGGCCACACCCCAATGCACTGCTTTGACAGGCTGGCTAAACCAGGTGAGGGTAGCCAACAGGTCTCGTATCCTGGTGAGTTAGGGACATGCCGTCCTAGCATGCAAAGTCACCTCTGGTGGATTGGGCCAATGAGATCTACAGTGAGATCCAATGGCCAGGATGGCAGTTCTGCAGCATTAAGTGGAGAGCACAGGGCATGATGAGGCATAGAAGTAGTCATGGTCATCCAATGGAAACAGGGAAGACCCCAGTTGTGATATCTACTCACTCCAAAGGACCTGGACCTGAGGTCAGGAGAGTGGAACTTCTCCAGTGCAACAGTTTTTCCATTTTAAAAATTCTCCTGCACAGCTCTCCTGTCATCATCAGATATGACAGACAACCACCAATAATATTGACAGTGTCTAATGAGCCCTGTATTTCATTTAAATACATAAATTGGAACTCAGTTAAATGGTTGTTTGTCTTTTTTATACCTTTTTAATGGTTTCCATGAAATTTCAGTTAATCAGGGCAGTCACTTAATTGGGCCAAAATGTACTGGCCCCGATGTGTCACATTTTACTGAAATCCACTGTATTCCTAATTCCCATTCAGGCTTTAATCACAGAACTATCTTACCAGCCTCAAGATCCTTTAATGCAATTTTAAATAGAATTTATACCAGCAAAACTACCTGACTAGATGTAATGGTGGCAAAACTATCAACATTCACTTATGATAACTGAAACAGCTCCTGAAAGCTCACATATGGAATTAAATGAGAAATGCAGAATTTCCCTTCTACCTATTGCATTGTTTTGCATACTTAATGTATTTAATTGTCAGAAATTAGTAAACAGACAAAATCTCGAAGATATGAAACATTTAACATAAAGCATTAAGAATATTTTAAGATTATACTGCAGTGATATTAGCCATTTTTCAATTTTATATTTCACCTTTGACCTTTACCTCAGACCTTTATTTTGCATTCAGTAAAATGATTATAATATTTGTTATAAATTCTAACTTTTACTCTCTGTTTTTCTGACTGAGAATTCTTCCACACAACTGCCCTCTTAGTCAGCTTGCTGATATAATTTTTGCTGAATGCAAGGGATTGTCACTCAAATTGTGAGATCTTTCCAGGAAGATTTATTTAAAATCAGGATCAATAAAATACAGGTCAATGAGATATAAAGTTACATGAAACATACATGAAAAGGGTTACTGTTAAAAAAATTAACAGAAAAGGGTTAAACATGCAAATTTATAAGGTAATCAGGCGCAGGAACAGTCAAATATATTACTCAAAGTAACCGCAAAGATGAACGAACAGATATTCAGTTTTCAAATGTGGTTAAGTCAGGGCTTGGATGGTACACTAACTTAGTTAAGAAAAACATTTAACTAGTCTAGCAAGAGCATTTCTACTGCACAATAGAAATGTCTAATGATAGCATTACCATTTTTTCTGCCATGTCTTGTTCTTGTATGCATGGAATTATTGAGATAAATACTTAGCAATAGTGGAGGAAGATTAAATTTTGTATGCCGCTGTATTCAATTTCATTACCTACCTCTTGCTCCCGTTGAAATATAACAACTCTGCCACCTTTATCCCCAGTTGCTAGTAGGTCTCCAGAGTAGTTAAATTCAACAGTTGAAATTATATCCGCTGTAAAGGCAGAAAATAAAAAATAATTAGCACTGAAAATATCTTCTTCAGTCTGTAAGTTTATTCTTGTGATTTTGATCACTAACATATCAAATGAATAGATTCCAATAAAAGTAATGATGCTCCAGCAGAAACATTTCAGCTTTGAAAAACATACTTATCCATCAAGCTGATCAAAAATATCAAGATAACTGATCTTATTTTGTTCAGATTGACTACTATATTCACCTTTACTATAAAATCTAATGATCTGACTTTACTTCTGGACCAAACCATCAGAGTTAGTTAAAAATGAAGAGTCAATAAATAGAAATATAAACCAATATAAAAGGATGCACAAGAAAAATGGTCCTTCTGTCTTATGCAAAATAATATAGGTGCATCCCAAATGAACAATCCTTCTCAGTTCCCATCTGTTAGAATTTACAAGTGACCAGCTGCCAGCTGCGCTCAGCACAGTTTGCCTTTCTACTGTAAATTTTCTAATACAGTCCTGGAAACACAGTTCCAAATAAATTCTTATTTATGCAGTTAAAGCAAAACAGAGAGAGAGAAAAATAGCTTTGTGCAAAATTTTGAAATCAGCTTTTTGTGTTGAATTATTTCTGGACTCAGGCAAACTACTGGCCATTCATTTATCAATAGGTGAAGCCCTCCAAAGGAATTACAAATAACGTAAAACAACACTGACATAATTCTCTAGGTTCAGACCAAAAATACATTTTATTTCTAGCAATCTTAACCATAAATGATCTCAAAATATTGAAAATATCTTTGAAAAAAATCAAATAGTCATCTTATAGTAAATTGCAGTTGGTACTACATTCTGGGAGTTTAGAGTAAAGTAATAAAATCTTGATTTTTTTGGACCACAACACCTCATTAACATCAGCAGCAATGTTACCCCATCTCTCCATCCACAGTGAACTTAACTACACACCCTAAAAGTGACACGTTTTTTTCAATTCTGAGTATGATTAAATTTGTTTAGGGACTGAATTAAATGCTGAAATAATTGCATTGCACCCTAGGCTGCAATGACTACACTTTGAATTTAAAATTATTACTAGAGGTCATTGGTTAAGGATGAAAGGTACCAAGTTTAAGGGGAACATGAGGGGAAACTTCTTCACTCTGAGAGAAGTGAGAGTGTGAAACCAGCTACTAGTGCAAGTGGTACACGTGAGCTAGATTTCAACGTTTAAGAACAGGTTTGATAGGTACATGGATGGTAGGGGTATGGAGGGCTCTGGTCCCAGAGCAGGCTGATGGCAGTAGACCGTTTAAATGGCTCCAGCATGGACTAGATGGGCTGAAGGGCCGGTTTCTGTGCTGCATTTTTCTATGACTCTTAAGAAAGCTTTTCTTAGCTTTCACCTCACATGTAATTTGCTGACTCCAAACCAGTAGAAACTATAGCATTTGGACTGCCCTGAAGCCTAGAGTAATTAGCAATTGTGAAGAGACTCTGGATTTCTCCATCAGGAAACAGGGGCGATTTGATCAGTCATACAGCATGGACACAGACCCTTCAGCCCTTTGGTGCATGCCAACCAAGATGCTTATCTAAACTAGTCCCATGTGCCTACATTTGGCCCATATCCTTCTATATCTTTCCTAGTTATGTACATGTTCAAGTGTCTCTTAACTGCTATTAACAGACCCACCCCAACCATTTCCTCTGGAGACCACATACAGGCCACCCTTTAGATGAAAAAGTTGTCCTTCATGTCCCTATTAATCTCTCCTCTCTAATGTTAAACCTAACGAGTGTGGAAAGGCGCATCAGGAGCTACACCAAACAAACCTAAAACAAATGAGCTGTCACACTACTGAAGTTGCAGTACAGGCTACATATGTGCCAAACCGCATGCGACAGAGGGATCTGAGCAAACTCACATCTAACGGATCAGATTGAAGCTCTGCAGTACCACAAGAGAAGGAGTCAACAATGGAGGGTCCCAATGTATGAGTGCAGAGTAAAAGCTGAAGCTTCTGTTTCAGCCAGAAATGTCAAGTAGGTGAACCATCTCTGCTTAAATCCTTTTTTTATTTCTGCTTCCTCCAAAGATCTCCACCATCATACAGCAGGCTTTATTCATTCCATGTGATATCAAGAAACAGCTGAAAGTACTGGATACAGCTAAAGCTGACATCAGGGAACACCCTGGCTGTAATATTAAAAACTTGGTTTAGAACTAGCTGCATCTCAAGTCAGGTGTTCTAATAATTACAATAATGAAATCTATCCAACACTGAAAATAGCCTAGGTAAGTCCCATTCACAAAAAAAAAGGACAAATCCAATCTGGCTAATTGTTACTCATCAATCCACACTCAACAATAAAAGTGATGAAATTGACGTTGAGAGTGCTACAGAGTAATACTTAGTCACCAGTAACCTACACAATGTTACCACGATTAGGGCAGCCTTGTTCCAAATGATATCAATCTTGGACCAACTATGCACCAAAGAACTGAGTTCCAAAAGTGAGGTGAGAAAGGCTGCCCTTGAACAAGTGTGGCATCAAATTGTCTAGGTAAAACTGAAACAAACAGGCGACAAAGAGAGAACACTCCAATATTTTGAAATAATACCTTGCACAAAAATATCATATTTGTGGCTATTGGAGATGGTACATGGAGCTTGGTAAAATAGAGGGCTATAGGTAAGCCTAATAATTTCTAAGGTAGGGGCATGATCGACACAACTTTATGGGCCGAAGGGCATGTATTGTGCTGTAGGTTTTCTATGTTTCTATAAATTATTACAGCTCCAAAGTATCATTGCATAAGCTCCTCAGTGCAATGTGCTATGCAATGGCCTCCTTCCAAAACTGATCAATAAGGCACAAGTCTTGATGAAGGGTCTCCTCACAAATTGGCAACTATTTACTTCTCTCCATACCTTGAACTTGACCTACTGAGTTCCTCCAGCATTTTGTGTGTCACCCTACATTAATAAACTTACCTCTTACAAGGTCAGAAGTGGAGATTTTGTTAATTTTATTCACAACTTTTAGCAAACAAAGCTGCCATGTAAAATTCAAGATACAGACAATGCCGGACTATTAGTTGTTAAATGGCAAATAATAGTCTCACAACAGAAGTCCCAAATAACCATCTCAGATAAGTGAGACTCTAACCACATACCCTGACATTCAATGGTGCTACTATCACCATATAGATTCCTGTTTTTTCTTAAAAAACTACTCCTGGTTGTTTTAAAGAGTAACGTAAGTACTTAACTAAAAGTTAAGTAAGTTTTAATAATATTATGAGTAACCGACTGCTAAAAGCAAATCTTATGCATGCTGACACAAAAGTTAAATCCTGGTGAATGCTGGATAATGAATATTGCCAGAACTGATCAGCTGGTTAGGCAGCATCAATGGATAGTATTTCAGACAGATGAATTTTTAATAAAATTGCAATGCAAGATGACATTCAATAAGTGATAAATCCCAGATACATTAACCCATTGGCATGAAACATCCATGTGCAGCCTTCAGCTCTCCCGAGGAGCAAAACTAGCTTAGGTGTGGCGGAATTCTGTTAATAATCCATGTCCTATACTCAATGCACTCAATGACTTGCTCAGCTGCATTTTACTATTGCTGCTTTTGCCAAAATATTCAGCTTTCTTCAGCACCGAGCATCCCTATAAATGTGAAAGTTAACAATGTTTAATAAACTTGTTCAGAACTTTGCAGTCAAGTAGAATCTGTGTACTTCGACACCGTGACTTTGATGTAATTTTAAGAAACATATTAAGGAGCATTAAGAAACTCTGTGGAGAGACCCGCTATTTTAAAAATATTTTTCTAGATGTCTTTTCAACTCCTTTGGACACTTTTAACAAACTTTCAACAAACAAATGGAAGTCACTTGTACACATTTTCAATATGGCAATAATACATTTCAAACCTTAAACAGTATAATTGGCATTGCAAAGGTGTGACCACACTATTTTCTTCACAGATATATTGCTGCTGCATTCCTAATCTCCAAATGATATTGTTACCTACTCATAATATGCATTCCTGAAAAGGGTATTATAGTGACAATTGATGGAAACAAGGTGAAAAACTGTAGCTTTCAGCAAGTGGAATAAACCACCAAACTTGCAAGACAATTAATTGAGTCACTGCACATAGAAGAATAAGTATAAATATTTTGTCATGCTAAAAAACTAGTTAATTTGTGTATAGTATATACCAGTATTACAAAAGAAAATTCCATGCATTAGTAAAGAAATTGGTGCAAGATTAAAAGATTTACAAATGACAACACCTTTTTGGCATTCTACTATTTCATGCTTAAAAGAAGCAACCATGCAACTGAAATCCTTAAAGATTTTGAACATAGAAAGGAGAATCTATTAGGAGGTTGGTTTTAAAAATTCATATGAATGAGATTTTCTGCAAATTTTCCCTTTAAGGTGCAACTACTTTAAAACATGAATGCAGAAAAACAGTTTACTGCAGAACCCATGGGAATGAAGGTCAGCAACAAAAAATCTTAACAGTAAATTCTGAATATTTAAAATCCTAGAATACAGTTTGGAATCCTTTGGTTATATTCCGTACCTTGATCAAAGGATGATGTTGACATCAGTGAATTAGTACCAGAGGTAGAAGTCTTAAACACTTGAGAGAAATTGCAAGGAAAGCATTTCATCTTCTGCAGTATGCAAATACAGCTTTAACTTCCTCATTTGACACCTCCACAGTCCAAATGGGTGAATACCCTCGTCTCTAATAAGATTTTCTTTTGTTATAGATTTTCTAGATGCCTGCATTGCATAGAACAGGTAAATGTTTTAGATCAGAAAGAACAGGCATGAAAAGGGTGGACTCGGCATTTACAGCATTACAGTGCAGGCCCCATACGCTATTCCCAAGATGCTGCTAAGACAGGGGCCATTGCACTGAACAGAGCTGTCCAGTTCATTGCCAACAATTTAAAATCGAAAAATCAATGCAACTGTCACCATAACATACTGTTTTTGATTCTCTTTTGAAGCAAAACAAAATTCTGTATTGAGTAAATTACTAGTAGCTCATAGCAATTTGTTAATAATCTGAAATACATAAAAAATCTTTGCTTCTGGTAAGCTAACGATTTACAATGAAACATTGCTTTTACAGTTCAACCCAGCAGCGTGACAGTGTGGACTCTACTGTTACAATCAATAAAGCAGCCACTCAAGTGAAACTAAGCATTATCCATTTTCATCTTTCTGAGATACTGCAGCATGTTCGTTAAGGAAATCTCAAACAGCTGAAGTCACATGCTCATTAAATTATCCCACAGCCAACTACAATGACTTGACAAGTTCATTTTACAAGTGAACAAATGTTAAATTATCTGAATCTTACGGTTTGTAAGATTTTTAGTAGTGTTTATAGCTGTATTTACAATTTAAATTGGCAAAATTTACATCCACATACAAAACAACATTTTAATTTTAATTCTTAGCTATTAATAGCACATCACCAGTAATGGTTACTCTCATGTTCCTACATAAATATTTCTGGTGCCTTTTTAGGAATACCTTGTATTTTCTCTTTAAGAGAATGAATTGATCTAAGCATGTTCAATACTGCAGATATGTTCAAAAAAAAAGAAAATGCATTATATGGTACTCAGCAGTGAATATGTAAAACTAAGCAAGGACAGAAAAACTAAAAAGCTTCCATAGTTTCATGTCTGCCCAGGACTTATCCTGGAACTCTTCTACCTCTCATGTTAATGATCACCTTCAATTTCATCATATGAGATCACATTAGTTTCCACATGAAAACCTACCTTACTAATGCCTCTATCGACCCCATTCGAGGTATTTAATCTCAGCCCAACACTAGGTACTTAAGAAAACTCATCCATCTAAATTTTCATAAGACCAAAGCTAGTGTTAACTCTCACTGCTACAAGCCTTCCTCCTGTTCCTGAAGCCACTCCGCTATTGATACCTGCATCACCTGTACTAAACAATAAATAATTGGCATTATTTTTGACTCCACATTAACTGTGACCATATCTGTATATCTATGTTGTCATCAAGAGCATTTACTTTCACTTCTGAGATTTTAAATACCTCAATTAATCTGCTGACACCCTTGTTCACATGTTTGTTCTAGACTTCACTAACCTAAAGAACTCTTGATTGGTCTTCCATATTATATCATACATTAAGGTTATACTAAACAATGCTTGATCTAGTCCATCATCACCATCTTTCTTCTCGCCATTCATCAATTCTTATGGCTCAATGAACAGAAGTCACTCTGGCTTAACAACGGTTTGTTGACTTCCAGTGGTTTCTAGCTGAGTTATATATTAATTTACAGTCGGCCCTCTTTATCCGTGGGGTATTGGTTCCGAGAACCCCCCCCCCCCCCACGGATACCAAAAAATGCGGATGCTCAAGTCCCTCATTTAACCTGTCTCAATGCAGTGGACATTAGGACCCGGTGGTGCAGCTCTGAATCTGCAGTATTTCTGTTCACGAAAATAATCACGATCATGATTGAAAATAAGGTGGAAGTAATAAAGCGATTGGAAAGAAGTGAAACGCCATCGGTCACTGGAAGCTGTTAGGCTAAAGTCGGTCAATGATCGGAACAATTTTAATGGAGCATGTGAAAGGCCCTGCCCCAATGAAAGCTCCAATTATTACTAAGCAACGCAGTGAATGAATTATTGAAATACGTATGTTTCTTAAGTGTTTTATATGCATAGAAAAGTAAAATATGGACTATATACTAAGAAAAACATTTGACTTACGCTAAATAATACCGGATGTACCTGTTCCGACTTCAAATCCGACTTAAAGACAGACTCAGGAGTGGAACTCATTCATAAAAGTACAGGCAGTCCCCGGGTTAAGTCATCTCTAGATTACTTATAATACCTAATACAATGTAATGCTATGTAAATAGTTGTTATACTGTATTGTTTAGGGAATATTGACAAGCAAAAATAGTCTGTACATGCTCAAACAATGAGTGCTGGAGAGAGAACTTCTGGGTTTTCCCGATCTGCGGTTGGTTGAATCCGCGCATGCGGAATTCATGGATAAGGAGGGCCGACTATATTTTAGTTATATCATTGATTTATATTTTCTGAGCTTTTGTCTTCAATGCTGCCATACTCTCCTCCTTCCCAAATCTAATCATCAGCTTTCAGACAGGAATCAAGGGATATTGGAACAGTGTAGGAAGATGAAGTTTATGTTCTAAGTTCTACATCTAGACATCTTCAGTCCTATTCTTTTGAGCATTTTAGTTACTCTTCTAATGATTACCAAAGTTCCAAACTCTGGAATACTTTTCCTAGACCTCTTTTTCAACCCTTCTTTAAGGGTCTAGCTTTGAATTGTAACTTTGCCATAAGGGTCATTTATTTTGGGCAGAAGCAGCTGTGTTTACTCACGTCACTTCCCTCAGGCTTCTATTTTTTTCAAAAATAAAAATACAGATCTAATTTATTTGACAGTCATGTTAATCACGAGGAAGTAATCTCAATAAATGCAGGCAACATACACCGTGATGCTGGAACATCAGAGGGTCATTAGTATCTGCACCTACAGCAGAAGATTAGATTACTGAAGCTAACTTGTTCCCAACTAACCAGTGCTTTGGGAAAATAATTTTGAATCACCAACACTAATGATTCACGTTATCTTAGTATTGACAGAAATCTTAAAACTGACACATTTTTCCATAAATCTTGAACTGAAAGAAACCTTTTTTGATCAAACACTAAAAGTAAAATGCTGCTGCTGTTATATTGTCTATACCACATACTAGGTAGATCTCAGTAATATGAACGAGCCAGCGATAGTTGGTAAAGATTTCTGTGAGTGATTAGGAATGCAATGAGTTGTTAAAGTATGAAGTAACTGGGTTGCATGAGTTTAAAAGGATTTTAATACTGAAAACTTCAGAATAATGTATATTAAGTAAAATTGCTAGGAGGTGCCTTAAATAAAAACCGAGAACAAAACCTAGTAAGACATCAGCAGGGAATTCGAAAAATTGTAGGAAAATTGTAAATTGTAGGAAAAATTGTAGGAAATACACTCCAACAGAGAGCTGGTATGGGAATAATGAAGGTAAGATGAAAGCAAAGACAAAGACTGATGATGTTTCCACTTTCATTCTGGCATGGAGCTTTGGACCAGAAATTTGCTTCGTCACTATCTATGGTGCAAACTTAATTCTTAAACTGTTAGACACCATGGTGTAAAATGCTGCTGCATGGGATGATTTCTAAGATCCTTTGAGGAGTTTTTGACAGAAGATATATCACAATGACCGAGGTTCAATTCTGCCACTGTCACTATTGTTTAGCTTTATCAGCACATTGTACTTGTGATCTCATAGATTTCCTCTGGTGCTCTGGTTTCTTTCCGTGTCCCAAAGATGTGCTGATTCTTAGGTTAACTGACCACTGCAAATTACCTCGAGAATCAGTGGCCAGTGGGAGAATCAAGGGGGAAGAGAGAAGTTAATGGACGTATGAGAGAGAATAGGCTACTAGTTGATAGGAGTGCTCTGAGAACCACAAGGACTACAGACTAAATGGCCTGCTCTGTCATGAAGAGATATGAAATATGCAGGTAAAAATATAAAATATAAAAAAGCAAATGGTGCAAATGCTGTATATCTAAACCAATGTAAAAACAAAAGCAATCACACACAGTACAAGTGCATTTTCAGATCCTATCATCTTTTTGTTCCTAGAGTTATCTTTTAAGTAATGCTGGACTCAATAAGATGCACTTTACATTCTATTCAATATTAGAAAGTGAAAAGGAACACTTCCCTCATACCAAGAATATGCCACTTAGAAAATGAAACTATTTTAATAGTTATTAGCAAGTTTGCTGAATTAATCTCTATTCACACATTTTTCTTTAACTACTTCAAAATACATCTTCAATTTCTGAAGATTCATGAATAGAAAGAAGTCTTAAAATTGATTCAGATGAAAATGGGAATGAGTAAAAATGCATTTTCACTGAAACAAAAAAACTAACTATAATCTACAATTGTTTTAATATGTTGTTCACCAATAAATTACTTATAGCTAAAAATGTTTACTAACAAACTTCAATGAAATGAAGCTTAATTAGGTCAATCACTGGCTTGTCTGAATGTCTTTAGGAGATAAAGAGTGTTTATCCACCAAATTCTACTGCACCTACTTTTCCACCTTTGTGGTTGCTGCAAAGATCTATGGTGTAAGCTGAATTAGACAGTAGGTGTATGCTCAAGCTACTACTGCTAAATGTTTTTATTTATTTTATTGAGATATAGTGCGGAATAGGCCTTTCCAGCCCTTTCAGCTGTGTTCCTCAGTCCCCCAATTTAACTCTAGCCTAATCACGGGACAATTTACAATGACCAATTAACCTATCAACCAGTAGGTCTTTGGACTGTGGGAGGAAGCTCATATTGTCACAGGGAGAACGTACAAACTCTTTACAGGCAGAGATGGGAATTGAACCCAGGTTGCTGGTATTGTAAAGCACTATGCTACTGTACTGCTCTAATGTAAATATTCAAGTTAAGTCTTAATGCTTCTTGAAAAGCTATAAACCAAAGCAATCACTTTTAATTCCTCCAAATGAAAACATTTCAATTGCTTTTGTGATGAATTTGGTGTTGGAGTTAAAGGCTCCTTGGAACACCAAAAATAGATTAAATCCAATTTCTAAGCAGATATGGCACATACAATCTACTAAACTATGCCTAAAAGCTTTGATTTCAGTATTGGGAATTTTAAAAAGAGTAAGGAATAAAACTTTCTTACACTATTCTTGAGTGATTCAGGTACCTCAAATGTAAAAGCACAACGTTTACATAGGTTTTATTATAAATATTTATATTGGCGCCACTGTAATTTCTGGCATAATAGGCATTAGAAAACATTATGTTTCTGACAAGAATGTGTGATATTCTAAAGATACAGATCTATGGCACCAATCTTAGGTGGTTCCTGAATGTGATTTCTGATATCAAGTTATTCTAAATAAAGTTCACCAACTACTCTGATATTTAAAATTTATTGAAGCAAAACAATTACGGGACTAGCAATATTAGACTTCTTATTTATACTGAAATGTATAAGCCTCACAAGTATTTGTAATACTAATTACCTACCATTTACAAAACTTGCTTAAGATCATGAAAATCTGTCAATTTTATTCTCTGAATTTCTGTTTTTCTTCTTCCAAAATGGTTAAGACTTCAGCAACCACTTGGGGAGTATTGAGGGCATCTGAGCAGGGATACTCTTCGAGGAAGGGAAGATCTGAGACTTCAGCGGGGCTGCAGTAAAAATCAAAAACTGCGGTGAAGGCCCAAGACAACCTGTGACCACTGTCACAGGACAGAATTATTACAACATATATTAAATTAAAATGCATGTACATGAAACATTAATGGAGCAACTAACATTAACACAATTAAATTCTGCACAAAAGAGTAACCGGCTGGAATGGAAACAAACTATTATTGGAGAAACAAAAAAAATTGAAAAATGTTTAATGGTATCTATGATGATTGGAAAGTAATTCTTTATAAAGACATAAAAAAGGTAAATCAAAAAAACTTAATGTTAACATGTATTACACTCGGATCTTATTTTTAGTCATTATTTTTTTGAAATATGTTTGTAACTTGCATTCTCTCTTATCTTCTAACTCAAACAGAAACACCACAGTAAGACAGGCACAGGAACTGCTTTTTAGCTGAAGTCTGCTCTGCCTTTCAGTGAGATCGTGGTTGATCAGTTGTCTAGTTCTCTTGGCCCTTTGCCTCATTATCAAATAATTCTGGTTCAGAAAAATTCTATGATTTAAAAGTAATCACTGGCTTTATAACAATCCCCATTTCAATCTCTGCCATCAGCAAGCAGAAGCTCTGAAATTCACTCCTGAAAAGCCCCTCTTACTTTAGTACTAAAAACTTCTCAATCATCATTTCTCCTTCTTGTGATTTTATGTTTACATTTAACACCTTGAAAACTTTAATCCAAATGGGATCACATTTATACCTAGTGTAACTTTTCCTTTTCATTTAATCTTAAGAGTCCAGTTATGATCTGATGTATTCCTTAATTTATCCTTCCTAATGCATGTCTCCAGAACTGTACAGTACAGTGTACTCCTGATGTGGTCAAAAAGGGACTCGCTACAGCTCTAGCACAAATTCCAGCTACTTGAACCACTGTTCTATAGATATACAGTAAATAATCATCTCTACGATGTATATCAGTCACTTTGTTGATGTAGTTAGACCAAATACCAAAATCAAATCTATCCTAGTCTCTCTGAACACGTAAATCTTCCAACTTTATCACCTTTATCACTGAGCAAATACTCAGTTCTAACCTTTTTATATCAGAAATGAATAATTTCAGAATTAACAAAATAAAAATATATTTTAGATATTTTTGATCCTTTGCATCATATTTAATAATTTAATGCTTTATTTACATTGATTACAATTTTGCCTATCTTTATGTTCAGCTGATCTCTCTAGTTTCTCTGTTCCATTCCCCAAAAATGTCAGTGACACCTGCAATCTGGATATTGAAAGGAATTATTCTTAAAGTAGAAGAACTACGTAATTGTTTTCCCTACATCCTTTAAAACTGAGATGCAAACCATTTGATGTTGTATCTGTCTTCATTTAATAAGTTATTTATCTTCTGTTTATTTTGGAAAGCCCTCGACTCTGATTCAATATAAATTTCCTCACAATATTCAGGACGCTGTTCTCCTTCTCATATTTAAATACAAATACAAATCATTACATCTGTCATTTCCTTATTTACAATAGGCTTCATTATGTTTACCTTGCTGCTCTAACCATTAGCTGACTCTGTGGGTGCAATAAAGTTCACTCTGCCAGTGAGCAAGACATAGAAAACCTACAGCACAAAACAAGCCCTTTGGCCCACAAAGCTGTGCCAAACACGTCCTTACTTTAGAACAACTTAGGTTTACCCATTGCCCTCTATTTTTCTAAGCTTCATGTACCGATCTAGGAGTCTCTTAAAACATGCTATCGTTACCGCCTCCACCACCACCGCCTGCAGCCCATTCCACGCACTCACCACTCTGCGTAAAAAAACTTACCCCTGATATCTCCTCTGTACCTACTTTCAAACACCTTAAAACTATGCCCTCTCGTGCTAGCCATTTCAGCACTGGGAAAAAGCCTCTGACTATCCCACATGATCAATGCCTCTCATTATCTTGTACACCCAAGTAGTTACTGGGAACCTGCCCAGGACTGCACTGTTGGTCATTCAGTAACTTTTGCTAGCATGACCTTTTAAGTTGTTCGTAAATGCCTAACAAGAGACATTTAAAAAACAGCTGAAACCAAATTTTAAAAATTAAAGATTTGACAATTAAAAATAACAAAAATGTTTATATTTTACTGAAACTGTATTTTAAAGTCTTTTAACTTTTTCCATAAGATTTGGCTGGCATCATGCTAAAATCTAGTACTTCAGCTCAGTGTGACTGAGCTTTTTCCTGAAGTTGATGCTAATGTTCTCTGGTGGAGCTGAAGGTCAGATGCACTGGCATCTGCATTGCGAATGCACTAATTTACCATTGTGTTAGCCATTACTTTCCTGCAGTATCATTGGCTAGAGGGGAGTATGATGGGGATCTTAATAATCAGTTGAAATGTCTTTAATTTTATTGCCAATTTCCATCTTACACTTTCCTCTGAGCTGCATTTGACTCTTCCCTTTCCATTGACTTCTTCATCTCCATTTCAGAGGATACATAAGTAACTAACACCCAATCCACCCCCTTTCACAGCTATCTCCCTATATCACTTATGCAATTCGCTGCTTGACTCTTCCATCTTCACCAACTACTCCCTTTCTCAAGGTACTTTCCCATGCAACCACATCAGATGTAACACCAGACTTTTTGCTTTGTTCATTCCCAGCTTGCTGGTACCCAAGCAAGTCTACTAGCTGCAACAGCAAATTACTTGTATTTTTTCAACCTGTGTAAAATAAGTGGTTCTGATGATGTGATCTCCTATACAGGGGTCAAACCAAACACAGATTGAGTGACCACTTTGCAAGATTAGTCCACTCAGTCCCTGTGCTTCCAGTCACATTATCATTTTAATTCTCTATCCCAACCACAACATCTCACAGATGGCTTCCCACTGTTCCAATGTAAGCTCCTTAAGTTCTGCCAAGGCACACTTCATCCATCAGCATTCACCAATGAATTCAAAAATTTCAGAAAACCAGCCTTGTCTGTATATCTAGCCCGTTCAAATAAAGTCAGCCATATATATTATTTCAGTTTTCCTCTCTCTACAGATGCTACCTGATCTGCTGAGTACTTCCAACACACCATTACTGTAACAGAAACAACAGCTTAGACTATTTAAGAATAATTACTTATTTGCTAGCTGTATGTTTATGTTAGAAGTGGAGCACATTGACCAAGGAAGCACAAGTGATACAACAGAGTTAAGTTCATGCAAATATATTGGGTTCTGAAAGAAAGTTTAAGCTGAGTGTGCTTTCCATGATATTGTATAAATAATCATTTATGTAAATGTTACAGTTCAGGCTTCATTCAAATTCTCCTTACTTTCCCATATTAAGCAAGATTATTAAAGGTTATTGTATAAACTGGAGAACTTTGCTGTGAATGAACAATAGGTTTAATATTTCTAGATTTAAAATGATGCTTCCATGACTACAGAGTGAATACCATTACGATACAGTGGCATGCAAAAGTTTGGGCACCCTGGTCAAAATTTCTGTTACTATGAATAGTTAAGTGTGTAGAAGATGAACTGATCTCCAAAAGTCATAAAGTTAAAGATGAAACATTCTTTTCAACATTTTAAGCAAGATTGGTGTATTATTTTTGTTTTGTACAACTTTAGAGTGAAAAAAAAGGAAAGGAGCACCATGCAAAAGTTTGGGCACCCCAAAAGATTTGAGCTCTCAAATAACTTTTGCCAAGGTCTCAGACCTTAATTAGCTTGTTAGGGCTATGGCTTGTTCATAGTCATCATTAGGAAAGGCCAGGTGATGCAAATTTCAAAGCTTTATAAATACCCTGACTCCTCAAATCTTGTCCCAACAATCAGCAGCTATGGGCTCCTCTAAGCAGCTGCCTAGGACTCTGAAAATTAAAATAAATGATGCCCACAAAGCAGGAGAAGGCTATAAGAAGATAGCAAAGCATTTTCAGGTAGCCGTTTCCTCAGTTCGTAATGTAATTAAGAAATGGCAGTTAACAGGAACGGTAGAGGTCAAGTTGAGGTCTGGAAGACCAAGAAAACTTTCCAAGAGAACTGCTCGTACGATTACTAGAAAGGCAAATCAAACCCCCGTTTGACTACAAAAGACCTTCAGGAAGATTAAGTAGACTCTGGTGTGGTGGTGTATTGTTCTACTGTGCAGCAACACCTGCACAAATATAACCTTCATGGAAGAGTCATCAGAAGAAAATCTTGTCTGCGTCCTCACCACAAAATTCACTGTCATAAGTTTGCAAAGGAACATCTAAACAAGCCTGAGGCATTTTAGAAACAAGCCTCGTGGCCTAATGAAGTTAAAATAGAACTCCTTGGCTGCAATGATCAAAGGTATGTTTGGAGAAAAAAGGGTGCAGAATTTCATGAAAAGAACACCTCTCCAACTGTTAAGTACGGGGCTGGATCAATCATGCTTTGGGTTTGTGTTGTAGCCAGTGGCATGGGGAACATTTCACTGGTGGAGGGAAGAATGAATTCAATTAAATACCAGCAAATTCTGGAAGCAAACATCACACCATCTGTAAAAAAGCTGAAGATGAAAAGAGGATAGCTTCTACAACAGGATAATAATCCTAAACACACCTCAAAATCCACAATGACTACCTCAAGAGGTACAAGCTGAAGGTTTTGCCATGGCCCTCATGGTCCCCTGACATAAACATCATTGAAAATCTGTGGATAGACCTCAAAAGAGCAGTGCATGTAAGATGGCCCAAGAATCTCACAGAACTAGAAGCCTTTTGCAAGGAATAATGGGCAAAAATCCCCCAAACAAGAACAGAAAGTCTCTTAGCTGGCTACAGAAAGTATTTACAAGCTGTGATACTTGCCAAAGGGGGTTTTACTAAGTACTGACCATGCAGGGTGCCCAAACTTTTGCTTTGGGCCCTTTTCCTTTTTTGTTATTTTGAAACTGTAAAAGATGGAAATAAAAAAAGTAATCATGCTTAAAATATTAAAGAAATGTGTCATCATGTCTTTATTGCTTTTGGAAATCAGGATATCTTTAACTTGCTTAGCTTCTCATAGTAACAGAAATTTTGACTGGGGGTACCCATGCCACTGTATATAGTTACATGAGCTTTTACTGTAGTATGAATAGAGACACTTAACAGAAGCATTACTAAGCAAGTTTGTTATGAAACTGGAGAAAATAAAGATGTTTTCAAACTTGGATGGAGTGGTGTTAAAGATTCAGCAAAGGAATAGAGAACTTAGCAGCTAATTAGAAATGTGCAATATGTCACAATTGAAGGAGCACAGATATCATCAACAACTGAGCGTTAATAAGAACAATACAAAGGACACGTTGCCTCCAGAGATGACAAATCAAACAGACACTTCTGCAAAAAGTTACACTATCAAATAGGATTATTTACCAGTAAGCAGTTTACAAAGATTAGTTGCAGGGATGTGGGCTTCACAGGCTGAGCAAGCACTTGATTTCCCACCCTCTTTGCCCTTGAGAAGATGGTGGCGAGCTGTCATCCTGAACCACTGCAGTCCTTAAGGTGTGTGTATGCCAACAATGCTCTCACTGAGCTACAAGATTTTTATCAAGTGACAGTAAAGTTACCATGATATATTTTCAAGTCTGAATGGTATGTGACTGGGAGGGCAACCTCTGGATGGTGGCGTGCCTCTGTATTTTCTCCCTTTTCCTTTTAGCTGGTAGAGGTCATGAGTTTGGAAGGTACCATATAAGGCGTCCTGATGAATTGCTGCTATGCAGTAGATGGTACAAACTGCTGCTACTGTTGGTTGGGAGTGGTGTAAATAAATGATTATGCCTACCAAGCAGACTGCATGTCCTGTATGGCATCGAGCTTCCTGAAGCTGTCCTCACCCAGAGTAAGTGAAGAGTGTTTTATCATGCTGCAATTTGGTAATTCAAACCATAAATTTAAGAGACTACTAGACAGGTATACGGAGGAATTTAAGGTGGGGGGGTTATATGGGAGGCAGGGTTTAAATATTGGTACAACATTGTGAGCCGAAGGGCCAGTACTGTATTGTATTATTCTATCCCCCTCCAAATTCAAATCTTATTATTCACCAAGATTAGAATTTCACATGAAAAAACTCTCCATAAAAACAGGAGTACCCTGTTTGCACCCAAAGAACTAAAGTAAGGAAACTCCAGATAAACAGTACTGAATTTATATATGCGGTACAGATAATCTGGCATGTTTGGGACATTGTTACAGGATTTTTTTGGACTATTGGATGATATTCCCTCCTTTCTCTATTCCCTACTGTGCCCATTCACTTCTTCTCACTAGCCTATCACTTCTCCTGCGTCCCCGTCTCCTTCCCTTTCTCCTATGGCCTACTCTGCATGAGAAAAGAGACACTGTTCAGTTAAAAGAGAACATGGGAGCCAGCAACTCAGAAGGGAGTTTGCAAACTAGGGTCCTAGAAAGTCAGAAGGGCAAACCAGATGCCAAACATCAAGAGTTCTGAATAGTCAAGTCAAGTCAAGTTACTTCTTATTGTCATTTTGACCATAACTGCTGGTACAGTACACAGTAAAAACAAGACATTTTTCAGGACCATAGTGCTCCATGAAACAGTACAAAAACTACACTGAACTACATAAAAACAGAAAAAAAACTACACTAGGCTACCCAGGACTGCATAAAGTGCAGAAAACTGTGCAGGCATTACAATAAATAATAGACAAGACAACAGACATAGTAGAGGGCAGTAAGTTGGTGTCAGTCCAGGCTCTGGGTATTGAAGAGTCTGATAGCTTGGCGGAAGAAACTGTTACATTGCCTGGTCACAAGAGCCCAAATGCTTTGGTGCCTTTTCCCAGATGGCAGGAGGGAGAAAAGTTTGTATGAGGCGTGCATGGGGTCCTTCATAATGCTGCTTGCAGTGTAAATGTCTGTAATGGCGGGAAGAGAAACCCTGATGATCTTCTCAGCTGACCTCACTATCTGCTGCAGGGTCTTGTGATCCGAGATGGTGCAATTTCTGCTCAGGATGCTCTCAATACAACCCCTGTAGAATGTGATGAGGATTGGGGGGGGGGGGGGGGGTGGGAGATGGACTTTCCTCAGTCTTCGCAGAAAGTAGAGAAGCTGCTGGGCTTTCTTTGCTATGGAGCTAGTGTTGAGGGACCAGGTGAGATTCTTCACCAGGTGAACACCAAGAAATTTGGTGCTCTTAATGATCTCTACTGAGGAACCGTCGATGTTCAGCAGGGAGTGGTCACTCCGTGCCCTCCTGAAGCTAGTGCTTTATCAGAATTTTACTGTATGACATTTTAAAGTTAAATCCCACAAGTAGTAAGAAACCATGCACAAAATAATTACTTGTTAAAATATTTTATGAGTTATTACTGAATCTGATATTAGAAGTAACAATCATCTAATGGCAAAACAGAGCATGGACTAAAAAGACATATATATATATATACACACACTCTTCAGATTCTCAATACAGTATTTTATTTTGTACATAAGCTACAATATTTCATATTATAATGCAGCATTGTGAAATATCTATATTCAAATAAATTATGATAGAACTAGCTTTAATTATTCAATAATGATTAGATGGTGCAATTTGCAAATGTACGATTTCAATTCAGCTCAATGCATATATCATTAAAGAAGGGAAAACTTAAAGAAAACTCCCTATCATTTTGAAATGTACTGTTTTTCCTCCATAATCTTGTTTCACATTTCAGAACTGATTCAAATGCACTACAAGAGTACTTAGATGAATTTAAATCTGGTGGCTTACAGCATCAAGCCACTATCAAAGACGTACTGCAATGCTGCAAGTAATAAGGAATGAATATGAAGCACATAATTTGTATGGAACTATTGAATTGTATGTAATTTTCCTCTAGTCTTTACTTTCCTGTTAAAAGTAGCCAGCTTAGATTGTGAAAAGCTGCTTTTGATTCTTTCACCAAGTCTGGTTTTCTTCCTCTTGAAAAATTCTTCTCATAAATTTACACAGCTGTCACCATATTGTCACATTAGCATGAATTAAGTGACATAAATTGTAATGGCACAAAGCCTCTTCCACCTGTATTCACAGAACCTTCATGAACTTGTATCTCCTGATTCTGGCTAAATAAATAAAAACAAATGTTGTCGGCTCTCCCAATGCCTAAACATTTTGTCTGAGTAAAGTTCAAAGTTAATTTTATTATTAAAGCACATATATATCACCAAATACAACCCTGAGATTCATTTTCTTGTGGGCATATTCAGCAAATCTACAGAATAGTAACAGATCAATGGAAGATTTACCTAGAGTGCAAAAGAAAACAAACTATGCAAGTGCAAATATAAATAAATAGCAATAGTGAGAACTCGAGATAATGAGATAAAGAATCCTTAAAGTGAGATCATTGGTTGTAGAACATTTCAATGAAGGCCAAATGAGAGTAGTTATTCCTTTTATTCAAGAGCCTGATGGTTGAGCGATAGTATCTGTTCCTGAACCTGCTGGTATGAATCCTGAATCTCTTGTATATTCTACCTGATGGCAGCAGCAAGAAGGGAGCATGACCTGGATGGTGGGTATCCCTGATGATGGATGCAGCTTTCCATAACAGTGTTTTATGTAGATGTGCTCAATGGTTGGAAGGGCTTTATTGTGATGTACTAGGCTGAATCCATTACCTTTTGTAGGATTTCTATTTCTATTCAAAGGCATTGGTTTCCTCAGTAAGCCATGAGGTAACCAGTCAATATACTCTCCACTACACACCTATAGAAGTTTGTTAAAAGTTTTAGCCAAGCCATAAAGACCAGGAGCTTTACTAGGTTTAGTTCAAAGGTTGTACTGATCTTACAGGAATTACCAAGGCTGATGTAAATTAGCTGCAATTAACATTAGAGATCTCAGATCAAGGAGAGTAGAGTTTATTTATTTTATTTTTCTTATTTAAAGATATAGCACGGTACAGACCCTACCAACTGAACAAGCCTGCGCTGGCCAATTACACCCATATGACCAATTAACCTACTATTTCACTTGAATTTGTAAAGTGGGAGAAAACTAGAGCACCCGGAAGAAACCCACATTGTCATGGGTAGAACGTACTGAATAACCTCCTTATGGACAGCAGCAGAATAGAACCTGGATTGCTGATACTGTAATATTGTTACACTAAGTGCAATGCTACCATGCTGCCAAAGTCTCACCTTGGCCCCTGTATGAAGGTGCTGAATTCAACAGGGCTGCATAATCTGTGAGTAAAAATGCACAGAAGAATGTCCATTTTTACTAAAAAAAAAGGCTGTAAAAATTCCAATTGCATGAGATAACAGCCGTCAGTCATAATTCTTTGATTAATATCTTTGACACAATAAGCAAATAATTACACTAAACAGAAACACCATACTGTATGCATGCTTTGCGTTAGAGAACCTCTGAAAACTACTAAAGCAAAATCACATACTTGTCTCTGTATTACATTTACTGGCACTTGTAAATGTAATAGCAGAATTCCAACTTTTGATCTAATTCTCAGAGGTTCTTTATTATTTAAAGAATTCCCTTAGCGCTTGAATTTCAAGTAACTGACTGTTTCTATCCTGAAGCCATTAAGTTTTTATACTCCATGGACAGATTAACTGGTTAGTTATGATTGTCCCAAAACAGAACTAATAAAGAATCCAACCAGAATTATAAGTGCACTTCATCCAAAAAATCAGCACATCATGCAACATTTATAATTTATAATCCTTCTGGAAAAATACAGTGTAATGCAATGCACATTTCCCCAATGAAAAGCCAGGAAAGATCAGGAAAGAGCTTGGTGAATAGGTTAGAGTCTGTGATAAGTTTGAGTGGCCGAAGCTGCATTTTTAACTAAAATATCTATTTTATTTAAAGATAAATCTCAGTTACAGGCCCTTCAGGCCCAATGAGACCGTGCATGCCCAACTACATTGATGTGACCAATTAATCAAATCATGCATCTTTGAAATGTAGGAGGAAACTGGAGCACCTGGAGGAAACCTACACGGTCAAGATGAGAATGTCCTTACAGATAGTGGCTGAATTGAACCTTGGTCGCTAGCACTGTAAAAGCATTATGCTAACCACTACTCTACTAAAGAAAATCTGTTTAAAAGAATAAACAGTTTTAAGTTACCTATACAAAAAAAAAACAAGATAGGTGATAAAAAACAAAGCTCACAATTCTGGATAAGTCAGACCACAATACAGCTAATAATGAGAGAGAAAAAAGCAATAATAGCTAGATTTATCAATTAGCAAACTGACAAAACTGAAATGTTTATGAAATGTTGGCATACAGTTGTCACTGGTGTGGAAAGGGCAACACTAAAGTCAAGACATTGAGGATAAAGTACGTAGCAAGTGCAGACTACAAATGGTTTAAACATTGCAGGGCCAAAATATGAAGCTAATTTCATACTTTTCCCCATTACTCTTCCATCATTTCTACTTCCTCAATCTCTTTATCTATTTTTTCTCTTAAAAAGTTTTTGTCTGAATGCAATTCACTTTTTATTAAGAGTGCATTGTTTTTCACAAATCAACAGCAATGAATTTTTTCATATTGTCTGTGAAAATGAGGCATTTTTGTTGACATGAATACTTCAATTAATCATTACTAGGTCTGAGAAATACAAAGACAGAAAGAAGCTTTAACCAAGATGCCAATTTAACCTCATACGTAAATTTTATTTCAGAAATATGCAAACTACCTTCAAATAAATTTGCAAAACCACTAAGTAAATGTTAGCCTGAGAAGAAGTGTATTTGATCAGGTTTAATTTGACTGAAACATCTTGAAAGAGTTGCACTGTATATGTTTTGATTGTAAAATTAGCCTAAAATTATCAAAAGCAATGGTCTTATGCAAAAATATCAAAACCAAATCCAGGCTTTTGGGAAAGGCCATTTCTTCAAATAAAAGTTTCAATGAATACATATAAGAATTATCAAACAGCATTTTAACTTTCTTTGTATACAGCCTTATTCTGGGTTCAAAAAAGTTCAACTACAGAAAAAAAAATCTGGGACAACATATTGCAACCTTACAAAGTGCTGGTTAATCTGCATTTGGAAAATTGTGACTGCTACACTATAGGAAGGATGTGATTGTGCTGGAGGAATGCAGAGAAGATTCATCAGGATGTGACCTGGATTGAAGTACTCTAATGACAGGAAATGGTTGAACAGTCTGGGTTTGTATTCCCTAAAGTTTATAAAATTACAGTGCCTATAAAAAGTATTCACCCCCCTTGGAAGTTTTCATATTTTATTGTTTTACAACATTGAATCACAGTGGATTTAACTTGACTTTTTTGATACTGATGAACAGATAAAGACTCTTTCGTGTCAAAGTGAAAACAACTTACTACAAAGTGATCTAAATTAATTATAAAGTACAAAATAATTGATTACTTAAGTATTCACCCCTTCAAGTCAGTATTTAGTAGATGCACCTTTGGCAGCAATTATAGCCTTGAATCTGTAACAGTTTTGTACATCCGAGTTGTCATAGGTCTCTTAGTGGCCTCCCATTATAGTGGGAATAGTAAGTCTTGGCTTACTATTCCGGGAGACTCGAACCACCTGTCTTGACAGACTAATCCAGGGAACTCAAACCTCTCAACTTGATTGACTATTCTGGGGGACTCGAACACCCCTTTGAATTGTGGGCCACCCTGTAGGAGGGGAAAGCTATCATCCAGAAGTGCTCCAGTTGTGAGATTCCTCACTTTTGCCATGGGAGGGAAGTGTGCATTTGCATGTGGGGTACAAGGGAAGCCAGGAAGCAGCATCCCATTTAATTTCTGCTCTCTTGTTGGTCGCAGTTTCCATGTCTGAGCCGAGTGGTGAATCGAGTCTGATCAGTAGGAGTAAGGGCGGCCATAGCCAGAGGGAACAAATCTCAGGAGTTAGCGGAATGAATAGTCAGGACAGTTCTTAAATAATTACAGAACCCTTGGGGGTCGACCTTTATGTCAGGGGCGGCATTCAGTATACCACAGAGTTTGGAAGGAGTCCAGGGCTTATGGATTTGCACAGGTGCTTGTTCCGCCACTCCAGCTTCTGAGTTAGGATACGTCCTCATGGGCAACGGATACTGAGCCTGTAGGTAAAACCAATGGCACTTGTTCAGGGGTCCGGTCTGACTGCACGTGGGTACTGGGCTTCCCAACCATTCTGGAGGAACTACATCAGTCAGTGGTGATGCAATGACTGTCGAGTTGGTGATTGAAGCACTAGGCCAAGAACCATATGGGGGTAGGGAACCTGACTGTGGTAAAACAAGCGCCATACAGCTGTGGATAGTACAGCGGGATTATTATGTCATCCTACGCATTCCCAATCATCATCAGTATCGCTTGGGAAAACTGGTCAGTATGTCTGGATAGAGGCGGAGTACCCCAGAGTTATTTTTATTTTTCGTTTCCATTTTCCTTTTATTTTCCTGCTACAAACCAGTCTGCAAATGATGTACATTAAACCATACTGTAAATGTAGTGGAAGGAGTGAATGTTTAAGATGCCAATTAATCATAATGCTTTTACTTGGATGATGCCAAGTTTTTAAATATGTTTTTGAATGTGCATTTATCCAGGCAGGAGGAAAGCATTTTATCACATTCCCCACTTGGGCAACGTAGATTGTGGGAAGTCTTTGTGATAATAGAAGACAAGCCACTTGCCACAAGATATACAAGATACCTGCCCGCATTGCCAATGCTGCTAGGGATACAGAGTCAGAGTTGTGGAGCACAGGAACTCTCTCTTCGGCCCACCACAAAGAACCAATACTAACCAATAAGACTTCGGAGCAGAATTAGGCCATTCAACCCACTGAGTATGATTTGCCATTCTAGCATGGCTGATTTATTATCCTCCTCAACCCCATTCTCCTGAGTTCTGCCTGTAACTTTTGACACCCTTACTTATCAAAAACGTGTCAACCTCCACTTTAAATATAGTCAGCGATTCGGCCTCGACAGCTGTCTGGAGCAATGAATTCCATAGATTCACCACCTTCTGGCTAAAGAAATTCCTCATTTCTATTCTAAAGGGATGTCTTTCTATTTGAGGCTCTCCCCTCTGGTCCTACACTTCCTCACTGTTGGAAACATCCCCTCAATATCCACTCTAACTAGGACTTTCAATATTCGCTACGTCTCAATGAGACACCCATCCTCCATTTCTTCAAAACTCCGGTGAATACAGGCCTTGAGCTATCAAATGCTCCTTATCAGCTTACCCTTTCCTTCCCGGTATAATTCTCATGAACCTTCTGTGGACCCTTTGAACCACATTTACCTGCATCAAAAATTTCTCAGGTAACAGACAGGCTCATTTTAAAGTCATTCTTTCTCTACCTCCATACAGTGGCATTATAAATCTGAATGCAACAATTTGAAAACTGCCATGTTACTTATGGAGTACAGAGAGTCTGCATTCCTAATTAGCATCTAGTTATTGCCAAATAATCCTGAATGGAAAATATAGGCTTTTATACTTTAGTGAAATGCACACAGAGGTCGTAACAACTTTGTGTTAGATAACAGCGTTAACTTGGGCATTTCAACAGCAAACTATATCCAACAAATTTGAAACATGCCAACTCGTGAACTTCAATCACAGAGTTTGTTGTTAAAAGGAAAGGGATGGAATGATAGCTTTCAAACATGATACTGCAGTGTGAGAATGTCCCCTCTGGGAGTTCATGCTCTTCAGCCTGAGGTACAAATTCAATTCCTTCCTATTTAAAATGAACTATCATTTTTCAATTTAATAATTCATTTAACAAACTTTTAAGATGTAAACAAAAACAGTCAATGAAGATTTGAAGAAAAATCAGAAGTGTGGTCAAAGTGCATTTAAAAAAAAGGGAACAATTCAGTGATAGATTGCAAAAATCAGATCTGCGAAAGCAAGGTGGGGGGGGGGGTGTGGCATGGTAGCGCAGTGGTGAGCATAATGTGATTACAGTGCAGTGATCCACATTGTCCCTGTGACCATGTGGGCTTCCCCAGATGCTCCTGTTTCTTCCCACATTCCAAAAGATATACAGGATAGTAGGTCAATTGCTCACATGGGTGTAAGTAGGCAACACATGCTCATTAGACCCAAAGGGCCTGTTATCATGCTGTATCTCTAAATAAAATAAAATATCCCATTGGTATAGATGACAGTAGTTCAAAAATGCAACAAACCAACAATATGATTTATAGATGTAAACTAGGCCACTAGAAAACGTCCAGTGAATTTGTACACATCAGAGGATGAATTGGAGTGCATGGCGAATAAAAAGTAGAATAAGCATCATTGACCATGCCAAGATGAAGGCAATTTCAGGGCCAGAGAGGCAAGATAGATGTGTGGTTATGCATCAGAACTACTAATTCTAGTGTGCACAACTGGGTTTGATGGACTTGTAGTGTGGCAGGCCATCATTGGCTTCTTTGACTCAATTCACACACCACAAATAGCAACTGAGACATTTCACTTTCAAGACTTGACAGTAAAATCAGGTATGGGGAGCTGGATTGAATTGTGGTAATAGACCATTTGGCACCCATGTTGATGTCAGTGGTAGTGATGCAGTAGAAATTATGGCAAAAGAAATATTTAATGCATGAAATAAATCAAGTAACTAGCGGGAAAAGTGTATATCAGGGATTGAGTAAAATCTTGGGGTCAGATGGTTAGAAGGATTACAGAGGTCACAGAGATTATGAGAGAGAATGAGGTTTAAGGATAATGATGGAAATGACTAGGGGTCGTGAGGTCCCAATCTAGAACTGTGGTGGGAAGTCTTAATTATCCCCAATGTGTTCAAAAATAGTTATTCACTGAGTAATGGATTCCAATATCCCTGCAATTCCTGAAAAACTGCAGTTCATAGAGAAAAGATTAAATTCTGGCACAGAAAGTATGTCAAAGGTATAAAACTGGAAACTGCTAGCTGAATTTCCAAAGTGACAATTGAAACTGTTATTTCATTTTACAGTGATAAACTATTATATTACTAAATTTCTACATAACAACCTTCTGGATATCAACATAATTATCAGATTCAAACATAGGATCTCATCTTTTGAACGCACAGTGCATATACTCAAACATAATTTCAGATAATGAGTCAGCTACTTACATTTACATCCATCCCCCTCAAGTCCCTCATTCGTTCATCACTTCATTTTATACTGTTGCTTTTGTCATTTTCCCTCTATTCCATTTTTCAAACCAAACATGATCTTTTAACTTTAGCAAGAGGCCACTGACCTGAAACATCAACTGTTTCTCTTCCCAAATATGCAGTGCAACCTTCTGAGCATTTCTAAAAGTCTCAGCATTTTGCTTTTATATTACAATACTAGTAGTTTTCAGGCAAAACAAAACAGCAATAAGATAAATACCAATTAACCATTTAACCTTCATCATTCTGGTAAAATTCATTAATTTCAATTTGAGAAAAATGACTATCAACACTCTTATCAAGGATGCAGCAATGCCACTTTGCGATTTTAAACTAAACAGCAGATTAATTTATCACCTACAAGCTTTTACTCCTTCCACTCCCTCCCACCTTATTTATTTATTGAGATACAACATGGAATAGGCCTTTCCAGCCCTTTGAACCATGCTGCCCAGCAATCACCTTATTTAATCCTAGCCTAGTCACTGGACAATTTACAATGACCAATTAACCTACCAACTGGTACGGCCTTGGACTGTGGGAGGAAACCAGAGCACCTGGAGGAAACCAATGCAATCACAGGCAAGACACATACACTCCTTTTACAGGCAGCGGCCAGAATTGAACCCAGGTCACTGATATAGTAAAGGGCTGAGCTAACCACTACGCTACTGTGCCACCCAAAATTCTGGTTTCTGCCTCTTTCCTTTCCAGTCCTGATAAAGGGTCTCGGCCTGAAACATCGACTGACTATTCCCTCCATAGATGCTGCCTGACTTGCTGAAATCCTCCAGCATTTTGTGGACATTGCTCAATTTCAAACAGCTGCAGAATCTTGTGTAACAGATTAACTTTAATGGATCAAAGTTAGATATGGCCCTTGTGGCTAAAGGGACCAGGGGGTATGGAGAGAAAGCAGCTACAGGGTTCTGAGTTGGATGATCAACCATGATCATACTGAATGGTGGTGCAGGCTCAAAGGGCCAAATGGCCTATTCCTGCACCTATTTTCTATGTTTCTATGTAATACTTTCTATCTCGATAGTATTGCAATCATATTTATCAAAAAATTTTACACTTGCCACAAAATGAAGTAGCATAGGAAAACTCACAGAAATGACGATAATTGCTGAGTCATTGTTGAAGATAATAAACTAAGGTGGGCAAATAACAGACTACAATGCTGGAAATATGCTCCAGAATACAATAATGAATCCCTCAGGCAAATCGTGATATAAAACTGTAAGTTACTATTCACTTAAAATATCCATCTAACAGTGCAAATCAAGTCAGTTTTATTTGAATGGAATTGAATTTCCATAAGTTAATGCTCAACCCAGTTTATCTTCCTCTATTTATATCCAATTCTAGTATCACTTTTCTTCACATTTCTCCATCCAGTACCATATTAAAGGGAGACCATTATGCTTCTTAAAAGTCATATGATTTTATTATCTGACAAGATGCAAAAGAGCCAATCATGTTCCAAAATACTCAAATGGCTTTTGTTTTATCAATTTGATCAACAGGTTTCCCACAATACAATGGATATTAAAACGTGCAATAGAAGTACAGTCACTGAACCAGACAAGTACATTATAAATGTTAATCAGATATTAAGTTAATGAAGACAACATGTAAGGAGACAGATACAAATTAATGAAACTAGTTCCATGGCTAACCATGATCTGAATACAAGAAATGAACTACTATTTTCTAACATTCGTCTAAGTTTGTTAATTCTTATAAAGAATCATTTTACAACATAATTGTGTTCAGCAATTTCCACTGTCATCATCCTCAAGGTTCCATCTTTCATAATCAAGCATTCAGTATAAAAAAGGTTGTCTTTATTTCTTCTAGATTATATTAAGAACTCAAGCTCTTCAACTACAATGATTTTGTGCCACAGCTCTATTTCACAAATACAAATTATTCCACCACCTCACAAATTTATTAGTGAACTAGAATAATTATTTCATCTCACTAATATTCTATTGATACTACAACCAATGTTGAATTCACATGATGTGGATTGAAATACACAGGGAATAATGAGCTCCATTTAAATGAGGTAACATGGGTGATTTTAATAAAAAAAATTAAACTGGTTCACTATTTTGGATGACAATGCATAATATCCTTAACTAGTTCATAATCCATGCAAGACAATAAGTTATCAACATTTACACTGAAATAAATCCTTAACTTTTCTCTAAAATCTTAAGTTTTTATACTTTAGAGCTTTCTTATCCAACAGGTAGACATTACAATTTTAATGTTGAACTATTTAGCATAAAAAGAAAACATGATATATAAATTGAAGCTTCAGTATTGTGGTATTTTAACCCACAACTCAATTAGATATAGTAACATATTTCTTTTTAAATTCTTCCACTATGGTTCTCTGAACACCAGCATCAGAGTTAATTGTTCACCAAACTCAAATGAGCACTGTGTTCATTCAGTCAGATCTTCCAATGCTCTTTGGATACTGGAATGCACTGTCTGCAGAGATGAAGGAGGCAGATTGCATTTGTGGCGTTCATGAGGAAACTATATATACAAACTGGAGTACCCAACCTGCAATCCACTGACCCCTTGGTTAATAAGGCTCCATGGCATAAAAAAAATTGGAAAATCCTGTCAGCTGGAGGTATTCAGTGGGCTGAGCAGCATGTGTTAGAGAAAAGGCACTGAGGACACCCTGCATCAGAATTCCGGAACAGATGGGTCAAATTGCATCTTTCTGTGCCATAACCAGTGATTTAATGAAAGGTGGCATAAATGCCATATGACTATGATCAACTCCAACAATACATTAAACCTTTCATTCAGCTCATCTCTCCCCACCCCCCTACACACACACACAAAAAGGGATTTTAATGTTCCTATCTTGGGCCTTTATCCCTTTAATCGGTAAAGGTGCGATCGCACATTGTCTGGAGCGCGTCACATGCCTTCACCCAGTCCCCACGCCAGGCAGGCGCACACCATTTACGTCACTCCCACACCGGGAACCTTTTATTCCGGCTGCTGCTCAAAATTAACCAAGTGGCGAAAGGGGAAGGCGGGATGGATGCGGGTCTATGCCACCTCCGGGAATGGCACCCGGTGGGTATGTCAAGCCTGGCACCCGGCGCGACAACCCCGCCCCAGAGGTAAGGCCTGACCTCTTTAACAAGCACTCACCTTCCGCCACGTCCTCGTCGACGGCGCCTTTCACCTGGGAGAAACACCACTGCAGGTCGTTGTTACCGCCGACTCCGATCCCTGGCAAAGGCAAAAACACACGCTGTCAGGGACGGCAGGCCTGGCGAGGGGGAGAGAGTGGGCAACCCGGAGACTTCGATATGCACCCGTTCTTACCCGCCATGGCCGTCAGATGCTCCCGCTGGCTGGGTGGGCGGGTGCTTCCCGGCGATTTGGCTTGGAAGACGATGGCGAGGAGGGAAACATCGATCAGCGCCGGCGGACTGTCAGCAACCCGCCAAGATGGCGGACACCGCCCGTCGACATGATTCAGTGACGTCGCTCTGTGCGCGCTGCCGAGCTCCTTAAAGGGGCCGCGTCACGGTTTGTGTCGGGAGCGCGCACAGGCAGGAGACAGGAATCCGAAAACGCAGTAACGTAGGGGACACCACGGGCAAATCCCTACCCACCCTTGGCAGTACTTAGAGAGTGCAACACCTGCCATCAAATATCCCCACCATCCTCCCCATGTCATTTTCTATCAGCTGCCATTGGACAGGAGGTACAGAAGCCTGAGGTCGGTCCAATTCTCAGGTTCAAGAGCAGCTACTCCCCATTCACCATTGGGTTCATACATCAACTTGCCCAGCCCGAATCACTAACGCAAGAGATTCTGCAGATAGCGGAGATCTTGAGCAACACACGCAAAATGCTGGAGAAACTCTGCAAGACACTCCAATCTCTGTCTCAGTATAGCAACACTGTGACCACGTTGCAGTACAATGGAGTTTATTTGTATAAGCTGATGACAGAGTGGGGAATCAGCATACTTTTGCCAGGGTGCCAATGGCTAATGCGAGAGAGGATGTGTAAAGTGATTGGAAGAATGTATACGGTGGATGTGAGGGGCAGGTTTTATACGGAGAGTGCTAAGTTCTCATAAGAATGTTCTCATAAGAGATCATCTACAGGTGCTGGAAATCCAAGCAACACACAAAATGCTGGAGGAACTCAGCAGACCAGGCAACATCTATGGAAAAGAGAACAGTCAATATTTTGGTCTGAGACCCACCTGTTGCATGGAATGTTCTCAAGGGGTTGTGGTTTGGGCAGATACATTAGGGATACTTAAGAGACTCTTAAGATGGGTACATGAATGATAGAGCTATTTTAGAAGGAAGAGTTAGATTGGTCTTAGAGTAGGATAAAAGGTCACAAGATCACAGAACAAAGGACCAGTTCTAAAAAAATGATTGTGTTCTTTCTTGTAGAAATTGAGTATAATTAATATTTTTCTTGTGAATACTAGTTGTTTGATGTTGTGTTGCTGTAGTGTTTTTCATTGCTTCCCTGTTTACTTGAACTTGGGCAAAAGGCAACAAGCTCGGCTTTGAGTTTGAGAAGGGCTGTGGGACGTTTGGATGACTGGTTTCAGGAGAATGCAGATGCTGGAATCTGGAGCATCAGACTGCATGCTCCTCCACCTGTTGGCTGCTGTGAACTGATGTATTTGGGTACTAAGTTGAGTGATGCTGTGATGCAGAACATAACTAGTAGTTTGTCACTTAGATCATTTACAATTTACAATCTTTTTGTAAACATTTGATCAATAAATGCATACATCAGGATGCTCTTTATCAACCACAGCTCAGCATTCACTACTATCATCCCCGCAAAATTAGTCATAAGCTCCAAGACCTTGGCCTCAATATCTTCTTATAGTTCCTGGATTTCCTCAGTGGTTTGGATTGGTAATACATCTCCTCCATAATCTCCAACAGCACAGGTATACCACAAAGCTGTGAACTTAGTTCTCTGTTCGACTGGCTTTACACCTATGACTCGTGGCTAAGCTTAGCTCCAATGCCATATTCAGGTTTGCTGAGTACACCACTGTTGTAGGCTGAATCGAAGGAGGTGATAGGTCAGCATATTGGAGGGAGACTGAAAATCTTGCTGAGTAGTGCCATAACTATGACCTCTTACTCAATGTCAGCAAGACCAAGGAGCTAATCTTAAGAATTCAGGAGAGGAAAACTAGCAACTTATAGGATAATCAGAGATGGAGAGGGTTAGCAACTTTAAAATCCTAGGTGTTATTATTTTGAGGGATCTGTCCTGAGCCCAGCATTTAAGTGTAATTACAAAGAAAGCATGACAACGCCTTTAATTCCTTAGGAATTTGTGCAGATTTGGCATGACATCTAAAACTTTGACAAACTTCAATAGATCTATAGTGGACAATATATTTCTGACTGTATCACTGCCTGCTATGAAAAGCTCAATGGAAAATCCTACAAAAAGCAGTGGATCTGGCATGGTACATCATGGGTAAAGTCCTCCAGGCCACAGAGCACATATACATGAAATGCTATCATCTATCATCAGGGACCCGCACCAGCCAGGACATACTTTCTTTTCACTGCTGCCATTAGGAAGAAGGTACAGGAACCTCAGTACACACCACCAGCTTCAGCAACAGTTATTACCCCTCAACCATCAGGCTCTTGAACCAAAGGGGATAACTTCACTATCCCATCATTGAAATATTTCCACAACGAAGCACTAACTTTCAAGGATTCTTCATCTCATGTTGTCGATCTTTATTGCTTGCTTGCTTATTTATTTATTTATTTATTTATTATTTCTTTTGTATTTACACAGTCTGTTGTCTTATGCATTCTGGTTGAATGACTATTTGGGCAATTGTTCAGTGATTCTGTTATGGTTATTATCTTGTAGATTTACTGGGTATATCCACAAGAAAATGTATCTCAGGTTTGTATATGGTAACATATATGTACTTTGATAATAAATTAATTTTGAATTTGAAGCTAAGTTTGAAAACATGAATTAGAACTTTAAAACACTGTGACCTCCCTTGATCAAGACTTGTACTGTGAGGTACAAAATATCTCTACAAGAATGAAAGCTACTAACCAAGTAATTCTTTTACCAACAACATATTGACCATATCATCAGTTTTGAAAAATAGCCAACAGGCCCCTTCGAATGCTCACAGCTCCAGAACAGCCCTTATACTGAAAACATTGTACCAGCTACATGGTAACGTTTCCTTCATCATTGCTGAGTGTAAATTCTGGAACATTGTGGCAGTACTTTCATGTGGAGGGCTACAGCAGGTCATGAATGTGGTTATCCACCAGTATGTGTAATCAGTGTTGGTCTTCATCCTAGAAAGTAAAGGAAAACCATACTTTAACCTGAATTTGGGTGGGGGGGGGGAGAGAAAGGAAGACATGCACTCCCTCAGCAGTACAGTGACTGATGCTGACAGCAATAACATGATGTTGATTGTTGTTTACCAATCACATTGTAACATTACAACATAACCTAACATTACACTTACAACTTGAGATAATCGAGTGTTTGAGTAATTGTACTATTCTCCAAAAAAAACTAAATATAAATTTAATTTGATACATTGTGAAACAATTGTAGGATAACAATATTTTAGAATACTGCAAAGGTAAAATGCTTTGCTTTTGAGAAATAATTTAAGAGAAAGGTAGGAAATGGGAATTAGAGAAGAAGGTAATGGCATGGATGAAAGAGAGAACAATGTGAAGGTGTCGCCCCATACCAGTGACCAGAGAGAATACGACAAACAAGCCCTCAAAGGGACAAAATACTTCTACTACCTCTCTCTATTGCTTTCTTTCTGTCCCTCCATCATTTCACTTCCACACCTCTTCTTAATCAATATAAAGCTTATATCCCATCCCTTGCCTACCTCTCCTCACTCCACCTCTGCCTACTCTCCTCCTCTAGATTTCCAGAAGGCATTCAATAATTCTGTGAAGCATTAGGGAAAGGTTTAAGAATGGGAGGTCATGAAGAAGGGAAAAGCAAAGGAGAGAGAAGGGAACGGGTCCGGGTGAAAGGGAATAGGGATGAGGGCTCAAAGGTAGTAAAACAGAGGAAGGGGCAAAAGTGATGGGCAAGAATTTGCCACTTTCCCTCTCTTGCATTCTCTCCATTTTCTACTCTTTCTCCTTGCCCATCATTTTGAAGGATATATTACTGAAGTATGGGATCCCATGAGGAATTGACAGAGTGGATGCTCGAGATAGTTCCCCTAGAGGGGCATTGGTAGGTAATCTATTTGAGATCAAGATGAAGTTTCAAAGAATTGCATAACTTTGGAGAGAACTCTGGAGTAGAGTTATTAAATATATTCAAGGTGGAGACAGGCAAACATTTGAAAATTAGTGCTGTCAATGAGTAAGGGAGAGGGACCGGAAGTGGCATTGACAGTCAGTGAAAGAGAAACAGAGTTAACATTTCAGGTCCATATTTGTTCTCGTTGGTTTTGTTCATGGAATTATAGAGTAATACAGCATGAGAACAGGCAATTTGACCCAACTGATTCATGCTGACTACAGCATCCTCCCTGATAATCACAGTTGCCTGCATTCAGCCGGTAATCCTCCAAACACTTTCCTCCATGTACCTATCCAAATGCAATTGTACCACCTCAACCACTTCTCTGGCAGGTCATTCCGGGTACTCGGTATGAAGAAGTCACCTCTCAAATCACCCGTAAATCTCTCCCCTCTTGTATGTGTGCCCTCTATTTTGGAATTCCTCAACCCTGGGATAAAGACTGACCATCCACCCTATCCATGATGTTATAAACTTCTTTGAGGTCACCTCTCATAGTCCTACTCCAAGGAAAAACCAGCATGGCCAACCTCTCTGTAACTCAGGCACTGAAGTCCAGTCTGCATCCACTCCAGCTTGACAAGTTCTTTCCCATAACAGGGTGACAAAAACTGTACATGACACTTAAAGTGCGGTCTCTCTGACTTACACAATGTAATTGCAGCATAATGTTCCTACTCCTAAACTAGATGCCCTGACTGATGAATGCAGATAATTAAGTGTCTTCTTCACCACTCAGTCTACTTATGGAACTTTCAACACACTGTGCACTTGTCCTCCCAGGTTCTTCTGTTCCACACTTGTCATTGCCATTCATTGTATAGGGTCTGACCTGGTTTGAATGTGCAAATTACATCACCTCATGCTTATCTAAGCTTTAATCCATTTGCTGTTCCTTAGCCCTTCTCTCTAACTGGTTAAGATATCTCAGATAAGCATGGAGTGATGTATCTGAGTACACCGTGCTAGCTCCTGAATCTTATGCAACCTCATCTTCCAGATCAGCCTGCCATATGGGACACTATAAAAAGCCTTATTAAAGTCCACATAGACATCCCCGACCCTACCTTCATCCATTGAGTCAGTAATCTCTTTGAAAACCTCCAAAAAATTTGACAGACATTACCTCCATGAATAAAACCAGACTGACAATTCTTGATGAGGCCTTAACTATCCAAGTGATGGTAGATCTTGTCCCTCAGAATTCCCTTCAGCAACTTCCCTACAACTGACATCAAGCTCATCAGCCTGTAGTTCCTTGGCCTGTCCTTGCTACCCTTCTTGAACAGTGCAGCAACATTAACTACCCTTCAGTCTTTTGGGACCTCACCAGAGGCTCGTAACGAAGCAATTATCTCTACAAGGTTTCTTCCCAGGTCTGCAATAAGGTCCTGTGGTGCACTTAGTCAAGCTGTGGGGATCTGTCCACCCTAAGTATACCCTTTCTTGTGATGTGCATATGTTCCAAACCCTCATTATTTTTACCACCATTTGTTTGGCATCAATGATACTCTCCGTAGTAAACACCAAAAAGAAATAAACATTAAAAATCTCAGACATCTCCTGTAGCTCCACACATAGGTGGACCTGATGGTGTTTAAGAATTTCTCCCTATTCATCTTTTTACTGTTATAACTGAAGAACTTCTTGGGATTATCTTTAACCCTCCCTGCCCAATCCACTATACCCTCCTTATATGCTCTTGATCTTTGTTTTAAGCCAGCTTTTAAACTTTTTAAATATTTGTCAAGAGATTCATTTGTATCCACACTAGCTTCTTTATCCTGACCAGAGCTGTGATATCTCTTGTTATCACTCCACTTGTTATTTCTATATTCACCCTAACAGGAACAAGCTACCTCTGGACTCTTCCACTTGCCAACTGTTCCTTTGCTTTTGTGTCGAGTTCCCCAGTCAACTCCAGCTGGATCCTGCCTAATTCCCTTAAAGTTGGCTCTGCTTCAGTTCAGGAATTTAGCCTGTGGACCTGTTCTATTGTTTTCCATGATTATTTTAAAGCCAATAGGATTGTGGTCACTGGATCCAAAGTGTTCTCCACCTACAACCCAGTTACTCGGCCCACCTCATTCCCTGAGAGGAGGTCCAGTATTACTCTTTCTTGAGTAGATTCCTCTATAAATTGAGTGAGGAAGCATCTTAAATGTACCGCATAAATTCCACCTCATCCAGGCCATTTGCACTCTAGGTGGCCCAGTGAATACCAGGAAAATTGAAATTACCCCCACCCCCAGCACGACCCTACTATTCGTAGAAATATGTGCAATTTCTCGATGCAGCTTTTCCTCAATATCTCGCTGACTCTTGGGGAAGTCTGTTGTACTGTATTGTTTTACCAAGGTATGTGTTAGTGCGTGGCCAGGTGGTTAAGGCGTTTGTCTAGTGATCTGAAGGTTGTTAGTTCGAGCCTTGGCTGAGGCTGCATGTGTGTCCTTCAGCAAGGCACTTAACCACACATTGCTCAGCGACGACACTGGTGCCAAGCTGCATGGGTCCTAGTGCCCTTCCCTTGGACAACATCGGTGGTGTGGAGAGGGGAGACTTGCAGCTTGGGCAACTGCTGGTCTTCCATAAAAAAAAACCTTATCTAGGCTTGCACCCTGGAAACTTTCCAAGACTAATGGAGGCCTTCACACCAAGGTATCAATCGCTTCTTATTTTTAAGTTCTATCCAAAAAGCCCTGTTAGATGATCCCTGAAGATTATCTTCCCTATGCTATGCCATCTCTTATTAAAGTGGCCACACCCCACCTCTCTTACCTGGAATTTGGAACATTCAGCTGCCAGTCCTGTTCAATCATGTTTCTGTTATCCCAGACTCAATCCACACCCTGAATTCATCTGCTTTACCTGTCAAGCTACATGCATTGAAATGAATGCATTTTAACGTAATGGTCCCATTCGGTCTTTAGCTGTAAGCACATCTATCCTGATCACTAAGCTTACGAACATTAGTTGTTACACGTACCCCTGTCTTCTGACTGACTTCACTCTGTGTACCATACCCCACCAAACTTGTTTAAACCTTCGCCAGTGGCAAAGGAAAATTACACAACTAGGATATTGGTCCCCTCCTCTTGAACAGCTTGCTTGTATCTCAAAAGAGATCCCAACAATCCAAGAACCCTAATCTCTGTCCCCTGCACCAGCTATTCAGCCATGCATTCATCTGGCCGATCTTCTTATTCCTGGACTCACTAGCATGTGGCCCCAAGGTCAATCTGCAGATCACTGCCCTCACAGTTCAGCATTTCACTATCTTGCCTAATTTTCTCTACTCATTCCACAGGACATCATCCCTTGTTCTTTGTATCAACAAGCACTGCATGTTTGCCCACCACATTGAAAACTTTTTGTAACAGCTTAGAGACATACTTGACCCTGTTTGTTTTTGTATTCATTACTTATTAAGTGTACTTAAAATACAGATGTGGCAGTTGGCCATATGCTGATCTCATTCTTTGGTAGAATTTTGCCAGAGGCTTTTATCACATCATTGTGCTTAATGCTCTGCTCACCGTTAGTCACCGTGCGATTTTGAATCATTTTGTTTCCAAGGATACCCTTATCTATTAATGTTTCCTTGTCTGAGAAGTAGTCCTGACATTTTGAGATAAACCCTCTACATTTGTTCTTTCCATTTTATATGTCATTACATGTATATCTTGTTGCTGTAATTCAAATGTAATTTCAAATGAATACAAAAGAGACGGCAGATGCTGGAAGCTAGGAAAAAGGAACAAATCTGGAAGAACTGTGCAGGTCAAAGCAAACTGGAAGAGTAGTATCTCATATATCACTTGGGTGGCTTACAACCCAATGGCATGAGTCAAATCTGAAATTTGCACTTTCAGATTGTCCATACTCCCAGTGTTTCCCTCCCACACACCTATCACCTATTCACCTAGTTTCTTCCTGAACTCATCCCTCCCATCCCCTTCCCCCATTTGGTTACATCCATCCATCACACCCCATCTTATTCCACCTATCACCTGTCGGCATCAATCCTACCCCTCCTTTGTATTACTATATACTTGCAATCTCTCCTATTCCCCCTCAGTTCTTATGCAGGGTTTTAACCTGAAATACGATTACGTATTTTACTTCCATAAATGTAACTTGATCTGCTGAATTCTCCTAACATTCTGTTTTTATACAATATCATTTGCATTGACTACATAGGCTCTTTGTTGGCATTTTAAAAGTAACTTGAAAGAAACATCCGAAGTTTCAACAGGCCCTAGAAGAGAATTGTGAGAGAGGGCTTGCTTTATCAGTTGTAATTGAAGTACTTATATTTCAGCAGGTTGGATAGCATCTGTAGCGAGAAAAACTGATTTATGTTTCAGATCAATGACTTGATCAATCAGGCTTCCAGGATCTGTTCTATTTTGTCTTTGAACAATTGAAGCATACAGAGGAGATGTCAGAGGTAAGTTTTTTACGCAGAGAATGGTGAGGGCACAGAATGGGCTGCCAGCGACGGTGGTGGAGGTGAATATGATAGGGTCTTTTAAGAGACTTCTGGATAGGTACATGGAGCTTAGAAAGATAGAGGGCTCTGCATAACCCTAAGTAATTTCTAAGGTAAGGGCATGTTCGACACATCTTTGTGGGCTGAAGGGCCTGTATTGTGCTGTACGTTTTCTATGTTCTATGTTTCATTTCTGTTGTACTGATATAGAAGTCTGCTTTCATAAATTTCATATCGAACTCAACAGACACAAAATCAGGCAGCAATGTACCCTCTAATTTGAAATGACAAGTGTGCACAAAAATAGTGTGCAATTTTTTTGCCCAATGATAACATGTGCTCACTGAATAATTTCTTCAATATAGACAGTATAAATAAACTAGTTCCAAAATTTGCAGACAAATCATCACAAGCTTCAAGTTGTCAACACCATCTGTATCAGAAACTGGAAAAGGAAATGTGATTATGTACGATTGTGAAATATACTTAACATGCCAACGAGGTAGAAGGTGACAAGCTTTTGTGTGCAGTTTAAATTCCTTTGTGCGCTAGTAGCAAAAGATTGTGTTCATGTACACACCTTCAAGGGAACATTGTCAGGAAGCATCTGTGGAAAAGAGTCAACAATTCTGCCCAAGTCTCTTCATCTGGACTGAAAAGAGAAGGGGAACGATGCCTGAATCAAACAGTGTAGGGAAGGGGAAAGAGCCTAGCTGGAAGGTGATAGGTGAAGCTAGATGGGTGGTAAAGGTCAAGGGCTGGAGAAGAAAGAATCCAATAGGAGAGGAGAGTAGACAGGTAAGGGAAGGAGGAGGAGATGCAAGAGGAAGTAATAGGCCAGTGAGAAGAAGAGGAAAGTCAGAGTAGGGAATAGAGGAAGGGAGGGGGGGGGGGTTGGAAATGTGTTCACCTGAGGGAGAAATCAATATTCACGCCACCAAGTTGGAAGGTGTCTAAATGGAGTATAAGGTGTTGTTTCTCCACTCTGAGGGTGGCCTCACCTTGGCTTAAGAGGAGGCTATGGATCAGCACATCAGAATGGGAATGGGAATCAGAATTGAGATGTTTGGCCCTGCAGGAGTCCCGCTTGTGGCAGATAGTACTGGGGTGCTCATTTCCAATTGAATGCATGAATGAATGAAGGATTATTAAGCCCCTTCAAAAGGGCACCATGGTCGCATTGAAGTTAGCATGACGTTATTACAGCTTGGAGTGTCACAGTTTGGTGTTCAAATCCGGAATTATCTGTAAAGGGTTTTACGTACATCCTCCCTGTGAATGTGTGGGTTTTCACCCACATTCCAAAGACGTACCGGTTAATACGTTAGCTGGTTATTGTAAATTTTAAAAATCATTTAAAGTTGAATAAAAGCTATATTTAGGTTTAATTCCTTCATCCCTTCATTCCAGATAGAGCTAATCACTCCTGCACTACGAATAGCACACGTGACTTGTGGCAAGAGTTGCATACCATCGCAGACTTAAAAGCCAAACGTAGTGGTGCGGCCAACTTCACGGCCTCTCTCCTAGATGAGCTCAATTGCTATTACGTTTGATTGGATGTCTGAGCATCTGAGGAAAGTCACTGCTATAGCCTGCAACTTGGTCATCTCTGAGGTACACAGACGTTGCCAGCGAGTGGACAGTCGCAAGGTTGCAGGACTGGACGGCGTCCCAGGACGAGTACTAAGGACATGCACAGCACAACTGGCTGTGCATTTACAGAGATTTTTAATCTCTCCCTCTCCCAGTGTAGAGTGCCCTCCTGCTTCAAATTATCCACCAATGTCCCTGTACCAAAAAGACCAAGGTAACATGCCTGAACAACTAGTGTCCTGTCGTACTCACCTCAATAATAAGAAAATGCTTTGAGATGCTGGTCAAGGCCTACATCTGTAGCATGCTATCACCCAAACTGGACCCCCTACAATTTGCCTACTGACACAACTGATCGACAGATGACATAGTAGCCACTGGTCTACATACTGTCCTTACATATCTGGAGAAGAAAGATACTTATGTGTGTAACCCTTAGGTTCAGCTAGTGGTTTAATCTAGGGGAAGACAGCCTCTTCCACACTCTTCCGGCCACACAAAAAATCTTGTTTGGGTGGATGCTGTGTGATATGTTCCCATACAAATCAGTACTGCAAAATAACAAACAGTATACAATATGCAATTAAACGATTGTGCTTTATAGTTCTTAATTTGACTATAGGTTAGTAAAGAAACCAAACAGAAAAAAGGCCCATTCTCATGAAACAAACTAATGTGCAATATTGGAGCTCATGGTTTTCCAGCCTGTCCGTTCTCCATCAGTTTCCGCGCCCCCCCCCCCCCCCCCCCGGCATCAACTCCTGACCCCATTCCAAGTCCACTCTGTCCTGCAGACTACAACTTCCCCATTCTGGCATCTTCTCTCTCCTTTTTCTGCTGAGCAAAAGACCATGAAACCTTCGCTTGGGCACATAAGAAAAATATCTCCCCTCATTGACCCCTGCACATTCCAAAGTTCCCATTATCTCTAATCATAATCCAAACACTGCTGCTACAGAGAAACCATTACATTAATGTGAAACATTACAGCGTGTTACACTCTCTCCCCACCAAATTTAGTCATGTCCTCATGATATTGAGATAATTCGCCAGCCCTTCCTGCAAAGCACAAAGTCCAACTCAGGTGTAAAAGGCAGTGGCATAGCTCCCCAAAACAGTAGGGGCCACACTCTGCTCCCCTGGTGCTACATAGGCCAGCCTATCTGGTGGACTCCTAATTCTCTGAGATGTCTGTTCCCCCCTCACCTAACTCTTCAGGTTCCAACACAACTGGGGATACTTCTGGTCTACCTGGTGAGGCCTCCCCTGTCCTATCACTCATGCCCACCTGCAACCCGGACCCCTCTGTCCCGTGGCCAAGCCCTACTTTATCACTTGCAGGGTCCCGCTGCAATCCAGGCTGTCCTCAGATAGCCCCTCCAATTTCACCTGACTCTGTGGGATTAGGGCTCGGAGTCTCTTCCTCAATGGGGAGTTAGCAAAAGGCAGCATATACCACACATCCAGGTCCTCATCCTCCGAATCAGTATCCCTCTCAGGGTTGGCGGCCGCTTAACTTCTCCTGCCGTTGGCCCCGCTGTCGCCCCACATTTCTGCAGAGCCTTCTTACTAGGTGTCAGCTCCAGGTCGAGCTCTGTGTCTACCTGCACCTCTTGTCCTGGGGGCAGCAGGTGGTTCCAATGCAGAATCTGGACAGCCGAATTTCCATTCTGTGGTTTCACCCGGAAAATTGGCAGGTTTGGCATCTGACTCTCCACCACATAAGGCGTAACTGCCCAACGGTCAGCCAACTTGTGCTTCCCTGGTAGCCCCAAATTCCTTTTGAGGACCCGGTCTCCTGGCAGGAATTGGGAGAACCTGACCTTTTGATCATACTTCCTCTTATTTCCTTGATTCTGCTTGGTATCTGGGACCCCAGCCTCAGCTAATTCATAAGCCCTTTTTCAGCTCTCTTCTCATATCAGACACATACTTCAGTTAAGTCTTTGGTGGTAAGTCACCCTTGTCAGCCCCAAAACAAAGGTCAACGGGCAACCTTGCCTCGTGCCCAAACATCAGATAGTATGGTGGGTACCTGGTAGCTTCATTTCAGGTACAGTTGTAACTGCATACCATATGTACAATGTGTTGACTTCACCTGCTCTTGCTGATCTCCAAGGTCTTGAGCATGTCTAACAAGGTCCGATTAAACCTCTCGGGCTGGGGATCACCCTGTAGGCGACAGGGCGTGTTTCTCGACTTCTCAACTCCAAGCATGCCCTAACTCACGAATGAGTCTGCTCTCAAAATCCCATCCCTGATCCCTATGTATCCACCTGGGGAAGCCATAATAAATGAAATACTTCTCCCATAACACTTCGGCCACTGTGGACGCCCTCTGATCCTTGGTAGGAAAAGCCTGTGCTTACCTGGTGTAGTGCTCTGTAATGAATAAGACTTTTGCCGTGTTGCTGGCATCGGGTTCTATGGACTGAAAATCCATACACACCAGGTCCAGAGACCCCACACTATGCAAGTGGGACAAGGGAGCTGCCTGTGTAGGCAGTGTCTTCCGCCATATGCATCGAATGCATGACCTGCAATATTCTTCAACCTCCAACTTAATTCGGGGCCAGTAAAACAGACATTGCAAACAGACATTTTGCAGAACTGACACCTGTCCAGGGCAAGTTTTAACCCTTCAGCTTTCAGGTGGCCCAGCACCTTCAGTAGCCTCACTTCATGTTCTTCCAAGGTGAATCCAAACACTATGAGGTCATCCAGATACACCAATACCTCAAGTAAGTTCATATCCTCCATCATCTTCTCCATGACCTGCCAGAAGGTTGCAGGGGCTCACGATATGCCCTGGGGCATTCATTTGAACTGGAAGATCCCTGTCTTTGAAATCTCTGACCCCAGTCACAGCTACGTCGGCGCTGGTCTGCATTAAAACGAGAGTTGTGCCGGCCATTTTATCAAACCTCTGCCCACAATCGCAACTTTAATGGTACTTAACAGGCAAATTAACAATTCATCTAGAGTACCAATATCTACCCCACTGGTTCAATGCTCAGGGAAATCACACAGCATCCAACAAAATCAATACTGAAACGATACCCCCACAATTGTAACCCTTAAGTTCGGCCAGCAGCTTAATCTCCTCCAGCCTGGCCTAACTTGAGAAATCTTGTTTGGGTGGATGCTGTGTAATGTTCCCTGTTACAAATCAGTACCACAAATAACAAACTACACAATATGCAATTAAACGATTGAGCTTTATAATTCCTAATTTGACTATAGGTGAGTAAAGAAATAAGTAATAAAAAGGGCCCATTCTCATGAAACAGTCTAATGCACAACATTGGAGCTCACAGTTTTCCCGTCTATTAGTTCTCCATTGATTTTCCCCTTGGGTGTTGACAGCTTCTTCCACCAGGCCATCAGACTGATTAACACGCTGATTTGAGCGTATTTCTATGTTACATTAACTGTTCTATTTATTATAAATTATTATAAATCACTATGATTGCACATTGTACATTTAGACAGAGATGAAAATAAAGGTTTTTGTTCCTCATGTATTTTAAGGATGTAAGAAATAAAGACAATTCAATTCAATACTGATCCTAAACAGATTCCTCTGCAGTGACAAATTAATTTCATAGGATTTAATATGCTGGTCTACCCAATTCAATTTGCTGAAAATATCAGGAATGCAATCATACATCAATGCCTTGAGAAGGTATTCAGCCCCCAACCCTTCCTTCACATGAATGAGTATTGAATTTTGATCAATTTAACAGAGAATTTTTATTTGTGAATCACATGCTCCTTTTTCCCCACAGAAATAAACAGAAAATTGTAAGCATGAAAAACTAAAAATTCCAAAAACTGTAATGTCAGTAGTCCAGTAGTGTTCACCCACTTTGCTCAGTAATCAGTTGAACTACCTCCTGCGGTAATTACAGCCAGTAGCCTTTCTGGATAAGTCTCTTGTAGCTTTGCACAATGTGATGGAGCAAGAAACCCAATAGCATGAATGGCAGCGATGCTTCACTATCAGATGAGCTCAGTGCCTTCTATGCCCACTTTGAAAGGGAGAATATTTGTGAAGCTCCCTGTGATTTCTGTGTTGGAGGCCAATGTTAGTCTGTCTTTAAGGAGGGTGAATGGGTGAACCCTCACAAGGCAGCAGGCCGTGATGGCGTACCTGATAAGGCTCTGAAAACTTGTGCCAACCAACCAGCAGGAGTATTCAAGGGCATTTTCAACCTCTCACTACTGTGTCTGGAAGTACCCACCTGCCTCAAAAAGGAACAATTATACTAGTGTCTAAGAAGCGTATTGTGAGTTGCCTTAATGACTATCCACCCAGTAGCAGTCACATCTACAGTGATGAAATGATTTGGTTGGTCATGGCTAGAATGAATTCTTGCCTCAGCAAGGACCGGGACCCACTGCAATTTGCCTATTGCCACAATAAATCTATGGCAGATGCAATCTCAATGGCTCTTCACACGGCCTTAGATTACCTGGACAATACAAACACCTAGTCAGGATACTGCTCGTTGACTATAGCTCAGTGTTTGACAACATCATTCCCACAAACCTAATTGATAAGCTATAGAACCTGGGCCTCTGTACCACCCTCTGCAATTGGATCCTCAATGTCCTAACTGGAAGATCACAACCTGTGTGGACTGGCAATAATACCTCTCCCTCAGTGACAATGAACACTGGTGCACCTCAGGGATGTGTGCTTAGCCCACTGCTCTACTCTCTCTGCACCGAAGACTGTGTGTCTAGTCATACCTCAAATGCTGTCTATAAATCTGCTGATGATACAATCATTGTTGGCAGAATCTCAGATAGAGATGAGAGGGCATAGAGGAGCGAGATATACCAGCTGGTTAAGTGGTGTCGCTGCAAATTATCAGTGTAGGCGTGTTACAAATGAAGAGAGCAAAGTCGCCGCCCCCCCCCCTTTTGAGAATCGCAAGATCTCTATTATTTCGGGTCTGAGACCCAGGAACTGAGACAGATACACAGCATATCAGTAAATGAGAGAGAATAGACGCATGATAACAGAAAAAGCAGTTGTTATTGACAACGCAGGAATACACAAAGGTGGACTGTCTCCTATTGACAAAGAGAGAGATTACTGCTATCGTCTCTTGGAGAAGGAGTTGTGTATTGAGTACTGTACTATTCATTGAAACCCCTCAGGGACAACCAGAGTGGTCTGGTTGAGGGATTGCATCATCCCAACCTGATTGACCTCTGAGACCCCATGAGTGAGGGTAAAAGGAGGGTCTGGGGAACACCCCTCAGACGCACCAGGAGAAACGCTATGAGATCGGTGAGGGGGCTTGTGTGTGTGTGTCCACCCTTGCCTGGGTGACAAGTCCTCCACGGAACGGTCTCGCTAAAGGACGGATACGGATCAAGATCGTAAAAAGGTAAGTCAGCAAGTTAATAGCTGTTACTGCTTTCTCTCTATCTCTCTCTCTCCAACAATTGCAACACAGTGACAAACAAACACTGGAGCCTGTGTGAACTGAAACGAACTTTATATTTCCATTGTACAATTCATTATCCCCTAGACAACAATAGAGCTTATTTCTTATTGATGATTATTATACCCGCACTTTTAGGTTTAGTGTTGATGACATATATTATCTGTATATTTGCATTGATATTATTTTTGTGTATTTTTACTAATAAATACTGTTAAAAATAGTATCATCAGACTTCAATGGCTACTCCTATCTTTGCTGGTAAGACACCCAGTTACGGGGTTCATAACAGGCGAAAGAGTTGATTGTGGACTTCAGGAAGGCTAAGATGAAGGAACACAAACCAGTCCTCAGAGGGATCAGAAGTGGAGTGAGTGAGCAATTTCAAGTTCCTGGGTGTCAAGATCTCCGAGGATCGAACCTGGTCCCAACATATCAATGCAACTATAAGGAAGGCAAGACAACAGCTATATTACATTAGGAGCTTGAGGAGATTCGGTTTATCAACTAAAATACTGGGAAACTTATTTAGACATAACATGGAGAGCATTCTGACAAGGCTGCATCATTTTTGGTCTGGGGGGGGGGGAGAAGTGACTACTGCATAGGATCGAAAGATGCTCCAAAAAATCTTAAAATTTGTCAGCTCTGATTTCGGCAGCTTACTCAGAGTGACGGTTGGCATCACAGTAGGCTCTCTTACAAGTGCCTTTCTGTTCCAGTGACAGAGTTTAGAGGGGTGGCCTGACCTAGGCAGTGTAGTTGTGGTTTCATATTTTTAACATTCTTTTAACACTTTTTCACGATGGACTGCATTGAGTCCAAGGTATGTTCGGTGCCTTTGCTGTGGTCTTAAAGCCCTCCCCGGATTTATGCTTCTCTATTAATCATTTCCCTAACTTGTCTTGAATGCTCTTTTGTCTTAATTTTTCGTTTGGTCTGTTGCAGATGTCAGACCTTACAGAGAGAGGGGTCATTTATTCAGGTGATCCACCAATTTCCTATGTTAACAAATTTGGTGAGCTGATAAGGTAATATACTGTACAGTATTGCTCATGAGGAAAGTCAGTGTAGTAATTTCATAGGGGATAAATACATCTTCAGCCTCACAATTTTGCTTTTTTAATTTTTAGTAAATGGTTGATAGGTTTTTGAATTTTTCATTTGGTTTGAGACAATGCACAATATTTTAGATTAGCTCCAAAATTCCTACTTCAGTATATTTTAAATTTAGAAAATGAGATAGTAAAATGTGAAAAAAGTTGTGGGGGCTGAATACTTTTTCAAAGCACTGTATGTGTAATAAATATACTTGCATTTGATTCAGCTGATCACTATTGTATGAAATGATGTGTGCTTTAAGCAACTGCCATTTCTCTGAAGTGAGAGAAATAAATGTTAATGTGGCAATTGTGCTTCCAGAATGTTCTGTTACTTCTGTCTTTCATTAATACGTAATTCATTGGAAATTGAGAATGGCTTTTGCATAGACCATTTGATTCAATACAATTTTTGGAATGTGCTGGATGTGGGATGATTTTATAACATTTTTAAAATAATGTTGGGTAAAAATAGTTGAAAATTTAAAAGTAATTGTAATAAGTGAATATCAGACTTCTCTATATTACAGGCCAGATTTTCAATTTATTTAATTGCACTTCAGAGGAAATGTATTATATTAATATGTAACTGTAAGCCTGGCTTCGTTAGATCAGCAGAAATATTTAGAACTTGATAAAAAGCTGATTTAAAATAAGGCCTCTTCTAAATGCCAAAGGGTACAGGGAAATATGTGGCGTATTCTTACATAATTTTTCGCTTTTTTCCTGTAAAAACTATAAGATAACCTGTGCAAGTAAATGCCTTTTAAACAACGTTGATTAGCAAACTGTTAATTCCTCATTTCCACACATATGTGCAGCAGTATACCACAGTATTTCCACAGTATACCGATCTCTGCAGAATTTATTAAAGATGTAAATTTTCCTTGATATAAACACAGCAAAAGTTAATTTCAAGGTAACATTATTTAGGCTATATGGCTATTTCCCTGGCTTTTAGCTACTTTGATATTGCCTCTTTTTTTCCCCTGCATAAGCTTTCGTGTACATTTTTAATGATTGCTTTGTCACTGCACAGTTTACTGAGTGCTTTCAGGGATTGATAGACAGAGGAAAAGCTTCAGGGATTATTTGGAATGCCGGGGCATTAATAGAGACAAGTACCAGTTCTTAAAAAAAAACTGATAAGCTACAAGCAGTGATTAGTTTTGAAATTGAAAGAACAGCTTTGAAAACAAATGGAGCTACCTCACAGCTAGAGGACACTCAACAGATTTTGTTTTCAATCTGACGAGATATTCTTGAATACATTAGACAATGTACAGCGATGGGACTACATTAATCAGCCTACATCAAACCAGGTATTAGACATTTTCAGTTAAGTTATTTCACCTCATTGTTTTAGAGATCAAAGGAAGTTCCAGACCTGACTTATTACTTGCCTCATGGGCATATTTGGCATCATGGACCTTTTACTCTCCTCCCATCTGGTAGGCACTACAGGAGCCTCCACTCCTGCACCAGTAGGCACAGGAAGAGCTTCTTCCCTGAGGCTGTGACCCTGCTGAACCTTACATCACAGCACGAAGCAGTATTGCACCCATATTGTACTGTCTCAGTACTTTTATATTTGTGTGCTATAGCACTTAATTTTTATTTGCAGTTAATTTGTAAAACTATTCTTTGCATTTCTGATTAGATGCTAACTGCATTTCATTGGCTTTGTATCTGTACTCAGCACAATGACAATAAAGTTGAATCTAATCTAATCTAATCTAATTCATCACTTACCACATAGGCATATTTGCCATCCCATTCATCAAAATATTGAAATGAACAATATTATTGGAGCTATTGAAATTCCATTGAATTACCTGTTATTTTTGTTCTTAAAGAGTATAAAAACTGTACATACTTCCAGTTTGGAGAGTTTCAACTGAGAGTGCCTCCAAGAGAATGGTTGTTTATCATGCTGAATAATTGCAGCTACCAGCTTCAATCTCCTTGTAGCTTTAGTCACCATCTCAACAGTTGTCCTCAAAATCACAAAAGAGATGACATAGGATCAGAAGTTGCAGAATCCTTGTGGGTAGAGTTAAGAAATTGCAAGGGTGACAAACACCATATGGGAGTTAAGTACAGGCCTCTGAACAGTAGCCAAGATGTGGGTGACAAATTACAATGGGAGATAGAAAAGGCATGTCAAAAGGGCAAAGTTATGAAACTCATGGGGGATTTCAATATACACGTAGATTGGAAAAATTGGGTTGGTGCTGGATCCCAAGAGAAAAAAATTGTAGAATGTCTACAAAATGGATTTTTAGAGCAGCTTGTAGTTGAATCCACTAAGGGAAAGGAAATTCTAAATTTGGTGTGGTATTATGAACCAGAGTTGATTAGGAGTTTAAGGTAAAGGAATCAATAGGAGGCAGTGATCATAATATAATCAACGTCACCCTGCAATATGAGAGGGAGAAGTTAAAGTTAGATGTATCAGTATTACAGTGGAATAAAGAGAATTATAGAGACATGAGAGAGTAACAGGCCAAAGTTGATTGGAAGGGGACACAAGTCGTGATGACAGCAGAGCAGTAATAGCTGGATTTTCTGCGAGCAGTTTGGAAGATGCAGGATAGAAACAGCCCAAAGAAAAGGTAATCTCGGAGCAGGATGACACAACCATGGATGACCAGGAATGTTAAATCCAACAAAATAAAACAAAGTAGTGGGCATATAATAGACAAAAATTAGTGGGAAGTTCAAGGTTTGTGAAGCTTACAAAAGGCAACTAAAAATGCCATAAGGAGGAAAAAAATGAAATGTGAATGAAAGCTAGCCAATAATATCAAAGAGGTTAACAAAAGTTTTTTAAAGATATATAAAGAGTAAAAGAGAAGCAAGAATAGATACCAGACCACTGGGGAATGATGCTGGAGAGGTTATAATGGGGGAGAAGAAAATAGAGGATGAACTGATTAAGAATATTGCATTAGTTTTCACTGTGGAAGACGCCAAGAATTTGTTGGAAATTTGGGAGAAACGAGTGCAATTGCTATGAGTAGGAAGAGGGTGCTTGGGAAGCTGAAAGGTCTGAAGGTAGGTGAGTCATCTGGACCAGATGGTCTGCACTCCAGGGTTCTGAAAGAGGTAACTGAATAGATTGATAATGATCTTTTGAATCTGACGTCTGACGAATCTTATAGAATTTTTTGAAGATGTAACTAGTAGAGTGGATAGGGGAGAGCCAGTGGATGTGGTATATTTAGATTTTCAAAAGGCTTTTGACAAGGTCCCACACAGGAGATTAGTGTGCAAACTTAAAGCACACGGTATTGGGAGTATGGTATTGATGTGGATAGAGAATTGGTTGGCAGACAGGAAGCAAAGAGTGGGAGTAAACGGAACCTTTTCAGAATGGCAGGCAGTGACTGGTGGGGTACCGCAAGGCTCAGTGCTGGGACCCCAGTTGTTTACAATATATATTAATGATTTAGATGAGGGCATTAAATGCAGCATCTCCAAGTTTGCAGATGACACGAAGCTGGGCGGCGGTGTTAGCTGTGAGGAGGATGCTAAGAGGATGCAGGGTGACTTGGATTGGTTAGGTGAGTGGGCAAATTCATGGCAGATGCAATTTAATGTGGATAAATGTGAGGTTATCCACTTTGGTTGCAAGAACAGGAAAACAGATTTTTATCTGAATGGTGGCTGATTAGGAAAAGGGGAGGTGCAACGAGACCTGGATGTCATTGTACACCAGTCATTGAAGGTGGGTATGCAGGTACAGCAGGCGGTGAAAAAGGCAAATGGTATATTGGCATTCATAGCAAAAGGATTTGAGTACAGGAGCAGGGAGGTTCTACTGCAGTTGTACAAGGCCTTGGTGAGACCGCACCTAGAATATTGTGTACAGTTTTGGTCCCCTAATCTGAGGAAAGACATTCTTGCCATAGAGGGAGTACAAAGAAGGTTCACCAGATTGATTCCTGGGATGGCAGGACTTTCATATGAAGAAAGACTGGATTGACTAGGCTTATACTCACTAGAATTTAGAAGATAGAGGGGGGGATCTTATTGAAACATATAAAATTCTAAAGGGATTGGACAGGCTAGGTGCAGAAAGATTGTGTCCGATGTTGGGGAAGTCCAGAATGAGGGGTCACAGTTTAAGGATAAAGGGGAAGCCTTTTAGGACTGAGATGAGGAAAAACTTCTTCACACAGGGAGTGGTGAATCTGTGGAATTCTCTGCCACAGGAAACAGTTGAGGCCAGTTCATTGGTTATATTTAAGAGGAAGTTAGATATGGCCCTTGTGGCTAAAGGGATCGGGGGTATGGAGAGAAAGCAGGTACAGGGTTCTGAGTTGGATGATCAGCCATGAATATAGTGAATGGCGGTGCAGGCTCTAAGGGCCGAATGGCCTACTCCTGCACCTATTTTCTATGTTTCTATGTTTCAAGATTCACTATATTCTGGCATGGTTCTGGTGCACTGGAAAATTGCAAATGTCTCTCCAATCTTCAAGAAGGCAGGGTGGCAGAAGAAAGGAGATTGTAGGCCAGTTAGCCTGACCTCAGTGATTAGGAAGATGTTGGAACTGATTGTTAAGCATGAGTTTTTGGGGTACTTGGAGGCACATGATAAAATAGGCCAAAGGTTTCCTTAAGGGAAAATCTTGCCAGACAAGTCCGTTGGAATTCATTGAGGAAATAGTAAGCAAGATATACAAATAAGAATCGGTGATGTTGTGTACTTGGATTTTCAGAAAGCCTTCATCAAGGTGCTGCACATGAGGTTGCTTCGCAAAGTAAGAGCCCTTGCTATTATATACTAGCATGTCTTGAGCATTGGCTGACTGGCAGGAGGCAAAGAGTGGGAGTAAAGGGAGCCTTTTCTGGTCAGCTGCCGGTGACTAGGAGAATGGGCAAAGAAGAGGCAGATGGAATACAGTGTTGGGAAGGGTATGGTCATACACTTTGGTAGAAAGAATAAAAGTTTAGACTAATTTATAAACAAGCAGAAATTCAAAAATCCGAGGTGTAAAGAAACTTTGGAGTCCTTGTGCAGAATTCCCTAAAGGTTAACTTGCAGGATGAGTCTGTGGTGAGGAATGTGAATGCAATGTTAGAATTAATTTTGAGAGGATGAGAATATAAAAAGGCAGCCGGTGATGTAGTGGCATCTGTACCAGAATTCAAATCTGGTTTGAATCTGGCCAGCTCCTTGCTCACTCTCTATCCGTGCTAGGTTGAGAGTCAACCTAGCAAATTGGCCTCATTTAAAAAAAACAGACAAATGCTAAAGATTCGGCAAGGTTGCTGCCACAAAGCACGGAGAGGAACAAGAAGAATATAAAAACAAGGATGTAATGCTGAGGCTTTATAAAGCACTGTTGAGGCTCAGTTAGAGTATTGTGAGCAGTTTTGGACCCCTTATTTAAGAAAGGATGTGCTGACGTTGAAGAGGGTCTAGAGGAGGTTCACAGGAATGATTCCAAGAATGAAGGGGTTATCATATGAGGAGCGTTGGATGGCTCTAGGCAGTACTCACTGAAATTTAGAAGAATGGGGATGGGGAATGTCATTGAAACCTCTTGAGTGTTGAAAGGTCTAGGTATAATGCATGTGCAGAGGATGCTTCCTATAGTGGGGAACTCTAGGACCAAAGGGTACAACCTCAGAATAGAGGGACGTCCACTTGGAGTAGAGGTGAGGATGGATATCTTTAGCCAGAAAATGGTGAATCCGTGGAAGTCATTACCACAGCTGTGGAGGTCAGTTCATTGGGTATATTTAAAGTGGAGCCTGATAGATTCTTGATAATTCAAGGTGTGAAAAGCTACAGGGAGAAAGGTGCAGAATGGGGTTGAGAGGACGAATATATCAGCCATGATGAAATGACGGAGCAGACTCGATGGGCCAGAAGGCCTAATTCTGCTCCTATGTCTTATGGGCTAACTCTTTTGCCGTTGAATTCAATCAGCACTTGTTTGCTTGGTGCCTTGATGACAGAATGACCTGCAAAGTAACTGGTGATGCAGATGAAAGTACTGATCAGACTTTATACAGGTTAGACTTTTTCAAATGTAACTCGTCTACTGAGCTTAAATGTTACTATTTTTTTTGCAGTGAACATAGACAATTTTTTTTTTATTTGTGTTTGGATGGTACAATATGCTCCTGGGTTTCAATTACATTGGATCATTGTGACTTCAGAACCTAGCTTTGCAATACAAAATAGAGACTGCCTTTGTGTCAACATTTCATATTAACACTGTAATATAAAAACCACATAATCATTGAGTATTACAGCACAGAAACAGGTCATAAAGCTCCTGTTGTAATTTTTCCACTTCGCCCTCGCCATGTTATTAAATTAAACCAAAACTTAACAGTGGAAAACATAATCATAAATTGAAGTTGTTCCACACATTGAAATTTTCTTTTATTCATGTAAGGTAGTTGCAGAATGTCATGAGTTACAAATAATCAAATGGTGCATTTGCCATCTGTGGTTTTATTGGCAATAAAAAGAATTACTGCTGCCGTTACATCTTGCAGGCACAAGCCACTGATGAAAAATATATGCATAAATTTTCTCTCTCTTTCCCTCCCTCTCCCTCTCCTTCCGCCTCTCCCCTGCCCTCTTGCCCTCCTCCCACCCTCTCCTCCTCCTCCCCCCCTTTCTTTATATACAGTTTTTTAAAATACCAAATTAATGAATATGTAAAATCTGCAGAAGTGAGCATTTCTTGACTTGCTTTTATTTATTATTTAAGTTCCCAGGAATAAGTGATAAAATATTGGTGGGTGAATAACAGTTAGGAGTTTTTATCAAAATGACTATTTGCATTTTCACTTTAATTCAGCCATAAAAAAATACAGCACAGGAACAGGCCCTTTGGCCCATCTAGTCCACACTGAAACATTTAAACTGCCTTCTCCCATTGACCTGATCGGGGACCATAACCCTCCATATCCCTATCATCCATGTACCTATCTAAACTTCTCTTAAATATTGATATCACGCTTGCTTGCACCACTTGTGCTGGCAGCTTATTTCACACTCTCACAACCCTATGAGTGAAGACGTTTCCCCTCATATTCCTCTTAAACTTCTCACCTTTCAGTTTTAACCCTTGACCTCTGATTGTAGTCCAACCCAAGCTCAGTGGAAAGAGCCTGCTTGCATTTACCCTATCAATACCCCTCATAATTTTGTATACCTCTATCAAATCTTCTCTCAATCATCTATGTTCTAAAGCATACAGTCCTAACCTATTCAATCTTTCCTTATAACTCAGGACCTCCAGACCTGACAACACCAGTGTAAATTTTCTCTGTATTTTTTCAACCTTGTTTACATCTTTCCTATAGTTAAGTGACCAAAACTGCACACAATACTCTAAATTAGGCCTCCCTGCTGTTTTATACAACTTCAACATAACACCCCAGCTCATGCCATCTCCTGTACTCAGAACATTGATTTATGAAGGTCAATATGCTACAAGCTTTCTTAATAACCCTATCTACCTGTGACATCAATTTCAATAAATAATGGAGCTATACTTCCAGATCCGTTTGTTCTAACAGACTCCTCAGTTCACTGCCGTTCACTGTGTACCACCTACACATCATTGATGGTCCTCAATGATGAATGCCCCCTTCCTGATGCATTGCCTTTTGAAGGTGTTGGTCCTATCGAAGTGCAAATCCTCACACTTGCCTGCGTTAAATTCCATCCGCCATTTGTCAGCTTATTTGAGGCTAAGGCCTCAAGATCACCACTTAGATGCTTTTCACTCAGATGATAGCTACAATGCCTACCCCTGCTTGCCTTAAATTTGCTTTGGCTAATCAATCCCATATGCCAATTGGTGGCTGATCAGAACTCAGTTATGCTGTTGTGATCCGCTGATTTCTTCTGCTTGGACAGTGGACCTGAGTGAAATCTCCTCCTCTCAAGCTGGATATCCAGATTGCTCATTGATCAGAGCTCAATTACCAAATTATATAAAGTATATTTTTCAAAATGCCTTCAAATTCACGCATGTAATGCCATGAAATTTGTTGTTTTGTGTTTTTGTATGCAATACATCTAATATTACTATTAGTTACAATGAGAAATATATAGAAAATAAATATTAAAAATAGAGAGCAAAATAGTGAGGTCATGCTCATGGGTTCCTCGACCATTCCGAAATCTCAAAGCTCTTTCTAAAAGGTTGAGTGCACATTTTCAGTTCCTGAGCCTTGTCTCCGATGTAGTAATGAGAAGGCGGTGACAGTCCTCAATGATGAATGCTCGCTTCCTGAAGCATTGCCTTTTGAAGGTATCATTGATATTGGGGAGGCCAGCGCCCATGATGGAGCTGGCTGAGTCTACAGCCCCGTGCAGCTTTCTCCATCTTCTGTATTGGTGCCTCCATACCCGGTGGTGAGTCACTCACTCACTCACTCCCCATTCAGAATGCTCTCCACAGTATGTCTATTGACAGCTGGGGAGTATTATGAACTTTAACTTTGTAACTTAATAACTCAAGAACTTTAGTTTCAGAATGAAACACAATAGCACACTTGGTATATAAACTTGACAATCAGAGGATTTTCAGGGCAGAGAACACTCTGATTGATATAAATTATCCCAAAGTTTAAACAAAAAGTGCTTTTAAAAAGCAGCAGTTTGAGCAACAACTGTTGTGAAATTGATGCACCATCAATAACTCACTCTGAGACGTAAAGGTGAGATATCGGATTTTATTGACTGGAAGAAGGAACAAGCAGTGAGTGACCACCATCCTACATCCTGGAGACTGAAAGGCCGGGCTCAGGCTTCGATTGCCTTTATACAGGGGTCTGTGGGAGGAGCCACAGGAGCAGTCAGCAGGGGGCGTGTCCAGACAGGTATACGTAGTTCACCACAGGAATAAAGCAAAGTAGCCACATTTCAGATCAATAAACTCTTATCAAAATATCATCCTGAAACATTAGCTCTCCCTACCTCTCCACTGACATTGATGGACCTACTGAATCTTTCCACCATTTTGTGTTCTTTTTTTCACAATTCAGCAGAGTCACAGCAATACCACCATCACTTATATAACAAAAAAAATTCTTACTACTCTTCTAATATTTGTATATCTGTGCACTTCTAATGCTACTGTGACACTATAATTTCCATTGGGATCAATAAAGTGTTTATCTACCTAACAGAATCAGGTTTAATATCATCAGCATGTGTTGTGGAATTTGTTAACTTAGTGGCAGCAGTACAAATGCAATATGTGATCATATAGAAAAAAGATCAATTACAGTAGGTATATGTATATTAAATAGTTAAATTAAAAATAGTGCAAAACAAAAATAATATGCATATAAAAATGTGAAGTAATACTTATGAATTCAATGTTCATTTAGGAATCATATGTAAGAGGGAAAGAAGCTGTTCCTGAATTGCTGACCATCTGCCTTCAGGATTCTGTGCCTCCTTCCTAACAGTAACAATGAGAAGAAGACATGTCCTTGGGTGATAGGAGTCCTTAATAATGGACTCTATTAAAATTAGTTTAATAGAAACATAGAAAATAGGTGCAGGAGTAGGCCCTTCGGCCCTTCGAGCCTGCACCACCATTCAGTATGATCATGGCTGATCATCCAACTCAGAGCCCTGTACCTGCTTTCTCTCCATACCCCCTAATCCCTTTAGCCACATCGGCCATATCTAACTTCCTCTTAAATATAGCCAATGAACCGGACTCAACTGTTTCCTGTGGCAGAGAATTCCACAGATTCACCACTCTCTGTGTGTAGAAGTTTTTCTTCATTTTGGTCCTAAAAGGCTTCCCCTTTATCCTTAAACTGTGACCCCTCGTTCTGGACTTCCCCAACATCGGAAACAATCTTCCTGCATCTAGCCTGTCCAATCCCTTTAGAATTTTATACGTTTCAATAAGATCCCCCCTCAATCTTCTAAATTCTAGTGAGTATAAGCCTAGTCGATCCAGTCTTTCTTCATATGAAAGGCCTGCCATCCCAGGAATCAATCTGGTGAATCTTCTCTGTACTCCCTCTATGGCAAGAATGTCTTTCCTCAGATTAGGGAACCAAAACTGCACACAATATTCTAGGTGCGGTCTCACCAAGGCCTTGTACAACTGCAGTAGAACCTCCCTGCTCCTGTACTCAAATCCTTTTGCTATGAATGCCAACATACCATTTGCCTTTTTCACCGCCTGCTGTACCTACATGCCCACCTTCAATGACTGGTGTACAATGACACCCAGGTCTTGTTGCATCTCCCCTTTTCCTAATCAGCCACCATTCAGATAAAAATCTGTTCTCCTGTTCTTGCAACCAAAGTGGATAACCTCACATTTATCCACATTAAATTGCATCTGCCATGAATTTGCCCACTCACCTAACCAATCCAAGTCACCCTGCATCCTCTTAGCATCCTCCTCACAGCTAACACCGCCGCCCAGCTTCGTGTCATCCGCAAACTTGGAGATGCTGCATTTAATTCCCTCGTCTAAATCATTAATATATATTGCAAACAACTGGGGTCCCAGCACTGAGCCTTTCAGTACTCCACTAGTCACTGCCTGCCATTCTGAAAAGGTTCTGTTTACTCCCACTCTTTCCTTCCTGTCTGCCAACCAATTCTCTATCCACATCAATACCATACTCCCAATACCGTGTGCTTTAAGTTTGCACACTAATCTCCTGTGTGGGACCTTGTCAAAAGCCTTTTGAAAATCTAAATATACCACATCCACTGGCTCTCCCCTATCCACTCTACTAGTTACATCTTCAAAAAATTCTATAAGATTCGTCAGACATGATTTTCCTTTCACAAATCCATGCTGATTTTGTCTGATGATTTCACCTCTTTCCAAATGTGCTGTTATCACATCTTTGATAACCGACTCTAGCATTTTCCCCACCACCGATGTCAGACTAACCGGTTTATAATTCCCCGGTTTCTCTCTCCCTTCTTTTTTAAAAAGTGGGGTTACATTAGCCACCCTTCAATCCTCAGGAACTAATCCAGAATCTAAGGAGTTTTGAAAAATTATCACTAATGCATCCACTATTTCTTGGGCTACTTTCTTAAGCACTCTGGGATGCAGACCATCAGGCCCTGGGGATTTATCTGCCTTTAATCCCTTCAATTTACCTAACACCACTTCCCTACAAACATGTATTTCCCTCAGTTCCTCCTTCTCACTAGACCATCGGTCCCGTATTATTTCCAGAAGATTATTTATGTCCTCCTTAGTGAAGACAGAACCAAAGTAGTTATTCAATTGGTTTGTCATGTCTTTGTTCCTCATGATCAATTCACCTGTTTCTGACTGTAAAGGACCTACATTTGTCTTGACCAATCTTTTTCTTTTCATGTATCTATAAAAGCTTTTACAGTCAGTTTTTATGTTCCTTGCCAGTTTTCTCTCATAATCATTTTTCCCTTTCCTAATTAAGCCCTTTGTCCTCCTCTGTTGGTCTCTGAATTTCTCCCAGTCCTCAGGTGTGCCGCTTTATTTTGCTAATTTATATGTTTCTTCTTTGGACTTGATATTATCCCTAATTTCCCTTGTCAGCCACAGGGGCACTACCTTCCCAGGTTTATCCTTTTGCCAAACTGGGATGAACAATTGTTGTAGTTCATTCATGCGATCTTTAAATGCTTGCCATTGTATATCTACTATCAACCCTTTAAGTATCATTTGCCAGTCTGTCTTAGCTAATTCACGTCTCATACCTTCAAAGTTATCCTTCTTTAAGTTCAGAACCTTTGTTTCTGAATTAACTATGTCACTCTCCATCTTAATGAAGAATTTCACCATATTATGGTCACTCTTACCCAAGGGGCCTTGCACGACAAGATTGCTAACTAACCCTTCCTCATTGCTCAATACCCAATCTAGAATGACCTGCTCTCTAGTTGGTTCCTCGACATGTTGGTTCAGAAAACCATTCCGCATACATTCCAAGAAATCCTCTTCCTCAGCACCCTTACCAATTTGGTTCACCCAATCTATATGTAGATTGAAGTCACCCATCAGAATTACTGTTCCTTTATTGCACGCATTTCTAATTTCCTGTTCCATGCCATCCCCAACCTCACTACTACTGTTAGGTGGCCTGTACACAACTCCCACCAGCATTTTCTGCCCCTTAGTGTTATGCAGCTCTGCCCATATCGATTCCACATCCTCCAGGCTAATGTCCTATTGCGTTAATCTCCTCTCTAACCAGCAATGCTACCCCACCTGCTTTTCTTTCCTGTCTATCCCTCCTGAATATTGAATATCCCTGGATGTTGAGCTCCCATCCTTGGTCACCTAGAGCCATGTCTCTGTGATCCCAACTATATCATATTCATTAACAACTATCTGCACATTCAATTCATCCACCTGGTTACGAATGCTCCTCGCATTGACACACAAAGCTTTCAGGCTTGTTTTTACAACACTCTTAGCCCTTATACAATTATGTTGAAAAGTGGCTCTTTTTGCTTTTTGCCCTGGATTTGCCTGCCTGCCACTTTTACTTTTCACCTTACTACTTTTTGCGTCTACCCTCATTTTACACCGCTCTGTCTCTCTGCACTTGTTCCCATCCCCCTGCCACATTAGTTTAAAGCCTCCTGAACAGCAGTAGCAAACGCTCCCCCTAAGACATTGGTTCCAGTCCAGCCCAGGTGCAGACCATCCTGTTTATACTGGTCCCACCTCCCACAGAATGGTTCCAATGCCCCAGAAATTTGAATCCCTCTCCCTTGCACCATTTTTCAAGCTACGTACTCAACTGAAATATCCTCCTATTTCTACTCTGACTAGCACGTGGCACTGGTAGTAATCCAGAGATTATTACCTTTGTGGTCCTACTTTTTAGTTTATCTCCTAACTCCCTAAATTCACCTTGTAGGACCTCATCCCATTTTTTACCTATATCGTTGGTACCTATGTGCACCACTACTACTGGCTGTTTACCCTCCCATTCCAGAATGTCCTGCAGCCACTCAGAGACATCCTAGACATACTAGATTAATAAGGGACATCTTCAGTATTTCACCATTATATTATTCCACACCAGGATGAGAATTGTTGCATGTTTTGAAATGGTTCAAATTGACAACATTTTCATGATTCTTTCATGATATAAAAATAGGTTTTTATTGAAATTAAGGTAAATAAATTTGACATTATTACTTACGAGATGTTTAGGTTCTGAAGTATACAGTGATGCTCGAAAATTTGTGAACCCTGTAGAATTTACCCTACTTCTAAATATGATTTAAAATATGATCAGATCTTCTCCTAAGTCCTAAATCTGGATAAAGGGAAAACAAATAAATAACACAGAAATATTATACTTGTTCATTTACTTACTGAGAAAAATGATCCAATGTTACATGAATTTGTTGGAAAAAGCATGTGATCCTCTTGGGTAATGCATTCTACAAAAGCTATTTGGAGTTATGTGTTCCAATCAATGAGATGAGACTGGAGGTGTGAGTTGTAGAGGAGTCCTGCCCTATAAAAAAGACTCTCAAAGTCAGGTTACTGAGAGAGCCTGCTCTTCTCAAGAAAGATCTGTTTATGTGCACCATGCCTGGATCAAAACAATTTTCGAGGACATGAGCAGAAGAGTTGTAGAGATGCATCAAACTGGAAAAACCTACAAAAACATTTCTAAAGACCTAAGTGTTCATCAGTCCACAGTAAGGGAAATTGACCACAATTGGAGGAAACGCAGTACTGTTGGTACTCCCTAGGAGTGGACATCCTGCAAAGATCACACCAAGAGCACAACGTGCAATGCTGAAGGAGGTGGAAAAAAACCCAAGGACTATAGCAAAAGACCTGCAGAAATCTCTAGAACTTGATAAATTCTCTGTTCATGTGTCCACTATAAAAGAAACACTGAACAAGAATGGTGTTCCTGGAAGGACTCCATGAAGGAAACCACTGCTCTCCATAACAAAAATATTGCTGCACATCTCATATTAGCAAAAGATCACCTGGATATTCTACAATGTTTGTGGGACAATGTTCTGTGGACAGATGAGTCAAAAGTTGACCTTTTTGGTAGAAATGCACATTGATATATTTGGAGGGAAAAGGGCACCAACACTGAAACCTCATCCCAACTGTGATGCATGGTGGAAGGAACATCATGATTTCAAAATTGTACCAAGACATTTTACAGGAGAATGTCAGGGTAGAGGTATGTCACCTGAAGCTTCATAGAAATTGGATAATGCAACAAGACAATGATCCAAAAGACAGGAGTAAATCAACAACAGAATGGTTTAAAAATAAGAAAATACACATTCTGGAATGGCTGAGTCAAAGCCCTGACCATAATCCTATAGAAATGTTGTGGAAGGCCCTGAAGCAAGCAGTTCATGCAAGGAAGTCTACCAACATCCCAGAGTTGAAGCAGTTTTGTGAGGAGGAATAGCCTAAAATTTCTCCTGGCCGATGTGCAGGACTGATCAACAGTTATCAGAAATGTTTGGTTGAAGTTATTACTGTACAAGGGGGTCACACCAGTTACAGAAAGCAAAGGATCACATACTTTTTCCAAAAAATACATGTAGCATTGGATCATTTTTCTCAATAAATGAATGAACAAGTATAATGTTTTTTGTGTTATTTATTTAATTGGGTTCGCTTTATCTAGTTTCAGGATTTATGTGACGATCTGATCATATTTTAGGTCATATTTATGCAGAAATAGAGAAAATTCTGCCAGGTTCACAAACATTCTAGCACCACTGTACATTATATTGCATGCATGTTACTGTGCTTCATGCAACTCCACTGCTCCATCTGCAGGGCAGTATTACCAGTAGCATCAGCACTAGCTTGCTTTGTGAATTATATAAACAGAAATTGAGACAAATGGGGCCCATTGCCAAAATCCACAAAACATTGAACAATATCTCTGTTGAACTAGTCCTACCAATTAGACATGGCACTTAAAACAAATCTTTGTAAATGTTAATTCAATACAGGCTGACCAACAGATAGTGGCTTTGTTGTCCTGGACTGATTACATGATTAGTTACTCCAATGAACAGCTTATCATTTTGCCAAAACCATAAAACATATTAAAAATTCTGTTTAGTACATAGCATATATTATGAGCTTAGTCCAAAACATAGTGAATAAGAAATTTTAATAAAATAGATAAACAGGCTTTGCAGCTGAACTTGAAATTAAACTCAGATCTATAATTACTGTAACCAATATTAATCAAAGAATATGTTTTCTTATTGTCAGCTTTTATATTGAAAAAATTATTTAGAGAATTATTATTCAATTCTATGATCAAGTTCATTTATCTTTGAACTGACCTATGTATCTCAACCTAACTGTTACACCAAACAAACTAGTACATAACCTAGCAAAATTAATTAAGTCAGTCATGGCAATAAATTAATGTGGATTTGTTTATTGATATCAATGAAACTGCAACCACCTACCGCTTCTAAATCTAAGCCTTTGAGATATCTAATCTTTAATCTAACTTCTTGCCAATTATATACAGGATCTATCTGACTTTGTTAGGTCATGTACTAGTTGTATTCACATTCATTAGCAACTGTGCCTTCATTTACCTAGAATCTAAGCATAAGAATTCCTTTTGTAAACAGTTCCATCTTTTTCAGAAGTTTGCTTAAGTACATGGAAGGGAAGGGTATGGAGGGCTATGAATCAGGCATGGGTCGATGGGACTAGGCAGACAACAGGTTAGCATAGACTAGATGGGCTGAATAGCCTTTCTGTTTCTCCATGACTATGACTCTGAGTTTTTCATCTTCTTCAAAGCAAAGCCTACTTCTTTGAACAAAATTTTGTCATCTTAGGACATTTTACTACATTCAAAATGTTATATAATTGGAGATTATTAGTTGAAGGTAACTTTATTATCTAAGTAAATATCACCATAAATCCCCTTAAGATTCATTTTATTGTGGGCATTCACCATAAAGAAAGAAATACAATAGAATCAATGAAAAATCACACACAACAGAGGTGGGCAAACAACCAAAGTGCAAAAAACAACAAACCTTACAAGAAGAAAAAAAATAATCAACAAATATTGAGAACACGAGTTGTAGAGTCCTTAAAAGTGAGACCAAAGGTTGTGGAATCAGTTCAGTGTTGGGGTGATTGAAGTTATCCCCTCTGGTTTAAAAGCCTGATGGTTGAGGGGTATAGCTGTTCTCAAACTTAGTGAGGTGACAGTTGAGACTCCTGTACCTCCTTTCACTCCTCTCAGCAGTGAGAAGAGAACTTGACCTGGCTGGTATGGGTCTTTGATGATAGATGCTGCTTTCCTGTGACAGCATTCCTTGTAGATGTACTCAGTGGTGGGGAGGGCTTTATCTGAGCTGGACTGGGCTGTATCCATCACGCTTTGTAGGCTTTTCCTGTTCAAAGGTATTGGCGTTTCCATACTAGGCCATGATGCAATCAGTCAATATACTCTCCACTGCACACCTATAGAAGTTTGTCAAGGCTTTAGCTGACATACTGAATCTTCGCCAACTTCTAAGAAAGTGGAGGTGCTGTCATGCCTTCTTTGTAACAGTAGTTACATGCTGAATCCTGGACGGATCCTCTGAAGTGATAATGCTGAAGAATTTAAGGTTGCTGACTCTCCACCTCTAACCCCCTGATGGGGACTGGCTCATGTCCCTCCAGTTTCTTTACCCACAGTCAATAATCAGTTCTTTGGTTTTGCTGACATTGAGTGAAAAGTTGTTGTTGTGGACCAATGACAGTTGTTGCGGTCTTCGTTGCCATGACGCGTGAGTGAGTTTTTTGGGGAGGTGCATGACACCATACGGCGCATAGGTATGGTGTAGGGTATGCGGTACCTATGGCGTAGATGTGGAGCACAAGTATAAATCAGCCTTTAGCCTCATCGTCATAAATATAAAGCAAGTAGAACAGGGGTCTAAGCATACAGCTTTGTGGCGTAACTGGTGTAATTGTGGAGGAGATTCAGAGTTGCCAATCCAAACAGGGCTCTGCAAGTGAGGAAATCGAGGATCCAGTTACACAAGGAGGCATTATTGTTATGAACATTCAGAATACTTGGTCGCGTTAAATAACATGAAATGTAATATCTTAGCAGATGCTTGTTTCACTTCATGACAGTAATATGTAGCTAATTTTTCATACTATGTGCATCACTGATAGTTGTAAGTAATGTTTTTTTTAGTGCAAAGACCTGGAGATTCTTTTAGGTGCATTGACCTTAAAATTGGTACCTGTGCCACACCTGAAATTGGGCTGTGGTTAAATAATTGAAACTGATTGAATAATTGCATTGAATTGAATTGACTTTATTACTTACATCCTTCACATACATGAGGAGTAAAAAAAATTATGTTACTTTGCTGCCTAAATGCAAAATATTCAAAGAGAAAGTTGGGTGGGGAATCAGATTAGGAATTACTGTTTTTCTGAGCTGGGAACTGAGCTGGCATTTGATAATTATGAATAACTTAAGTGGGGACCTGGTGCTTTGGAAGTTGGGTCTGAAAGGATATTCCTGCATGAATAGAGGAAAATAGAGAATTGTAGACAGAGAAATAAGCTGCTGGAATAACTTAGCAGGTTAAGCAGCATCTGTAGCATCTAAAGGATGCCACATTTCAGCCAAAGACCATGCATCAGGACTGAGAGTGCAGAACAAAGATAACTAGTTCATTGATTAGTTGTTTTGCTCCAGAATGCGGCACTGACAGTCTCTTGTGTCTCAATTGTAGATCAGTTAACCTGACATCTGTAGCAGATAAGATACTAAAGTCCATTATAAAATATGTTAAGAGTAGAGCATATGGAAAACAATGACAGGGTTGGTCAAAGTTGGTAGGGGTTTGCAAAGGAAAATAATACTTGAAAATTTTACTTGAATTTTTTGAGGATATAGGTAATGAAATAAATGGAGAGAACCAGTGGATATTGTGTATTTGGACTTCCTGAATGTTTTTAACAAATCCAACAAAAGAGATTAGTGTACAAATTAAAGCACCTGGGTTTAGGGATAATATACCTAAATGGACAGAGGACTGGTTGGCAGATAGGAAACAAAGAGTAGGAATAAATTAATCCTTTCTGAGTAACAAGAAACTACTTATTGGGCACCACAAGGTTTAGTGCTTAGATACTAGTGATTCATTATAGTTCTGTTATGAATCCCGTAACTGGAGAACTTACCAGCAAAGATAGAGAGGTCCGTTGAAGTCTGATGTCACTATTTTCAAACGTTTTTATTTATAAAGGGTCACAAAAGTAGGGTTAATACATACATTTAGATAGTGCACATCGTCAACACTCAATCTAAAACGCGGGTATAGTAATAATCATCATTAAGAAGTGAGCTTTGCTGTTGTCTAGGGGTTAATAGATTGTCCGTTGGAAATATAAAAGTCACTCAGAAAGTCTGCAGGCCTCAGCCCTTTGAAAATCACTGGGTTTTAAGTGGGGCGACCGAGAGAGAGAGATTGGGGGAGAAGAGAAAGAACTTGCCGAGTCTTGATGAAGCTTCCGTGAAATTGGGGGAGCGTTGGTTTCCTCTCCCTGATGTTAGTTAAAAGCGGTTTTCTGTGATTCCAGCCACAAATTCCAATCCCGGAATCTAACGCACATGGCTTCCTTCAGAATGGCTTCCCGCTGCTGCGGGATCACTCTCTCGTGTCTTCTTGGTGCGTCTGAGGGCTGTCCCCCTGAGACTCTCCTTTATACTTCCTCACGGGGTCAATCAGGTTGGGATGATGCAATCTCTCTCTCAACTAGCCCACCTTGCCCGAGGGCTTTTCACGTGGTCTCCATGAGACAATAGTCGCTGTCGTCTTATTCTGTATCCCGGGTCTGACGTGCAATTCGGCACATTTCTCTCTCTCTCCTACTGGGTCTACTGACACCCCCCCCCCCCCCCCGACGGGTGCTCTTGCGATTCTCACAAAGGAGGGGGCTGGAATCATAACAGTTCAAAATAAATTTATTATCAAAGTACATATTTGTCACCATGTACAACCCTAAGATTTGTTTTCTTATGTGCATGTTCAGTAAATCCAAGCATCGTAACAGAATCAATGAAAAACCACACCCAACAGGGTGGATAAACAACCAGTGAGCAAAAGACAACAAACTGTGCAAAGGGAAAAGAGAAAAAAAAATAATAATAATTAAATAAATAAACAATACGTATCAAGAACAAGAGCTGAAGAGTCCTTGAAAGTGAGTCCATAGGTTGAGGGAACATTTCAGTGATAGGGCAAGTGAAGTCAAATGAAATTATCCCTACTGCTTCAAGAAGATGTTTGTAGAGGGGTAATAACTGTTACTGAACCTGGTGATGTGAGTCCTGAGGCTCCTGTACGTTTCTTCCAGATGGCAGCAGCGAGAAGAGAGCATGACCTGGGTGGTGGGGGTCCGTGATGATAGATGCTGCTTTCCTGCCACAGTGCTCTGTGTAGATTTGCTCAATGGAGGCAAAGGCTTTACCCATGATGGACTGGGCTGTATCTGCTACTTTTGTAGGACTTTCCATTCAAGGGCATTTGTGTTTCCATCCAGGCTGTGATGCAACCAGTCAATATACTATCCACCACACATCTATAGAAGTTTGCAAAGTTTTAGATGTCATGCCAAATTTTCATGTATACTAATTATAATATGATACATAATCATATATTTCAGTTGGCAGAGTTAAAAGGAGTTTCTCTACGTGTACAGTTGTCACAAACTGAGTGACATCTATGAGGAAGGTACCATGATGTTCCAATGTTATTTGGTTGACTGAGTGGTCAAATGCATGGTAGATGCAGTATGATGTGGTAAATGTGAACTATTTACATTAGAGGCAAAGCTGAAGGGCAGATTACTGTCTGAACAGGAATTTATGAGGAAAGGGTCTCCTGGCCTCTATTTGAAGGAAGTAAACATGCAAGTGCAGTAGGTGATTAAGAAGGCAAATGATATGTTGTTCATTGCAAGAGAATTCAAATATAGGAGGAAAGATGTCTTATTCCAATTGTACAATGCCTTGGTGAGACAGTATCTTGAGTATTCTGTGCAGTTTTGGATTTCTTATCTGATGAATACATAGTGTAATCTTACATTCATTGTTGAAACATTCAGTAATATGAGTTTATTCTTTAGAACCATAGCAGTGTTGCCATTCATGTGGCCCCAGACAGATACAGCACTTCAATGTTGGAGGGGCCTCCCCACCCAACTCTGCTGTTCCATGTGAGTAGCAGAAGGAGCCTATATTGTGATGTTTCCTATACAGAACCTGTACGCCGGCTATACAAGCTTCAGTGTACTCCTGTTCAGCATGTACTCCTGGAGCCTGGAATGTGCCAGTCGGCAGCATTCCTCTGCAGATATGTTGATGTGTTGGAAGACCAGCAAGTTTCAGGTAGACTAAAGAGTGTCTTTCACCCAATTGATTATACTCCACCAGCAGTTACTAATACTAGTGTTGTGTCTGTACAACTACCTATCAAATAAAGGCATGCATTCGGAGGTTCATTGTTGTTTGACATCTCTATCAACGATCTGAATGATAATGTGGTAAACTAGATCTGCAAATTTATAGCTGACACAAAGATTGAGGTGTAGTGGACAGCAAAGAAGACTAGCAAAGCTTACAGTGGAATCTGGACTTGCTGGATAAATGGACAGAAAAATGGGAGATGGAATTTAATGCACTTTGGGAGGACAGACTGGGGTAGGATTAATTGGAGAGTGGTAGGGCACTGAGGAATGCGGTAGAACAGAACAATCTGGGAATACTGATCCTTAATTCCTTCTAAGAGGCATCAATGGTAGATAAGGTCATAAAGAAAGCTTTTAATACATTGGCCTTCATAAATCCAAGTACTGAGTACAGGAATTAGGATGTTATTTTGAAGTTGTGTAAGACATTGGTGAGGCCAAATTTGGAGTATTGTGTGCAGTTTCGGTCACCTACCTACAGGAAAGATTTAAACAAAGTTGAAGAAGTGCAGAATTCAAGGATTTTGCCAGGATTTAAGGACTTGAGTTATAGGGAAATGTTGAATAGGTTAGGATTTTATTCTCTAGAGCATCGAAGAATGAGGGGAGATTTGATAAAGGTATACAAAATTATAGGTATAGATAGGGTTAATGCAAGCAGGCTTTTTCCGTTGAGGCTGGGTGAGATCAGAACAAGAGGTCATGGGTTATGAGTAAAAGATGAAATGTTTTAGGGGGACATGAGGCAGAACTTCTTCACTCAGAGAGTGGCGAGAGTGTGTAATGAGCTACCAGTGGAAGTGGTGGATGCAGATTTGATGTCAGCATTTAAAGGAAAAATTTTTTAAGTACATGGATAGGAGGGGTTTGGAGAGTTATAGCCCAGGTGCAGGTTGATGAGGCTAGGCAGATTAATAATTCAGCACAGAGAAGGTGGGCCAAAGGGCTACATCATAGAGTCATATATATTTGTGTTCCACACACAGCCCAATGCAGACACACATGGAGTTCAGTTTTGACTACCTTATTGGCAGTGATTTTTTGTTTGAATATGCTGTGTGCATACATCTACTGATGCTTCTGGACACATCATCAGTGATGTACCTAGAATCATCGGGTGTTTCGGGTCTTTCAACATCATACACCCTTCTCCAGGTGACCCAGCCGGGGCTGATCAGACCCCAGCTTGTGTCAAGATGGCCAGCTACACATGACTCTATGGCTCCCCTCTCTTGAGCCACAGCCACCTTGAGGCTCTCTCTGCCGCATCGGTGGTACTGCACATGGCTCTCCTTTTCCTCTCTCCCTCGATGCCCAAATTGCAGTAAGCTCTCTCTGGCTAAGGAACAGGCTGCAAATCCCCTACAACCAACTTCCACTGGGAGACACCTCACTCTCCATCCAGCCTATATAAATTAATCAAATAAAGTAGGTTTGTTATTTTAGTTTTGGGTTAACATACTGGCAATCATAACTGGGAAAAGTTAATAGTGCATACAATCAAAATAGAAATGGTTGGATTTTCAATCTTAGTACCTGAGTCACAGAATGATATGACATAAAAAAGAAGCCATGCTATTTCAGGCATTGAGCAGTGGGACAGCACTGACACACAGTTGGTGTAGATCCACCAACCCAACCTGCAGCATCGTTATGTGTCTGCAAGGATTCCCTGCCTCACCAAGTCCTGCTTCCTCCCAAATCCTAAAAGATGTCAGTGCTGGTAGCTTAGTTCCTATTGAAAATCGCCTCTGAAATGTAGGTGGTTTGTAGAGTCTAAGGGTATTGATGGGACTATGCAGAGAATTAAGTGTGTTTAGTGTAGAGTTAGTGTAAAATGGGCATTTCCTGGCCAGCATTTTCTTGTTGGACTGAAAGGCCTGTTTATGTTGTTTTATTCTATGACTCGATGATTCATACAAAGAACTCTCCAAATGGTCACACTCCCTTATTTTTCCACATATACCTTCAAATTATATTCCACTTCTTCTCTTTGTATTTTTTTTATGTGAAGTGCTACAAAGGCTTTTAACTGCATTTTCATCGCATCAACTGTGCATGTGGAAAACAACTTGAAAAATAAATATGTAATTACAGGCTGTCTTTTTAATTACAAGCTTCACCAGCCCGCTGAAAGCACACAAGAGTAGGTAGTCAGTGCTTGATAAAAGTCAAATCTCAATTGTAATAGAAAAGTATAATCTGCTTGGTGCTCTCCGTAACAGAACATTTACCACTTAAGCCATAAAAATAATGTTTCCAAACAATTTTACACATGGATTATAATTATCCATGGAATGTTTCCAACAGAAAAGTGGAAAAATTGATGAATTTACATCTTTATCACGTTCATCCATTATCAACCAATTTGCATCAAAAGGACAAAGGGTATTTGCAAGTTTAAGATCTTATAAAATACAAATTGCCTTTTACAAAAAGAATATATTTATGCAAAAATGATTAGAATTTTTTATATCAGCAGCTTTATATAAGACTCTAAGTACAACCAACATTAATATTTTGGAGAATTGATATATTTTAATACAGATTGAAAAATTGCTTCCTAACCATGAAGAATTAATACTTTGGTAAATTGGAACTCTACAATTTTAAAAATGGAACTTATCTGTATATAATTGGAATTTATAAAGGCATCTTATTTATTAGTTTAAAAGGTGTGCATCATTTCTCTGCAGAAGTTTATTTTCCAAGAAAATGACTAGTATAATGTTCCCTTATCATATTATCAATTTTCTGTATTTTGCTGAACCTTGCTGTAAACATGGGAACAGTCCAGAATTATAAATAATAAAGACAGGACCAAAGCAAAAATCATTGTCTCTAGCATTATGCACATTATCAATAATGATCAGCCAAAAAATTTGTATTATGCGGAGCATTTCTTCTGAAGAAGTTCTAATGCTTGCTTTTTTATGGAACTGATAGCTGCTGAGGCAAAAAGCTTCAAGTTATTTATTTATTGTAATAAATACGGTGGCTCATTGTGATTCTTATGTTTCCTTTGTTTAGTTGACTATGTCACTGATTTTTGTCTGGTGATATCTCTCACTATGTTTAAGTCACTTTTAGTCATCTTGCGGGAAGACCACTGTGTTGTAAATTGGCTTTAATGAAATTAGTCAATAGTTTTTGCCCTGCAGTTTGAATATTTTTATCTGTATTTATTCAATAACATCTACAATGTATTATCAGTTGTATTACTGGAATCCAAGAGGAATGAAACTGCCCTTGTCTGTCAATTGTTCTGCCTGTAACAAGGTCAAATAACAAGAGAAAGCATTTTCTTGAATATTCAACTCAGTGTAGGCAATGTACAATAGAAGTGTGGTCAGGTCTAAATAAATCAGCACCAAATCTACACTGAATCAAGTAAAAATTTCTTACTGATGTTACTGTTGCCTGGAAATTCAATTGCTCATGTATTTTTCAGTTTTGTACTGGAAAATAAAATATTATTCAGAATATAACCCATTATCAATAATTTCTGGGTGATTTTTGTGTCACTCAGAAAATTTAACAGTAGAAATTCACCTTCCGACTAGTATATGTTAAAGTTTCAACCTGAAGCATCAATATTCCCTTCCCACCCTCCCCACCCTAGATGCTGCTTGACTTGCTAAATTCCTCCAGCTGATTTTAGCTGATTTTGATAAATGTTATTACGCAGGAAGAGACTGACACTGTAATAATTACATGACTCAAATTAGTTACCCATTTATTCTTCCAATCCTCATTATTCCTGTTGTAGAAGTGAATGGTTGATTGTCAACTGTTTCTGTACCCTACTAAATCAGAATGTAATGAAAAATTTATTAAAAAATAAAATAAAAGAGAAGTATAACATAGCAAAGATGAGTGGGAAACCGGAGGACTTGGAAGCTTTTAAAGAGCAATAGAAGATAACAAAAAAGGCAACACGCCAAGAAAAGTTGAGGTACGGTTAAACTAGCCAAGAATATAAAGGAGGATAGTAAAAGCTTCTTTAGGTATGTGAATAGCAAAAAAATAGTTAAGACCAAAATTGGGCCATTGAAGACAGAAACGGTTGAATTTATTATGGGGAACAAGGAAATGGCAGATGAGTTGAACAGGTACCTTGGATCTGTCTTCACTAGGAAAGACAAAAACAATCTCCCAGATGTAATAGTGGCCAAAGGAACTAGGGTAAAGGATGAACTGAAGGAAATTTATATTAGGCAAGAAACGGTGTTGGATAGGCTGTTGAGTCTGAAGGCTGATAAGTCCCCAGGACCTGAAGGTCTGCATCCCAGGGTACTTAAAGAGGTGGCTCTAGAAATCGTGGACATATTGGTAATCATTTTCCAATGTTCTATAGATTCAGGAACAGTTCCTGCTGATTGGAGGGTGGCTAATGTTGTCCCACTTTTCAAGAAAGGAGGGAGAGAGAAAACAGGGAATTATAGACCGGTTAGCCTGACGTCAGTGGTGGGAAAGATGCTGGAGTCAATTATAAAAGAGAAAATTACGACACATTTGGATAGCAGTAGATCAGTCCAAGTCAGCATGGATTTATGAAGGGAAAATCATGCTTGACTAATCTTCTGGATTTTGTTGAGGATGTAACTATGAAAATGGACAAGGGAGAGCCAGTGGATGTAATGTACCTGGACTTCCAGAAAGCTTTTGATAAAGTCCCACATAGGAGATTAGTGGGCAAAATTAGGGCACATGGTATTGGGGGCAGAGTACTGACATGGATTGAAAATTGACTGGCTGACAGGAAACAGGTCCTTGCGGCTAATGGAATCGGGGGTATGGAGAGAAGGCAGGTACAGGGTTCTGAGTTGGATGATCAGCCATGATCATACTGAATGGCGGTGCAGGCTCAAAGGGCTGGATGGCCTACTCCTGCACCTATTTTCTATGTTTCTAAAGAGTAGTGATTAACGGGTCCCTTTCGGAATGGCAGGCTGTGACCAGTGGGGTACCGCAAGGTTCGGTGCTGGGACCGCAGCTGTTTACAATATACATTGATGATTTAGATGAAGGGATTAAAAGTAACATTAGCAAATTTGCCGATGACACAAATCTGGGTGGCTGTGTGAAATGTCAGGAGGATGTTATGAGAATGCAGGGTGACTTGGACAGGTTGGGTGAGTGGGCAAATAGACAATAGATAATAGATGCAGAAGTAGACCATTCGGCCCTTCGAGCCTGCACTGCCATTTTGAGATCATGGCTGATCATCTATTATCAATACCCGGTTCCTGCCTTCTCCCCATATCCCTTGATTCCCCTATCCATAAGATACCTATCTAGCTCCTTCTTGAAAGCATCCAGAGAATTGGCCTCCACTACCTTCCGAGGCAGTGCATTCCAGACCCTCACAACTCTCTGGGATAAGAAGTTTTTCCTTAACTCTGTCCTAAAAGACCTACCCCTTATTCTCAAACCATGCCCTCTGGTACTGGACTCTCCCAGCATCTGGAACATATTTCCTACCTCTATCTTGTCCAATCCCTTAATAATCTTATATGTTTCAATCAGATCCCCTCTCAATCTCCTTAATTCCAGCGTGTACAAGCCCAGTCTCTCTATCCTCTCTGCGTAAGACAGTCCAGACATCCCAGGAATTAACCTCGTGAATCTACGCTGCACTTCCTCTACAGTCAGGATGTACAGCCAGTCCTCCCAGGAATTAACCTCGTGAATCTACGCTGCACTTCCTCTACAGTCAGGATGTACAGCCAGTCCTCCCTTAACCCTGGAGACCAAAACTGTACACAATACTCCAGGTGTAGTCTCACCAGGGCTCTTTACAAATGCAAGAGGATTTCCTTGCTCTTGTACTCGATTCCCTTTGTAATAAAGGCCAACATTCCATTAGCCTTCTTCACTGCCTGCTGCACTTGCTCATTCTCCTTCAGTGACTGATGAACAAGGACTCCTAGATCTCTTTGTATTTCTCCCTTACCTAACTCTACACCGTTCAGATAATAATCTGCCTTCCTGTTCTTACTCCTAAAGTGGATAACCTCACACTTATTCACATTAAACATCATCTGCCAAGTATCTGCCCACTCACCCAGCCTATCCAAGTCACCCTGAATTCTCCTAACATCCTCATCACATGTTACACTGCCACCCAGCTTAGTATCATCAGCAAATTTGCTGATGTTATTCTCAATGCCTTCATCTAAATCGTTGATGTAAATCATAAACAGTTGTGGTTCAATACCGAGCCCTGTGGCACCCCACTAGTCACCACCTGCCATTCCGAGAAACACCCATTCACCGCTACCCTTTGCTTTCTATCTGCCAACCAGTTTTCTATCCATGTCAATGTCTTCCCCCCAATGCCATGAGCTTTGATTTTACCCACCAATCTCCTATGTGGGACCTTATCAAATGCCTTCTGAAAATGTATGGCAGATGCAGTTTAATGTGGATAAATGTGAGGTTATCCACTTCGGTGGCAAGAACAGGAAGGCAGATTACTATCTAAATGGAGTCAAGTTAGGAAAAGGAGAAGTACAAAGAGATCTAGGTGTTCTTGTACATCAGTCAATGAAAGCAAGCATGCAGGTACAGTAGGCAGTGAAGAAAGCTAATGGCTTGCTGGCCTTTATAACAAGAGGAATTGAGTATAGGAGTAAAGAGGTCCTTCTGCAGCTGTACAGGGCCCTGGTGAGACCCCACCTGGAGTATTGTGTGTAGTTTTGGTCTCCAAATTTGAGGAAGGACATTCTTGCTATTGAGGGAGTGCAGCTTAGGTTCACAAGGTTAATTCCTGGAATGGAGGGACTGTCATATGTTGAAAGATTGGAGTGACTGGGCTTGTATACACTGGAATTTAGAAGGATGAGAGGGGATCTAATTGAACCATATAAGATTATTAAGGGATTGGACATGCTGGAGGCAGGAAGCATGTTCTCACTGATGGGTGAGTCCAGAACTAGAGGCCACAGTTTAAGAATAAGGGGTAGGCCATTTAGAACAGAGATGCGGAAAAACTTTTTTACCCAGAGAGTGGTGGATATGTGGAATGCTCTGCCCAAGAAGGCAGTGGAGGCCAAGTCTCTGGATGCATTCAAGAGAGAGTTAGATAGAGCTGTTATAGATAGCGGGGTCAGGGGATATGGAGAGAGGGCAGGATCAGAGTACTGATTGTGTATGATCAGCCATGATCACATTGATTGGCGGTGCTGGCTAGGAGGGCTGAATGCCTACTCCTGCATCTATTGTCTAGATGCCATTGTGTTGACCTAACGTGGTGCCATTGCTTGTAAACAAAGGATACCCAAATCAGCATATAACCATATAAACATATTAACAATTACAGCACAGAAACAGGCCATCTCTGCCCTTCTAGTCTGTTCCGACACTTACACTCACTGAGTCCCACTGGCCCGCACTCAGCCCATAACCCTCCATTCCTTTCCTGTCCATATACCTATCCAATTTTACTTTAAATGACAATACCTAACCTGCCTCTACCTCTTCTACTGGAAGCTCATTCCACGCAGCTACCCCTCTCTACATTCCCATACTTTTTATCCAGAGAATTGCTGATCGAATGTTTCATACAAACACCTAGACATGGAACATTAGAATTATATAAACCACATAACCAACAAAATAGAGGAAGGTGGGTCTCTTAGGAAACCACACCTTCATGTGTATATGCACAAGTGCAAGTAGTCTACATTTGATGTAAACAATTGTGACTTGGTTTTCTTCCTTCAGTATTTCCTTTCTTCCACAAATATCTCAGAAGAGGAGGTTTCCTAAGCAATGATCATCAGCAGAAATTTGAATTTGTTTTATTCTCAGCTTTAGCATCAGTTTTTGATGCTGAACAATATTTATAGGTCCTAAGCAACATCAAGATAATGTAATCTTTTTATTTTGCCAGAAAATAGTTAAAATGAAAGAAGCTTCAGGTTTATATCTATCTTATTTTAGGGATGTTAAAAAGTTTTAATTATTGAGGCCATGTTATATGAATGATAATCTCCTGAAGGTTTAACTTTGCAGGACAAAGTGTTTCATTTAATGGTAGCTCATATATTGTTGAATATATAGCTAAATGATAAATGTATATATGAATAGAAAAGCAGTAAGTGCTTTCTAAAATCTGACTGGCATTAAAATGCACAAGCAGTTTTGAAACTCATTATTTCTACAGATCTATTTCAATGTATAATGTCACTTTTCATTCCCAACTGACAACATTCCGTCATTAACCTTTGATATATCAGTAAATTATTGGCTGTTATGTAGGTCGTGCAGCCTTGAACTTTCATCTGCGTTTTGAGATCTTGCAGCATAAATAATGGAATGTTTTCTTTAAAACAAAGGACACAGGCAAGGTAATTAGGGGAAAACAGCAATAGCAGGATTGGATACAAAGCTATAAAGGAGAAGCTTGATTCTATGGTAATTTAAGACCATAATGTACAGGAGCAGAATTAGACCAGTTGGCCTGTCAAGTCTCCTCCACCATTTCATCGTGGATGATCCATTTTTCCTCTCAGCTGAGTCTCCTGCCTTTTCCGCTCATGCCCTGACTAATCAAGAACTAAACTATCAACCTCTGCCTTAAGTATACCCAGTGACTTGGTCTCTACAGCCACAATTGGCAACAAATTCCACAGATTCACCATTCTTTGGCTAAAGAAATTCCTCCCTATTTCCATTCCATAAGGGCACCCCTCTATTCTGAGGCTGTGTCCTCTGGTCTCACCATAGAAAACATCCTCTCCTCATCCAATCTATTGAGGCATTTCAACATTTGATATGTTTCAATGAAGTCACCCCTCATTCTTCTGAATTACAGGGAGTAGAGGCACAGAGCCATCAAATGCTCCTCTTATGACAAGCCTTTCCAGAATCATTTTTGTGAACTTCCTTTTAACCGTTTCCAATGTCAGCTCATCCTTTCTTAGACAAGGGACCCAAAACTGCTCAGAATAGTTCAAGTGAGGCCTCACCAGTGCTTTATAAACATTTAAAGAAACTACGTTGATAGTTTTCCACCCTCTGCTTGATACATTATCTCATAGTGACACTACATTCCTTTCCCAGAAGGAGAAATAGAGCATTGAATTGCATCCTCAAGTTACTTTATATGACTGAGGTGACAGACATTGTCAAGCATTAACAATGATGTGAAGACACTCTCTGCTTGGACCTAATATTGCTTCGACTCAAATTAAATAATGAAGGAAGAAGGTAATACTTCCCAATTCTAAATTTGAATGCCAATGACCTGAGATTGCTCACTGAATCTGTTTAGCTTCTCTATGCAATAACACTCATAAGTGCAGACTTTATTAATAATCAATGACTAAATTAACATCTTTGGCTTGATATCAAAATGCTACATGATGTAAGGGTCAAATCCATCTAATGCTTATGTAAAATGCCTGATCTAAACAATGCCATGAAATTTGAATTATCTAGAAACTTTGTTCCAGTCTCTGAAATGGTAGTTGAGTTATAACTTCCAAAGTTTAAGAGTGCTAGCATGCCAGAAATAGGACGATTTTACAGAATAACACATGGCTAAAGAGTTGGTGTAGGAGGGAGGGCATAAGGTTTTGGATCATTGGGTTCTCTTCCAGGAAAGGTGGAACCTGTATAGAAAAAAATGGTTTGCACCTGAACTGGAAGGGGACTAATATCCTTAGTGGAAAAATTTGCTAGTGCTGCCCAGCTGGGTGGGAGGAGTTGTTTAAACTAGAGACCACATTCACAGTTAGGAATCACAAGGTTTAGCTTGTCCTAAACTGTGTATATTTCAATGCAAGAAGTATCGGGGGAAAGGCAGATAAACCCACAGCATGGATCAACAACTGGAATCATGGTGTTGTAGCCATTAGTGAGACTTGGTTGCAGGAGGGTCTGGACTGGCAGCTCAATATTCTGGGTTTCCGTTGCTTCAGACATGAGAGAGTGGCAGGTACTAAAGGAGGAGGGGTGGCGTAACTAGTTAAGGAAAATGTCATGGCAGTGCTCAGTCAGGACAGAATGGAGAACTCGTCTAAGAGAGGCGTTACGGGTGGAAATAAGTAATAAGAAAGATATGACCACCTTATTAGGGCTATATTACAGACCATCTAACAGTCTGAAGGATTTAGAGGAACAAATTTGTAGAGAGATCACAGACTCTTGCGAGAAACATTACTATTGCAAAAAACATAAGGTTGTTATTGTAGGTGATTTTAACTTTCCACATATTGACTGTGACTTATTGGGATAGAATTTGTCAAATGTGTTCAGGGGAGTTTTCATTGAAGTCCCAACAAGAGAGTGTGCAATATTTAATCCGGTATTAGTGAATGAGACATGGCAGGCGACAGAGGTTTGTGTAAGGGAACACTTTGCACCTAGTGATCACAATGCCATTAGTTTCAAAGTAAATACAGAAAAAGATAGGTCTGATCCACAGGTTGAGATTCTAACTTGGAGAAAGGCCAATTTTGATGGCATCAGAAATGACCTGGCAATTGTGGATTGGGTCACTGTGTTTTCTGGCAAAAGTGTACTTGGTATGACAGAGGCCTTGAGAGTACAAAACTTATATGTGCCTGTCAGAATAGAAGGTAAAGATAACAGGGTGCAGTGAACCTTTGAGACATTGAGGCCCTGGTTAATAAAAGAAAAGGAGGTTTATTGCAGGTATAGGCAGATAGGAACAAATGAGGTGCTTATGGAGTGTAAGACATGCAAGGGAGAACTTAAAGAAATCAGGAGGAATAAAGGAAAGCATAGTTGCTTTAGTAGACAATGTGCATGTGCTATGTCAGTGCCAGAATGTATGTGAAACTTGCAGATTGCCCCCAGCACACACACGTGTGTATTGGTCATTAGTTGTTAATGCAAATGCCACATCTCACTGCATGTTTCAATGAACATAAACTTGAATCTTGAATTTGGAGATCATACCTGTTGCTTTTAGATTCTCCGGCTAAGGGAAACAAATCCTCCTTGTGACCCCCTCTCCACAGTAGGCACATTCAAATTTCTCAACCCTTCATTCTAAGAAAGGCTTTTCATCCAAGTATGCACTCACGTACAGTAAGTGATGCATGAAGCCAAGGCACGTATTTCCATCTCCGTTCTAGTTCTTGCCCCTAGCCTCATAACTTCTCTCCTTTGGCAGCATTACTTTGTTGGACACATTGTCAAGTATTATTTTGAAAATTTATATTTGCTGTATATACCTCTGATGGAGAGATCCCCAAAAAAGATCTAATACATTTGCAAATTTGATAACCTTTGATGTCCCTGATAATCTTTGGCTTCTTTTGTATGATTTCAGGCACAAAAATACTGACTAGGTTTTCCTGAAGTAGCATTGTATAACTTCCAAGGTAATGGACTCCAACATTTTCCCAACAATGGTTGTCAGGCTAACTAGCTTGTCGTTCCTTGTTTTCCTGTTCTCTCTCCATAGGTACAATTGCTTTTGTTTCCTACTTTCTAGATGGTGGCATTATGGTCAAATCCTTGGAATGATGGCAGATCAGAGACAGAACTAGCAGAGGAAAAACCTTTGTACATAACCGTGAGGGCAGAGTCTAAGTATTGCACACAAGACATTGGCCACTGTGTATGAAAGAATAGTGCTGTGTGAGATATTTGCAGTAAATGGAAATGCACAAAACAAATGCTGTTTCCCTAAACATGTCACAACCAAAGACTTTGCTACAGAGTCTATGCGCCTGTGCAAACGGGCTGCAGAACATGGGTATGCATGTCCCAGCTATTTACTGTTTCATTATGGTGGCATTTAACTCCCTTCATTTCATTCTAGTCTTGCCGAGACTTGACCAAAAACACAGCAACATATACGCTGCTTGCTTACCCTTGTACTTGTCCAGGAAAGAGGACTACCATTTCGACTGACACTGTAAAAGAGCGGCATTCACTTAGTATTTAGTTACTGCTTCCAGCCACCGTGTTGTCATTTAACTTTCCATTTGAGAGTTTTAGCTAATAGCCCTGTTGGCCTAGTGTTTATTGTTTTTCTATTCCTTTAAGTTCTGCAACAGTTCTCATTAAAGTCACTGCATTGTTGACCCACTTCAGTGAGTGTCTCTTTCTCTCTCGCTCTCCGTACTTGGGCCTAATCCAAACATTTTAACAAGACAGCGTTGGAACATATGCATTTTCAGCTGTGGAGAAATTTCAAGTATTTTCTTAACTTACTTCATGTCTGAAATCCCCTGTTTTGCAGCACAGCTCTTGACTTAGTGAACAACTTGGGGGTTTCCTGGTGCCTTTACGAAATGGACACCAAGAGCCTGTCAGACATTTTATTCAGAAATGTAGCATGTAAAGCAGTACTTATAATTTGAGGTATGCATTTGTTCTGCAGTTTTAATTTAATGAATAGTATGTTATAGTTCTGACTTTTTTTTACTTGTCGTTGCTTTCGTTCCATTCAATGCTGCTTTTATTGCAGACTTTGCATATCAGTTTTCCTGTTGTCAGCACAGTTTGCTCTATTGCTGTAATTTGTGCTGAGAATGAACAGTCCACTGAATTTACCTATGGCAGTAGAAACTGAATAGAGGTCAGGCAGCAACAGTGGAAGGAGACTCAAAATTCATGTCTCCAATCATAAGTTAGCTCTAATTGGAGGATTTTTTTTTACAGAATTTGTACTTTCCTCAGAGAGCTCCATTGATAAAAAAATCTGAAAAGACAGAACTAAATATTCTTTTTGTTAAGCTTAAGAAAATAAGTCTCCTAAAAGTAAAAAAAAAGAATCTGCTGCTCTTAAGTCTACAGAATCTCTTCAAGAGCTTCTGAGATGCTGATATCCTGCCCTTCTAGCTGTCAGAATGCTCAATGGACTTGGGAAAAAAACTGTATAAAATGATGCAAATTCCTTTCTGATTCTCTGGAAGGTTGAGCTGCTAAATTAGTAACAACAGGAAAATTATCCTTTTATTGGTTTTTCTGGAAATACCCCTGATATTGTTGGATGTGAGAATATTACTGTTTTCAAATATTCTAAGCTTAAATTGTCAATAATACAGATTCAATTTTAATGATTGTCTTTAGTTATTGTCTTTAATTGCCTTTAAGAAGGATGTAGAGTACTGTTCCAACGTCTTAGGCATCCTAGCTGCATTGCACGGTGTATGAATGAGCATTATATAGGTTTTGGGTTCTTCTGTAACTTTAATGCTGCTGTGTAATTCAGCAATTGGTTACAGAGACAAATGTTCATAGATGCTGCCAAGAATGATGTTCAGTATTTTAAAAAATCAATTCTAACAGGAGTTTATGAGATTGTCGTTGAATCTGCTTACGGAACCAAGTCCAGAACCACCAGCAACTTGATCTGATAGTTTTATTTTTATTTGCCTGCATTGCTTTCAATTAGTACAGTCATTTTCTTTTTAATATAAGTAAAATATATCATTGACATTGATTGTCAATGCAGGGACCTTCCAGCCATTCATCATATTAATCCAATTGATGAGAGAAGAAATCGGGTTGCGTGATAAAGTGATAGACTAATAAGTTCAAGGTAAGAAATTGATTTGAAAAGGCCTCACTGATTCTTTCTCCCATAAAATCCACTTTGTTTTGGGATATGCAACAATATTCCACTGGGGAGGGGTATGTTATGTGTCAGTGTTGTTTTGGAATATATTGGTGATCAAAGGTGCTCATATATTTCTTAAGTGACATATAGTTTCAAGGGAGAAGTTTGATTTAAAAGCAACAAACCGCACTGAGTGTTTTTATTCCTGTAAACTAATTCAGTGAAGCTGTTGAAGACTATTGAAGCATACTCTGAAGTGCACATATTGGGTTGAATTGAATGCTCAGTATTTACTTTGCAAGCAGAAAATGTTTATTTCTGAAGGGCTTCCCCAAAGACTGGAGAAATAGCTTAACTGGCATCTTCAAACAGGCGAGGGCCCTGTGTCTGTGGTGTAAACGAGTCTAAGATTATCTTGAAGAACTGAGTGTACCATTATTACCAGATATATTATTGTTCCTGATACTACTATTTATCTGAGGATTGCTGGGTTCAATAAAGGTCACACTGTTGTTACCTCTGCCTTAGTTTATGTGATTATGCATTCCACCAGACACTAGCAGAGCAAACAGCAAATTTCCTTGCTGGCAACAGAATAATATTAGACAGATTGGAAGTAAATCTCCTTAAGAAGAATTCCATTCAATGCCAGATATGTGGCTGGATTTTAGAAAAAAATACTGCCCATGTTTAGTGAACAGTTTTAGCATATCAACATGATGGGCTGCCAGACCATTCACATTGACATGAAAATCAAGAACTGCTGAAGCTGAAAACTTGAATTCAACGCAGAAAATGCTGTAATTGTGCAACAGGGCAGGTAGCATCTGTGAAAAAGAAACAGAGTTTATGTTTCTGATCAAAGACCATCAAGATTTGTGATGAAGAGTTCAGTGTGAAACGTTACATCTATTTTTCTTTCTGTAGATGCTGTTTGATCTGTTGAGGTCATGATAATTTCTGTTTTCATTTTCATATTATGAGAAGTTATTCTTCAAATGTTAATGAATTAATCTAAAAGAAATAAACTAGCTTTGCCATCAGATCTGGTTCATTAATTTATGAATGTGTAGCTGTTGTGCATTTAATATTTGAGTAATATTGTAAATGTATTGTTTGATTAAAATTCTTGGTTGTTTACATAATACATTATGGGTTATACGTAAAAGTACATGAATGGCATATGTCATTATGCCATCACGTCATAAGTGTGCACCTCACTAAAGTAAAAATGAGACACATCTCCCACCTCCTTTGTTTTTTGTTTGATTAGTTTCAAGATTTACAAAATATAACAGTGGCAATGAGTAAGTTTTAAAATGAACCTGAGATGATTACCTACCTGTTGAAGCACTGTGAGATGTTTGAGTTTTAAAAAATAGCGTAACACACTTTCTTTCCAAAAGTGAGAGAGAGAAAAAGGCAAAAAAAAAAGGCTGGAATTCATAAACAGGGAGTACCAGGTGATAATAATAATAAATAAAAAAAGAAAAAACAGAAGTGGCTGGCTACATTGAAAAGTTAGACACGGTCAATTGCACCACACATAATTGGATTGAGCAGTATTTTAAAGCAAACAAAATAGTCAATGTAAAGTGAGTGACAGTTTTGCTGAATGCATTAGATAGAAGTGCTTACAGTTTGCTTAGAAGCTTGACTTCTCCAACCAAACCAGCTGAAATGAGCTTTATTGATATCATGAAAGTATCACAGCCACATTTAGAACCAAAAACATTGTTGATTGCAGAATGCTTTAGGTTTCATAACTGGAATTAAAAGGAAAATGAGTCTATTTCAGACCAATGTGGCTGAATTGAAGAGATTGTCTGAGTATTGGCAGTTCAGTAATGGGCTTTATGAAACACTGAGAGATTGTTTAGTTTGTGGAATCTCACAAGAAAGTATTCAAAAACTGACTCCTAACTGAAACACAACTTACATTTCTTTCTTTCTTTCTTTTTCAATCTTTTTATTAAATTTCATATATAAAAAAAACAACACAAAATAATGAATAGATTACAGATTCAATAAACTTGAGATTACATTAGTAATAGGATAATAATATCCTATTAAAACATCCATCAACAAAAGGTACATAAATCAATCAAGTCTATATAAATATATATGAAAAACAAAAATAATCGTCGAAAAAAGAAAAAAAAATTGAAATTATATATGAGAAAAAATATATAATGAAAAAAAATACTAAACTAAAACTAACATGGGCAATAATAGCACTTTATAAATATATAAAGGTGTCAAGAAAAGAACTCCAGAACTCCATACCTGAACAAGTATAAGTAGAGAAAAGGATCTGAAATAAGCCAAATTAATTCATATGAAAGTGTCGAATAAATGGTCCCCAGGTTTCTTCAAATTTAATTGAAGAATCAAAGATAGTGCTTCTGATTTTTTCCAAACTCAGATAAGAAATAGTTTGGGAGAACCACTGAAATGTAGTAGGAGGATTTACTTCTTTCCAGTTTTGTAATATAGACCTTCTGGCAATTAATGTTACAAAAGCAATCATTCGTCTGATTGAAGGGGAAAGCTGATTGCCATCTTCATTTGGTATACCGAAAATTGCAGTAATAAAATGGGGTTGTAAATCGATATTCCATACTGAGGAAATGACATCAAAAATGTCCTTCCAATAGTTATGTAAAGTGGGACATGTCCAAAACATGTGAGTCAATGAAGCCACTTCTAAGTGACATCTGTCACATTGAGGATTAATATGCGAATAAAATCGGGCAAGTTTATCTTTAGACATATAAGCTCTATGTACAATTTTAAATTGTATTAAAGCATGTTTAGCACAAATAGAGGAGGAATTAACCATTTGTAAAATTTTTTCCCATTTATCTGTTGATATATTACATCGAAGTTCTTTTTCCCATTCTTGTCTAATTCTATCCGATATTTCTGGCTGTATCTTCATAATCATGTTATAAATAAAAGCTACTAATCCCTTCTGACAAGGATTAAAAGTAAAAATCAAATCTGAAAAATCCGATGGAGTTGAATTAGGAAAAGATGGAAGAATTTTATGTAAGAAATTTCTAATTTGTAAGTATCTAAAAAAATTAGATTTAGGTAATTCAAATTTGTTGGATAGTTGATCAAAAGACATCAAAGTACCTTCAAAAAAAAGATCACGAAAACATTTTATACCTTTCCTTTTCCATATACTAAAAGCTTGATCTGTCAATGAAGGTTTGAAAGAAAAATTACATAAAATAGGGCTGTCCAGAGCAAAGTTTTTCAGATTAAAGAATTTGCGAAATTGAAACCAAATTCGTAGTGTATGTTTAACAACAGGGTTAGATATCTGTTTATTGAATTTGGCTAAATCAATAGGAAGAAAAGAACCAAGAACGGAAAATATAGAATATCCCTTAACCTCACTACATTCCAAATTTACCCACTGTGGGCACACAGGTGAATCCAAATCTAGTTTCCAGTACATTAGGTTACGAATATTATTCGCCCAATAATAAAATCTAAAGTTAGGTAAAGCTAGACCACCATCTTTTTTAGACTTTTGTAATTGCCTTTTGCTTAACCTAGGATTTTTATTTTGCCAAACAAATGAGGAAATCTTTGAATCAATATTATCAAAAAAAGATTTAGGAATAAAAATTGGTAAAGCTTGGAATAAATATAAAAATTTCGGTAAAATCATCATTTTAATAGCATTAATCCGACCAACTAATGATAAAAATAAGGGAGACCATCTAGTAGTAAGTTGCTGAATTTGATGAAGCATAGGTAAAAAATTCAGTCCAAATAAATCTTTATATTTCTTGGTGATTTTTATACCTAAATAGATAAAGTTATCAGTAACAACTTTAAATGGCATCCTATCACTCAATAAAGTTTGCGCGTTTAAAGGGAATAACTCACTCTTATCTAAGTTTAACTTATAACCAGAAAAACTACCAAATTGAGCCAACAAGGATAAAATAGCAGGAATAGACCTACTAGGATTAGAAATATATAACAACAAATCATCAGCATAAAGCGATAATTTGTATAACTTCTCATTACGGGTAATACCAAAAATATTAGGAGACTCACGAATAGCAATAGCTAAAGGTTCTAATGCAATATTAAATAATAAAGGACTTAAAGGACAACCTTGTCTCGTACCACGAGATAATTGAAAAAAAGAGGATCTATAATTATTTGTAAGAACAGAAGCAACAGGTTTATAATATATTAATTTAATCCATGATATAAAATTAGGACTAAAATTAAAGTTTCTCAATGCATTAAATAAATATGTCCATTCAACTCTATCAAAGGCTTTTTCAGCATCTAATGAGATAACACATTCTGGGGTTGTAGGTGATGAAGTATAAATTATGTTAATCAATTTTCTAATATTAAAAAAGGAATATCGATTCCTAATAAAACCAGTTTGATCTTCTGAAATAATCTGTGGTAATACCTTTTCTAATCTAATGGCTAAAATTTTTGTAAGAATCTTAGAGTCTACATTTAATAATGATATAGGGCGATAAGATGCACATAAGGTAGGATCTTTATCTTTTTTAAGAATTAAAGAGATAGTAGCTTCATAAAACGATCGAGGTAATCTCTTCTTAACAAACGCATCATTAAAGATTTCACATAGCCAAGGAGAAAGCAATAAAGAAAAAGTTTTAAAAAATTCTACAATAAAACCATCAGGACCAGGAGCTTTCCCTGAATTCATTGATGAGATAGCCTCTCTTATTTCATCCATAGAAATAGGAGCATCAAGCAAGCTACAATCTTCATCTATCAGTTTAGAAATATTCAAATTATTAAAAAAATTATCCATCGTAAACCGGTCACCGTCAAATTCTGATTGATATAAAGATTTATAAAAATCTTGAAAAGTGTTATTGATTTCTTTATAATCAGTAGTTAAATTACCGTCTTGTTTACGAATTTTAATAATTTGTCGCTTAGTCGAAATAGCTTTTAATTGATTAGCTAACAATTTACCAGTTCGATCACTATGAATATAAAATTGAGCCCTAGTCTTAATTAATTGATTCTCAATTGAAGAAGATAATAATAAACTATGTTCCATTTGAAGCTCAACTCTCTTCTTATAAAGTTCTTTGGTAGGAGTAACGGAATAAATCTTATCAATTTCTTTAATTTTATCCACCAATAAAGCTATATCTGAATATCTTTGTTTTCTTTTACCAGCGGAATATGAAATAATTTGTCCACGAATAAAAGCCTTGAAAGAGTCCCAAAGTATTCCTTTATCAATCTCTTCATTATAGTTTGTTGAAAAAAATAAGTCAATTTGTTGTTTTATGAAGGTAATAAATTCTGGATCTTGAAGTAAAGTAGCATTAAGTCTCCAAGATCTAGTATTGATAGAAGAATCCGAAATCTTGATAGATAACTTCAAAGGCGCATGATCCGAAATAGCAATAGAATCGTATTTACAATCAATAACATCTGTTAATAAACGATGATCAATAAGAAAGTAATCAATTCTAGAATAACTATGATATACATGTGAAAAAAAAATGAAAATTCTTTACCTTTAGGATTCAAAAACCGCCATATTTCAGTAATTCCAGAATCAACCATAAAAGAATTAATAAGTAAAGCTGATCTATTCGGAAGAGTTCGAATAGGTTTAGATCTATCCATCGAAGGATTCAAACAACAATTAAAGTCTCCACCCATAATCAACATATATTCATTCAAATTAGGAAGAGAAGTAAATAAACGTTTAAAAAATTCAGGACAATCAAAGTTTGGAGCATAAATATTAACTAAAACAACTTTCCGATTAAAAAGTGAACCAGTTATCAACAAAAATCTACCCTGTGGATCAGAAATAATTTCATAATGTGTAAACGAAATTGAGGCATCTATAAAAATAGACACACCCCTAATTTTAGCGGTACAATTTGAGTGAAATTGTTGACCTTTCCAGAACCTAAAAAAACGTTGATTATCCTCCCTCCTAATGTGGGTCTCCTGTGCAAAAATAATATTAGCGTTCAATCTATGGAATACTTTAAATATTTTTTTACGTTTAATCGGATGATTTAAACCATTAGTATTCCACGAGATAAAGTTAATAGATTTATCCATCATACCAATATTAATTGTGTGTATCATAAAAGGTTAAAAAGACACATAACCCACAATTTAGGAAGAAGGAAAATTGATTCAGTAGCAACCGGAGATCCTGACACCTCAACAATTTTAACAATTTAAAGTCAGCCCATAAACTAAAAGCAAAAAAATAAAAAGCAAAAGCATGAAAAAAGATCCCTCCCCCCTCCCCCCACCCTTTGAAAGAAAGCCAAGCGGCAGGCGCATAAACTAATACTAATATTACCCCCATTTCAAGATGGCAGCTCCATAAGAAAATTTTTTAAGAAAAAACTATATAACACCCCAATTAAAATATAGAGTTGCAAAAAAAAAAATATATATATATATATATATATATACCTACATATATATATATATATATACACATACACATACACACCCATATCAGACAAATCAAAAAAAAAACTAAAATAGTAAAACCAGAAAGATCATTAATAAAAAAAATGCACATTAAAGTTTAAAAATGTGATACACCTTTAAAAAAGAAATTCCATATTCAGATACAAAGATGACGTTTCACAAGCCAAGACTTATGGGAAGAAGAAACGACATTTTGAGAAAGCCATATTACAAAATATGAATATAAATTCAGCAATCTAATAAGAAAATATAGTAAAAAAGTTATCAAAATAGAATATTTTTATAAAAAAAAAGATTTAATAGACACTACAACATATTTAAAAAAAAAACTAAAGAAAAAGAATTCAAAACCTTTGTTCCATTTCTAAATACAGGCAAGCAAATAAACGCTTATAAAAAGTAAAGACTTATGGGAAGAAGAAACGACATTTTGAAAAAAAAATAATTCATTATTACAAAATACAAACGTATATAAAAAAAGGATATTATAAAAATTAAAACAGCATCTATAAGCAATAATAATAGTAGTAAAAAAAAAGACCCAGACCCATAGTTCAAAATAAGAAGTTATAACCCAACTTCCAGGGTTAAAACTTAAAATGAAATAACATCCTCTCTCCAAAAAAAAAAATCTTCAATGTAACTCATAGTTCAAGTTGCACTAGAGGATCGATATTCTTCAACAAATTTCTTCGCTTCTTCAGGAGTGATAAAAAAGTGTAGACTGTTGTCGGGCAGCACCATTCTAAGTTTCGCTGGATACATTAAAGCTTGTTTAAATCCAATCGAATGAATCTCTGCCATCACTGGTTTAAAAGCGATCCTGGCTTTCATTACTTCATACGAATAGTCTTCAACTATTCGAAATGAATAATTTCTGTAGGAGATCATACCTTTTTTACGAGCTAATCGAATTAGAAGCTCTTTCTCACGAGGATAATGAAGGCGAACAATCACCGCTCGTGGTTTATCAGACACAGACGAAAGCCTCGCAACTCTATGAGCGCGGTCAATAACAGGTTCATTTTTCAAACCTTCACCACCGAAAATTTCCCACAGTAATTTAGAGAAAAATTCAGTTAAATCACCGGACTCAACTTTTTCGGGAATTCCGATGATGCGCAAATTCTGTCTGCGAGAACGATTTTCAAGATCAGTAATTTTAAACTTGTACTGATCTAAAGTTTTAGCAGTCGACTCTATCTTCTTCTCTAACACTTCAATTGTACGTGCTTTTTCACAAATTGATTGTTCAAGAGTCGTGATCTTATTTCCATGCTGTTGAACCTCTAACGCCTGCGACTGAAACTTAGTTTCAAGCGATTTAACAACTCCTTCAAGATCGGATATTTTCGAAGTAATCCTCCTTTCCAAACTTAACAGTTTACTGTCCAATTTACCTTCTAGTCTGCCTTCCAGAGCCGCAAATTTAGCATCCAGTTTATTGTCCAATTTACTTTCCATAGCCGCAAATTTAACATCCAGTTTAGTGTCCAAAAGACCAACAATTGCGTCGATGGATACAGGATCCTTAGCCGATTTCTTACTTGTAGCCATTTTAGGTTTGACAAGATTAGATCAACTATTATTTTAGGAAAAAAGGGTCAATCAAAGGTAGCAACTCATATGATTAAGTTCGAAAAGGTCTAATTAAAGGGTGATTATAGTTAAAAAAATAAAGAGCGCCTAAAAGGCAGATGCTTACGCCGCCATCTTGAAACTCCACCCCTACATTTCTAATAATAGTTGAAATCACTGTATCAATGGAAACTACAGCCAGAGATGCAACTAAGGTGCAGTCAGGAATGAAAGTGAGCTTGAATAAAATTGTAACATTTAAACAGAAACGGGCCTGGCCAAACAAACTGTATTATTGTTGTTGCAGGTGCTCACATACACCATAACAATGCAGATCTAAAGGCAAAACTTGCAGAAAATGCAACAAAGTTGGACACATACAAAGAGCATGTTGGGCAGACAAAAATAAGTGGACTACACAGGGAAGAGAAAAAGATAAGGAGTAACAGTTTCTAAAAGGGCACTAATCCACATGTTGTTGATGAAACATCTGATAATGATGAGAATGACACAGCACTGGTTAGCCCTGAGACTTACAATGTGAGAACTGACAAGAAACAAGCAATTTGACTTATCCCAGAAGTGAACAGCAAATTAATTGAAATTGAGTTGGACTCTGAATTAGCTGTTTCAGTTATTTCATGACATGAGTTTGAATGGCATTTCAATGATACTGAACTGAAGCCTGCAGATACACAACTAAGAACTTATACTAGAGAAAAGATAATTCCTGTAGGAATGGCATTTGTTACAGTGAAATACAACATCCAACAAGCCACATTGGGCTTGTTTTTGGTAAAAACAGGAGAGCCAGCGTTGTGGGGCTGTGATTGGCTGAGACAACTACAACTTGATTGGAAATCCAGCTACAATTTGCACGCCACATCCCCTGTGATAGAGTGAACCAAAAGTGAATTAAGAAAGGTACTAGATGATAGCACAGCAGTGTTCAAGGATGGCATTGTAAAACTTAAACATATCAATGGTAAAATCGTGTTAAATCAAAATGCCACACTCAAGTTTTACAAAGCCCATAAAGTCGTCAGTGAGCTATATTTCATGGAGGCTGGAGGAATTCTTTCCAAGGCTGAGTGAAGTCCATGGGCAACACCAGTGGTCCCAGTAGCCAAGAAAAATGGGCCAGTCAGGAGCTGTGGTGATTTTAAGGCCACCATCAACCCAGTACTGAAAGTAGATCAATACCCTCTGCCCAGGCCCAGGGAAACAGTGGAGAAAAACACTTCTGCAAATTGGACAGCTGAGGCCTACCCATAGATGGAGATGAAAGAAGAGTTCAAAATGGTTTTTTTACTCTAAACACTCACAAAGGGCTTTTTTGCCATAATAGGTTTCTTTTTGGAGTAACATCTGAACCTGCACCCAGGTAGAAAGTAATGGACCAGGTGCTGCAAGGCTGTCCAGGCACTCAGAGTTACGTGGATGACATCATTGTTGCAAGTAATGATGACAAGGAACATTTCCAAAACCTTAAGACAGTGTTAAAACATTTAGAAGATTATGGGCTCAGAGCATAATGCAATATGAGTGAACTCTTTCAACAGAAACAGTGGTCACACCATTGAGGTACAGGGATTACACAAATGTGCTAAAGATATTCAACCAGTATTGAGTGTCCCATGGCCAAAGACATTTCACAGTTGTAGTCCTTTTTGGGATTTGTCATTTACTGTTACTAAGGCCTGAACAGATTAGATATGGCAAAGTTATTTCCCATGGTAGGGGATTCTAGGACAAGAGGGTACCACATTAGGATTGAAGGATGTCCTTTTAGAACTGAGATGTGGAGAAATTACTTTACTCAGAGGGTGGTAAATCTGTGGAATTTGTTGCCACGAGTGCCTGTGGAGGCAAAGTCATTGGGTGTATTTAAGGCAGAGATAGATGGGTTTTTGATTAGCCAGGCCACTAAAGGGTATGAGGTGAAAGCAGGGGAATGGGGACGACTGAAAGAATTGGATCAGCCCATGATTGAGTGGTGGAGCAGACTTCATGGGCCAAATGGCCTACTTCTGCTCCTATATCTTATGGTCTTAAGTTCCTGCCAAGCCTGTTTAAAGTGTTCCACTCATTGAACACTTCACTGCAGATTGAGAAGAAATGGCAATGGACAAAACAGCATGTGGTGACTTTCCAAAAGGCAAAGGGAGTGGTGACATTAGATACTGTACTCACACAGCATGAGCCATATCATCCAATAAAACATACCTGTAACACCTTGTCTTATGGCTTAGATGCATTTACGTCACATGTTATGAGTGATGGAAATGAACCTGTCATAGCCTTTGCATCACGCTCCCTTACCACTGCAGAGAAAAGTTACACACAGATTGGCAGGGAGGCCTTGAGTCTGGTTTGGTGTGTAAAATATTTCAACTAGTACTTGTATGGGAGAGTGTTTACCCCCATTACTGATCATTAGTGTCCATTTTCAATCTACAGGAGGTTGTTCCATCAACAGCAGCAGCATGAATGCGGAGGTGGAGTGTATTTCTTGGAGGACAGAATTACAAGATCCAGTTTAAGAGGACAACTAATCATTGAAATCCTGATGGATTGCCCCATTTACCCTTGGAAAAGGAAATAGCTGAAAAGAGGACACTCTTTTTGATGTATTTTCCTTAATGTAAATCGAATGCAGAGATGACCCAAAGGGAAAGCAGAAATGACCCACACTGTCTCAGTCTACATGGCCACTCAAAATGGCTGGAATGTTCAAATGTTCATTTTGTTATCAAAGTACATATGCAGAATACAGCTCTGAGATTTGTCTTCTCCAGATAGCCATAAAATACAGAAAATCATAGAAGTTGTTGAAAGAAAGATATCCCTCCCCCTGCATGAAAAGAAAAACTCGCAAACCGCAAACTCACTCACACAAACCCTAACAGATCACCCAACCCTCAGCGCGTCAATCGGCAACAAGAAAGAATGGGTGAGAACACGAAAAAAGCATAAAATTAAAAACTGAAGGAGGCCAATATGAACTAAAGTCCAATCCATAAATTTCAGAAATATGAAAACATCTCCAAGAGCACCAGGACTTGGCAGCCCCTCTGAGGGCAGAGACGCGAACCAACGGCCTTTCCGAAATCTGCACACTCTCCTCCACATTTGCCTTGATGTTTCAATCTTCTTTGATGCTTTAATCAGTGAGAAATGTAGTCGATTATGGCCCCTCATCTCATCTCTGAGCTTCTCCTTGTGGTAGCTTGTGCTCGCATTTCTCTCCTGGAGTTTTCTCGGGGACGACAGAGTGCTAGCTCACTCGATTGAACTACAGACTGTAAGTCATGGGCTCCAACTGTTTCAAAAACAAAATTAAAATAAAAAGAATAAGTAGGAGATGTAGAAAAACTGAAATGAGTGCCTATTTGGAAGATGCCACTTGAAGAATAGTTTTTTCTAAACTTCCAGAATATGTAGCAAAAACTACATTTTCCCCCCATTTTTACCAGAACTGGGATGAATCTGCTCTTGACAGAGGTTGTCTAATGTGGGGATTGACAGTTGTTGCATCATCCATGCTGAGAACTAAAATGTTTTAGGAGCCACATGCCTGTCATCTAGGCATGGAAGTATTGGCTTGACACTTTGTCTGGTGGCCTGGGATAGATCAGCAGATCAAGCCATGCACTGTTTGGGGCATCAACACATCCAGAAGAAACGAATTCAGAGCTGGCAGAACTGCTTCCTGCAGTTCCAAAGTCAACTTGTACAGCCGACACTGAGGAGCCCCCAGAACCTGAGATTGTTTTACAGCCACAAGTCTCAACTGCCAAGCAGGGTGACCTCCCCCCCACTCCAGCACCCTGGTCAGAAAAGACGTTACCTCACAAGAGTAAGAAATCCTCCACAGCAATGAAATTTTTAGGCCTAGAAGGACAATTTAAAGCTTACTATGCTATGAATGTCTGTATGGTAGCTGTATTATATAGTATACTGGTATATAGTTGTGATGCATGGTATATTGATTTCTCTGTTGTTTACATAATACATTATGGGTTATATGTAAAAGTACATGAATGGCATATGTCATTACACCACCATGTCATAAGTGTGCACCTCACTAAAAGCAAAATGTATCTGCATCTCCTGGCTCACTTCTTGTCTTTCAATGAGTTTTGGGAGCAACAAAACATAACAGTGGAACATAATGATCTCACTCACAGCCCACACAACCTCTTTAGAGAAATAGTTAACACGTACATATTCTGAATTCTGCCTAAAACCATCCTGTAGGTTAAACTAGCCAAGACCCACTGAGCACGCAACATTGAAATCTTTAAAACATTTATTAATACTCAGCAAACTGCTTATCCAAAATAATGTAAATAAAAGCAATATAAGCATTAAATATTACAAAAAACTATCAAAGATTGTATGATGTAGATCACTACAAAATACTATGCTCGAACATGACCTCTATCCTCCTAACAACTTCACATAGTTTTAACCCTTCACGTCAACTCCCGTGTACTTCTCTTTATTACTGGCTTTGAATGCAAATCACTCTGACAATTACCCTTTTCCATAAATTGTTCTTGCTGACAATCAGGAACTTCATAACTAAGTTTTATTTTACAGTGGAAATTCACTGAAAAAAAGAGCAGCAGGTTATAGACAATAGATGGCAGTGTACAGACATTAGAGAAATCTCACCTTTTACTAAATGTAAAGTTGATTTGTTCTATCTCATTGTTCACATTATACGATACAGAGGAGAAAGAAGAGTAACTAGTTATGGCTAAGAATTGACAAAAAAAGAGTGTTTTGTCTGCATGTTATCAAATCTAAAAACAGTAGTAAGAAGTCATAAAATCCTTTCCATATTTGAGAATACATGAAAATTATATTGCTCAAAACATATAGTTCAAAAGATCGGAAGATAAAGAAGATGCAGATGAAAGTAAAGTAGTTGAAAATGGTCACTAAGTTCAAGATTCAAGATTGCTTATTGTCATTCATCAATATGCGAGTGTAAAGAACAAAATGATTGAAATAACTGATAAAGGGGAATGAAATTCAAGATTCAAGATTGCTTAATGTCATATCAAGTACACAAGTGTAAAGGAGAACGAAGTAATTATTACACTGGATGTGATGCAGCACCAAAAAAAACTACAATAAGGCAAAACACAATTAATAGAACACAATAACCCTGGACTCATTAATCCTGAGTTCACAGGAAGAGGATGACTCATAATCTTTTTCAGAAACCAACAAGTCACATATCTTGTTAACACCCACATTTTACATTCAGTTAATTTGGAAATGTATTAAAATTCATTAAAATATGGAAAAACCTAATAGAGAATTTATCATTGCAGAATCCCACTGTGGCCTGAGATTAAAGTGTACCGTGGGCCTATATTGCAATGATTTCAGTGAAGTTGAATGGCTTGTATTTATCTCCCAGAACTATGAACATATGGAAATGGGTCATATTTTTGTCATTGTGTATCATAATTGATAAAGGAAGAAATAATTTGCAAAGAGCAAGAAGTTACAGTTGGCGAGATGCGTGGGATAATTTGAATAGGAACAATATTTTGCTGTATTCAGCAAATAATAGGTGATGCTTGTACAATTGTAAAATAGGTTTTTATGTCATTTTCAAAAAAGCAGCATCATTCTTTAATCCACAGACTCATTATACAACAAGTATTAATTCTATCTACAATACTTATGATATTATCAGACAAAGAAAATGAGACAAAGGCATGGTCAAATTTACCAGAAGCTGGATAAACACACGGGGGAGCAAATATGCAAATAGACAGATTCAGGGAATTGTGTAATAATATTGCACAGAAGGAGGCCATTAAGCTTCTCTTGCCTTCAATGATCTTTGCAAGTGATCTCCAATTAATTTTACTCCCATTTTTTTTCTCAGAGTGCTGTATTTTTCCCAGCTTTACAGTGGTTTATCCGTTCCTTTTTGAAAGTTACTGTTGAATCTACTTCAATCACACTTTTTAGCAGTGATTTCCAAACACAACTCATTGGGTAATTTATTTTTCTCCTGTCACCTTTGATTCTTTTACCAAACCACCTCACATCTGTGCCCTCAGAAAAACGCCTCCCCTCCCCACCCCCTCGTCCCCGGCAACTTGAACAATTTCAGCTTATTTTAGTCAAAACATTCGAGATAGATTTGAATAACTCTCTCAAATCTCCTCCTGATCTTGTTCAGTGTGAGGAAAACATCTCCGGTTCCAGTTTCTTGGAGAACTACTTCTGCCAGAGAATCTATTGATCTCAGTTGGGTTTCTGTATGTAGATTGTGATAATGTGGAATGGGATTTATTAAAAATGATAAAAAATACTTTAGTTTGATATTTCTAATTATTTCTATGTAAGTTATATGCTTTAATTAACTTTATTTTATCAAATGCTTTTAATTGGTGTTTACTTTAATCATGTATTTCAATATAGCACATTTTTAATTGTTGCTGCCTCAGTGAGATTTGACAACTTAAAGGCCAATTTTAGCCTGCAGGTTTGCCTTCTGCTGAAGTTGGTCAGGGCCTAATTGCCACTGAGATTTTGATGTTCGATCAAAGCACGCCTAGCATAAGCTTTGGCCTTTCTCACAGGCACAAGAAAATGATAGCTATGTGTAGTTTCTTAGTAGTGACTTCAATCAGTGGCCCAAGAAAGTAAAAAAAAAGCAATTATCACCAGACTTTGAGGCTTCCACTAAATATTACACTCCAGACTGGAAAACTTCATTAACAAAGACTCTGTATGCTTAGGCATTTCCGAATACTCTACGAGCCACCGTTTTGACTTTTAATTTGCCAATGAATCCATTCTACTGTGCCAACAGAAGTCATTATCAAGATAGCCACCTGCAATATGCTTCTTATCTGGAAGTTTCCCATTGATGACACTAGACGAAGTATTTTTATAATTGTTTACTTTATTTCTTTAGCCTTCATTGTGCAGGATGTAAAAGGATTTAAATCTCCAGCAGGGAAAACTGGATTTAAACTCACATGTCTGAGTCCAAGGACCAAGCCGTGAGATTCCAATCCATTTGCTCAATCATATGATAGCGTTACCTTAAAGTTCAAGATATTACATTTAAGTTCAAAGCATTAATTACAGTTGGAATGAAAAAAACAGTATCAGTGATACTGTCAACAAATCTACTGGATTAATATTTAATGTCTGTCAGGAAATACAACTGCGCTCCAACCCTTTTTGAATTACATGTGGTTGACTCCTACTTACTCCCTAAAATGGCATTGAAGGCCTATAAGTTCAGTTTGGGATGAACATTAAATGCTCTGTCAGAGACATCCACAATTTGTAAATGAATAATTGATCATACAATGCTTCCATTTTGTTTTTCACATTCTATATGAAAAACAGCATCAGATGTTACTGATGTGTCCCATAACTGAATGGCAGTCAGCTTAAAATAAGTTATTTTTGCCTCCAGATTCTTGGCAAACAGAATCAAAACTCTTTTTTTGTCAAAGTAAATATGCTAATAGGAAAACCATCAGTACAGTGCACAGCTGTTTATATTTCCAGCTTTCATTAAGCAATACATTAGCAAGAAAGTGCGTTGATGAATTTGGCACAATGCAGCAGTCTACAGAAACTAATAGCCGCTTTCTACATTATCATTTTAGGTGCAATTAGTGGCTAATTACACAAATGTGTTGTTCTGTAAATCACTGAAAGAGTTATTTTGCTTTGTCAGTCTTATGTTTAAGTACAGACACTATATTTCTGAAGAAATTCTAATATTTGCAGCTATGGGTATCATTTTTCAGAATAATTAGTTCTACATTTTAATTGGATCTTTATCAAATTAAATTATGCTTAATCAACATCAATCAGAAATTTATATAAAAATGTTAGAAGATTTCCCTATTCGTATATGGCAGGTTCTCTATAGGAAATGGGAATAGGACCTGAATGCGACATAAAAATCTATCTGTTATTTAGCCATTTCAAAACACAAAACATAGAACTAGCATGTAAACAATAAATTTCCCCCAAAGACAAAATTCTCAGACTACATAGCAAGTAATGGAAACGTATCAAACATGAACAGAGGTGGAAAGAGATGGTGCTCTTTCTTTTGAAACTTTCCTCTGTCCAATCAACATTTCCATTTCTCATTCATCTGGGAAGAAGACTCCTCTAAACTGGTGAGAGCCGTCGTAAATTGGGGCACTGCTTCTACAAGCACCTCTGCTCCATCTGCCAAAAGGAGAACTTTCCATTGGCCTAACATTTTAATTCCTATTCCCATTCCCGTTTTGATATATCGGTTCTTGGCCTCCTCTTGTGCTAAGATGAGGCCACCCTCAGGGGGAAGGAGCAACACCTTGTATTCCATCTGGTAGCCTCCAACCTGGTGACATGAATATTGATTTCTCCTTCCAGAACTTTTTCTCTCCCCTCCCCCTTCTTTTATTCACCACTCTGACCTTGCACTTCTTCCCACCCGCCTATCACTCCCCACTGGGCCCCTCTTCCTTCACTTTCTCCTATGATCTTCTTTCTTCTCCTATTAGATTCCTTCTTCTACAGCTCTTTACCTTTACCAGCCTCCTTCCCCTTGCTCCACCTATTTATTCTGGCATCTTCCCCATTCTTTTTCAGTCCTGAAGAAGGGTGTCGGCCCAAAACATTGACTACGTATTCGTTTTCACAGAAGCTGCCAGAGCTGGTGAGTTCCTCCAGCATTTTGTGTGTGTTGCTTGGGATTTCCAGTGTCCACAGAGTTTCATGTGACAATTGGGAACAGCTGCTTTTGGGCAACTTTGTATCTGACATGTCAGGTTTTGAAAACCAACTGCAAAGAGTACAGGTCAAGTATGTTTCAGTAAGAAGGAAGGTGAAGTAATGGAGCCTTAGAAAATGTAGACAAGAAGGAAAATGAGATGTATGTAATGTTTAGGAACCAAATTCAAACAGAGCCCTTGAGGACTGTAAAGAAGGCAGAAAAGAACTCAAAAAAGGAAAGCCAAGGGAGACTATGAAAAGTCCCCGATAAAGAGAATCCCAAGGCATTTATACATAAATCAAGAGCAAGAGGATAACAAGGGAGCAGGTAAGACCATCCAAGGATAAAGGAATCAACATGTGCTTGATGGTGGAGGATGTTGGGGAAACCCTAATTGAGTTCTGTGTATTTGCCAAAGGGAATGATGCAGACGATAGGGAGATCAGTGTTGATTATACTAATTTGTTAGGGCATTTCAAGATAATGACTGTGGGGTTTATTGAAGAATGTTAAGGTAGATAGGTCATCAGAGTCTAATTGGATATTCCTCGTAATTGAGAGAGGCATGAGATGAGATTGCTAGGGCCTTGAACAATATTTTCATGTCCTCTCTAGCCACAGCTGAAGTCCTGAAAGACTGGCAAGTAGCTGAAGTTCTTACATTACTCAAGAATGGAAAAATGGAAAACATAGACTTTTGAGGCACACCTGTGGTAGGAACGTTACTGGAAAGAATTTCTAGGGAGAGTAGACATTTGTTATCATTTGGAAAGACATCTCTAACATCATCTCAAATGACGAACTAGTTGCTCAATGCCATCAAGAGAGCATTGAAACCCTCCTCATGAGAAAGTGATGGCTGGATTGGGCATGTGCTTTGAAGGGAATCTGATAACACCACATGCATAGCCCTTCACTGGAAATTGACACAATTGACACAGAAAGAGGAAAAGAGGAATACCTGGCGTTGAACTGTCGAGGGAGAGCTGAAGACCATGAACTACACCTGGGGTACCATTCAGATGCTAGCCCAGAGCAAACAGGAGTGGAGGACCTCTGTTGCTGCCCTATGTGCCACTAGGCATAACCGGCAATAAGTAAGTAAGTAGTCTAAATTAGGGACATAGCTTGTGTGGGACAGGTCATATCCCACTAACTTGATTGAGGTTTTCAAGGAGGTGAGGAAGAGTATTCATGAAAATAGAGCTGTGGATGTTGTCTTCATGGATTTTAATATGGATTTTAGCAATGTCCCTTATGGGAGGTTCATCCAGAAGATTAAGATGCAAGGGATCCAAAGTGAATTGGCCAGTTAGATTCATAATTTGCTTGTCCATAGAAGGCAGATGGTAGTGATCAATAGTGCTTTTACTGGCTGGAGATCTGTGATTAGTGGTGTTCAACAGGGATATTTACTGGAACTTCTGCTGTTTATGATAAATATAAATGACCTGCATGAGAATGTAAATGGATGGGTTAGCAACTATGCAGATGATACAAAGATAATTGGCGTTGTGGGCAGTGTAGGAGACTGGTAAAGGATACATTGGAATGTAGCTCAGTTGCATATATGGATGTAGAAATGGCAGATGGAGTTTAACCTGACCAAATGTGAAGTATAGCAGTTTTGGAGATCAAATGTAGAGGAACAGTGCAAAGTTAGCGGCAGGCTTCTTAACAGTGTTGATGTACAGAGGGACTTTGTAGTTTAACTCCTTAACTCCCTGAAAGTGGTTAGACAGGTTGATAGTGTGTAAAGGCTTGCCTTTATTAGACAATGTATTGAGTTCAACAACTGGAAAGTAATGTTACAGCTTTATAAAACTCTGCTTAGACACAACTATAGTATTGCAATCAGTTCTGGTCGCTCCTTTCAAGGAAAGATATCAGGGCTTTGGGAAGGGTGCAGGAGAAATTTACCAGAATGCTAAACTTCTAAATAGCTCGAGCTATAACAGGAAGTTGGACATACTTGGGTTGTTGTCTCTGGAGCAGGGAAGGCTGAGGGGAGATCTGATAGAGGTTTATAAGATTATGAAGTAAATAGGCAGTGAAGACAACTGGTCAACACACACAAAATACTGGAGGAACTCAGTGGACCAGGCAGCATCTATGGAAAAAAGTACAGTCGATTATTTTGGGCTGAGACCCTTTGGCAGGACAGGAGGAAAAAAGATGAGGAGTAGATTTAAAAGGTGGGGAGGGGAGATACACAAGGTGATTGGTGAAAGGGGGATGAGGAGGGATGAAGTAAAGAGCTGGGAAGTTGATTGGTGAAAGAGATACAGGGCTGGAGAAGGGTGAGTCTGATAGGACAGAACAGAAGGCCATGGAAGAAAGAAAAGAGGAGAGAAGCACCAAAGGGAGGAGATGGGCAGGCAAGGAGATAAAGTGAAAGAGGGAAAGGGGATGGGGAATGGTGAAGGTGGGATGGGAATCATTACAGGATGTTTGAGATATCAATGTTCATGCCATCAGGTTGGAGGCCACCCAGATGGAATATAAGGTGGTGTTCTTCCAGCCTGAGTGTGACCTCATTATGACATTAGAGGAGGCCATGGATTAACATATCAGAATGTGAATGGGAGGTGGAATTAAAATGGGTGGCCGCTGGGAGATCAGACTGTACTACGCTGACTGTATCTTTTTCCACAGATGCTGCCGGGCCTGCTGGGTTCCTCCAGCATTTTGTATGTGTTGCTTAGATTTCCAGCATCTGCAGATTTTCTCTGGTTTGTGATTTGAAAACAACTGGTATTTTTTTTTTGAGGATTGAAATGCCTAATTCCAGGGGGCATGCATTTAAGGTGAGAGGGATAAGTTCAATGGAGATGTATGGGGCAAGTTTTTGTATGGAGAGTGCTGCCTGGGGTGGTGGAGAAGGCAAATATTATAAAGGCATTAAAGAGATCTTAGATGGGCACGTGAATGTCCAAAAAAGGAGGATACGAACATCGTGTAGGCAGATTGGATTAGTTTAGATGGACATTTGATAACTAATATAGTTATTTGACACAACGTTCTGGGCTGAAAGGTCAGTTCCTGTGCTGTACTGTTCTATGTTCTGTGGTACCTTATCTTATAATGACACAGGAAGAGGCCACTTAGCTTATCAAATCTATGCCAATTCCCTATGTTCCAAGCATTTCCCTATTTCTGTGTAAATCTCCTTTAAAAATTCCTCCCTCACCTCACAGCAATGTCCCCTATTACTTGACTCTGACACTCTATCTTATCTATGTTTCTTATTATACAAACGTATTTACATACAATACATTCTTCTATCAGATCTCCCCTCAGTTTCCGATGGTCCAAATAAAGCAATCTATATCTGCCTACTGTTCCATGTAGTTTACACTATCTAATCCAGGCAATATTCTGCTGAACCTTTATGGCACTCTCTTGAAATCCTCCACATCTTTCCTGTAATACAGAGACCAGAAGTGCACGCAATACTCTGAATGTGGTTTAACCAAAGTTTCATACAGCTGCAACATGGCTTCCCAGTTTCTATACTCAGCACGCCAACATATGAAGCCATGTGCCCTTTTTACCAGCTGTCTGCACTTTCAGCAAGCTATGAACTCACACTCCAAGATCCTTCGGGTATATCAAAGACCCTGCCATTGTCCATATCCAGGTAGTCTATATTTCTAAATCAGAGCTTTGAGTACAGCAGTTGAGACATTATGTTGAAGTTGTATAAGTCGGTGCTGAGTGTTTGGAGTATTGTGTGCAGTTCTGGGCACCTACCTACAGGAAAAATATCAATAAATTTTCAAGGATGTTGCTGGAACTTGAGGACTTGAGTTATAAAGAATGGTTGAATAGATTAGTACTTTATTCCCTCAAGTATAGGAGAACAAGATGTGATTTGATGGAGGCTAATAAAATTATGAGAGGTATGGACAGGGTAAGTGCAATCAGGATGTTTCCATGAGGTTGAATGAGGCTAGAACTAGAGGTCATAGGTTAAAGATGTAAGGTAAAATAATTAAAGGGAATCTGAGGGTAACTTCTTCACTTGGAGTGTGGTGCGAGTGTGCAACAAGCTTCCAATGGAAATGATGGATGTAGGTTTAATTGCAGTATTTATGAGAAGTTTGGTCAAGTATATGAATGAGATGGTGTTGGAGGCATGCGGGCTTGGTGTGGTTAAGGCTAAGCTGAGAAACAGGTGAGCACAGACTAGATGGGCTGAAAGGCCTGTTTCTGTGCTGTAAACACCTTAAAGAAGCATTTAGACAGGGACAATAGGCAAGGCATTGTGGGACATAGCCCATATACAAGTGCAGTTTAATTTGGTATCATTGATGGAAAACTCTTTGTGGAATAAAGGTTCTGTTCCTGTGCTGTACTGTTACTGTATATTTGGCGATAAGACCATAAAACCTAGGAGCAGAATTAGACCATTTAACCCATCGAGTGCGCTCTGCCATTTCATCATGGCTGATCCACTTTTTTCTCAACCCCATTTTCCTGCTTTCTCCCCATACCTTTCATGCCCTGACTAATTATGAACCTATCAACCTCCCCCTTAAATACCCCCAATGAACAGCTGCATGTGACAATGAATTCTACGGAATTGCTACCCTCTGTCTAAAGAAATCCCTCATTATCTCTGTTCTAAATAGATGCCCCTCTATTCTGAGGCTGTGCCCTCTGGTCCTAGCCAATCCCCACTATAGAAAACATCCCCCCTCATTCTTATAAATGACAGCGAGAACAGGCCCAGAGCCATCAAATGCTCCTCATATGATCATTCCTGGAATTACGTTCATGAACCTCTGTTGAACCCTCTCCAATGTCAATACATCCTTACTTAGATAAGGGGCCCAATACTGCTCATAATATTCTACCTGAGGCCTTACCAGAGCCTTATAAAGCCCCAGCTTAACATCCTTGCTTTTATATTCTAGTCCTCTCAAAATGAATGTGAACATTGCATCTGCCTTCCTCACTACCAACTCAACTTTCAGGGAATCCTGTAAGAGGAATCCCAAGTGCCTTGCACCTCGGATTTTTGAGTTTTCTCTTCGGTTTAAAAAATGTCAACACTTTTATTCCTTCTACCAAAATGTATGACGATGCACTTCCCAACACTGTATTCCACCTGCCACTTCTTTACCCATTTTCCTAACTTGTCTAAGTCGTTCTACAGCCTCTGCTTCCTCAACACTACCGACCCCTCCACCTGTACTCATATTATCCATAAATTTGGTCAAAAAGCAATCAATTCCATCATCCAAATCACTGACATACAGTACAACATAAGAAGAAGTGGCCCAACACTGACCCCCGTGGAGCACCACTAGTCATTTGCAGCCAACAGAAAAGTTTTCCTTTATTCCCATTGATTGCTTTCTGTCGATAAGCCAATGTTCTATTCATGTTACTGTCTTTCCAGTGATAGCATGGGCCCTTATCTTGCTAAGCAGCCTCATGTGCAGCACCTTGTCAAAGGTCTTCTGAAAGTCCAAGTACACAATATCCACTGACTCACCTTCGTTTATCCTGCTTGTAATTTCCTCAAAATATTCTATGTTCTAAAGAAGTAATTAAGCCATGTAAGGAAATGCTTGTTTTCCAGATACAACAGAAGAATAAGGGGCAATTTTATTGAGTTCATAGTGTTTATAGGGTGCTTTTTGTTTCTTAATCATGTTAGGGAGTATTCTGGAAATATGTGAATATAGTAGATATTATTTCAACAAGAACAAGGCTGCAGTTCTTATTGTAAATGTAAAGAAATTCAGGAAGCTTGCAACTAGCCTTCAATTTTTTTTTGTGTGTAAATTGAAGTACAGGCTACTCCGCAGTCTAAGAGATTGCATATGCAATAGCTAAACGTTAAGACAATGGGGTTGTGTTAATTGGATTGCATCAAACATGGCTAAATTATTTGCCCCATTGTACAAACTGGCAAAGCAGACAGACAGTTAGGGCAAAGAATGCAGGACTGAAGATGTTGTACTTAAACGTGTGTATTATTTGGAATATGGTGGATGAATTTTGTTGCAATTAGAGATCGTTCAATATGACATTGTGGGCATCACTGAATCGTGGCAGAAAGAATGTCAAAGTTGGGAGTTCAACATCAAAAAATATACTTTGTATTGAAAGGACAGGCATAGGCAGCTTGCTTGGCTCTATTGGTAAGAGATGGAATTACATCTTTATGAAGAGGTGACACAGGGTCAGAGAATGTCGAATCTTTGTGTGTGGAGTTAAGAAACTGCAAGGGTGAAAAAACCATTACGGGTATCATATATAGGCCTCCAATTGTAATGGAGGACTTCAATATGCAAGGGGATTGGGAAAATCAAGTTGATGGTGGATCGCAAGAGAGGGAATTTATTGAATGCCTACAACATGGCTTTTTAGAGCAGCTTGTGCTCAAGTCTACTAGGGGAAAGGTTATCTTAGACTGGGTGTTGTGTACTAACCCAGATTTTATTAGACAGCTTAACATAAATCAACCCTTAGGAGGCAATGATCATAATATGATTGAATTCATACTACAATTTGAGAGGGAGAAGCATAAGTCACGTGTATCAGTATCACAATGGAATAAAGGGAATTACAGAGGCATGAGAGAGGAGCTTGCCCAGGTGAATTGGAGAGGGATACTGGTGGGGATGATGGTAGAACAGAGGTGGCTGAAGTTTCTAGGAATTGCTCACAAGGTGAATGATAGATATGTCCTACAGAAGAAGTTCTCAGTTGGCAGGGCTAGGCAACTGTGGCTAACAAGGTAAGTTAAGGACTACATAATAGTTAAGGAAAAGACATATAAGTGAGTGGGAAGTCAGATGATTGGGATGTTTTTAAAATCCAACAAAAGGTAACTAAAAAAGCTATAAGAAAAGTAAATATGAGGGTAAACTAGCCAATAATATGAAGCAATATACTAGAAGGTTTTTTCAGTTATATGAAGAATAAAAGAGAGGTAAGAGTTGATACTGGGCCCTGGAAAATGATGCTGGTGAGGAAGTAATAGAGACAAAGAGACGGCAGATAAACTTATTAAGTACTTTGCTTCAGTCTTTACTCTGGAAGACACAAGCTGTATGCCAGAAGTCTGTGAGTGTCAGGGAGCAGAAGTGAGTGTCATTGCTATTACAAAGGAAAAGATGCCAGGCAAACTGAAAGGTCTTAAGGTGGATAAGTCACCTGGACCAGATAGACTACATCCCAGAATCCTAAAAGAGGTTGCTGAAGAGATAACAAATGCATTGGTCATGAACTTTCAAGAATCACTTGATTCTGGTATAGAAGCGATGGACTGTAAAATTGCAAATGTTACTCTACTCTTTAACAAGGGAGGAAGACAAATAAAAGCAAATTATAGGCCAGTTAGCCTAACCTCAGTGGTTGGGAAATTGTTGGAGTCCATTATTAAGGACGAGGTTTCAGGGTCCTTGGAGACTAATGATAAAATAACTCAAAGTCAGGATGGATTCTGTGAAGGGAAATCTTTCCTGACAAATCTTCTAGAATTCTTTGAGGAACTAACAAGCAGGGTGGACAAACAAGAGGTACTGGATGCCATTTACTTAGATTTTCGTAAGGCATTTATTAAAGTGCCTCATGTGAGATCGCTTAACAACATAAAATCCTATGGTGCTTGTGGTGAACTACATATACCTGTCTGGACATGCCCCCTGCGGACTGCTCCTGTGGCTCCTCCCACAGACCCCTGTATAAAGGCGATTGAGGTCTGAGCCCGGCCTCTCTGTCTCCAGGGTGTAGTATGGTGGTCAACCACTGCTTGTTCATTCTTCCAGTCAATAAAAGCCGATATCTTGCCTTTACGTCTCAGAGAGAGTTATTGATGGTGCATCAGTGCCAGAGGTAAGATACTGGCATGGATAGAGGACTGGCTGACAGGCAGGAGGCAGCATGTGGGAATGAAGGAGGCCTTTTCTGCTTGGCTGCCAGTGCCTAATGCTTTTCCTCAGAGGGCAGTATTGGACCACTACTTTTCACATTGTTTTTCAGTGATTTAGATAGTGGAATTGATGGTTTTGTGGCAAAGTTTGTGGATTATTCAAAGATAGATGGATGGGTAGGTAGTGCTGAGGAAGCAATGCAATTGCAGCAGGACTTGGACAAACAGGAAGAATGGGCAAAAATGTGGCAGATGGAATACAGTGTTGGGAAATGCATGATAATGTATTTTGGTAAAAGGATCAATAGTGCAGACTGTTATCTAAATGGCAAGAAAATTCAAATATCAGACATGCAAAGGTACTTAGGATTCCTCATGCAAGACTCCCAGAAGGTTAATTCACAGGTTGAGTGTATGGTAAAGAAGGCAAATACAATGTTGACATTTATTTCAAGGGGAATAGAATATAAAAGCAAGGAGATAATGCAGAAGCTTTAAAAGACACGATTCAGGCCGCTCTTGGAGTATTGTCAACAATTCTGGGCCCCTTATTTCAGAAAGGATTTATTGTTATTGGAGAAAATCCAAAGGAGGTTCATGAGGATGATTCCGGGTATGAAGGGTTTAACCTATGAGGAGCACTTGGCAGCTTTGGGCCTGTACTCAGTGGAAATTAAAGGAATGGGTGGGGCTCTCATTGAGACGTACCAAATGTTGAAAGGATTAGATGAAGTGGATTAGAGGAAGTTTCCTCGGGTGGGGGTATCCTGAACTAGAGGGCACAGCCTCCAAATTGAGAGTGACCTTTTAGAACAGAAGTAAGGAGGAAATTTTTGTTAGCCAAAGAGTGGTGAATCTGCAGAATGCTTTGCCACAGACTGTGGTGAAGGCCAAGTCTGTTGGTATATTTAAAGCAGAAGTTGATAGATTCCTATTTGGTCAGGGTATCAAGGGATATGGTGAGAGGACACGTGTATGGGATTGGACGGGATCTGGGATCAGCCATGATGAAATGGCAGAGCAAACTCAATGGGCTGAATGGCCTAATATTGCTCCTATGTCTTATGATCTTATGGTCTTATTGTCTTAGCATACCAAACATGGTCACAAGTACAGTATAGGAGATCAATAGTTTTTGTGTACTTACCATATTTGGGAACTCAGAAACAGCTCTGACAACATTAAGTTTGGGTTTCTGGCTCTCTGTCATCTAAAATTTTTAGAATACTTGTGATAGTTAGTTTTTTCCCAAATGGCATTTGGATCTTCAGAGAACTTTTATGAATTACAATCTGCTTCCATTATGTATCTTGAAGGAACATAGTCAACTGAAAGTACTGAAATAAACAATGTTGATGTATCTATTGAAATTGTATTGAATCACCTACCGTTACCTTTGATCTTACGGGTATATAAACGTGATGTACCTTTGGGTTTGTGAGCCTCTAGCAAGAGCATATCCAGAATGATTTCAGCTTGTTGTGATGAACAAAGACTTCTATATCACCAGTTTCAGTGTTTCTCTGGTGACTGTAATCACAATTGTGTCTAGGCCTCCGTTAGTCTCGATAGACCATGGATTTGCACCTTGGAAAGTTTCCGGGGCGCAAGCCTGGGCAAGGTTTTTTTTGTGGAAGACCAGCAGTTGCCCATGCTGCAAGTATCCCCTCTCCACGCCACCAATGTTGTCCAAGTAAAGGGCATTAGGACCCATACAGCTTGGCTCTGGTGTGATCGCAGAGCAATGTGTGGTTAAGTGCCTTGCTCAAGGACACAGGCTTCAGATAACTGGACGAACGCCTTAAGCACTTGGCCATGCGCCAACGATCACAATGACAACAGTAGGATATGGGCATTTCTGGCAAGTCCAGCACTTACTGAACATCCAGAATTACTTGTGACCTCTGCCTTGCCGCACCATTTCGGAAGGTGCAGGCTGACTGCTCCTCACTGCACATACATGTCTCTGCTGTGGAGGGTGTTAGAAGCACCAAGTTTCTGGGAGTGTACACAATGGACAATCTCACCTGGTCTTTCAACACCATCTGTTTTGGCAAGAAAGCACAGCAGTGTCTCCAGTTCCTGAAGAGATTGAGGCAAGAGAGGCTCCTCTCCCCCTCCCCCACCCCCACTGCCACCATTTTAACCAACTTTTACAGGAACACCATCAAGAGTGTTCTGACCAGTTGCATCACTGTCTGGACAGGAATTGCAAGGATTGAGAGGATCACTGGGGGCTTTCTTCCATCCACTAGAGGTATTTATCAGGAGCAGTGCATACGCAAGGACCTTAGCATGGTCATCAATCACTCCCATCCATCTAGCAATCCCTTTGACCCCCCACCATAGGGCAAGAGGTGTCATAGCACCAGGACAGGAACTGTTAGGATGGGAAATAGCTTCTTCCTCCAGGGAATAAGATTACTGAACTCCCTGCTACAGTGCAGGTCTTATTATGGTTGAAGCATCAGTAGCATTATACTGTTTACCTTTTAACCTGTATTGCATATGCATCTTACTACTTGTTAATTTATTTGTGGTAATATTACCTTATGTGTTAAGTGTGTGAATTATATGTTCTGTGTTGTGCACCTTGATCCAGAGGAACATTGTCTCACTTGGCAGTATACATGTTTTTGGTGGAATGACAATAAACTTGAACTTGATGCCAGTGAAGATTTAAAAGTCAACCACACTGCGATGCACCTAGAGTCAGAGCAGGTATTCATGGCAATGCTTCTTCCCTCGTGGATATTACAGAACCAGATGGATTTTTATGACAATCTGGAAGTTTCACTGCCACCATTACTGATACCAGCTTTTTAATTTCAGGTTTACTTAATTAACCATATTTAATTTCCCCAGCTGCTATTGTGGAATTCCAATTCACGTTTTTGGATTCTCTCAATGCCCTTGAGTTTATAATCCAATAACATAATTGTGGTATAAAGGGATTGATTATCAACCAAGATGAATCTTGGGCAGCACAATGGCATAACAATTAGTGAATTGCTTTCACAGCTCCAGCAACCTGACTTCGGTTCTGCGACCGTCTGTAAAGAATTTGTAAGTTCTTCTCATGTCTGAATGGGATTCCTCCCATATTCCAAAGACATACAGGTTAATAGTAACTCAATGGGCCAAACGGCCTAATTCTGCTCCTATATCTTATGGCTTTAATTAGTCACATGGGAGTAATTGGGCAGTGTGCGGACTCCATGGGTCAACAGGCCCAGTTACTGTGCTTTATCTCTAAATCAAATAAAATAAAGAAAGTGTCTGACCCACTGACTTCCTCTTGTGCTTGGATTTTGATAGATTCAAATTCAGATCCCCAAAGACAAGGTAGTGACGTCAAGGTAGCGTAGCAGTTAGCAGAACGTTATAACAGTGCCTGTGATCTGAGTTCAATTCGGGCACTGTCTGCAAGAAGTTTATACGTTCTGTCTGTGACTGTGCGGGTTTCCTTTGGGTGCTATAGTTTCCTCCCACTTTCCAAAAATGTAAGAGTTAATAGATTATTGGTCACATGAGTGTATCTGGACAGGTGGGCTCATTGGGTCAGAAGGCATGTTAGCGTGTTGTATCTCTAAATAAAATACATAGTTGCTGTGCTGCCCTTCTCTCTGGAAGTAAGTAAAGGAGAGAGATTCCAGTGACAGAAAAGTCAGTGGCCACTTTGATTGCTGAGAGAGTATAGATTGTTCAGATTTGGAAGCATTGTTAGAAAGCAAAGTAGATTTAGATTTAGGAGTTACTTCCTCAAGTGTTCTTTTTGGAAACTTGGAAAGGAAACATTTAAATCATTTACAAGAAGGGAGGCTAGAGTTGTGTGATTAATGGATAGCTCTCTCAAAGAACAGGAACAGCACCGCAGACCAATGGTCGGCTTCTGCGTCAGATCAGTCCATTAAGAATGCCATTTTAGGAAGAAATTAAGTACTACTTAGAGAATAATGATTTTGGGCAAGGGTAGAAAGCAAGTCAGTAGGATAAATCTGCATTAACAAAAAGCCAGAACAGGCACAATGAGCTGAACTATCTTCACATGAGAATGTAAAAAGGAGCATGAGAATGCAAAACAGAGCAGGAAAAGCATAAAACCTGCTCCCTTTATCCTCACATTCCCAATAAAGAGATTGAAATACTTTTTTACACTGCACCTCCAGGATGTCTCAAAGCATTTCAAACTCAATAAATTATTTTAAAAGGGATAGTTACTAAACCAGGAAAATACGCTTCTAATCTGTATATTAGAACCTTCCATTACAGCCATGAAATAAATGGCCTGATGATAATAAAAACAGAAAATTCTGGAGAAACAGTAGTAGGCCACATCCATGGGAATAGAAATAGAATCAATAATTCAGGTTTAAGTACCTATGACAGATTATTATACAGTTTAAGGTTCACTAAAAATAGCCATTAACCAACTAGAGTTGCAGGGAGATGGGAACTAGAGTGTCAGAACAGATAGTGGAGAAGTTTTGTAAACACATGTTGTTAAGGCTTCAGACAAAGTCTGGAAGCAAAAGGTTGAGCACTGAGGAATTAATGTTCTGAGCTGTGTATATTTCAATGTAAGAAGTTTTGGAAGAAAGATAGATGAGATCAGGGCATAGATCATATGTAATTATAATATTGGAGCTGTTATTAAGATGGTTGCAGGAGGGGCAGGAATGGCAGTTCAATATTCCAGGGTTCTGTTGATTTAGGTGCAGCAGGGATTAAAAGGGGAGGAGCAGCATTATGAGCCAGAGAAAATGTCACGGAAGTGCAAAGTCAGGACAGACTGGAAAACTCATCTAGTGCGGCTTTATGGGTGGAAATGAAGAATAAGAAAGGCATGACCACATTAATAGGCTATATTACAAATCACCCAACAGCTTGCAGGATTTAGAGGAGCAAATTTGTAAAGAGATTGCTGACTTTAACTTTCAAACATACTGTAAAAGGACTAAATTGGAAAGAGTTTGTCAAATGTGTTCAGGGAAGATTCCTAGAAGTCCCATCAAGAGAATGTGTGATACTTGATCTGCTATTAGGGAATGAGACAGGGCAGGTGACAGAAGTTTGTTTAATGGAACAATTCGCATCTGATGATCATAATGCCATTAGTTTCAAAGTAGATATGGAAAGAGGTAGGTCTGGTCTCCGGTTGAGACAGGCCAATTTTGATAGATTCAGAAAGAATCTGACGAGTGTGAATTGGGACAGGCTGTTTTCTGGCACATGTATATGGTAAGTGGGAGGCCTTCAAAAATGAAAGTCCAGAGTACAAAATTTGTATGTGCCTGTCAGAATAAAAGGTAACTATAACAGGTTTAGAAAAGCTTGCTTTTCAAGAGTTATTGAGGCTCTGGTTGGGAAAAAACAGGGAGGTGCATAGCAGGCATCAGCAGGTAGGAACAAATGAGATACTTATGGAGTATGAAAGATTCAAGGGAAAACCTGAGACAGGAATCAGGAGGGCTAAATGAAGGAATGTGGTTGTCATGAGGTAGACAATGTGAAGGAGAATCCTACGTGATTCCACAGATATGTTAAAGGATTGCAAGGGACAATAATTAACTTCTGGAAGATCAGAATGGTAATCCACGTGGACCCGCAAGTGATGGGTGAGATCTTAAATGGATTTATTTTTGCAGTGAGGAAGATTATCAGAACTTTCAGTGGCATCTGGACCAACTGGAAAAGTGGGCTAAAAAATGGAAGATTGCATTTAATGCAGACAAGTGTGAGGTGTTGTACTTTGGAAGGACCGACCAAGGTAGGTCTTACACAGTGAATGGTAGGGCAATGAAGTGGGTGGTAGAACAAAGGGATCTGGAAATACATGTGGCAGCAGAGGTAGATAGGGTTGTAAAGAAAGATTTTGGCACATAGAACTCCATAAATCAAAGTATTGAACACAAGTGATGGGATGTTATGTTAAAGTTGTATACGATGTCAGTGAAGCCTAATTTGGAGTATTATTGAAGTTTTAGTCACCTACTTACAGGAAGGATGTAAATAAGGTTGAAAGAGTACAGAGAAAATTTACAAGGATGTTGCTAGGATTGGTAGACCTGAGTTATAATGAAAGACCAAATAGGTTAGCACTTTATTCCTTGGAATATAGAAGACTGAGGGGAGAATTGTTAGAGGTATACAAAATTATGAGGGGAATATATAGGGTAACTGTAAGGAGGCCTACTTTACTAATGTTGGGTGAGACTACAACCAGAGGTTATGGGTTAAGAGTGAAAGGTGAAAAGGTTAAGAACACTAGAATACTATAGCACAGTATAGGCCCTTTGGCCCTTGATGTTGTGCCGATCCATATATTCCTTAAAAAAAAGTACTAAACCCACACTACCCTGTAACCCTCTATTTTTCTTTCATCCATGTGCCACTCCAAGAGGCTCTTAAATACCCCTAATGTTTTAGCCTCCACCACCATCCCTGGCAAGTCATTCCAGGCACTCACAACCCTCTGTGTAAAAAGACTTACCCCTAATGTCTCCCCTAAATTTCCTTCCCTTAACTTTGTTCATATGCCCTCTGGAGTTTGCTATTCATGCCCTGGGAAACTGGTACTGGCTATTCACCCTATCCATGCCTCTCATGATCTTGTAGACCTCTATCAAGTCCCCTCTCATCCTTCTATGCTCCAAAGAGAGAAGTCCCAGCTCTGCTAACCTTGCCTTATAAGACTTGTTTTCCAATCCATGTTACGAAGAACACGAGGGGAAACTTATTCACTCAGGGGATTGTGAGAGTGTGGAATGAGCTGCCTGTGCAAGTGGTGCATGCAAGCTCAATTTCAATGCTTAAGAGATATTTGGATAGGTACGTAGAGGGCTATTGTCTGGGTGCAGGTCAATGGGACTAGGATGTTTAAATAGCTTAGCATGAACTAGAGAGGCCAAAGGGACTGTTTCTCAGCTGTACTTTCCTTTGACTCTATTACTAAAATAATTTTGACCAGAATATTGCAGGGAAAATGGATTTCTTCTGTGAGGCAGCACCGAGTTGATGAGCGGAATGGTCTCCTTCTGTGTCAGTAGGAAATGTAATATGAAACTATTCCTTGATCAGTGTTGCGGATTTTGTTTTACTTCTACACCAGGGTAGTTGATCCTCAGATTAACACTTCCTCTAAAAAGTCAACGCTGCCTCTTTGTAGTGGTCTCTTAGAACTGCACCGAAGTGTGAACCTCAATTATCAATTCAGATCTCTAGAGAAAGTGTTGGACACACAAACTTCTGATTCAGAGATAAATTAGAGACAAGCGCTGTCCATAAATCTGATTTAGCCAGATATCAAGCCTGTAAAAAAAATCTTTTAAGAATGTTCAACAATCTCTATTTTGTAATTCTGGAAATTCAAATGGGCATTTTCAGTGACACGGTATTCCAAACCCTGTCAGACGTTTAACCTATGAGATGCACATGCAATGATGATGCCCATTTTCAATAATTTTAGAAAGATCATAAGAAAAGATTGGGTCAATTTTTTCACTTCAACAAAACACATTTGCCAGTCAGATGGAGTAATTTTTTTTTATGGAGCTCCCCTCCCTGCTGCTGTTGACAGGGAAACATCTGCAATGCCTGGGCTCACATCTTCAGTGTTATGCTGTAGAAATTCCATTTAGCAGCTCTGCTGTTCTGCCTTCAGCCTGTTTGGGCTATTGTTGAAGATAAGGGATGATGTGGAACATGTGCCATCCAATTAGTGGAATGTCTTCTCGGTGAGGGACAATGAGGTTGGGCTTGGTTTTTTTTTTGTTCGAGAGGAGATGAAGAGAGAGAAGATGCTGGGGAGGACCGGTTGTATAGTACGATCCAGTGGGAGACCCGTTTGTTCGAGATGGATTGTGAGTGACATTCGGAAGGTCGTGTGTTACAATAGACAATAGGTGCAGAAGTAGACCACTCGGCCCTTCGAGACTGCACCGCCATTCTGAGATCATGGCTGATCATCTACTATCAATACCCAGTCCCTGCCTTGTCCCCATATCCCTTGATTCCCCTATCCATAAGATAACTATCTAGCTCCTTCTTGAAAGCATCCAGAGAATTGGCCTCCACTACCTTCCGAGGCAGTGCATTCCAGACCCCCACAACTCTCTGGGAGAAGTGTGTTCTTTCACATTGTGTTTTTTCACATTGACTGAGGGCCCAGCATATGAGTGACAGAGAAGTTCAAGATGAGCTCCAACTTGTGCACATTTGACTGTTTAATTAGAATGGGCCTGTCTCTTTTTGTTATCCTTTACTAACACTTCAGTTAAGATTCATAAATGTAATTCCTTTAATCATATGCAGTATACTGTCTGTTATTTCATGGCATTAATTTGTAACACAGTAGCAAATGACACAGCATCCACACAAACTGAGGTTTGGGGTGGGATCAAATGTCCCTCAATTTCATGAGTTTACCTTCACATGTAAAGGGATTGACTTCTCCCTCAACACTTTGCTGCACAACACCATGTTTGTTATTACTTCAGGTGGTTGCTTTCTTTTATCTCTGGGTGAAGTGCACTATCATGTCTCCATTTTATACGCTCTGACAATGGAAGGCTCTGTGGTGAAATTGCTGGATGTATTGTATGAGCAGAAGCCATAAGTTAGGGCTCTGGGAATAACATTGGAGGAAGGGAAAAGGGATCAGTTCCCTAAGAGTGCTCATGGTGACCTCTTTCATCCTTCCTCCCCCAGGATTCCTGTTTCCATCTGTCGAGCAAAGTACTTAAGGGCTGAAGGTATGTAACCTTCTGTAAGCAGCTCTGCAACCTCACATCCTTGCTTATACTCGCCAAAGTCATGTCACCCAAAACTTTCTAGCACCAACTGATGTATGTTGAACAGTAGTAAATCAAGGCAACTGGACTTGATGTGTTGTTGAGAAGACGTTTCTCCACCCATCTGAGAGGCTTCTTCAGTTCTCATCCATGGTGGGCAGTTTTCCAGCTTATAAACTCTGTGAGTTGCTTAAAGGTATAGCGATTACATCGAGGGTCGTTAAGGGTCATAGAGGCTGTTGAGAGGGTCATTAGTCTTAGCTTTGCATGAATGGAGGTGTGAACTGTTTTGGAGACACCAGGGTAGAGATGTTAGGACTGCATTGTAGATAGCTGATAGGTGGTGTCATCACTCAGTTCAGGGATGGGTTCCCAGTTTGACAAAGATGGTTTGTTTTACCTTTCTTTCAAACTGTCTGTTTGATGAAACCAGATGAGTGATGAAATGTCTTCTAGACAACTCAGCAAGTCCAGTTGCTTTGATTTATTACTGCTTGACATATAATGACCTGGATGACAGAGAATCATCATAGACAAACTGATATATGGCATTTTTCAGAGTTTACTGTGCAGCAATAGGAGAGACACCAAAGTTTCCTACTCAAGGAAAAGATACTTTATCTTATGAGTGTTTCAGGAGAGAGGACTGCCCGAGTGAGGTAAGCTATCAGCACCGATGACACTGATGGAGTCAAACCAAATTTGCGAGGCACTTCCTGAATCGCAACAGCTAGCATTCTTTGAATGTACATGTGGTTGACAATTCTCAGAAACCATGCCAAACTTTTCAGGTATTTGCACTTTTCTGTTTCTGCACTGAAACATTGAGGGCTACTTGATTCATACCTCCTCTCTGTACTTCAGAGAGTGCAATGCAGCCACCAAATTCTGAATGAAGATTGGCAGCAGCGTCCTCAGCATTCTAAGTCTCCAAGAGCATTCTGTCTGTGTACATCTTTCTGTGTACATTCTCATACATATATGAGTGCTGTTGTTTGATGAATGTTATGGAATTCCCTATTGAATGCAAATGCATCACTGCAGTTTCAAATTTCAGTTTCCATCTCCAGCCATTTCTTCTTATCTGTTAATTATATAGTGCCACCAGATTATAGTATTTACAGTAAAAACAATTTTTGAACGGCAGAAAGCCACTGAACTTACTATGGTTAATGGCAATAGCAGAAAGCTAAAAATACAATGTTGGCAGTGACTGGTGGAAATATTCTCAGTGGAACTCAACAAATTTACTTGAATATATTGATCCACACAATTTCTTCAGGGTAGGTATTCATATGGTGCTAAAGTATGAACAAGATCAGTCAATCTCACAATTACTGAACATGTTTCCAGCTTTATAAAAATATATGAGAACTTCAGGTCAGGGCAGAGGATAGTAAAACATAATGTAAATTGATAGTTTCATGTGCGATCATGTTTCTCATGGAAATGCTTCAGGCAATAAAGTAAAGGGATAATGCATCTAAAAGAAAAGCAAACACAAAAACCATATCTGAATTTATTTCTCCTGAATACATTGTTTCTGGTACCAGTCAATAAAAAGAAATAAAGTCTTCCTTTTTCATATTTCTTATGGTGTTTCTATGGGGTTGAAAAAATTCAATACTTACTCAATATTTAAACTTTTTTTTAGGGCTATATCAATTAGACACTAATTTTGGCCAAAACAGAGTAACTTTTAGGTGGCCTGGGCTTGTCATTAAAATATTCTGCAATAAATTAGTGAGAAAATTGAAAATTTTATTATATCTTGGGACTATTGGATTTTGACGCGAAACTTAAAAACAGAAATAAAAAAAGTATTGAGCTAATGTTCATGGTTTCAATGTCCATTTAGAAGTTGGATGGCAGAGGAGAAGAAGCTGTTCCTGAATTGCTGGGTGTGTGCTTTTGGGCTTCTGTACCTCCTTCCTGATGGTCACAGTGTGATGAGGGAATGTCCTGGGTGATGGGGTCCTTAATGATGGGTACCACCTTCCTAAGGCATCACTCCTTAAAGATGTCTTGGATACAGTGGAGGCCAGTACCCATGATGGAGTTGACTAATTTTACAAGATTCTGCACCTTACTTTGATCTTGTGAAGTAGTACCCCCCGCCCCATACCAGACAAAGATGCAACCAATCAGAGTGCTCTCCATGGTCCATTTGTAGAAGTTTATTAGGTACACCTGTACACCTGCTCATTATTGCAAATATCTAATCTGCCAACATGTGGCAGCAACTCAATGCACAAAGGCATGCATCCATGGTCGAGAGGTTTAGGCATTGCTTAGACCAAACATCAGAATGGGGAAGAAATGTGATTTAATTGACTTTGCACATGGAATTATTGTTGGCATCAGGTGGGGTGGTTTGAATATCTCAGAGACTGCTGATCAGGGCCTATAGGAAAAGTAATTAATTAGAAATGTAAGAAATCTCTAATTTGAAGGTATCTGTAATGAAGTGTTTTTGGCAGTGGAAATTTAGTTGACAATTGGTCAAATGAAGCAAGAGATCCTGAATTAACCAGGTCCCAAAAACACTTAATACCTAGTTCATCCCAATCCTTAAAGACTTTGCCAGTCATGGAAGGGATAAAAAAAATTAAGGAGAATGGGAGATGATAATGAAAAATTTGCTAAACCAAAAAATTTTCTAAATTGAGACCAGATCCTTAAAGTTTGCTTAACAATTATATTATCTGTTGTTTTATTTTTTGAAAAAGAAGAGTGTGATCCAATTAACTACTTTTCCTATAGGTCCTGATAAAAATTTACTGGATGATCTTTTAAATTTAAAACCTTTTTGTTAATGGTTCTATTACTGGTATCTATAACTTGTTGATTGATTCTAGACAAGACTTTTTAGATAAAATAAAAAAAGCTTGGGAGGATGACCTAAATTGTCAGATTTCTGATGAAAGATGGAATAAAATTCTTAAAGGGGTTAATAAATCATTTTTCTGTGCTCGTCATTCTCTTCTACAATTTAGTGGTTCATAGAGCTTACATTTCTAAACAGAAGCTGTCCAGTTTTTATCCGAACGTTTCTCCACTTTGTAATAAATGCAACTCTGCTGATGCCTCTTTAATTCATATGTTTTGGTTTTGCCCTAAAATTGAAAAGTTTTGGTGGAAAGTATTTCATACCTTCTCAGAACTTTTTTAGGGTCCAATTTGATCCAAATCCCCTACTGCCTTGTTTGGTCTTATTGCAAATGAAGATATAACTTTAAATACTCCTAACCTACAGGTTTTAGTTTTTACCTCTTTTTTTGGCAAGGAGAGCAATCTTGCTTAAATGGAAGGAGTCTATCCCTCCTACACATCTTCAATGGCTACATGATATTATGTCTTATTTAAATTTAGAGAAGATCCGGTGCTCAGTATTAAATTCGAAACAATCTTTTTATGATATCTGGGGACCTTTCCTAAATTACTTTTCCAATTTATAAAGTTTAACAGAGCACAGACTTTTATGTATATTTCTATCTTCTCTTCTTAAGTGAATATGTTTTTTTTCTAATTTATCTGTTATCATCCATCAGCTTTTTTCTTTGGTGGTTGGTAGGGGGTTGACTTTTTTATATAAAAAGTTTCTTTTATGATGTATGACCTATCTTTAAATTTTTGATTACAGAGTGGGATACCTTTATGTGTTATGCTATAACATTTTGATCAATTTTATTACAATGTATGAATGTACACAAGTTATGTTGAGATGTATCTATGTGTTGCACTCTGTAAATCTTGTTTTTTCTTCTGAATAAAAATATTGTAAAAAGAAAAGAAACTGCTGATCTCCAAGGACTTTCACACACATGGTCCTGAGAGTTTACAGAGAATGGTGTAAAAAACAAAAAAAAATCCAGTCAGTGGTGGTTCTGAGGGTGAAAATGTCTTGTTAATGAAAGAGGTCAGAGGTGAATGGCCTGACTGGTTCAAACTGATAAGAAGGAGACAGTAACTCAATAACTTCAGTGGTGTGCGGAAGAGCATCTCTGAATGCACAACATGTTGAAAGTGGATGGATGTTACAGGAATCACTCTTTGTGATAATGATCAGTGAAGCACAGGGAGGATCTGTATAAATATCTTTATTGTCTCAATGGAAGAATGCATGAACTTACACAACCAACACCTGTGTGAACACTAACTAAGTTTTCCTGTCCATCCACAATAGTTGGTTTCCTACAGAATTAAAACTGCCAGCACACTTGAAGCATGTGCTTTTATATTCATTTCTTACCAATTCAAATGTTACATTCCAGTGTCATTGGCTACAGGTTATATGTCTGACCTTTAACATATTTTTATTATCTCTGCTCCAGGCCCACATCCATTTGTTGCCCTCTTCCCAGCAAATGACAATCTGTAATTTATGACTCATTGTTCTCAATCAGCAAACAGCTTGGATCATGCAGAACAGATTCAGACCCCAACAGTCAAAAACCTGCATGTTATATCCAGCCAAAGAACACCTCACAATTAGCTTCTTATTTGGAAATGATTCCTAGTTCAGCAGGAAATCATTGTGTTGACTTTAAAACAGTGATCAAGCCAAGTTGACTTTAGCTCAAAACGGAGAACTCTTCATAAAATGGCAGCCTCCATCTCGTCTCCTCCTCATGTCAAGAACAAAGACAATTGGTCTTTCTGCTTCCACTGTCCTTGATTCATTCAAGTTCATTGATTTGTAGACTGCAGTTCTTTCTGACCAACAGCCACAGCAGCAGAAGACTATGAATATACACTCAGTGGCCATGTTATTCAGTATCAGACCTAATAAAATAGTCACTGGTGCATATTTCCATAATACTCATGATGTCAACTCTCTGTTTCGGCTGTTTATCCTTTTCCATAGATGCTGCCTGGCCTGCTGAGTTCCTCCAGCATTTTGTGTGTGCTGCTCGGATTTCCAGTATCTGCAGATTTTCGCTTGTTTGTACCTGATATATATGGTGATTGGGAGAAAGACAAATAAACACCAGTAGTGACATACTATTTAGGACTTGAGAAAATGAGGATACTACAGCATTCAATCACAGTGATTGTCTTCTATGATTTATGCTCATACATTGTGTCTTGTGACAGTGACTGAAATATTCCTTTTAAGCAACACGTTATTCTGCCATTTTTTTTCTTTCTGTGCAAGGTCTCACAAGTAAATTAGGAGCTATAAATAGAGCAAATGTTAATGAAACCTTCAGAGGGATCAAAACCTGAGGAAGCATCTATATATGCCTGGAAATAAATGCAGGTTGTCACTACATCAGAGAGCTACCTGATGCAGAAAGTTAGGCATTAACTTCATAGTTAATAATGTCCCAGAGTTCAAACAGCTTTGGTCACAGTAGCTACAGAGGGAAATTTATGAAGTTGCTAAATTTTAGGGGGAAAGATCTTTCAGAAATAGGTCAAACATTACTCTTTTTAGCGTAAACATTTCAGAAGTAGATGTTGTTTTAGGAATATAACAGCAATTATGAAAATTAGTTGTGGCTGGTGGAAACTTGCCGCATGCTATAGGAAACGAATGGAATAGCCAAACAGTTTCATAGTCTCACCATACATTAAGAACATGAAATGATTTGTGGTAGAATTACTGGAGTATAGCAGATAATTAAGTAGTGAGGAAAACAAACTGTAAAAGGTGAAATTCAGAAACAAGAATTGAATATGCTGATAGAGGTGTATTTTATCCAGTACTTATAGCTCTCAGGTATAACAGGTTGTATAAAATATGTGTACATACAGTAGGAAAAATAATATAACAAAATAGCACAACAGAAACATTGGATATTTGTGGATAAGTTTTGCACTCAATTCCTTCTTCATTTTGCTAATTTGCTTGTCTTTAAAATATTAGTACATTTTATAATGACCTTTTTCTACCTGAGCCTGTAAAACTCCAAGGGACCACTTAAGCAATCAGCTCGGCTAGCTAATGGAACTAGAAGAATTTCATCAGGTAATGGGAACTAGGATTGTTATAGCACTGGGTAGCTATATTAACTCAGATCAAACAGAATAATCCTTGCAAGCATGAGGAAATCTGCAGATGCTGGAAATTCAAGCAACTCACACAAAATGCTAGTGGAACACAACAGGCCAGGCAGCATCTATAGGGAGAAACACTGTCGACGTTTTGGGCCAAGACCCTTCATCAGAATAATTCTCACTGCATAAGAAGCAGGAAAATTGCTGTTGCTATCTGCTGATAAGCTGAATTGCTTTAGCTGAAAGAGTCCTAACAGTGGGTCCATATTCATTTCAACCCTCTATACTTTTGCTCTTTAGACCTGATTCCTTATCCCTGTTACATTGTGGATTTCCTGCTTGGGAGGGAATACATAATCAGTACTGAGCTATCAGAAAGTTACCTGCAAGGTGTTGGTAGGAAATTGTATAGAAATTTCTAAAATCAATGCCTAGGTTTAGGTATATTTGCCAGGTTTGTGGAGATTTTCCAGTGCAACTTGAGTAGAAAATACTTTGCAGAGAGCACTTCCAAAGTTTTCCAATAGATGTAATGAAGAATGGATTAAATGCCTAACCAAGCAGATGGACTATATTACAATTATACAAAACAAGTGTTTGTCACTGTCGAGCAATAATTTTGTAAATGACACAGCGACCTAAAGACTAAAAAGTAGGAAATCCTGTATAGTCCATTGCTGGAAGTTTTTTAGATTTTTCTGGCCAGCAAAGTGGATGTTCATCACACATTGATTATTGGTCTGCACAATTCAACTGATCATTTGTTTCTGTAGATTCTGTTTGGTTAACTCTCTTGTTTTTACTGAGCCTTGAATGCATTGTTCTTGCAGATTAATTCATTTCAGAGAAAACTTGGTATTTTCAAGTTAAGTTACTGGTGTGTTTGCAAATCTTATTTATATTACATTAAAATATCTTACATCTTTTTTTTTTAATTTTAGAGATACAGCATGGTAACAGGCCTTTCCAGCTCAACAAGCCTGCGTCATCCAATTACATCCATGTGACCAATTAACCTAATAGCCCAAACGTGTCTGGAATGTGGGGAGGAAACTGGAGCACCAGGAAGAAACCCACATGGTCATAGCGAGAATGTTCAAACTCCTTACAGACAGCTGTGGAATTACATCTGGCTCGCTGGTGCTGTAAGGTGTTAGGCTAACTGCTATGATTCTGTGCTGGTCCCATACCACCTTGATGAATGCAGCTTTTGAGCTCGCAGGGTGTACTCTTTATGCTGGTATTTTCTTGTGATATGTATTTAATTGATCTGTGCAAAAACATATTCAGCTTTTCAAATTAGCAAGAATCTTTATAGGTTGGCCTTATCTAGACCTATATCATTTTGATCTTCAAATTTTAAATTTTGTAAGGATCTTCTGATTTAGAATCAGATTTCCCCACCTAACTCAAACTTCATAAGAATGAACATTTCTTCTAGACCAGGGGCTCCCAACTTTTTTTTTGGCATAACACACGGGGTTGGTGGACCCCAGGTTGAGAAGTGCTGTTCTAGACTCATTTTCATATTTGACATTTTGATTTTGATCCAAATTCACTTTATATTGTGCTGTGAAATGCAAACAGGAACATGGGGACGTAGGAATAAAAATACACCCTTTAGTCCCTCAAGCCTGTCTTGTTATTCTATGTGTTTAGAGTTTATCAGAAACCTAAGTCCATATAGTCAGCTTTCCAATTATCCCTTACAAGCTTTATTAAACAAAAATCTATCAATCTCAGATCTACAAATCACAATTGATCTTACATCAATTAGTGTTTATGGAAGAAAGTTCCAAATTTCGTGTAAGAAGTGTTTCCTAGCTTTGTTCCACTGACTACGTGTTGGTTCCACTGATTGGCTGAACACTGCCAACCAGAATTGCTGATTCTACTTTCTGTCTACCGAGTCAATTCTGGCAGGATGCAAGGCTGAGATGGATACTGACATTGCCATCAAATTCTGAGAGGTTTTTTAACAAGTGTTTTTCATGCCTTTGATTTCAGAAGCAGACAGATTCCAATTAAGTTTCTTTAAATTAAACAAAAGTTGAACCTTCAGTAATGTCTATCTGGCTATTGAGAAATTCTGGTGGCTTGGCACCTGATTTATCTGGTTTATGTTTCTTGTGCTCCCTTCTCCTTTGCTAGGATCTCAGATCCCAAAACCTCCTCTGACTCACTGGGACCCTGGCTGCTGTGTTCCATTCAGATGGCCCAGGACCAGAATTCCCGCGCTCCCTTCCAACACATTGGCACCCCCTTCCCATAGCTTTAAATCAGCAAAGCCATGGTTCTCACACTCCATTCTGACTCTCTAGGGCCTCAGATCCTACTCTCCTATTCAACACATCTGGCAGCTGTTTCCAATGCTCCCTTTATGATTACTGGGTTCACTGGAAAACTAAAATGCTATTGCGTAACATCTAAAGAAAAGTGAATTTAAAACGAATTGAGGGTATTAATTTGAAAAATATACCAAAGTCCTGAATGTAACGATACAAAGAAATTTAAAATATAAATTAAAACATTATATATAACATGCATTTAAATTCCAATGATTAACTAGAAAAATTAAATAAAGCAAAATATATAAAGGACACAATATTAACTAGCTTATTCTTCTTAATCTTAATTTAAGGAATTCCCATAATTGCCATCTCCACTTAAGATCGAGTGATGAAATAAAATGACAGCTAAAGTGGATGGGATCCACAATGACTTGTTTATTTGTATTAAGAGTTGTCTTTCCCTATAGATGATGGGGGGGGGGTGGTCAAAGGTTGTTTTTACTGGGTGGAGTGCTGTGACTAATGGTGTTTTGCAGGGATTAGTACTGGGATCTCTGTTGATTGTGATTTAATATATATAAATAATGTGGATGAAAACATGGATAAATTCACAGATGATACAGAGATTAATGGCACAGTGGATAGTGTAGGAGATCACTAAGTGAAACAGCTGGACATAGATGACTCGCAGATATGAACAGATAAAAGTGGCAGATGGAGTTTAATCTGGCCAAGTATGAATGTTGCACTTTGGGTGGTCAAATGTAAAGTGACAAACAAAATTAATGGTAGAATCATTAACAGTGTTGGTGTAGAAAGAGATCTTGGAGTATTTCCATAGCTCCAAGAAAATGGCTGCACATATTGACAGGGAGGTAAAGAAGGCACATGAATGCTTGCCTGTATCAGAAAGGCATTGAGAACGAGTGTCAGAGGATTTAAGTTGCAGCTTTTGTAGACTCTGGTTAGGTCACATCTAGAGTATTATAATCAATTCTTGTTGCCCCATTACAGGAAGAATGCAAAGTTTTTGATGTGGGTGAATAAGAGTTTCACTAGGATGCTGCCTGGGTTAGCAGGCATGCAATATAAAGAGAGGTTTGCCAAATGTGGGTTGTTTTCGCTGGAGCAGTGGAGGCTAACAGGGGACCTGGTAGAATGTATAAGACCATGAGAGTCATTAAAAAGGCAGCTGGCATCTTCGTCCAAGGATTGAAATGCCTAATCCTACAGGTCATTCACAATAAGAGGGATTAATTTCAAAGGAGATATGTGAAGCAAGATTTTTTACATCAAGATTGACAGGTGCCCGGAATGCACTGCCAGGGATGCTAATAGAGGCAATTAAGATAGAGACATCTGAGAAGTTCCTGGACAGGCACTTGAATGTGTAGAAATGGAAGGAGATGGATCTTGTGTAGCAGAATGGATTGTGTTTGTTAGACTTTTAATTACTAGTCTAATGAGTTTGGCACAACATTGTACATTGAACGCCTTGTTTTGTGTTCCATGCTCTAGAAATGCTAGGAATGGTTCATTAACATCTTTTCTGAATTTATAGCAGCTCCACATATGTTCAGATGTTACTCACTTAAGAACAGTTGAATGTTTGTCCCTGGAACTGCTGACTATTGCAAGCATAATGTGGCTGTAGTCTTGAAAATTACCATCAGGGGAAAATTCAAACAAACATTTATCAGTTGGGGTTAGAATATTCTGCACCCTAATTATGTTCCTAACATCTTGAGTTTTGCTTTATTACAGCAGATGGACCTCACTTCCAATTTGTGCAGCCAGTCCAAAGTTTAAACATTTGTCCTTCAGCATTTAGTAATTTATGATGATATCTATGGCTTAATGGGGAATAGCTGACCAAGAATACACAGCAACAAATGGTTATCTGATAATTTTGTTACCTACTATTTGACAATCAAGTGAATGCTTGAAACAAAGAGAAATGAATTATTATTATTGGTCTCAACTGGTCATCATCTTAAAACAAAATATTTCAAAGTTATTTTCAGATTATGGTGTCAGCCGTGGCTCAGTTGTTGGTCCTTCTACCTCTGTGTTAGAGTGTGAAGGTTTATGCCCCATTCAGCAGATTATATTTTAGTTTTATTAGATACATCATGATAACAGGCCCTTTTAACCCAAGGAACCTGCACTTCCAAATTACATCCACGTAATCAATTAACCTACTAACCTCTGTGTCTTTGGAATGTTGGTGGAAATGGGAACACTTGGAGGAAACCCACACAGTAACGTACAAGCTCCTTACAGATAGCAGTGGAGTTGAACTGGTGCTGTATACAGTAGTGCTAGGCCATCCGCTACATTACCACTGAAATCTGAAAACTCTTGACTGACATTGCAGTTACCTTCAGGAGAATAGAGTGACCTGAGTTCCCTTTCCTTTCAGATGTCGCCTTCAACTGGATTGTCCTCAATTGATTTCAACATAAGAGATCAGAGAAACTGTAGATGTGGGGAGTGCAGGAAGACAACTAGATCAAGGACAATCTGGCCAAATACTGAAGAAGATACACAAAAGGGAGCTTAGTGTACACTGTACACAGGTGTACCATTGGAAAGCCATCCATTAAAATAAAATTAACCATTGTTTGATGAGGCCAACTGTTAAAAGTTTGTATTTAAGCCTATTTTCTACACATCACTGCTATCAAACAGTTCTTTCTATTTTCATGTGCTGTATTATATGACAAAGGTAATCATGTCTTTCCATGTCCATGCTCAAGTTGGAGGAGCAACACCTTGTATTCCATCTAGGTAGCCTCCAACCTGATGGCAGGAACATTGATTTCTCAAACTTCTGGTAATGGCCACTCCCCCTCTCCCTCATTATTTCCCATTCCCTTTTCCCCCCTCTCACCTTATCACCTTACCTACCCATCACCTTCCTCTAGTGCCCCCCCCCTTCCATGGGCTTCTGCCCTTTCCTATCAGATTTCCCCTTCTCCAGCCCTTTATCTCTTTCACCACTCAACTTCCCAGCTCTTTATTTCACCTATCCCTCTCCCAGTCTCACCTATCACCTACTACCTTGTATTTCCTCTTCTCCTCTCCCCACATTCTTACCCTGACTTCTCATCTTCTTTCTCCAGTTCAGTTGAAGAGTGTCGCCCCAAAATGTTGACTGTTTACTCTTTTCCATAGATGCTGCCTGGCCTGCTGAGTTCCTCTAGCATTTTGTGTGTGTTGCTTTGGATTTCCAACAACTGCACATTTTCTCTTGTTTCTTCTTTTTATGAACACGATTGTTCTGGGCAATTTTTTTTTCCAGAAATGGTTTGCTGTTGCCTTCTTCTGGGCAGTGTCTTTACAAGACGAGTTTCCCCAGCCATTATCAATACTCTTCAGTGATTGTCTGCCTGGCGTCAGTGGTCGCATCACCAGGGCTTGTGAGATACGCCAGCTGCTCATATGACTATCCACCACCTGCTCCAATGGCTTCAAATGACCCTGATTTTGGGGGTGGCAGTTGTCTAAGCAGATGCTACACCTTGGCCTAAGGTGACCTACACACTAGTAGAGAGAAGGAGTGCCTTACACCTCCTTTGATAGAGACGTATCTCCACCTCACTACCTCTATCAAACCGTAGAGAGGTCTAAACCTTATTCAGGTGAGCATACACTGTCCAAAGCAGGCTTCCCTTTACAATGGGGCAGTATAAGGCAATAATGGAGAAATGCAAGGAAATTGATGTGTCTCTGTGGATGGATTGATCATATCATGAGGCTCCATGGCCTCACCTGGAGATGTTTTTGCATAGATAACTATTGTCCATTGGATGATTTGTCTCCGTAGTTAATTATGTTCTCTATACTATGGACTGCTTGAGTGATTGAGTTCATTTTCAGACAAGTATTCTGTCTCCTGGTTACGTTTTGCATTTAGTTGCTACTGCTCCTCTCAGAAATGTCTCCTTGCAGAACAAAAAAACAAATGCAAATCAAATTGGTAAAAATATTGGGGAGAATGCAATGTATAAGCTGAATTTAGTATTCTTCTCACATTCATTCCTTGACAAGGCTAGGCTTGTAAGCATTGACTGGGTATCTCAAAGGGGCTGCAGCCAATGCTGCAGTGAATGGCTTCAGCATTCCAACAGGCCTCTTTCCTCTCCTTTGGCATAATCGTGATGCTGTGGACTGCTGTAAAGTAATCTAGACATTCAAGTGCCGTGCTTGAGATAAGTGATCATACACCAGCCTTATGTTTAGTATACGGATTTACTTTCTATGTGCAAAATGATTATAATGCATATAGTGGATGATCTGTGCTCAAAGAATCATAAAAAAAAACTATCAAGTGCACATCTCACTTCAGCATTTAAGGCTAATACTGAAGTTCAGATTAGAAAATTGCTCTCTGAACAGCCTCAGTGCAATAGTTTCTTCTGAGAATCTTCCTCTCCATCATCACTCCTTCTTCCCTCTTTCAGCGGCTCTTCTTGTTTTCCCAGATATGCTTGACTCTCTGAAGAAGGCTAACGAGAGTGCACAAGTGTGGGGATTGGCTGCTTTAGGCAGCAGCTTTGAAGTCAGTTAGAAGTACTCTACTTTAGCAATTACCACACTACTCCCTGCAGACTTTTAAAACTTGAAATAACTGCAGTATGCACCAACAGCACATGGAATTGTAACTACTGCCAAAGCTATAAACCAGTAACTAATCTGTATGTAGTTAATGAACCCTGTAAATAGTGTTGATGCTTGAGCTGGAAAAACAATAGGGAGGAAGAGCATTTTTTTCAACTTCTTGTTGTGTGCTTGACTATTTGAGATTAGGGAACATTGGGGTGGCTCACTGTGTTCCAAAATGACAGAACTGGTGTACACTTCCTTTGACAGAACTACCTATCTTCTCCGCTTAATCATATTGTGCCTCCAATCAATTTATTACCTATCAGTATGATATCTATCACATGTTGCCTCAGAAGTCTAATGTAGAGTCCTGCAGTTGTACAGCATAGAATTAGTCCCTGTGGCTCAAGATGTCCAGGTCCATTTATTTGACCATCTTTGCTAGTTCCATGCTAATGCCTGCATTTATATGCTTTTATGCCTTGTCTATTTAAGTGCCTGTTCAAATGTCTCTTAAATATAATGGTTTGTCTGACTCTACTAGAGTCATAGTCATAGAATGCTACACCACAGAAACAGGCCCTTTGGCCCATCTAGTCCATTGTAAACTATTATTCTGCCTCATCCTATTAACCTGGACCCCTCCCATCCATGTATCTGTCCAAATTTCTCATGCTGCAATTAAACCCATGTTGGCCACTCGCCACTTGCACATGTACACTCCCACGACCCTTTGCTCTAGTTTGATCACTTCTGCCCTTTTATAGTAACACCAATGCCCAGGATTGGAAAAGCCTACAAACAGTGGCAGGTATAATTGTGTCCTTCTCAGGAAAAGCCCTCCCCACTCATGAACACTGCCACGAGAAAGCAGCTTCCATCATCAAGGACACCCACCTTAAACATGCAATGAGCTTCAGAGGTCCCGTTTCGGCATCATAAAGGCTTTGTAACTCCCTTATTCACCAACATAGCTAAAATCCCAATCTAGGCTCTTTTGCTGTGTTGCCAGTTCATTGCACTTGGGAGTCTGGTCATAATCCATAGCTGCCTTTTTTATAATAATAATTCCACAAGTGTTAACACCACTCCTATTAACTGAAAGTCAAAGTGAAAAGATGTTCCATTTGTAACCAAACAATGAAACATCCATTAGGTACAGTTAATGTTTCAACCATCACACACAGCTAAGCACAGACTCCTGAGTACTGTCAAGAGTTTCCTGTACCCACCGGATTTCAGTGGAGATGGTACCAATCTTCATGGCTCAGATTCAGTAGCTATCTCATGTCACCGGATTTGCCACCGGTCTCTGGGCTAAGTTTGAACTTACTCACATGTAACAACAAGAATCTGCTTAGAGAAAGCCAAATCAATCCATGAGGCAACAGGCCCTTTTGCATCCATGTCATCATTTTGGGGGAGGGATTGGTGCTGGTGTGAGATAAGAGGAAGCCCTGATTACAACACTACCGTCTAAATCTTGGACGGATGGCAAAACCATGCCACCGACATTTACTGCCTTCGAAATCTGTCAAACAAATTCAATGTGTCTGGATTGAAGACTTTTAAAAAAACTTTCAAGAACTACGGAAGTTGAAAAAAATAGCAAAATTGCATAAACTTAAACAAATTGAAGTTCAAAGTAAATTGATTATTGAAGTACATATATGTCACCCTACTACCCTAAGATTTATTTTCTTGCAAGCATTCACAGTAGAGCAAAGAAATACAATAGACACACAAAGACTGACAACCAAAGTGCAAAATAAGACAAACTGTGCAAACACAAAAAAGCAAACAAGTAAGTAATTTATGAAATCAAATTTGTTTTGTTTCTGAACAACAATAAGTTCTGATGGAAAACAAGTGCTATAAGTTGAACCTCCCCCAGTTTCAATGGAAGACCTCTACTCACAATAAGCTAGCCCCTTAGCACTCACTTTCACTGCTACACTATAGATACAAGCAATACACATTGCACCCTGTGGTTCTTTATCCACATTAGTCCTGCTGTTGTCTACTTCTGGGGCTCTGTTTATGCCAGTACAAATGATAGCACAAAGCTTTCAGATGGATTGTGCTGTTCGTGCTTTGCTCTGAACTGCTGCTTCCCTTTGGCCCATGGAGAAATCCTGTGATCTTATCAGCACCATATCAATTTGGTTATTTCCACTTCAGCACATGAGCTATAAGTTATTCGTTGGCACTTCATAAAAAAATTGGTGTAACATACTGAGCAGGGGGATATTTCACTTGTTAAATTGTAAATGTACCTGTATTTAACAAGAAAATTTATGTGATTTTCCTACAAGTCGCATTACAAATTAGAATGTTTTTTTTCCCCTCAGCACAGCTAGCTTTTTGAACAGTTTGCTATTTGTTTCTTAAAAGGCACTTTGAATGGTGGAGGGAAAGAATTATAATTGAAGATAATCTAAAATTTGTCAGTTTTGCTAAGATTAGCTGGATTCTTGTTACCCCCAGAACCCTCATCTGTTTCCATTGACTAATGTCCTATTATAAAGCTGGGGCACAAATGTACTTACACCAGGTGCAGGGAGGCTCATGCAGCTAGTTTGCAATTTCATCAACAACCAATGTAAGTTAAAATTCCTCCTATGTTCCTCTAGTTCTGCAATCCAACCCAGCAGCTTGCTGTCTCCTCCATTCTGTCAGATGAGATCGTGAACATTGAACTGACCATACAATCTTAAAATCAACCATACATTCACACCATTTCTCATAGAATGATCCATGACTATGATATATCACTGAATGTTGCTTAAAATCTTCCCCATAAGACCAAAAGACAAAGGAGAAGAATTAAGCCATTTAGCCCTTCACTTTATCACGCCTGATTCATTTTCCCTTTAAACCCATTCCCTTGCCTTCTCCTCATAACCTTTTGCACCCCAACTAAAGAAGAAGCTATGAACCTCTGCCTTAAATAGACTCAATGACCTGGTCTTCACCGTCATTTGTGGCAATTAATTCAATGCGAAATTTCAATGAGATCCCCCCCATTCTTCCACATTCCAATGAAGACTGGGCCAGAGCCACCAAACGCTATTCATATGATAAACCTTTCATTCTCAGAGTCATTCTTGTGAACCTCCTCTGAACCCTCCCCAACGTCAGCACATCCTTTCCTAGATAAAGGACCCAACACTGTTCACAGTGAGGCCTCATCAGTGCCTTATAAAGACTCAGTAGTACATCTTTGTTTTTATACAGTATTCTAGTCATCTCAAAATGAACACTACCCTTGTGTTTGTCTTCCTCACCTCCGATTCAACCTGGAAGTTAATCTTTATGAAACCCTGCACAAAGACTCCCACGTCCCTTTGCATCTCAGATTTTTGAATTTTCTCATTTAGAAAGTAGTCTATTCTTTTATTCCTTCTACCAAACTGCATGACCACACAAAAAGTTCCTGCCATTGTATTCTATCTACCAATTCTTTTTCCATTCTCCTAATCTGTCTAAGTCCATCTACAGTCTCTCTGGTTCCTCAACACTAACTGACCCTCCACCTATCCTTGTATCATTTGGCCACAAAGCCATCAATTCCATCATCCCCATCATTGACATACAGCATAAAAAAAAGCTGGCCCAACACTCACCCCTGTGAATGCCATTAGTCACCGGCAGACAATCAGAAAATTCTCTCTTTATTCCCATTCCTTGCCTCCTGCCTATCATCCAATGCCCTATCCATACTTGTACCTTTCCTCGAATAGCACGAGCTCCTACTTTGCTAAGCAGCTTCATGGGTGGCAACTTGTCAAAGGCTTTTAGAAAATCCTAATACACAACATCCACTGATTCTCCTTTGCCTATCCTGCTTGTTACTTTCTCAAAGAATTCCAACAGATTTGTCAAATCAGATTTTTGCTTAAGGAAACCATGCTGACTTTGACCTATTTTATCATACGCCTCCACCTTCCCCAAAACCTCATCCTTAACAATCGACTCCAATATCTTCCCAAACACTGAGGTGATGCTAACCGACCTATAATTTCCATTCCTCTGCCTCCTTCCCTTCTTGAAGACTGGAGTGACATGTGCAATAGGAGTTCTCCAGAACTCTACCAGAATCTATCGGTTCTTGAAAGATCATAAATGCTTCCACAATCTCTTCAGCTATCTCCTTCAGAACCCTGAGTGTAGTCCATCTGGTCCAGCTGACTTATCTATCTTTGGACCTTTCAGCTTCCCAAGCACCTTTTTGCTTGTAATAGCAACTGCACTCACTTCTGTCACTTGACATTTCCGACTTTTGGCATACGGCTAGGGCCTTCCATAGTGAAGAATGATGCAAAATACTTATTCAGTTTATCCGCCATTTCCGGGCCCCCATTACTAACTATCCAATGTAATTTTCCAGCCGTTTGATATCTACTCTTTATGTATCTGCAAAAAAAAAATTTTGATATCCTCTTTGATATTATTACCTCTCTTACCTTCATATTCATCTTTCTCCTTCTCATGGCTTTTTTAAAGTTACATTCTGTTCTTTTTTTAAAAACTTCCCAATCCTCTTAGTTCCCATTATGTTTTGCTCCATTATATGTCCTATTGCTTGGCTTGTATTTTGGCTTTGACTTCCCTTCTCAGCCATGGTTGCATCGCCCTGTCTTTAGAATACTACTTCTTCTTCGGGATTTATCTACCCTGTGCCTTCTGAATTGCTCTCAGGAACTTCAGCCATTGCTGACCTGCTGTCATCCCTGCTAGTGTCCCTTTCCAGTCAACTTTGGCCATTTCCTCTCTCATGCCTCCATAATTTCACTTACTCCACGATAATACTGACACAGTTGACTTTAGCTTAACCCTCCCAAATGCAGGGTGAATTCTATTATATTATGATCACTGCGTCCATTATCAGGCCCAACCCCATCTAAGATATACTCTCTTCTTGCATTCATATGATATTTCACTATTCTCTACTTCAAAAGGAATAGTTACCCAAAGTCATTTGAGTAATGTCTTAATTCGACTGCATGGAACTGAATGGAAATACATTTTGGAAGGAGTAAATCATGATGGTGAATTATTTTTGCATCTGTCAGAAACCTTGATCAGGCTCTTCTTGCCATATGTCATTTACTACCTCGGCCATCAGCCAGACCATCTGATAACCTCACCCTCTACCTCAAGTTCCCTGACCACGGTTCATCTCCCTAAACCCAAACCCATCCAGACTCACACTCAGACAAAAAGTAATGGATACGACCCTGCCCATCATGGGTAAAGCCCTCCCAACCATTGAACAAATCTACGTGAAATGCAGTCACAGGAAAGCAGCATCTATCATCAGGGACCCCCACCACCCAGGATATCCTCTTTCCTCACTGCTGCCATCAGGAAGAAGGTACAGGAGCTGAAGCACTCACACCAGCAGGTTCAGGGACTGTTATTACCCCTCAGCAAACAGGTGCTTGAACCAAAGGGGATAACCTCACTAGTCCCACATTGAGATGTTCCCATTACCAAGGACTCACTTTCAGGGACTCATCATCTTATGTTCTTGATATTATCTATCTATCTATCTATCTATCTATTAATTTATTTATTTATTTATTTATTTATTTATTTATTTATTTATTTATTTATTTATTTATTTATTATTTCTTTCTTTCTTTTTGTGTTTGTAGCTTGTTGTCCTTTGCACACTGGCTGAATGCCCTAGTTGGTGCGGTCTTTTATTGATTCTATCATGGTTGTTATTCTTTTATGGGTTTATTGAGTATATCTGTAAGAAAATGAATCTCAGGGTTTTATGTGGTAACATATGCCTACTTAGATAATAAATTTACTTTGAAGAAGGATTTTACATCTTCCAATTTTAAGTTACCTTTTTCTGAGGATTTGATTTAATTTTTTACCAACAGAGCCACATTATCCATTCTGCCTACCTGTCTTTCCTTTCAATACAATGTGTATCCTAAGATGTTAAGCTCCCAAATATAATCATCTGTCATCCACGTCTTAGTGATGCCCACAACTTCATACTTGCCAATTGCTAGCAGTGCTACAAGATCATCTACTCATTCAGTATACTGTGTGCATTCAAATATAACATTTTGTACTGTATTCATCACCCTTTTCAATTTTTTCCCCCATTACACTGTAACACATTCCACTGACTGCTATTTTTCCCAGTCATCTACCTGTCCTTCCTGACAGTCCTATCACACACTGCCTCTGTTTGTATACCAACTGCCCCATCCTCAGCTCTATCATTCCCGTTCCCACCCCCTCTGCCAAATTAGTTTAAACCCTTCCCAACAGTTCTAGCAAACCTGCCTGCAAGGATATTGGTCCACCTTAGGTTCAGGATAACCCATTCCTTTTGTACTTGCCATGCCTTCCCCAAAAGAAATCCCAGTGATCCAGAAATCTGAAGCACTGACCCCTGCGCTACTTCCTCAGTCACACATTCAGCCACCAAACCATCCTATTCTTACCCTCACTGGCACATGGCTCAGGCAGCAATCCAGAGATCCTGCTTTTCAGCTTTCTGCCTAACTCCCTATATTCTGTCTTCAAGACATTCTGTCTCCCTTTTCCTCCCTATGCCACTGGTAACAATGTGTACCACAACTTCCGGCTTCCTTCCAGCATTCTCCTTTTAGAATGTTGTGAATCAGATCTGAGATGATCCCTATGGACTCCTATGAATTGAAAGTGAGAATATTTATTTCCTGCTGTTCTTGGGTTGACATAATAGAGGTCCAATTATGAACCCCATCCTATTGAAAGCGCAAGAGAATACATGGGGTACCAATTATTCACGAGATACCGATGATTGCCCAGGATATCATCCCTAGTTAGTACCAATAGAACTACATTTCAGAAGTGGAGAAGAATATGCAGCTGTTGCTCCAATGTATTTTCAACCACTGACAAATGATTCAGAACAAAACACACAGCCAGTTCTGTGTTGCATGTTTAGTGTTACTGATGGAAGATGATTTTATTATGACACTGATGACCTTTCAGCTTGTCAGGTTCATTCCGGATCTCTGAGAAACAATTACCTTCTCAGTTGCCAAAGATGACCTACTGGTCATGTATAAAACTATTTTACATTTCCTGGGGATGCTTGAGGCAAAAATTAAACAGCACTGTGAGGAGAGGAGACAGTATTGTTCCACATGAACATTATAATATTTAGGTCCTCTGTCTTGATTATTGGATTACCTGATCTGCAGGGTCTAGATTTGAAGATACTGAGGATAGAGTGGCAGTCATCCTATTATCCAACACTAGCTATCAAGATGTTGACCTTAATGAATGCCTAGCAGGTTAAAATACCTAAATCTCATTATCCACCTTTAGCTATTTCCACCAGTCACAATAATTATGTTGCTACTTTTGATTCTATGTAATGCTGGCAAATATTAAAATATATCTGTACCATTCTACTTGCTAATACTGGTATCAAATTCAAAAGTGGCTAAATGGAGTTGTATAAAAATCAGCTGTGCCACACCAAGTGGACCAAAGTCAGCATCATTCCTACATATCCCTAATTATACAAGAAATCTCTATGCTACAAATAATTTATTTTACCATTTATAACTTTCCCTTTCTGTTCCTAACACTTAAACCTTAATTTCTAACCTTTAGTCCTAATTAACTAGAAATGTCTTAAAATCCACCTGGGTTGTCCCTATTTCAAGAGAAGTCAAGAAATATGGCAATATTTTTTGTTGGTTTCTCTGTTTACCAGATCATTATCATCAATTCACACAGGAGGGGATCAAACCTTTTGGCCCTTCAATTCCATACTAATCATCTTTGCCCACTTACTCTAATCTGACAGTAATTTTATTTTTATTCTCCTCAATTGTTATTAGTTACCCCCACTCCCTGAATCTATCACTAAACTGACACACCAGAGACAATTTGCCATTGCTAATTAACCTACCAGTCCATGTCTTTGGGATGTGGGAGAAACGCCCAATAGTCACAGGGGAATATGTAGACTCCACAAGGACAGCACCAGAGGTCAGGTTTGATGCCCCAACCCTCCCCCTCCTCTGCCACTACCACCCCCTTCCCCCCCAATCCCAGCTTTTATCTGTGCCGGGTCTTCACTATCCCCTCTGACACTCCCCTCTCTGAGGTAGAATGTTCTGTCCTCAGTAAGGTCCTCACATTTGTTCTCATGTGCCCACACCTCAGTGAGTTCCACGCCCGTCATGACGCTGAGCTCTTCTTCCATTGCCTCCGTCTCTGAGCCTATGTCTTTGGTGATGACCCCTTCTGCTGTCTTCAATCTTCCTCCTCTACCTGGACACCTCGCTCTGGATCTTTTCAGTGCTAACTACCAACGGGACATCAAACCTCTCGACTTCACCACTCCTCTCTCCAATTCCAACCTCATTCCTTCTGAATTCTCTGCTCTCCACCCTCTCCACACTACTCCTAACCTCACCATCAAACCAACAGATAAGGGGGTTTTGTAGTAGTCTGACAGACTGACCTCCAACTAGTCAAGGTTCAGCGACAACTGTCAAACACCTCCTCTTACTTGCCCCTTGAACAGGATCACACAGGCCATTGTTCCCACACCATCACTGACCTTACTAGCTTAGGGGATCTCCCATTCACTGCTACCAACCTTTTAGTTCTTGTAACCCGCACCTGCCATATCTACCTCCTATCCAAGATCCACAAAGCTGTCTGTCCAAGTTGACTCATTGTTTCTGCTTGTTTCTACCCCACTGAACTCATTTCTGCATACCTCGACTCTGTTTTATCCCCCCGGTCCAGTCCCTTCCTACCTACATCCATAACAACTTCACACACTCTGTATCTTTTCAATGTTTCCTGGCCCTGAGCATCTTACTTTCACCATGGATGTCCAGTCCCTATACATCTACATCCCCCACCAGGACTGCTTCAAAGCTCTCCGTTTCTTTCTGGACACCAGACCCACTCACCACTCATCTCCATCTGGTGGAACTTGTCTGCACTCTCAATAACTTCTCCTTTGGCTCCTCCCACTTCTTTCAAACTAAAGATGTAGCAATGGGTCCTTGCACTGCTCCCAGCTATGCCTGCCTTTTTGTTGACTACATGGAACAGTCTATATTCCAAGCCTACACTGGTGTCACTACCTCTCTTTTCCTACTCTATATCAATGACTGTATTAGCGCTGCTTTCTGCACCCATGCTGAGCTCAGTGACTTTATCAACTTTCCCTCCAACTTTCACCTTGCTTTCAAATTTACCTGCTCCATTTCCGACACCTCTCTCCCATTTCTCGATCTCGCAGTCTCTGTCTTTGGAGACAGCTTATCCATTGGTGTCTATTACAAACCTATTGACTTTCACAGCTACCTCGACTATATCTCTTCTCACTCTGTTACTTGTAAAAATGCCATCCCCTTCTCTCAATTCCTCCATCCCTGCCACAACTGCTCTCAGGATGAGGCTTTTCATTTCAGAACGAAGGATATGTCCTTCTACTTCAAAGAAAGGGACTTCCCTTCCTCCTCCATCAATGTTGCCCTCAACCTCATCTCTTCCATTTTGTGCATGTCTGCCCTCACCACACCAGGGATAGGGTTCCTCTTGTCCTCACCTATCACCCCACCAGACTCCTTGTATAGCACATAATTCTCTGTAACTTTTGCCATTTCTAAGGGGATCCCAGCACCGTGCACCTTTCCCTCCCCCCCACTTTCTGCTTGCCGCAGGGATTGCTCCCTATGTGACTCTCTCATCCATTTGTTTCTCCCAACTGATTTCCCACCTGGTACCTGTCCTTGAAAGTGGAACAAGTGCTACACACGCCCTACACCTCCCCCCTCGCTACCATCCAGGGCCGCAAACAGCCCTTCCAGGTGTGGCGGCACTTCACCTGTGAGATAGTTCGGGTCATCTTCTGCCTCGGGTACTCCTGGTGTTGTCTCCTATGTACAGGAGAGACCCAACGTAGACTGGAAGACCGCTTTGCTGAGGACTTATGCTCCATCTGCCAGAAAATGTGGGATCTCATTTTAATTTACTTACCATTCTCATTTCAACATGTCAGTTCATGGCCTCCTCTGCTGTCGTGATGAGACCACACTCAGCTTGGAGGAACAACACCTTATATTCCATCTGGGTATCATAGAACATAGAACACTACAGCACAGTACATGCCCTTCAGACCTCCATGTTGTGCTGACCCATATAATCCTTAAAAAAAGTACTAAACCCACACTTACCCTATGAACCCCTATTTTTCTTTCATCCATGTGCCTGTGCAAGATGCTCTTAAATACCCCTAAAGATTTAGCCTCCACCACCACCCCTGGCAAGTCATTCCAGGCACTCACAACCCTCTGTGTAAAAAAACTTACCCCTGATGTCTCCCCTAAACTTCCCTCCCTTAATTTTGTACATATGCCCTCTGGTGTTTGCTATTTGTGCCCTGGGAAACAGGTACTGACTATCCATCCTATCTATGCTTCTCATAATCTTGTAGACCTCTATCAAGTCCCCTCTCATTCTTCTACGCTCCAAAGAGAAAAGTCCCAGCTCTGCTAACCTTGTTTCAAATAACTTGTTCTCCAAACCAGGCAACATCCTGGTAAATCTCCTCTGCACCCTCTTCATTGCTTTCACATCCTCCCTATAATGAGGTGACCAGAATTGAACACAATACTCTAATTGCGGTCTCACCAGAGATCTGTAGAGTTGCAACATGACCTCTCTACTCTAGAACTCAATCCCCCCTATTAATGAAGCCTAGCATCCCATAGGCCTTCTTAACTACCCTATCAACCTGTGTAGTGACCTTGAGGGATGTATGGATTTGAACCCAAGGTCCCTTTGTTCATCCACACTCTTAAGTAACTGACCATTAATCCTGTACTCAGTCTTCTGGTTTGTCCTTCCAAAATGCATCACCTCACACTTATCCAGATTGAACTCCCATCTTCCATTTTTCTGCCCAACTCTGCAGCCTGTCTATATCCTCTTGTAACCTTTGACAACCTACAGCTCCATCCAGAACTTCTCCAATCTTCGTGTCATCTGCAAACTTACTCACCCATCCTTCCGCTTCTACATCCAGGTCATTTATAAAAATCACAAATAGCAGGGGTGCCAGAACAGATCCTTGCGGCACTCCACTAGTTACTGACCTCCAGGCAGAATACATCCCTTCCACAACTACCCTCTGCTTTCTTCCTTTAAGCCAATATTTTATCCAAACAGCCAAGGTTCCACTTATACCATGCCTCATGACTTACTGGATGAGTCTCTCATGAGGGACCTTGTCAAGTGCCTTGCTAAAGTCCATGTAGACCATATCCACTGCCCTACCTTCATCAATTTCTTTTGTAACATCTTCAAAAAACTCAATCAGTTTCATGAGGTACAATCTTCACAAAGCCATGTTGACTATCCATGAGTAGACTGTACTTCTCCAAAAGCTTGTAGAGCCTATCCTTAAGAATCCTTTCCTGTACTTTGCAGACCACTGACGTTAGACTCACTGGTCTATAGTTCCCAGGTTTCTCCCTATTACCATTTTAAAACAAGGGAACTACAGTTGCCATTCTCCAGTCCTCCAGCACTTCCCCTGTAGCCAAAGAGGACCCTCCAACCCGATGGCATGAACATTAATTTCTCGACCTTCTGGTGATGGCCAACTCCTCTCTCCTCCTTCACCATTCCCCATCCTCTTTTCCCTCTCTCCCCTTTTCTCTTTACCTGTCCATTACCTCCCTCTGGAGCTCACCCCACCTTTTCTTTCTTCCATGGCCTTCTGTCCTCCCCTATTTGATTCCCCCTTCTTCAGCCCTGTAGCTCTTTCACAAATCAAGTTCCCAGCTCTTCACTTCACCTCTCCCCCCTCCCAGTTTCACACTATCACCTTGTGTTTTTCCCTCTGCTCTCCCCACCTTCTAACTCTGACTCCACATCTTTTCATCTCCAGTCCTGCTGAACACCCTCGGCTCGAAATGTGCCTCTACTCTTTTCCATAGATACTGCCTACCTGCTGAGTTCCTCCAGCATTTTGTGTGTGTTGCTTGGATTTCTAGCATTTGTGGATTTTCTCTCGTTTGTGTCAGGATTGAACCATGGCTTCTGATGCTGTGAGTCAGTGTTTCGGCTAGCTGCAACGTTGTGGTGCCCTGTATAGGTATGCCTCATCTTTAAATCTATCTAAATCTGACAATTATATTCTTTCACTATATTGATCAGGGCCATTTTTAAAAATTATTGATAAGAGGGACAATAAAATGGATTCGCTTGTTTTTGAAAATCTGCATTGCATTAACCTGTTTCTAATTTATCCAGTATTCAGAAGTCATACATTTAAGAGAATAAGGATTCAAAATAAACATTGTAACCTGCACTGAGGCTTCAAAGTCTGCGTCAATATACCGCCCATACAGTATGTTCTGTAGTTTTTAAATCTAATTTTATAATGTAGATAGAGATATGTCTTTAGAGAATCATCTATGGTATAAAATATCAATTCCTTATTCTCATTTGACTTCGGCCCGGAAGGCATGACTACATCCAGTTGTATTCAGTCAATGTTGCAGCGTCACTTATCATAAAAAGAAGCACATACATTGTCAAACTAGTCTTTGTGTACTGGGGCATAAATTGTAGCATTTTAAGGAGTAAACTGCCAAACTCCTATGGCTGTGTAAAGGAGATAAGAAAGAAAGGCTTGCATCTATGCAACACTTTGTCACAAAGTTCAGAGATGCCCAATAGGTTTCACATACAATAAATTATTCTGAAGTGCATCAAGAAGGTTTGATTCGGCCCACCACCCGAATACGTTGTTGTCCGGTTCTGGCTGCACCAGGATATGAAGGACTAACCCAAGTAAGTCTCGGCAAAATGCCTCTAATTGTCAGAGGTAGTTAAAACATCTCAAATAGATAAAAGTAATTAAGCACACATGTATTGATAATAAATAATTAAAATTACTCAAATAGCTGAAGGCTTTACCCTCACTTAGATCTTGGCAACTGCATCCACGTAAACAGGATCTGTGGAGAGTGATTATCAGCTGTAAATTACTTGCTACCTATGTTCCCTCTAAGCTGTGCGCGTGTGTGCCGGCGCACACGTTTTTGAACCAGTGCACAAAGGAAATCAATGTGCGCACAAAAGGTTAGTTACCTAAAATAATGTAGTAATTAATAATTATATTTATTGAAAATAAACTTTTAGCTAAATGTTTCTGTTACCTAGTTAGTTGTTTTTTGCACGTCACTAATTTAATTTGGATATGTTAATGAGAATCAAAAGCTATTAATTGGATGAAAGTTCTATTAGTCTAGATTGAGTTTACAAAGAATGGGTAAATGCCAAAGATGAGAGAGAAAAAGTAACTGAGTGACTTAAATATGTACGTTATTTTGCTGTTATTCTGCGCAGTTTTATATCAAATATTTTGTAAACCTACATAAACTGTGCCATGTGTGCATCCAGTGCACACATACTTGTCACAGGAAAATATTTGCACAACATAAGATTTTTGCGCACACTGACTACTAAAAATTAGAGGGAACATTTCTTGCTACTTCTCTGTTCTACTCCCATTCTGACCTATCTGTCCATGATCTCTTTCACTGTTTTAATGAGGCCCAAAGCAAGGAATAATGCCTTGTTTTTTGTCTGGCTACGTGATAGCCTTCCTACCTCAAAATTAACTTCTCCTGCTTCAGGTATCTTCTTTCTTTGTCTGTATCAGAACTGATTGCTTGGGTTGTAAGTCATCTATCTATGATATTGGCACTGTTTTTCTCACTCTTTCATGGAACTTGATCTGCTGGGCATGTCATACAGCTCAGCTATGAACAAAATATCATATTTATTGGCAAATTATCATGTCAAATTGTCCCCATTGACCCACCAACAACTCCAACTACTAACCCCCATGGCAGCACTGATCTTATCCAGTTACGGATATTTGTGTTGTCCTTTTCCTCTTCTCAATGTCTCTGAAACTTAAAACTACATTTTGCTCGTCTATGAAGGTTCTCAGTCATCCAGGTAATTGGATCTCAAGCAGTAGTAAATCAAAGCAACTGGACTTGCTGTGTTGTCTAGAAGACATTTTGTCACTAATCTGAGGGGCTTCTTCAATTCTGATCCAAGGTGGGTAGTTATTCGGCTTCTAAACATATTACCTCTTTGAATCTGAATGACCCTTGTGTGATTGCTATACCTTTAAGTAACTCACAGTGTTTATAAGCCAGAAAACTAACCACTATGGATGAGAGCTGAAGAAGCCTTTTGGATGAATGACAAAATGTCTTCTAGCTAACACATCAAGTCCAGTTGCTTTGATTTACTACTGCTTGACATAGATGTTGACGCTTTCCTGTTCCTGACAAAGGATCATCAACCTGAAATATTAACTTTGTTTCTCCACACACAGATACTGCCTGATTATTTCCAACATTTATTCCTTCTATTATGAGTGGTGTTGGGTTCTGGCATCAACCCTGCCATAAAGCCAATAGTCCAGGTGAGCCATGCAACCCACTCCTGCACTCAACACATCACTGTCCTCTTGCTGGGGATGAAGATGAGTCCAATAGAAGAAAAGAGTAGAGGGACTGGCATCTGACCTCCAACTCATCTCGGACTTCCACATTTGAAGAGATGGATTGAGAGGTGGGGCTACAAGTAAATGGGATCAGAGCAATGTTATTATATAATTAGACATTATAGCGTAATGGATATATGTTGGTCCTGATAAGAATTTTCAGTATGCTGCTGACTTTTTATTTTACCGCCGTGCATTTACAAATGTACAAAATTAGTACAAAACCAAGATTTAACTACTGTTTCTGAAATGTTTGTGAGGTTTGTTTTAGAGGAAGAAGGCAGGAGAATGGAGTTAAAATGGAAATTAAGTCAGCCATGATGGAATGGCAGAGCAGACTCAATGGGCCAAATGGCCTAATTCTGCTCCTATGTCTTATGATTTAATAATCATTTAATATAACTATAAAAATACATTGAATTCTGTGATTTTTGCAGCACCCTTAATTACTTTTAAGTGTTCTTAAGTGACCTTAATGATCATTTAGTTCAACAAATGCTATGAAAACTAAATGCTGCATCCTAAAAAATATCCTGAAAACATCGAGAATAGTTTAGGAAGGAGGAGGGAAGGAAGAGTACCAATGTTGCTGGGGTGAATGTACATATCAACCAGTAAATTCACTGCTTTTCTTCCCCAATTGATAATATATTTTTTCTGAATTAATCTGCTGGATGAATAATTTATCTCTTGATTTCATAATTGCATACACTAGTTGGTGAGATCTGAAGGTGTAACACTATATTAACTTTTTTTATTTAAAGGGATATTACAAGGGTGACCTTTGGTGGACTCTAGAGTTGCTTACACACCACACAGAAGTATGAAAGTCTAATCTGAGATTATATTACTTAACCCACGAAAGGCATAGTTAGTAGTCACAGAAGTGAGCAGGAGGTGCCTAGACTATGGATCACGATAAAAGGCCTAGGTAATTTATTTACTTTATCAGACCAAGTAGTAGGAGCACGATAGCACATAAGGTTGCTGGGCAGGGTAATGCTTTACAGTGCCAGTGGTCACGATCAGGGTTCAATTCCCACTGCTGCCTGGAGGAAGTTCGTACGTTTTCCCCATGACTGTGTGTTCTGGTTTCCTCCTGCATTCAATGACATATAGGCTACGGTTAGTAAATTGTGGGCATGCCTCAATGGTGCTTGAAGCATAGCGACACATAGAGGCTGCTCAGCACAATCCTCAGATTGTGTCAGTTGATCTTGCAAAGTATGCATTTCAGTGTGTTTAAATGTTTTGATGTAGTTGTGACAAGTAAAGCTAATTTTTACCTTTATTTTTCAGTTTTACTTACATCCTTATATGTTTGTAATTTAATTCTACACTTTGCCCGATGATGCCTGTTCCCATACATCGTTCATCACAATTCATCTCGTGAGTGCACCTATCCCTCTGTCTACTTTCCGCCCTTCCTATCTATTGATCCTGGTGGTGGCATCCGTCGGTCTCGAGAGACCATGGATCTACGCCTGGAGTTTCCAGGCCGCAGGCCTGGGCAGGGTTGTATGAGAGACCAGCAGTTGCCCAGGCTGCAGGCCTTCCCCTCTATACGCCACCGATGTTGTCCAAGGGAAGGGCACTAGGACCCATGCAGCTTGGCACCGGTGACGTCGCAGAGCAATGTGTTGTTAAGTGCCTTGCTCAAGGACACAAACACGCTGCCTCAGCTGAGGCTCGAGCCAGTGACCTTCAGGTTACTAGTCTGATGCCTTGCCCACTAGGCCACGCGCCAACACATTGATCCTATATCAATCTATATCATCGCTTTGCAAATATTCTGTCTCTCTTTTCTTATCATCAACAAATGTTCTCCATCCACCTATTGTACATTTCGTTCATGGGTTTTACCTTTCTGTTTTGAACAAATCCTGATTGCAAGGTCATGGGCAACAGAAAGGTGTGGAATCTTAATAACCTGGTGGCAGAATTCTATCTCATCCTGTCATTTTGCATTTCAGCTTTCACTGAAGTCAGCGGCATGAAAAGTGATCCTGTGTGTAATCATTATCTGAAACATCTTGACATTGATGATTGTATTTCATTTGCTCCATCTTCAACGATGTTTTTACCCTTTCTCTGGGTTGTAGCATTGGGATGCCAATGACAGCTCCTCCTCTGAGGAGGGTATTTGACCTGACCATGTGACTTCACAGCATCCACACCCATTATGAGATTCTCTCTTCAACAGGTGCTGTAAAAGAAAGAGAGCAGGGCTTTCTCCATGCCATTCACATCACAATTGGCAAGCGTGGATGAGAGAAGCAGGGACAGCAGTGGAAAGCCAGCATTAGAGTATCCAGTACTTTCCAAGGTCTATTCAAGAGCAGTCACCTCAGAGACCATTAATGAAGAGAACAGACTACAGCAGAAACAGAGAATATATGATTTTACCAATAGACATTCCATCTGCACAGGATGATTTTTGCATGAGTGACACAAAATTATAAGCACTTGTGTTGATGTTCTTAAAATCATAGAAAGAATGGTCATATGCATGGAGCAGTAATTGCAGGAATCAAGTAAGTATACACAGAGGTTACTTGAAGACTTAGTTGCAAAGAATGTTAAAGTAATAAGATGTCATGATCACTTGTTGCCCGATTAACATATTGTTGTAACAAGTTATGGTCATGCCATCTTGACAACCCTTATAGGCTGTCCCCAGCATGTCCCCAGACTGCGTTTTGTCATTGGTTAAAAGGAGCATTTCACTATATGTGTAAATGTACATGTGGCAATGCTAATCTTCAATCTTTGTTGCAAATACCCACTGCTAGCAGGGTAGTTCAGAAGGACTATGGGAAGGATGGTGAGAGAATCCATAAAAGTGGGAGCTGTGGTCAAAGCACTTTGGCTTCTCTTTTGACTCAACAATGCATGTCCTGGCTTCTGTCAGCAGCATGGTAGTACAGTCTATTGCAGGGGCTCAAAGCTGTAAGAGACCAAGACATTGAAACCCAAATAACATTTCAGCAATCAGCGAAGGATTAGAGCAGCTAAATACTGTCCCTGCTGTAGCTATAAAGATTGCGTAAGGTAGGAGTTTGTGAAAGAGAAAAAATATGTTGTACACATTGAGTAACCTTTATCGGAAATGCTTAGAGCCAGAAGTGTTTTGAGTTTTGGAAAATTTGCATCTATATAACAGGATATCATTGGGTGAGACACAAGTCTAAACACAAAATCAACTTACATTACATATGCAGCTTATACATATATCCTGAAGGTAGTTTTATATAATATTTTTAATAATTTTGTGCATGAAACAATAATGTGCAGATGAACTGTCAGAAAGGGAAGCTATCACTCCCTCGGTTGCCCAGGAGAACAGTCGGTGGCTGTTAAGCATTGCTGTCATTCCTGACTCTAAATTTATGTGCTACCGATAAGCAGCCATTCTCTTACACTTGTTCATCACACATATGTATCCGTTCAGGGTGTTAGATTCTCATCAGCGACAATTTGAGCAAACTCAATGAATTTCTCTGCTGCTTCATGAACAGCAGATGCTTTATCACCACAAATCTTAAAAAATTTCATGCCGTGCTTTTTCTTATATTTCTGCAACCAACCTTCAATTTCCAGTTTGTCGTGATGGACCTTTGCTTGCTTCACGATCAGCATGATTAAGCGGCATATGCTCACTCTGACACTGGCGAATCCACTCTTTCAATACACATTCGAGATCTTCACTTTTTGCCTTATGCAGTGTCTTTCTATTTTTCATTAACTTCTGTACATTACACATGTGAGGTCACTTCTCAGAACTATCTGTGGCCTGCAGAGACCCACAGTGCCTGGTAGAATTTTCCATTTTTGATGTCAGCACTCAAAAACTCAGGGGTTTTTGGATTTTGGAATTTTTGATAAGGCACTCTCAACCTGTGTATGTATATGCACAGAAGTGGTTCACACAAAATAAAAAGAATGGTTGATGTCTGTGATTTTGACTCTGATATATTACATGTTCCATAATTGAAATCAAAAGAAAATGCATGCAAGTTTCAGTGTGGCCCAACTAACACATGGGAATGGTAACCATACCAGGTTCTTTCCACTTGCTCACTGTCATGAAGTCATCACCTAATGACATAAGGGTATTGTTCACACTGTGCCATTCAAAGCAATAACTTGCCTAAGGTGTGCTGTAACTTTGCACTGCAAAAGATGATTTGAATTCTGATCAAATCTGCAGTGTAATATTAAGTAGCAAAATACAGAACAATTCCTCACCCATCATCTGTCAAAGTCTCATCCCTATATTTACAGACCCTCATGATCTCTGTCATGCATATATTTCTGAAACACCTCTATATCTGCAAACTCTTTCTGATTCTAGCCATGTATTTCTCCCACCCACTCACACCTCTCTGGCTCATCACTGGTGACAGCTGCTTACTAGCTGAAACGTGCAGCTTCTGCTTTGCCAGCTCTCTCTCTCTCCCTTCACCTTCCCTAAAATATGCTCTGATAATGACGTTTCTGCTTATCTCTGTTCATTTATTTCTGTATCCATTGATGTCTATTTACACCTCTGTGAAGAGTGTTTATGTGTTTTCCTGCATATAATTAAGACCAGAGGGCTTCTCAATACAATAGATGGACTGGACTGTTGATTTTGAGATGGCACAAGGTGGCGGTTGTGTTTCATGATAAGCTCTTTGTGGTGCTTGGACATAGCAGACTTGTCACCCTCTTGTTTCCATGATCTGGAACACCTGATGATTAAGTGTTGACCATTCTATTTACCAAGTGAATCCTCCTCCATAATCCTGACCACAGTTTATATAGATGCCAAAAGCAGATTTTAAACAAGGACTCAATGTATTGCCATGATTAACAAAGAAGAAACGGTCTGCTCTGATGGAATCCAAATCTTTGTCGGGGACTTCAATCAAGCTTATTAGAAGAAAACTCTGCACAAATATCATCAATATATCACCTGCAGCACTTGACCACTGTTACTCTTTGATTAGGAATGCCTGTGGCTCTATGCCTAGACTGCATTTCGGGAAATCTAATCACTTAGTTATCCTCTCTTACCTGCGTACAGACAGAGGCTAACGAGCACGGCTCCAGAGGTAAAGACAACAAAGAGGTGAATAAACTCTTCTCAGACTTCCAACCGGGTGCAAGTATTGATTTTAACTGATGTTAGATGACAAACACTGCCATCTTCATCAGGGATGATTCCTGGACACACCCTTCCTGATTGGTTAGTCCTCATCCAATCAGGTTTCTGCTGTCCTATTTGTTTACCATCGAATTCCATTTCTTAGTTAGAGCGATTTCTTAGATTGTCTTTATTAAAGTTCTTTTCCTCTAGTTTTATCTCAATGGCTTCCTTCACCAGGTGGCCCCAGAAGCCATTGGCACAGCACAGTAGTTTTGTGCCATCAAAGTCAATCCTTTGGCCATTGCGAATGCAATGTTCTGCTCCTGCTGATTTCTCCGGGTAACACAAACGGCTATACCTCCTGTCCTCCTTGATGCAGATTTCTGTCATGTATTCCATCTGGCTGGTTTACATTGCTCCACATTCACAAGGAATCCTGTAAACACCAATCGTCCTGAATTCCAGGTCATCTTTGACCCACATTAGCTGTGATTTGAGCTTCCTGACGGGTTTGTGAATGGTATTTCTTCAGGGTCCTGCCGATCCTTCCAGAAACCATGGAAATATAGGGAAGACAGGTGGTAGCAACGGGTTCCTTCTTGTGGTCAGTTTTCCTGTTGGAGCTTTTAATGGCCCAATTGATTTCCTTCACCTCGTAGCTATTCTGTAGGAGCATCGTGCCGTGCGTAATCATCTTATTTCCTCATGGATACTTCTTGGTTCTGAAATAGTTAGCACAAAGTTAACTAAAATGGAAAGAACTGCTCTTCATTGGGAGGTGTGATGATGGCTGTTATTTTTGAGGTATAAGTCCATGTGAGTGGGTTCCCAATAGACACCATGTCCGAGGCTACCATCTGTTTTCTGTCATATTAGAATGTCGAGGAACAGGAAGCAACCATTCCTCTCCATCTCATTGTAAGTTGAATGTTTGGATGTGTGCTGTTCAGATGGTTGTGAATTGTTGGAGTGCCTGGAGTCCATGAGGCCACAGTACGAATCAATGTTGGTTAAAATTGATACCTATAACTGGCTGGAAGCCTGAGAAGAGTTCATTTGTCATATACACCTGGGAGCACTGGATCCTTTAATAAAGAGGTGGCTGTGGGAGGCTGAAGAGTAGCTATGGAATTGGTTTTAGTTGATAGATGGGGCCATGTTCAAAGACCTATCTGAGGATCTTAACAAACACACCAGAGTAGTCATGGACTTTATAAAAACAGTTGTAGAGGAGTGCGTCCACACAAAATCATTCAGAGTCTTCCCTGACCAGAAGCCCTGGATGAACCATGAGATGTGCAGTCTGCTGAGGTCCAGATCAGTGGTGTTCTGTTCTGGCAATCAAGTTAAATATAACAGGTCCAAGGACGGTTTCCAGAAAGTCTTCTCACATTTGAAGTGGCAATTCCAGACTAAACTTGAATCACTGAAGGATGCTGGACAGCTGTGGCAGGGCTTGAATACAACCATCTCCTATGAGGTGAAACCAAGCGTAACAGATGACAAAAGAGATGAGCTCAATAACTATAATGCTCGCTTTGACCATTAAACCATGGAGGCACCTTCACAAATTCCCACAGCTCCCACTGATCCTGTGATTTCAATCCCTCGGGCGACTTGAGAGCATCCTTCAGGAGAGCAAAGCCATGGAGTACTAAAAACCTGTGCTGATCAACTGGCTGGAGTGTTCCTGACTGAGAAGTGTTTGGATCCACTCCAATTTGCTTACTATCATAACAGCTCAACTCCAGATGCAATTTCATTGGCTCCACTCAAACCTGGAATATCTGGACAGTGAAGATGCAGACATCAGGACACCATTGACAAAAACTTGACATTCAATATTATCATCCCCTCAAAACTAATTAGTAAGCTGCAAGTCTTAGGCAATAATGCTTACTTGTGCAACTGGATCCTCAATTTCTTCACTTGCAGACTCCATTTGGTTTGGATTGGCTACATCTCCTCCACGATCTCACTCAGCACAGGTGCATCACAAGGCTGTGTGCTTAGCCCCCTGCTCTATTTGATTTATTCTTATGGCTGTGAACATAGCAGAGTTCAAATGCTAAATTTAATTTTGCAGAGAACACAGCTGTTGGTCAAACCAAGGGTAGTGCTGAATCAGCACATAGGATGGAGATGGAAAATCTGGCAGATTGCTGCTACAAAAACAACCTCTCAATGTCAACAGAAGCAAGGAACTGATTATTGACTTCAGGAGGAGAAATACTGGAGGTCCATGAATTAGTTCTCATTGGTGCATCAGAGGTGGAGACGGTCAAATTCCTTGGTGTTATCATTTCCTTGGTCCACTATGTAAATGCCTTTATGAAGAAAGCACACCGGTACCCTGAATTTCTCAGATGGCGAAGACTTGACACGTCATCTAAAACTTCGACAGACTTCTTTAGATGTTTAGAGGAGAGTATATTGCCTACTTGCATCACAGTCTGGTACAGAAACACCTATGCCTTTCAACAGAAAAGCCTACAAAAATTAATGGATACAGCCCAGTGCATCATGGGTAAAGCCCTCCCCACCATTGAACATATCTGCAAGGAGAACTGTCGCTAGAAAGTAACATCTATCATCAAGGACCCCCACCATCCAGGTCATGCTCCCTTCTCACTGCAGCCATCAGGAAGAAGGTATAGAAGCCTCAAGACCCACACCACTAGGTTTAGAAACAGTTATTAACACTCAACCAGCAAGCTCTTGAACCAGAAGGAAGAACTTCACTCAACTTCATTTGCCCATCACTGAACTGGAGTCACTTTCAATGACTCTTCATCTCATGTTCTAAATATTTATGGCCTATTTTAATATTATTATTATTATTATCTCTGTTTTTATTTTCAGGCTACAATGCTCGCAGATAGTAGAAACTGCTTAAGAAGAGAATTTAGCAGTTTTCTGGAGATGATTGGAGCGAGATGATGGATAAGACCAGGAGAAAGAGATTGTAAGGGAGCACAGGGATAGGAGAGGATTACAGGGAAGTAACTATACCAGTAGAAAAGTGGAGGGAAGCCAATCTTACTATCTGAATGAGAGGGAATGTAAGAGAATTATGTAGGTAAAAAGATCATAGAGACAAGAAGTGTGATTGTGTGGTTGGGGTGATTAAAGTATCACTAAGGCCATATTGCAGGTTTATGGAATATAGTAGCAGGAGCGAATGAATAAATCAGAAGAGAAGACTCAGACAAGGTGATAATAGATAGATTCATGCTGAGAGATAATCAGAGAATGGTGAGTGTGCTCAGTAAGGGAGGCAATCACGTGATGGTTAGACATTTAGGCTGATGACAGTTATTATCAAAGAGATGCAAAGAAGCCACTAACCTGGAGGAGGATGGATGCTTTAGATCCTTGGTGCATTCCAAAGAGAATTGTGTCCTTTTAATAATGAAGAAATGAAGAATTAATAAGAATTAATAATGAAGAAATAGGCCTCTAAGATCTGGCTAAGATCACCTTCATTGTGTGAGGATTGTACCAATTGTGGGGCTATTCATTGTGTACAATTTTGCACCAATGATTTTATTTAAAGTCCAGCAGCCACCGAGTGGAGTTTCATTGCACTGTCAGAACATTGCTACCGCATTATAAATTTAGTGGCCACTTTCTTAGGTACAACAGTACACCTGCTCATTAATGTAAATATCTAATCAGCAGATCATGTGGCAGCAACTCAAAGCATAAAAGCATGTAGTCATGGTCAAGCGGTTCTGTTGTTGTTTAGACCAAGTGTCAGAATGGGGAAGAAATGTGATCTAAGTGACTTTGACTGTGGAATGATTGCCGGTGCCAGACAGAGTGGTTTGCGTATCTCAGAAACTGCTGATCTACTTGGGTTTTCATGCACAACAGTCTCTAGAGTTTACAGAGAATGTTGCAAAAGAAAAGATATCCAGAGAGGCAGTTCTGTGGATGAAAACACTAAGTGAGAGAGGTCAGAGAAGAATGGCCAGACTGGTTCATTTCCATCCTTCTGTGATTCCAGTTTGGTCTGGAATTGTCACTTTATACATGAGATGGTTTTCCAGAGGTTGTATCTTGTACTTTACTTGGTTACCGAACCAGAATGCCACTGACCTGGCCCTCAGCAGACTGGTTCAGGGCTTGCGGTTGGGGAAGACTGTAAATCATTTTGTGGGGATACAGTCATCTATGATTGACATTATAAAGTCCATGGCAGCTGTGGTGTAATTGTTCAGATCCTCTTATACGACCTTGAACATGGCCCCGTCCACTAACTTGAAGTAATCCCATAGCCACTCCACTGCCTCCTACAACCAGCTCTTCATTGTCCTTACTTCTAGATCCTTGCTCTTTAGCCTGTGCCTGTACGTAAGTAGTGGGAGGATAATTAGATGATCAAATTTCCAGAAATCTGATTTAGGGCTGAAGTCCATGGAAAGTATCTGGCCCAGACGGGGCCCCAGGCCGACTATTGAAGATCTGCACTGATCAACTGGCTGGAATGTTCACTTATAGCCTTAAAATCTTGCTTCAGCAGTCTGATGTACTCATCTGCTCCAAGCGAGCTTCAATTATTTCAGTGTCCAAGAAGAACGCCTTAACCTGTGTCAATGTCAATCATCCAGTAGCACTTACATCCACTGTGACAAAGTGCTTTGAGAGGTTGGTGGTGAAACATCCTAACTCCTGCCCCAGGAATGACTTGGATCTGCTCCAATTTGCCTACCCTCACAATAGGTCAATAGCAGGTGCTATTTCATTGGCCCTTCACTCAACCCTGGAACATCTGAACAGTGAGCATGCATACATCAGGATGTTCTTCACTGACTCCAGCTCTGCATTCAATACTATCATCCCCTTAAAACAAATCAGTAAGGCCCAATTCCTAGGCCTCAATACCTTCTTGTACACCTGGATCCCTGATTTCCTCACTTGCAAACCCCAATCAGTTAGGATTGTCAACAACATCCCATCCACAGTCACCATCAGCACAGGTGCACCACAAAGCTGTGTGCTTAGACCCCTGCTCTACTCACTTTATGCTTATGACTGTGAGGCTAAGCACAGCTCCAAGGCCATATTTAAATGAGCTGAGGACTCCACTGTCTTTGGCTGAATCAAAGGTGATAATGACTCAGCATATAGAAGGAATATTGAAAATCTGGCTGAGTGGTGCCACAACAACAATCTCTCATTCAATTTCAGCAAGACATCAGGAGGAGGAAACCGGAAGCCTGTGGGACACTCTTCATCTGGGGGATCAGAGGTGGAGAGAGTCAGCAACTTGAAATTTCTTGGAGTCATCATTTCAGAGTATTGTCCTGGATCCAGCACACAAGTTCCATTACAAAGAAAGCACGGCAGTCCCACCGCCTTCTTAGAAGATTGCGAATATTCAGCATATAATTTAGAACTTTGACTATCTTCTATAGATATGTGGTGGAAAGTATACTGACTTATTATATCATAGTGTGGTATGGAAATACCAATGCCCTTGAATGGAAAAGCTGACAAAAAGTAGTGGATATAGCCCAGTCCATCATGGGTAATAAGGAGTCCCGTTGCAGGAAAACATCCCTCAACAAGGATATTACACCATCCAGGCCATGCTCTCTTTTTGTTACTGCCATGAAGAAGGAGATACAGAAGCCTCAGGACCCACATCACTAGTTTCAGGAGTAGTTATTACCCCCTCAAGCATAAGGCTCTTGAACAATGGGAAGAGCTTCACTCAATTTTATTCGCCCCATCACTGAACTGTTCCCATTGAATTGGAGTCACTTTCAATGAATCTTCCTCCCATGTTCTCAATATTATTGCTTATTTAGGTATTATTATTAATATTTCTATTTTTTACTCTTTGTATTTACAGTTTGTTGATTTTTTTAACACTTGTTGCTGTCCATCGTACTGGGTGTGGCCTTTCATTGATCCTGTAGAGTTTCTTGTATTTACGCTGATGGCTTGCAAGAAAATGAATTTCAGGGTTGTATATATGTACTCTGATAATAAATTTACTTTGAACTTTGAATGTAGTGTACTACTTAAAATGCTGTTGCCATATTTATACCCATGTATTTTCATTGTACCTCTTTCATCTAGAAGTTTATTTTCAAATAAAATTCATGGAACTAATTTGATACTATTAAAAAGCTTTCAGAAATTAGATTCATTTTAATGATGGATGAGAATGCATGCAAAAGCCATACATTACCTAGTGTCATAATAATTGCTGGTGCAGTAAAATTCAGATATAGATTCCACTTATTATTGCTGAATTCATTACAAAATGCAGTATCAGAGCTTATTTGAAGAGGTATTGAAGGACTCTGCTAATGCTATTTACCAAAAAGAATGCCTTAAAGTTAATACCCAGGCAATGGTAGTGAAATGGAAGTGTCCTTCACTTTGTAAAGCACTGTCATTATTCAAGCACTCCGAAATATTCATGATCTATAGCCCTTTGTTGTGAAGAAAATACTTTCACTTTTAGTCTCTGAATCAGCCAGTTTTTCCTTTTACACTCATAAGTGAATCTCCCATTGCCCATTTATCTGAATGTAGAAGTGGATGTGTTGTTGATTAATTCACCGTTTTGTTGTAATGTTGTTGAGACACAGTTCTGTGCAAAAGTTTTAGCGCATGTATGTAGTTAGGGTGCCTAACACTTTTGCACAGTACTGTAGTAATTTTATGCATTGAACTGTAATGCTGCCACAAAAAAAAATTCATGACTTATGTGAGTGATGATAAACTTTATTCTGATATGCATCTCTATTTGTGGACTGAGAGTGGGAAGACGGCAGGCAAAGGGAAGGGAAAGTGAAGGAGTGGCAAGCACCAGAGAGACATTCTGTAATGATCAATAAACCAAATGTTTGTAATCAAATGAGCTTGCATGGTATCTCAGGGCTGGGTGTGTCTGTACCTATGCCACTACTTACCCTTGGAACTCCTCTGCCACCCATCCCACACCCCTCCTGAGGCACTCCACCCTCACCCTTCCCAACGTTCTTTGCTCCCATCAGATTTACAAACCTGCTCTCTGCTCCACATTGACAAACAAAGTACTGTGTCTAAGACTTTTGCACAGAACTGTATTTTTTGATAACTGAGAAACGTAATAATGGCTGAGAGGTAAACTGCCAACATTTCACAGAAATTTGACTTAGACCATTCACATTCATTTCAAATTTCTGCATATAAAGCAAGTTTTTTATTGCTTTTATAAAATGAAACAAAATGGGCTGCAGTAAGTGCAAACATTAATTTCTTCATTGTTTCATTTGCAACTGAAGGTAGCTAATTCAAAAATAGTTTATGCTTAGTAGTCAGTCACCACAGATTAAACAAAAGGCATGGGCTGTGATATAGCAACCTAAAGCTGCTTCCTTGTTTATAAATTCACTTCTTGACACACAATGTTCTTCTAATATCACATTTATGTTTATTTATTTACAGAATGCAAATTAGCTGACAAAAGCAGTGTTTGTCATCCATCCCCTGAAGCTGGTTACGAGCCAGCTTCTTGAATCACTGCAGTCCAAAATAGTTGATTTTAGCCCAGCGATGAAGAGAGAACGCCAATATATTTTCAAGTGAGGAGTTACGTATGCCATTTGTTGGAAAATTTGTAGGTGGCTGCATTCCCATGCAGATGTGCATCTGCCCTTTGGATTTGGGAGGAGCTGTCAAAGAATCATTAGTCATCTGCTATTCTTCCTGTTTTAGGTGGTAGAGTTTGCCAACAGAGAGTGGTAGTAGTAGAGAGAGTGAGTAGCTGGTGGGTTGGATGGTCATCTAGCAGGCTGTTCTATCAGACCTGTGATGAAATATTGTTCATTTGTCTAGAAACTCAGCAACATCTAAGGCAGAACAAGGTAATACATCTACTAGACTAAATTATCACTTCACCCATTATCTGACCCATCGAGGTTATGAGACAATTCATCTTTCTGTGCGATGCAACTTGATGAGTCTTCTCTAATGGCATCTTTTATCCAACTGGATAAGAAGGACAGAAATGCAAATTTGCTTTCAAGTCATGCAATATACTCATCTAGAGAGAAAATACTGCTCCTCCTTCACCATGGCTGGTCAAAATCAGTTATGGAACATTCTAACAAATCACATTATGGGAGGACGTTCATAGGGAAAGGTGAGAAGGAGTGGGCCACTTGCCCCTCAAGCCTGCATCACCATTCGATATGATCATGGGTGATCTGCCCCAGGCCTAACCTCCACTTCTATGATAATCCCAACAAATCCAGTAGCTCAAGGTGGTACTTCATCACTCTCTTTTGAGGATTAGAGATGGCAGTAAAGTTGACTTTGTTGGGAAAATCTACTTTCCTGTAGGCATAAAAAAGATCCTTTTATAAGCAATCTATTTCATCTTACAGATAATATTATATTATTGTACCTTGATTGATAACAGTTCAATGAAGTCCTTTCGAACAGGATAGCTGCACTCTTTACCTGGTCTATATATGGCCCCAGACTCATATCACTTAATTATGTTGTGAAAGGTCTAGCAGGTTTGTTTTATGGTAATTGCTAGGTTCTGCTTTTGCATAGTAAAAAAGGAAAACTCCTGAAAGTCACGTTCAGAAGCGCAAAGCTATTTTTGAGAGCCAGAAGTATAGATTTTTATATTCTTACATGCAGTCATCATATATGTAACCAGATGACTGTTGAACGTCATTTTTCATTTTTAAAGTGCACTTATGTATTCACTCTGATAATGCTAAAATTGCTGCCTGTGTCTTTAAGAGAAAACGGTGATGTCATTTTGCACACGTGGAGTAGAAGGAAGAGTTGCAAGGTTCCAGAAAGGATGTCAAATGCTTATCATATGGTGAGGAAAGATTTTCATGAGTAAGGTGTCGGCGCTGGATAGCGTGGTTGTGCGAAGTTCCTTATTGGCCTAGTAGCGTGATTGAGGAGAACTTGTGTCAGCGTCTAGCCTATATGTGTTTGGAAGTTAAGCACACGTGTGCCAAAAAATTGCCACTACCATATTGGTTTTGTATATCTTGTTTACGTACATTGTTCATCACAACTTGGCTTGAATCAATCTTCAAAGGTGTGAGTATCTTCAAAGGTGTTTCTATGGAGGGCTATAGGTAAGCTTAGTAATTTCTAGGGTAGGGACACGTTTAGCACAACCTTGTGGCCGAAGGGCCTGTATTGTGCTGCAGGTTTTCTACATTTTTTAGTACAGTATTACACATGGACAGAGTATCGTGTTCTAAAGACTGCCCATGTATTTTTTTGTAATAGCACAGAAGCATATAGAGTATATTTAACACATGCCTGACCCCTTCAGCCTTAGAACAGGATTGACTTTGTATGTGCAGAACATAACTACATGTACATAAAGCAAGAAGCAAACTAACTAAGCCTAAAGAGAGACCCTGAATTTGGAGCAATCATACTGTGCTTTCTCATTGTGATTGGTTCTACTTACATGCCTCTTCAAATAATTTCTGTTTCTCAGCCTCTTGAAGTGTTTTACATTCCTGCTCTCTCTGCTCCTAGTCACTATTCAACAATGACTGATCAGCCTGTGCATGACTTTGAACTGTCGGCAAAAATTACTCAAGGTAGATACCTGCTATTAATAAGTCTAATGGGAGAGAGAGGGTGAAGTTTTGCTGAGAAGATTCTAGAACTGTCTTTAACAATACCTGCAGACATGTGAGCCCAAACTTGTTAGGAAGATATTCTCAGAAAGACATTATTAGAAGTAACCTTTAGGAAATTAAACTGCTGGAGGCTGTTTTGTAATTAGTGTTAGAAAGAGTAAATGGAATGAAGCGTTAAGGGAGGATCAGTGTTGTAGAATCTGAGGTGAGCCTACATATCCTGGTTCTTTGTGTCTAGTCTTGTTCTCCAAAGCATCAGTCCTTCAATGTAAAAGACTACAATTTTGTTTTATATAGAACAATAGAATACAATACAGGTGTAAGGGTGGAGGTATGTCTTCATCGAAGGAGGTGTAGGGTGCTTTTTCTCTTCATTAACTTACAGGTCACCCTTGGGAAAGCGCTTAGCTCCCACGAAGTCATGGAGGCAAGTGGTGGATGGTGGTATGAGCCCCTGGTGTACCTCACAAGTTATGGTTATGCAATCGCTGACGTGAGGCAGACAATCTCCGAAGAGTATTGATAATGGCTGGGGCCACCCCTCTTGTAAAGACACTGCCCAGAAGAAGGCAATGGCAAACTAGTTCTGTAGATATATTAGCCCAGAATGATCATGGTCATAGAAAGACCATGATCGCCAATGTCATACAACATGGCACATAATGAACAAACAAACAGCTCAATACAGGCCTTTGGCACACAGAGTTGTGCTGACTCTTTAATCTGCTCCAAAATCAACCTTACCTTTCCATCCCACGTAGCCCTCAATTTTTCTTTCATCTATGTATCTATCTTAGAGTCTCCTAAATGTTCCTCATGTATCTGCTTCTACTACCACCCCTGGCAGTGTGTTCCACGCACTCTCCACCCTGTGTAAACAAGAACTTACCTCTGGCATCTCCTCTATACTTTCCTCTAATCATCATAAAATTATGCCCTCTTTTGTAAGCTATTTCCACTCTGGGGGAAAAAGCCTTTGGCTGTGCACTCAATCTATGCCAATTAAAATCTTGTACACTTCTGTCAAGTCACCACTCATCCTCAGTTGCTCCAAAGAGAAAAGCCCCAGCTCATTCAGCCTATCCTCATAAGGCATGTTCTCTAACCAAGGCAGCATCCTGGTAAATATCCTCCGACGCTCTTTAAAGCTTCCACATACTTCCTGTAATGAGGAGAACAGAAATAAATACATTGCACTGCCTCCTTCTAAAATTGAAGAAGTATCTTTGCATTAACGCATGCATAGAATTTTCCTCCACCTCCATAATGTTCTGTGAACTCCACCCCCACACCTTCTCCCAATATTTATGAAGTAGCATTCTGTATAAGCAGGGAAGTGAAGCATTAAAGTGGGGGCCAAGAGAACAACATGCTGGAGGATGACTTGGCTTTTCTTTCAGTGAAAGAGGTTCTAGAGAAATTATTTGTATCTGTAAAATCAACTGAAAATTATAGCTTGTAGCTAAAATGCCTTATTAGGTCTAAATATTCTTCATTGTGATCATGGCTTTGACCAGTAAAATGGATCATTCCATTTACTTCCTGCTATTGAGGTTTACTCCATTTAATCAAAAGCACAAAACTATAGATGCTGGAAATTTGAAATAAAAAAAGGCCAATGACCTGCACAGTTAACTCTGTTTTTGGTTTCGACAGATGCTGCCTGACCTTCTGAGATCCTCCAGAATTTTCTGTTCTCTTTCTATACTTAACAGAAAAAAGTCCTTAGCAACAATCATAGCAGGTTAAGCTGCTTGGCTTCGCTCTATTATACCTTCTCCATCCCTCCACAGGCAGTTCAGCTCAATGTCAGTGAGTAATGAGAGGTTACTCTGCTTGTCATACACTATATTGAACATTATCTAACTTCTAATGTCAGGTTGATATTTTATTTAAGTAAGGTTAGATAAGGCAGGGGCAGAGCATGACATGCGGAATAACCTAATTTCTTCCATAGCTTTTTATCTTGTGAGCCAAGTGTCACAAAATGTAAACCTCCTGTTTTGAATTTAATTTGAACTGATGGAGATAGTTCACAGAAACTGCTTATTGCGAAGTTCATGCTGATTATGTGTTGATAAAGGACATTTTAAATGTTGAGTTATATTGAGACATAGATAAAGGACCCTGCCAACTCTTTCTAAAATGCAGATAGATTTCTGCATTAAATTATTTATGGACTTGACTCCAGAGAGAAACTTTTAGACTTTCATTGGAGTTTACAGTGCAAAATGGACCCAGCTAAGTAGTCTACTTGTTCATCCAATTATTATTTATTAGCCATGAAGTAAAAATCATTAATCGAATTTTCTTTTAACAATACTCCTTGTGAAGGTGAATGTCATAAGGCAAAGCAATACAAAGTCATGGAAAGGAAGATACTTTAGGCAGTTTAACTCACGTTTGGTAAAAAGCTAATACTACAAATCAAGAATGGAAATTAGTATTGATCAGGTAACAGACAAACAGTGGCCTAGGAATTATAATGTGCTGTTACACAGGTGTGTGTTATGGTTGTTGGTACACTGGCAATCCATTCATTAAGGGCATACTGCTGCAAATTTTGGAGCATCAGATATCATTGAGACAGATTTTTACACTTAATGCATTGTAGTGTGTGTGCAGGAAACACACAGTTCAAAGTTCAAATGTTCTAAGTAAATTTATTATCAAAGTACATATATATCACCATACACAACCCAGGTTCAGTTTCTTGCAGGCATACTTAATAACTCTATAATAGAATTGATGAAAGACCACACTAGCTTGGTCATTCGACCCAGTGTGCAAAAGTCACAAACTGTGCAGATACAAAAATAAATAATAAATCATTAAATAAATAAATAAACAAACAAATAAATAAGCAATAAACATTGAGAACATGAGATTAAGAGTTCTTGAAAGTGAGTCCATAGGTTGTGGGAATATTTAAATGATGGGACAAGTGAAGTTAGAGTGAAGTTTGGTTCAGGAGCTTGATGGTTGAGAAGTAATACCTGTTCCTAAACCTGGTGGTGTTGGTCCTGAGGCTTCTGTACCTTCATCCTGGTGGCAGCAGTGAGAAGAGAGCATGACTTGGATGGTGGGGGTTCTTGATGATAGATGTTGCTTTCCTACAACAACGTTTCTGTAAATGTGCTCAATGGTGAAGAGAACTTCTGTTGTGATGCACTGGGGCATATCCACTACTCTTTTTAGGATTTTCCATTCAAGGGCAGTGGTGTTTACTTTCCACTACACATCTATAGAAGTTTGTCAAAGTTTTAGATGTCATACTGAATCCTCACAAACTCCTAAGGAAGTAGAATCGCTGATGAGCTTTCTTCATAATTGCACTTACGTGTTGGGCCCTGGGGAAGATCCTTTAAAATAATGACACAGAAGAATTTAAAGTTGCAGACCCTTTCCACCATTGATCTCTGATGAGCACTGGCTCATGGACCTCTGGTTTCCTCCTCCTGAAGTCAATTAGAAGCTCCTTGGTCTTGCTGACATTGAGTAAGAAGTTGTCGCTATGGCACCACCAGCCAGATTTTCAATCTCCTTCCTGTATGTTGATACATCACCACCTTTGATTTGGCCTGGCCTATAATAGTGGTGTCATTAACAAACTTGAATATGGCAAAGGAGTTGTGCTTAGCCACATAGTCATAAGTGTAAAACGAGTAGAGCAGGGGGCTAAGCATACAGCCCTGTGGTGCATCTGTGCGGATGGAGGCAGTGGAGGGCATGCAGTTGCCAATATAAACTGATTGGGGTCTGCAAGTAAGAAAACAGTGGATCTGATTGCACAAGGAGTATTGAGGCCAATGTCCTGAAACATATTGGTATGTTCTGAGGAGGAGGTGATAGCATTAAATGCTGAGCTGTAGTTGATAAAGAACATTCTGCTATATGCATGTTTATTTGTCTAGATGTTCCAGGGTTGTTTGAAGAGCCAATAAAATGGCATTAGCTGTGGTCCTATTTCTCTGGCAGGCAAGCTGGAGTGGATCCAAGTCGCTTCTCAGGCAGGAATTAATATATTTTATCACCAAACTCTTAAAACATTTCATCACAGTGCATATAAATACTACTGGATGATTATCATTGAGGCAGGTTACCATGTTCTTCTTAGGCACTGGTAGGTTTGAAGTGAGCACTCCAGCTGGTTGATCAGAATAGGTTTTTAGTACTTGGCCAGATACCCCCTCTGAAGGCTGCCTGTGCATCAGCGTCAGAGACTGGAAATCACAGGAATGTCAGTGTTTGTGGGAGTTCACAATGGTTCTTTCATGTTTTGATGGCCAAAGTGAGCATAGAAGCCATTGGGCTCATGTTGAGGTGAAACCCTCTTGTCAGCTTTGTCACTTGATTTAACTTTATATGAGAGGATCGTATTCAAGCCTTGCCACAATAGTTGAACGTCTTTTGTGATTCAAGTTTAGTCTGGAGTTGCCACTTTGCCCATGAGATAGCTTTCTGAAGATCATACCTGGATCTCTTGTAACTTTCTTGGTACTAAGTTGATTTCAGAATTATCCATATTCCTCAAATACAAACTTTTTACTCTTATCCATGAGTCCCAGGTCCCATAACTTCAGAACCATTCACTCCATATCTTCACATCCTTACCCATTCCCCACTTTACAGGTATTTTGTGATTTGTAAGTTCCCACACAAAATTCCTACCATAGTGAGTTCTTAGTCAGACTATTTGAACAGGTGAATGATTGACTGAAGTAGCAGAAGATAAAGAACTGAGTTTAAGAGAACTACTTTAGAATTGAGGGGGTTCATAAGGAGCTAAAGGTTATAAAAATAGTAAGTTCCTTTACCATCACCTTACTTATCTTCCTCAAAGATCTCTGCTCCTCCTTGTTCATCACTACTATAATCCTCTTCCTTCTGTATTCTACTCCCTTAGAACCTCCAAAAGCAGGGTTCCATGTTTGGAAAATTGTGGATGTGGGATGTCTTGTAGGTGTGCCGCCATAATTCTTTAGGAAGTTGAAGTTCAATGTTCAAAGTAAATTTATTACCCAAGTGCATATGTGTCACCATATATGAAGTTCATTTTCTTGTGGGCATTCTCAATAAATCCTAAGAATAATTACCATAACAGAATCAATGAAAGACCACCAAACTTGAGCATTCAATCAGACTGCAGAAGGCAACAAACTGTGCAAATATGAAAATAAAGAAATAGTAATAAATAAATTAATAAGCAATAAATATCAGGCAAGTGAGATGAAGAGTCCTTGAAAGTGGGTTGATTGGTTATGGGAGCATTTCAATAATTAGGTAAGTGAAATTCAATAGATTGCAATAGGTGCATTTAATGTCAGAGGATTATGTACAATATACATCCTGAAATTCTTTTTCTTCCAGACATCCATGAAAACAGAGGAATGCCCCAAAGAATGACTGACAGTTATATGTTAGAGACCCAAAATTCCCCCCAACTTCCCCTGCCATGCACTGGGAGCTGCAAGGCAATGACCCCACCCCCCAACCCCACCAGCAAAAAAGCAGCAGCACCCTCCACCGAGCACCCAAGCGTGCAGCAACGCATCAATAAAGACACAGAGTTTTAGTACCTCAAAAATTACTTGTTTACCCGATAATTTGACATACCACAGGCTCTCTCTCTCCCTAATAAGGGAAAAAGAGGCGTCCCTGTTTCACAGCGAGAGGTGAGATATAACAAACAATTCGTTGGTTTACGACGTTAAAAATTTCTGAGCTTTGCACCCGGAGAGTTGGCACCAAAAAGACGCAGGTCTCCGGGCACACAACTCCCAGCGGCTGACTCGCTGCTCCCGATGTCCTGTGTTCTCCCATGACACTTCATTCAGGGGCACTGGCCTGGAATCAGCACGTCCCCAGAGCCACGAAATCCCGGAAACCTGAAGGAGTGTTCATCATCCCGGTGACGTTCCTGCGATATCAGAAAGCAGACGGTTGTGAGGTCCTGAAAGTAGATCCCATTTCCATAAAGAACTGAAGTCAGAGTGTAACTCCAAGTTAGGGTCTTCAAAAGAACCCCCCCCCATACCCTGAAAAGGAGAAAATGAGATATTAAAGATAGAAATAAAGCTGTTTCCAAAGATGCAAGCAAAGGAGTTGCCGTTTAGCGCCAGGTTAACTTCGCCCTGCCTTCCTGTATCTCCTTAGGTTCAAGAGCCTGATGGTTTAGGGGTATTAACTGCTCCTGAACCTGGTGGCATGAGTTCTGAGATTCCTGGGACCTTCCTGGTGACAGCAGTGAGAAGAGAGCATGTCCTGGGTGAGGGTCCCTGATGATGGATGCTGCTTTCCTGCGACAGCAGTTCATGTAGATGTGCCAATGGTTGGGATGGCTTTACCCATGATAGATTGGGCCATATCCACTACTTTTTGTTTGTGTGCAAGTCTGAGTGGATTTGTGTTTGGGGAGATGACTCATAGACGGGGATTTGGAGATTGGGATAAAGTAGGTATCACTTTACTGATGGTAGGAAGTGCCTGGTCAAGGTTCTTGACAGGCACAGAAGTGAGCACCACCATGATTCACTCCTTCCAAAATGTATTTTCATTCATGTGCATGCAGTCAAATTATGACCTTATTCCGGTGACTTTGGTAAATATTCCTTTTGAAGTAGAGAATGGTGAAATCTCACATGAATGCATTAAAAGGGAGATGTGCATTATTGAGATTGCTGCTTTGAGCACTCCAAAAGGAGCAGTGATTCTCACCACTATCTGAGGACATTTAAAGAAAGTTTGCTAATAATAATACAAAAACCTTAAAGAGTACCAGAATGATTACTTGAAGACCCATAAAATGACATGAGAACTAAAAATTAAAATAACAAGATTAAGTATTTTTTAAATGATGCTTGCACTTTTCAATCAAGGTCAGCCAAATCATTTAGTTAAAATCAGTTATGCAATGTATACAGCTTAGCTCAGTATGGTAATGCTTGGACTGAATGCTAAACTGACCATGGGTTAAAGTTAGCTGGCAGTGTCATAGAGCATGTGTGACCAAACAGCAGTATGCTCTCACCCGAAGTTTTATGGCATTTTGTTGCACTTTTCCGAGCACGAACTCTCCAAATACCTCAAATACACCAACTCCTTGATCCCTAATTTACGAGTTCAATGAGAGAGCTTATAATCTGCTCTGTACCCAATTCCAGTCAAGACACAAAACCCAAGCAATGGAGATGACTTAGCGACGAGCAATAACATTACTTATAGACTTCAAAGTAACAAGCCACGAGGGGCCACAAATCAAGAGAGACAAATATTGAACACAACAGGCAACTAAGGCTACTAAGGCAACAGGGAACTAAGGTTCCCCCGAAATCTCCCCCGAAAATGGAGATTTTCAGAAACGCTCTCCAGAGTGTGTAATTTTGAAAATGTCACTTGGGGAGAGCAGTGTGGACAGGGTAACCGGAGAAATCTAAAAACGCTGTCATGATGTGCCGGAACAGATGGTGGCAGCAGCGTGTAATTTCATTGTTTTCATGACCACAATAGACAGACAGGACCTCTACTATTGGCTCATCCATGGGGAACAATGGGGGTTGGTAGCCAGGATGGCATGATCTTCAAAGGGTGACATACGTTACCCATGGTAGAGGAGGTGTATAGAATGTGGGCAGCTCAGCCAAGAGCAGATACTTCTTCCATCTGGAAGGGTTAGAGACAGTGAAGCAACACAAACTTCTCCACTTGCTGCCTGGCTCTTTCTGACTGACTGTTGGTCTGCTGATGATAGCCAGAGGACAAGCTCACTGAGGTGTGGAGGTGGGAGCAGAAGGCTCACCAGAAGCGGGAGATGAATCGTGTACTCTGGTCTGACACAATGTCCGGAGGGAAACTGTGGAGACAAACTTCATGTTGCAGAGCCAGGTCTGCCGTCTCTGTGACTGGCAGAAGTTTGAGGAGGGCAATGAAATGGGCTGCCTTGGAGAACAGGTCATGTTGGGAAGTCACTGTGGGCAGTGGGTGTTATGATCACTGTCTTCCACTCATCACTTTGGAGGATACCGATCGGGTAGTACGTGCTCTGTAGATTCATTTTGGTGAAGATCAGAATCAGAATCAAGTTTAATATTTGCTGTTTTGCAGCAACAGTACATAATAATAAAAATTTAACTACAATAAGAATTCTATATAAAAACAGAAAATTTAATTAAATAAGTAGTGCAGAAAGAGAGTGAGTAAAATACTCAGGCAGTGTTCATAGATTCATTGTCCATTCAGAAATCTGATGGTGAATTGGAAAAAACTGTTCCTGAAATATTGTGTGTGTGTCTTCGGCCTCCTGCACCTCCTCTTTTATGGTAGCAATGAGAAGAGGGTGAGGGGGTTTCCTTAATAATGGATCACCTTTTGAAGGATGTCCTGGATGTTGGGGAGACTATGATGGAGCTGGCTGAGTTTCCAACTTAACGCAGCTCATTTCAATGCTGTGCAGTGGCCCCTCCATCTCATACAGTAATGCAAAGAGTTAGAATGCTCTCCATGGTACGTCTGTAAAAATTTGCCAGAGGCTTTGGTTGCATACCAATTCTCCTCAAGCTCATAATGAAGTATAGCTGCTTTTGTGCTTTCATTATAATTACATCAATATGTTGGGTCCAGGATAGGTCTTTACAGGTGCAGACACCCAGGAACTTGAAATTGATTACCCTTTCCATTTCTGATCCCTCAATGAGGACTGGTATGTATTTCCTTGACTTCCCCTTCCTAAAGTCCACAATCAATGCATTGGTTTTACTGACACTGAGTGCAAGGTTGTTGCAGCCATGCCACTCAGCCAGTTGATTTATCTAGTTCCTGTACACCTCCTTGCCACCATCTGAAAGTCTGCTAACAAAAATGCTGCTGGCAAATTTATAGGAGGAATTTGAATGTGGGTGTAAAGCGAGTGGAGCAGTGGGCTAAGCACACGTCCTTGATGTGTGCCTGTGTTGAGTGTCAGCAAGGTGGAAATGTGGTCTCCTGATGAGGAAATCAATAATTCCAGAGGGAGGTACAGAAGCCCAGGTTTTGGAGTTTGTTGATTAGAATTGAGGATATGATTGTGCAGAACACTGAGCTGTAATCAATAAATAGCAGCTTGTCATAGGTCTTACTATTGTCCAGGTGATCCAGGGCTGAGTGGAGACCTAGTGAGACTCTTGTGGTGACGAGCAAACTGCAGTGGGTCCAAGTCCTTGCTTATGGCAGGAGTTGATTCTAGCCATGACCAACCTCTCAAAACACTTAATCAGAGTAGTGGGTGATAGTGGTTGGGGCAGCTCGCCCTGCTCTTCTTGTGCACTGGCATGATTGTTGCCTTATTGAAGCAGGTGGAAAACTCCAAATGCAGCTGTAAGAGATCAAAGAAGTCGCTGAACACACCCACCAGTTGGTTGGCTCAGGTTTACTAAGCCCTACCAGGTACACCATCAGGGCATGACACCTTGCAAGGATTCAACCTCTTGAAAGACGTTCTGAGGTCAGCCTTCAGGATCACAGGGTCACCAGGTGCTGCAAGGATTTACACAGTTGTAGCTTTTATCCTCCCTTTCAAAATGCACATAAAATACATTGAATTCATCTGGAATGACCTGGGGCCTATGGAGAGCTTTGAGTACGTTATTCATCAAATGAAGGGTGTAATAGTTCTCAAAGGTGATCTTGTTAAGTCCATGGTAGTCACTGCAGTGATGAAGACCCCCCCAGTCTCATCTCTTCTCCAAAGGAGAATCCTCCAGTGGCTGGGGAATGGGATGGTCAAATGAAGTCACGCGCTTTGACAATATAATCATTCATGGCTTGGGTCTCAGGAAGAGACAGGGAGAACAGATAACCTTGGGAAAGGTGGTCCTCAAGAGGAGGCCAATCGTACATTTGTGTTGTCTGTTTGTGGCAGGGTGCTGGCTTCCCTTTTGTTGAAGGTGATGGCTAAATCATGGCATTCCTGGTATTCCTATGGGAGTTAGGAGTTAGGAGAGATCAAGGGTTTCTCCATTTCCACAGATTTATCAGGTGAAGTCAACTAATGTTGTGGGCAGGTGGGTTCTCAATCACTCTGCAACACTCACATGCACACATTATGTGCATGCTCCTACCATCCCAGACCCTAATGGACTTCTGTCAATGGTCAGGATGCAGAAGGGGTGAGAGATAGACTTGGCAGGGAGTCCAAGCTGCACACACAGAGTCTGGTCTGGAAAGTTGTCTGCCCTGCCAGAATCTATCAGAGCCTCCTATGTGAGTGGAGTTGCCATGGTGTGTATGAGGACTGAGAGATGAGTCAGGCTCTGGTGCTGGAACGAGGGGCCAGGGAGAGTTTTCCAGATGGGAGGCTCCTTATCTCCACCTGGTGGTGTCATTCCCCAAATGTTGTCAATATGGAGGGCTAGAGTGATGAGGCTTCTGAGGTTGGTAGGCATCTCGCAGGTAAAAAGCTTGCCTTTCAAATGCTCCGAGAGGTCGCGATAGCAATAAGCCAGCAGCATTTCCATATTTCTGCCCCAAGGATCTTGAATTCCATGGTGTAATCCAGCACAGAGCATGAGACTTGATGCAGGCGAAGAATCCAATCCACTATCTTCCTTCCACTTCCCAGATGGTCAAAAACCCAGCACTGAAACTCAGTGGCGAAATACTCATATTTGTTGCAAATGGTAGCTTGATTGTCCCAGTTAGCGGTGACCCAGATCAGAACTCACCCAGTCGAAAGAGAGATAAGAAATTAAAAGGATCTAGTGCTTTCCCAACATATAGAACATTGAACTTAAAAATCTACGGCACATTACAGGCCCTTTGGCCTACAATGTTGTGCTGACCATGTAATCTACTCTAGGAGCTGCCTAGAATTTCCCTACCACATAGCCCTCTATTTTAATAAGCTCCATGTACCTATCTAAGAGTCTCTTAAAGACTGTTGTATCTGCTTCCACCACCGCCACTGGCAGTGCATTCCATGCACCCATCACCCTCTGTGTGAAAAACTTACCCCTCACAACCCCTTGAACCTATTTCCAAGCACCTTATAACTATGCCCCCTCATGTTAGCCATTTCAGCCCTGAGAAAAAGCCTCTGGCTATCCACACAATCAATGCCCCTCATCATCTTATACACCTCTTTCAGGTCACCCCTCATCCTCTGTCACTCCAAGGAGAAAAGGCCAAGTTCGCTCGACCTATTCTCATAAGGCATGCTCCCCAATCCAGGCAACATCTTTGTAAATCTCCTCTGCACTCTCTCCATAGTACCCACATCCTTCCTGTAATGAGGTGACCAGAACTGAACACAGTACTCCAAGTGGGATCTAACTAATGTCTTTTATAGCTGTAACATTACCTCATGGCTCTTCAATTCAATCCCACGGTTGATGACCAACACACCATTCGCCTTCTTAATCACACTGTGTGGTGCATAAACTCTTCTTGGCCTTCCAGTCAGGTCCAGCTGTCAATTTTAACAGACGCGTCAAATGATAAACTCTGCCACCTTCATCAGGGATGATGCCAAGGCATGTCAAGCCCGGTGGTATATACTGTATACTCAATTCAACTGTTGTCCATCCCTCCTGATTGGATAGTCCTCAGAACTACTGTGGTATGCCAATGACACTTGGGACCGCCTGGTGAAGGAAGCCATTGAAATAAGATTAGAGAATAAGAATTTCAATAAATACGAAAGTCTTGCTCTAAGTAAGAGCTGGAATACAATTTTAAACAAGGTGGGATGGCAGAAACCCGATTGGTGAGGACTAACCAATCAAGAGGAGTAGATGATGGGAGGTGAGTGTAAGTTCTACCGGACTAGACATGCTTCATCCCTGATGAAGATGTCGGAGATTGTCATCGAAAAGTCAGTTAAAATCGACACCTGGACCTAGTTGGAAGAGTTTATATATGAGGAATACATTCTGTAGAATACAGAATGGGCTGCCTCTTGAAGAGTAAGATGCACTGGGGCAGAAATTTGCAGGATCACTTTGAGGATTCAAAGTGTTCGGGCACCGGAACCCAGTGTTCAGTGGGAGGAATTTGACTGATTCAGGGTTGCTGGGGAATTGGAAGAGGGTGGTGACCAGATAGTTAACAGTTTCCTGCTGCTTCTGGATCGTGTGCTCATGTCAATGTTTGGCAAGCATACTCCACTGGGTCAGCTGATGGCTCACTCATCCTGTCAGGAAATGCAGAGGAGGCCTGATCTACAGCAGAGATGCCTTAGCAGTGAGTGATAACTTTAATAATACATAGCAAAATAACAAGCCATGAGGTGCCACAATATAAGTGAACAGCTACTCAACACAACAGGCAACTGAAAGCTCGGAGCAACTGATTGAGGCCAGCTGGTCCAATGAGTGAAGTAGGAACTGGGAAGAAGGAATGGGAACTAGGTTTAGATAGGCTGCTGGTGATGAGTTGGAAATGAGTGGCGGGTGCCTCCTATTAGCTGGGTGGGCATTGGGAGGTGCCTGCATATTCAGGCCTGATACTTCCCTCTTGAACTACAAACTGCCAGTATCCAGTTAAGCATCCTCTATCTCAATCAAGTGCCAATCTTCTAATGACCAACACATTCTCTTCCATCTCAGCCCTGAGTCTCCAAAGGTCAAACACACCATTTCGGCAACTCTCCAGAATATTCTTTTTAAGTTTTTGATTTTGCATTTCATGTGATGTGGGTGTTAAATAAATTTTAATTGTCCTTGGACTGAGTGGCTTGCTGGGCTATTTAGAAAGCAGTTAATAGCCAACCACTGCACTGTATGTCTAGAGTCAGACTTCTCAGAGCAGGTGGGGACCAAATGTTCTTGTTCCTTAAAATTATGAACCAAAGGGACATTGCAATAACTGTTTGTTCAGGGTCAATGACTGATACTAACTTTCTAATTCTGGGTGTACTGAACATTTTGGAAATCTGTATCTTAATTGAATAAAATAAATACTTGGAAGAATTGTATTCCACATTTTGAAAAATAATTCATTTGACTTCTTTTCTCTTTTAACTGTATTTAATCTAACTCAAAATTATGATAGATGATATGCTGGGAAAAGTTGTAATGAATATTTGAGCATAAAGTCCAGAGCAAATATTGCAGAGACTTTTAAGCAAGAAACCAAGAATGTTATAATCCATTATCTAAATTAGAAAATTAATAAATAAACCAAATTCCACTGCATGGTATAACTACAGAATAAAGTATTTATCTTGATTGACAGGTTGCTATTGAAAGATGTAACATTCCAGAATATTCCAGCTGTGATATTTAATAATGTGAGTAGTGGAACCGTTGAAGATTCACTACCGCTTGTGAGTTCTGAAGTTGAAGAGTACTACTGACTGCAAATCAAATGATTCAAATGATTCCACTTATTATCAGAGAATGTATACAGTATACAACCTGAAATTCCTCATCTTCACAGACATACAGAAAAAACAGAGAAATCCTAAAACCCTAAAAAAAAGAACGATAGAAAAACGTAAGAAACCCAAAGATCTCCCTCCTCTCTCCCTCGTACAAGCTGCAGCAAATCATCGACCACCCCCTCTCCTCACCCATTTCAGCAAAATGTGTCAGCGCCCAACACCCACCAAGCAACAGCAGAGCACCGAACGAGAGACCATGATCTGGAATCATCAGAACCTATTGTTCACCTGACAGCTTGACATGCCGCACACTTTGTCTCCCATTAACGATGGACAGAGAACTGTCACCTACTTCATGGCAAAAGGGGAGACTAATAGTCACTGTTATGATGTTACAGTCTACCGAGTCACTTTTTATTCCGAGATTCTCCGATTTGAGAATCAGTAGCAAATTCTCCTCACTATTGAGAAAAAGAGAGAGAGAGTGTGATCACTCAACTATAGAAACCTCCTTCCACATTTTTTTTCTCAGCAATATTTTTATTGGTTTTTGAAATCAAGAAAGTATAGTACAAAGGAGGTTTTTGCAGCACATAACAAATGTAATATGCAGTACAATTCACATCTATGAAAGAGATGCACCCATAGTACAATCATGCTTTGGTTGCCTCCCTGCCCTGACCTACCCCCCACCCCCAATCCCCATCTCCAAGCCATCATTGCATTAGCAAAAAGGGTTAAACAGAACCTTTATCCCCACAGAGCTACATTGGTATAAAGAAGGTGTATTTTCCTAACACATAAACTGTTGTATGTTTACACATCTGAGTTCATAGAATTTTACTGGAGAATGCTGAAAGTCAGGGAGTTGTGCGGAAAGGAAAGTAAGAAGGGATGAAGCTTTAGTTTGGCTTGGAATTCTGAGAAAGGGTCCCCACACCTTTTGGAACTTTATGTCTGAATTGAGAGTTGAATAATGGATCTTCTCAAGCTATAGACTGGAAATGATGTCCCTGAGTCACTGAGCGTGGGTGGGCAGGGCAGCATCCCTCCACCTGAGCAAGACTGCATGCCTGGCCAAAAGAGAGGCAAGAGACAGTATGCGATGTTTGGTCGGACTTAGGTGCATGTCCCTTTCTCGGGAGGTGCCAAAAAGAGCAATCAAAGGGTTAGGTTCCCAATTGTAATTAAGTATTTGGGATAGAATTTGGAAAACATCTTTCCAGTATTTTTCCAAGCTAGGGCATGTCCAGTACATATGAATAAGGGAAGCCTCGCCCCTTTTGCATTTGTCACAGCAGGGATTAACATCTGAGTAAATGTGAGATAATTTAGTTTTAGACATATGGGCCCTGAGTACAACCTTGAACTGTAACAGGGCGGGCACATAAAGATGCTGAGTTAACTAACTTGAGAAGTGAATCCCATAGATCGTTTGACAGTGAAAAACTTAAATCTTGCTCCCAGGCAGTCTTAATTTTGTCAAGGGGGGCTCACCTCAGAACCACTAGCTTGTCACAAATAGTAGATATTAGACCTTTGCACAAAGGATTCATGCAGAAAAAACGTATCAACAACGTTTCTGTCAGGTGCCTCAGGGAAGTTTGATATCAAAGGACTCATAAAATGTCTAATTTGCAAATATCTGAAGAAATGTGTGTTGGGTAAGTTAAACTTTGCAGACAATTGTTCAATTGATGCAAAACGGTTGTCTATAAAAAAGATCTTTAAAGTGCCTGATGCCCTTTCTATACCAGTCTTGAAATGTCTGATCATATATAGAAGGCTGGAAGAGGTGATTATGTAGAATAGAACTTGAAAGAGCGAAGCCATAGATACCACTATACTTTCTGAACTGTACCCATACTCTCAGGGTGTGCCTGATAACAGGATTAGCAATCAGTTTAGGCGTAAGAAAAGGGAGTGCAGATCCAATAAGTGTGGAAATAGAGCAATTCTTAATAGGCTCCATTGCCACCCAGTCAGATTGGTTGTGGAAATGAGACCAAAAAATGAGACCGCTCATGTTAGCTGCCCAGTAATATAAATGGAAATTGGGCAGAGCCATGCCCCTAACACTTTTAGATTTTTGAAGATGGACTATATTCAGTCGGGGACGCTTGTCCTTCCATAAGTAGGACAATATGACTAAGTCTAGTGAGTCAAGGAAGACTTTAGGAATGAAAATTGGTATGGATTGGAAAAGGTATAAGAAGTTTGGAAGGATTTTCATTTTCACAACATTAATTTGGCCCATCAGGGACATGGACGGGGTGACCACTGTGCTAGGCTCTGTTTTGTATGATTTAACAAATTAGTGAAATTTTCTCCAAAACGATGTTTATAATTCCTTGTTACTGTGATGCCAAGGTATGTAAATTGGTTATTCACTACTTTAAAAGGGAGCTTATGGAACTCTGACACTTGTGCTTCTCCATTTATTAGAAAGAGTTTGCTCTTGTGTAAATTAAGTTTATATCCTGAAAACAGGCTAAATTTGTTAAGGAGTGAGAACTTGGGCGTAAGGAGGTGATCAGGTTTGATATAAAAAGCAAAAGATTGTCAGCATAAAGGGAGACTTTGTGCTCAACTCCCTCCCTCCAAATCCCTGTCAGATCTGCACAACTGCGGAACACCATCGCCAGTGGCTCTGTGGCCAGATCAAAAAGTAACGGGCTTAAGGGGCACCCTTGGTGGGTTCCACGTTTGAAATTGAAAGGTTGGGATTGCTAAGAGCTGGTCCAAACAGAGGCAGTGGGACATGAATATAACAGTTTAATCCTCATGATGAAACTTGGTCCAAAATCAAATTTTTCTATAACAGCAAAAAGGTAATTCCATTCCATATGGTCGAACACTTTCTCTGCATCTAAGGAGATAACACATTCAGGAATCCCAACTAAAGGTGAGTATAAGATATTTAAAAGATGGCATATGTTAAAAAAGGGTTTTGACAAAACTGGTTTGGTCTTTAGAAATAATAAAATGTAGGTTGTTCTCCAATCTACGGGCCAGAACTTTAGCTAAGATTTTAACATCAACATTTAACAGAGAGATTGGCCTATAGAAGGAGCACTCTGTTGGATCTTTGCCTCTCTTTGCTAGAAGTACAATGCATGCCTCATTAAATGATGCTGTTAGGTTACCTTGTTTAAATGAATCAGATAAAACCAAGGTTAGTTGACATGAGAGCAGTGATGTAAATGATTTAAAGAATTCTACAGGGAACCCATAGGGTCCTGGAGATTTACCAGTCGGCAGTGACGAGATGGCTAAAGATATTTCTTCTAATGATATTGGTTCATTCAGTCTCATTTTGAGATCAGGAGAGAGTGTAGGGATATTTAAGCTATTTAAAAAATTCTTGACCAAAATGTTATCATTTGGGGATTCAGAAGTGTAAAGTCAGGAGTAAATGTTCCTGAATGTGTCATTAATTTCAGAGTGATTCGAGGTGATGCTTCCATTTTCCATTCAAATTTTTGTGATGTGTTGTTTGTCTTTGAAGCCCTTTAATTGGTTGGCTAAAAATTTTCCAGATTTGTCACCATGAATATAGAACCGACTCTAGCTCTTCAAAATTTGGTGTTTAACTGGGTGAGTGGAAATAAGGTCAAATTTAGTTTGGAATTCCACTTGTTTTTGTATGGCTCTGAATTTTTAATTTGAGCATATTGTTGGTCTACATCTTTAATTTGATTGGCCAGGTCAAGTCGTTCTTTATGGTTCTTTCTTTTCATATTTGCAGTGTATGAAATTATTTGACCCCTGAGGTATGCTTTCAAAGAATCCCAAACAACCAGGCTTGAGGTTTCAGGTAACATATTGGTATTAAGGAAAAAGATTATCTGGTCCTCCATAAATTTTACAAAGTCATTATCTGACAGTAAGGTTGAATTAAAACACCAATTCTTATTTATTTGAGAAAGGCCAGGAAGAATTATAGACAGGACAACCGAAGCATGGTCTGATATCACTATGGCTAATAATCACAGGAACGGACAGAAGGAATCAGCTGATTATTGATTAGAAAGAAGTCAATTTCTAGAAAACGTGTGATGGGTATGTGAGAAGAAAGAATGCCTCTCTTATTTGGGTGGAGAAAGTGCCATACATCAGAGATGCCATAGTTGGAGAGGAAGGACTGAATTAATGAGGCAGATTTGCTTAATACTCTGGGAATAGGAGACGATCGATCCAGCACTGGATCTAACCAAGAATTGAAATCTCCACCTAGTATGAGAGAGTATGAACTCAAATCAGGCAGCACAGCAAAAAACTGTTCTAAGAAGTCCACATCACCTGAGTTAGGAGCATATATGTTAGTCAACACTACCAGTGTGTTATACAATTTCCCTGAGACAATGACAAAACAGCCATTTGTATCTGAGTTGTGGAGCTCAAAGGGAACGTTTTGATTTATGAGAATTGAGACCCCCCCCCACCCAGCTTTAGCCTGAAAAGTGGAGTGAAAGTGCTTCCCTGCCCATCGTGACACAAGACAGGAATTATCAGAACTGCGAAAGTGTGTTTCTTGTGGAAATGCAATTGCTATGTTAAACTGTTTGAGATGTGAGAAAACCTTCCTTCTTTTAACAGGATGATTCAGCCCCTTGACATTCCAGCTCACAAAATTTAATGGACTTACCATTCTCCTTTAAAAAGGATACAGGTTGATAGGCATAAGCAGTGTCATGTTTTCGGGTGTCAGCTCTAAGGCAAAAGTGTAATACAAAGAGAAACAGGGCACAAGTAAATCCTGTATAACAAGGACTTCTAAGGGTTCTTAAAACAAAACTGGCATTGGAGTACCCTCCTCCAACCACTCAATCAACAAGACAGCTGCCAGAGAACCTAGCACCAAGTTCTTAAGAACAATAGTCATCCAGCAGTACAACTTGCTGTCACTCGTAGCATCATCTTCAACTCCGTTGTTGTTACTTAAAGGAAATAGTAAGCATTCAACACTCCTAAACTGACAATGTGCTTAGTGAGAGATAAAACAATTCCCCCATGGTTTATTAGACACGGCTCTAAAAACTGAATCATAAAATGGAAATACAAACTGATATTTGAAAAAAAATAGACAGACTTTACCCAGTGCTCTTCCCACGGAAGGTTGTAGAGGTCACTGAATTGGAGGTAAAAAGAAATACTGTCTCTCTCTATCTCTCTAGAGAGCAGACTGAATGAGTATTATTCCACCTATCATGGTTGTCAGTACCTAACACGATCAAGTCAGACCAGACCTTGCTATCCAAGCACTGCAAACGTTACCTGGCAGAGGGTATGGGAAAAAAGTATGTTATGAAGAATCCAGTGTAGTGGGGAGGCTGTTGATGTATTTCCATGCCTCATCTACCCAGTGTAGCCACTTCTTTTCACCACTGGGAAGTGTAATGCAGAGCCCTGCAGGGTATAGAAGGGAAGGCCTGAATCCTCCGTTGTATAGCTCCAGCATTACTTCTCTATACTCGGCTCGCAGGCTCAAAACTTCGGGGGAATAGTCCTCCACAACCCGAATCTGCTGGCCACGGTATTCTGACTTCCCTGTCTGCTGGGCCTCCCTAACCAGGTGATCTTTAATCTGGTAGCGGTGGAGTCGAAGGATGTCCTGGGGCTGGTTTAGCTGCAAGTGAACGGTGGGCTCCATCAATCTCTGGTGGGGGTGGGAGCGTCTCCTTCCCAAAGCTCTCACAAAGCAGACTGGAAAAAAAATCAGTAGGACACCTGCCTTCAATTGATTCGGGCAGGCCCAGGATGCGTAGGTTCTGCCTTCTGCTCCGGCCCTCCAGGTCAGTAACTTTAGCCATGAGCTTGGTATTGTTTTCACATAAGCTGGAGTAGATGTTTCCCAGCTCACTGGCGTGCTGGCTCAGGTTGTCCATAGCAAGCTCGTGAGAGGGTAAGCGATGGCCATGGTCCTTCACTTTGCATTGGATTTGATCAAGTTTCATTTCTAGCAGGCTGAAAGAAGATTTAAATTCGGCCGCTAATGCCACGTGGTATTGATCTAGTAGTGTGGAGATGGCCTCTACTGTCAGGCCAGCCGCCAAATCATCTTTTCTCCTGGATTTAGTACTCTTTGAGGTCAATGGAGCGAGTAACTTCGCAGGCAGGGTGAAGGGCAAAAAAGTCCAACAATTTGGTATGAGAAAAGGGGGAAGAAGGAGTGCGAAAATAGAAAGTAGGATGGAGTGCGTGTTCTTCGCAACTACTTCATTTGCTTGCCAACCAGAAGTCCCTCCTTCCACATTTCAGCAAAAACCTGATGTTCCTTCCCCTGTGATGCCTCAGTCGACAACACCTGCCTAGAATTCGTTGTCCACAGATCTGTGCAAGGCTGCACCCAGAAGGTGCCATTTTCCAAGTCAAGGAGAATGTCAGAAAATGGCTGATCGGTGAGCTCCTGGAGCGGGAACTCATCCGCAGAGAGAAACCACAGTTTTGATCAGATCAGGAATCTCAATAGAACCCCAGCCACCTTGAAAAGGAAAAAAAAAGAATTTAAAGAGAGGAATTTAAGCAGTTTCTGCAGATAAGTTTTGAAGAGGCAGCGATTTGGTGCCATCTTAACTCTGCCCAATCAGATGCCAAACCTGAAGCATTCTGGTCAATATTGCATGTAGGCGAAAGGCTGACTGTCAACTTTGGTCATTTAGCACACATAGTGTGAACATTATGGGGGCTGATTGATTCCACATGACAAGCAGCAGCAAAGCATTAATGCCTCATGCATTCCACATCATGCTTACAGATGCCTACTGTGCCACAAATTATCCTCAACCACATTTAGGTGGAAACTGTTGTAGGTAATATTCCCATCTACTTTCAGTATGTAGAAAATCATCTGATCTCAGATCACCTCTGCTCAACTACATGTCAGTCGTGCAGCAGACACTATATGTTCAATACACAAAGAAGATCAAGAGTTTAGAAGAAAGGACCACCATGGGTCATCTGATTGGCATAACTGAAAGGGACAATCAAATTACTTGTAGCCTTGTTGCTAACAGATTTAGTGTTGGTGTATTTTCAGTGATACTTTTGAAGCCTACAGGCAGAAGAAAACGTGGAACCTTTCATTTCTAGGATTATTCTTTCTGTCTGTCATTTTCATGGTAAATAAGCAAATGGAACCACATGAGAAAAGAGGCATTTAAATGTTTCTACCAGCCTTCCAAAAGATTTGTTGACGTGCCCCTGTCGAGGACACTCATAACTCTAAAATCATCCAACAGAGATCTATGTAAAGCAGGATATCTCGTCGTCGTCTCCATTTCAAGTTTCTTAATTTAGAGAATTTGTGATCAAAAGGATTATGTGATCCTTAAACATCCTACATCAGTTGAATCAACAATCTGGTTTTACCTCCCTTCTTTCAGTGGACTGGTGATCACAACATCATGTTTTTTTCCTTTGTGGAGACTTACTTGTTTGCCATATGGCTACAGGAGGTCATAAAGGTAGTTAGGGTCTGAAGTGGTTGAGATCTTGGCTTGCTTGCCAGCATGTAGCAAATGTAAGATGACAATAAATTTATGCAACAGCTAAAACTGAGAAGATTGCTCCCTGGTGCCCCGGAGTCAAAGTTTTTTGAGAGATCTCTGGATGTTGATGCTGTTCCCTGCTTTTCTCTTGAGTAGATACATGGAGAAGGTCATGCCCACTCTCCCAACATAGATGGAATCTTCTCTGTAGTTTGAAGAGTACCTTGCTCCCCTGTTGAAGCAAGCAATTGAGGAGGATATCGGCTATCGTTTGCCCTGTCATAGGAAGCAGGTGTCCCCTCTGTAGTTACCATAATTAATTCTTTTTCATTTCTTGAAGATTGCCGCAATTGCAGCATCATCTGCTGTGTCTTTCATCCTCCCAGACAAAGGAGTGAACTCGTAACTGAAGTTCCTTTCCACTACATTACACTGTGGATACCTCCTAAAGATCCCTTGAATGCAATATCACACTGGGCAGACGGCACCTGCACCATCCTTTCCTCCTGCTTTTGTTGGAAACCTTTTGCGGCCAGTGATTTGTCACTTTCAAACCCGATCCCCAGGCCAGCTACTGCTTACAGTCTCAATGAATGGTGCTGAGTAACCATCACAGAATCACCAAACTCCTGAGGGACCTCAGTGAATTGAGCAGCATGTGTTGGGGGAAAGGAATTGTCGACATTGCAGCTCAAAAGCCTGCATGAGTCCCTCTAGCAGATAGTATGCTGCACCAGGTTCCAGCATTTGCAATCTCTTTTGTCCGCATTTGAATCACCACAGCCACCTTCATTCGACAACTTGCACAGATTTAGCAGGCCAAGCAGAAACTGTAGAGATAGAAAGTTAACACTTCCGGTTGACAGCCTTTTAGTGACTTACACCACTGAGCTAGGCCATGAAACTCTTCCAATATAAGAGGGGAAAAGAAACTCTGCAGGTGCTCATAATCTGAGATAAAGCAGATAATGCAGGAAAAAAATCGGCAGGCCAGATCGCATCTGTGGAACAAGGAACGGACAACGTTTTGGGTTAATGATCATTTAAAAGGTTGAAGACCTGAATTTCAACAGCAGCCGGTCTTCAGGCCCGAACGTGGATTGTAGATTGAAATTAAAAGAGAGCCCTGAACAATGGTCTTCCTGGAGCTGCATTTAGGGGGTTGACTGCAAAGAGAGAAACATTCCACTTGATTGCAAAAGCCTGCACGTGCATGAAGGTGACCCAGAGCTGGTTGGAATTAACATACATTTTGGGTGTCTGGAGTCTGGGTGTCTGGAGTCTGGGTGTGAAGACAAAGGTGTCTGAAAATCAGATGTAATTCAAAGGAAGCATTCTAGATACATTGTAACTATAGAATTGTCCTGCTGTTAGCTTTGATCTCTAGCATATAAAAAATGTCATGTAATATTGCGTCAGGGAGGCCTCTTCTTCCAAGATTGTCTTGAATGCTGAATAAAGGCTTCTATATTGACTAGTTTCAGTGTCTTTCCAAGGACCTGCTCATAGACACTGTATTCAGATCTGATGAATATTGAACATATTGGACCTGTTTCTCTTTCCACAGATACTAACTGATTTGCTGTCATTTTCCAATATGTTCTGCTTTTATTCCCCTCTAAGAAGTGCAAGTTGTCTTTAATCAAGGCAAGCTACTTTATCGTAATCCGGGTCCCTAACAAAATTGTCCTTAAGCATTCAACAGCATGGTTAATACTGGCTGCTTGCTGAGCTGACAATAATGAGCAGCCAGCACACATTTCATGCACAGACTGCACTAGTTTAAATGGGTACAAGTTAATTTCACATTACGATCCTGGCACCATTATCCGGCACTATCCAATTTACCTTGTACTTTGATTTTCTGTCACTTGCTCGATCAAATCCCTTGAAAGTCATTGAAAAGCACCTATACACTTAATTTATGCCCAAGTGGAAAAAACACTTCTACAATCTGCTGATCTTGACTAATCGGCACATGAAAGGCATCAACATGCGTGAAGTTGAAATGGCGCAGTGACAATGCAAAGTAACATACACAAAATGCTGAAGGAACTTAGCAAGTCAGGCAGCATTAATGGAAATGAATATACAGCTGAGACCCTTCTTTAGGACAGGAGAGGAAGGGGAAGCATGCCAGAATAAAAAAGGTAGGTGGAGGGGAAGGAGGGTAACTGGAAGGTAATTGATGAAGCCAATGGATAGGAAAGATGAAGCTACACAGACAGAATATAAGGTGTTGTTCCTTCACCCTGGGGTTGGCCTCATCTTGTGCCAACATATGGCCCACGGACTGACATGACTGAATGGGAATAGGAATTAGAATAAGAATCGGATTGAAAATGTTTGTCTACCAACCCCCACTCCCATTCCAATATGTTAATCCATGATTGTGCCAAGATGAGGCCGCCCTCAGGGTGGAGGAACAATACCTTATATTCTTTCTGGTAGCTACTAACCTAATGGCATGAATATTGATTTCTCTATCCATTTTAAAAATAATTCCCTCCCCTTCCCCCCACTCTGGCCTCTTTCCCTTTCTACTATTGTCCACTTTCCTCTCCTGTCAGATTCTTAATTCTCTAGCTCTTTATCTTTCCTACCCACTTGGCTTCACCTAATCCTAGCTATCCACCCTCCCATCCCTCCACCTTTTTATTCTGGCATGTTCTCCCTTCCTTTCCATTCCTGAAGAAGGGTTTTAGTCTGAAGTACCGACTGTTTACTCTTTCCCATAGTTGCTGCCTGACCTGCTGAGTTCCCTAAGCATTTGTGTGCATTGCTTTGTATTTCCAATATCTGCAGACTTTCTTGTGTCAGTGACAATGCTATGCCAAAATCCTTGAATGAATTTGTAAAATTTGTAAAAAGAATGCAGTTAATTTTATATCACTTTCATTTGTATCCAATACGTTTCTCAAGAAACACAGTTACATAGCAGAACCTGCATGTAGGAAAAAGGCTATTTAACTAAATGTGAACATTCTGTGTGGGACGTCTCATTAAATTTTGTTATTTGACATGCAGAGAAGTGAGAAATAACATGCACTACACGATTTGACATCAGTTATAGAAAATTCATTCATGCATACCTGACTGAGAGAAGACCATCATAAGACAAATGAATCCTGCTTCTTCGCTGCTTCCTTGCTGGGAAGTTGTGTACTTCTTGACAATTGTAGGTGATTTTGAAATTGAATTCTCAACAGCCCATTTCAACCCTCTTCAATATAGATGTTATTTGAACTGTTTCTACTAATGCCTGTTCAATTCATGCCTGGTCTGTTCCCACTTCATCCCATTTAAAGTTCTCACCTGATTCTCAAGTCGTGTCCATCTTTAATGCCCAAATGAATTCATGAGTAACCAGATGAAATGTCCTGTCATCATTTAAACGCATCCTCACAATGCAATGATGAATGGCTTCGAGGCTGTGGCCCACTTTTGTGAACTTCAGTTCTGAATGTTATTTGCTTACTTTTATTGTTTGTACAATTTGTGCTTTTTAATTACTCATTGGGTGTTTTACGTTCCTTTTTTTAATGTGTTCTATCGTGTTTCTTTGTTTTGTGGCTGCCTGCCTGTTTACCTACACCAACAAAATTCTAGCTAATTCCTTTATGCACCATATGTGCACAACAGAATATTAATGCAAAAGAGTCAAAGTCACATTCAAACCTTCATTTTAAGCATATGTGTAGACCCTCTGCCCATCACTTAGCTAATTGATTTCTGATGGATATCACTGCTCTTTATATAGTGCTGTCTATTTTATGGGGAGTGTGTGGCATATTATTTGGTTTATCAGAGGGTTTAGAATTGAAATAGACTTCTCGTGCATTGTGAATCATTCAGACCGGTAGTTTCAATTTACAGTCTGTTAATGCAAGTCAGAAGTTAATGACACGATGGCCCAGATCATTAAAGGTATGCTAATTCTGGAGATGCATCTGGCTAATGGCAAAGCCGTAACTCGCTCCTTTTTCACATTGTACATAGATTCCCGTGGTTTTGGGGGGTGGCAGGGATGGTTAGCACCATGGTTAACTTATTACATTATTGGACAAGTATCCAAAGACCTGAGCAGTTGTTCTGGAAATCGGTTCACATTTCACCATGGGTGCTGAGGAATTTAAATTCAGGTAATAAAGTAAATGTACAGTGATATGCTTGTGACCATGAAGCTATGCGTGAACTGAATTCCTTGGGATTTCCTTGGGTAGCTTTGATATATCATTAGACCATAATACATTCGAGCAGAATTAGGCTATATGGCTCATTGAATCTGCTCCACCAATTGATTGTGGCTGATTTATTTTCCATCCTATTAAGTCATTTAGACAGGACATAAATGTGGACTGAGTTGTACCCTTATCCAATGGCTAAATATAAGAAATGTTACAAGATCAACCAGAACAGGGTAATTACAGAAACTGGTGAATATGCACTGAAGTGATATTGCCTATCAAGCATCAGTTTAGAAATAGCAGCTAAGTGGCAACTAAGTTGTTTAGTAGTTAAACAAACAGGGTAGTTCTGATCTGCTAAACAGGGACAACGTTGAAAAAGAACTAAACTGCCTTGACATGCATTTGTGTTGCTGCTGTAGTTTCCTTTCTTGAATGATACAGACTCAGTTTTGCAGGAAATATTGCAGAGTTAAGACATGTAAAGTAATACCTGTATTTGTATTTCATACCTTCACATTTGTTCGAGTTTCTTTGTTTAGTATTTGCCAAATGTTGTCTCTATTTAGCAGATAATAAAGACTAGATTTATATGTCACATGCACATTGCAACGTACAGTGAAATGCATCATTTGCGTCATATCAAATCAGTGAGGGCTACGATGTTTGGCAGGCTTTTGCTGCCGACACAGCATGTCCAGAACTCACCTACCCTAACCATGCATCTTTGGAATGTTGGAGGAAATTGGAGCACCTCAAGGAAACCCACATGGTCATGGGGAGAATGTGCAAACTCTTTACAGACAAGGGTGAGAACGAAATATCAATCTTATAGCTAGCATTGTAAAAAGTTGTGCTAACCATTATGCTACAGTGCCACTATGTTTAAATACTAGAAAAAAACTGTTACTTAAGTGGCATTTAAAATAAAAAAAGCTAAAACTGTTGCTAAATAGTCAATCTCTGAAGTGTAGTCATAAAAGTGGGAACCAGTTTGGATACAATAAAAATAGCCATCTATATGGTGCTGGCCATTGGAGTCAAGGAGGGTTATAAAATATCAAGACGTACAAAAAAGCTGGATGAACTCAGCAGGTCGAGCAGCATCCGTTGAAAGAAACAGTCAGCGTTTCGGGTCGAGACCCTTCGTCAAGTCTGGTACAACAGAAAAGAACCTAATTTATCCAGAAAATGTTTGGCGTAAAGAATGGTCATAAATACAGCAACTTCTCCCAATGAAAGCAAAATAATTTTACTAGAGGTTGGCCTTGGTATTGATTTACTATTGTCACTTGTTCCATGATACAGTGAAAAGTTTGCCTTGCTTACTGTTTATAGAGATCAAATCATTACACAGTGCATTCAATGAGTGGAAGTGTCACAACGTTTGGATGTGGCTCAAGTGTGGAGTGACAGACATTGAAGGGGGTTGATAGCTCACAGACTTTAATGCAAACCAAGTTAGAGGGGAAAAAAAAACAATAAATGCTAGGCCAAAACAGGGCTGTTAACTAAAACTCTCAAATAGAAAATGAAGCCAACACTGCAGTTCAAAGGAATAACTAAATGTAAAGCGAATACCGCTAGTCTTCAGAATCAGTTGACTCGACAGTTCAATTTCTCAAGCCAGGCCGAATGCAAGCAGGCAGCAAAATGTCGCTCTGCTTTGCTCAAGTTTCGTCGGCACCATGACAAAAAGAATGGAATTAAATACCATCAAAATGGTATGTGGGTGGAGCTGTAGGTTGTTGAGGTTACAAGAGGATATAGACAGGCTGCAGAGTTGGGCAGAAAAATGGCAGATGGAGTTCAATCCAGACAAGTGTGAGGTGATGCATTTTGGAAGGACAAACCAGAAGACTGAGTACAGGATTAATGGTCAGTTACTTAAGAGTGTAGGTGAACAAAGGGACCTTGGGGTTCAAATCCATACATCCCTCAAGGTTGTTGCGCAGGTTGATAGGGTAGTTAAGAAGGCCTATGGGATGCTAGGCTTCATTAACAGGGGGATTGAGTTCAAGAGTAGAGTGCTCATGTTGCATCTGTACAAATCACTGGTGGGACCACACTTAGAGTATTCTGGTCAACTCATTATAGGAAGGATGTGAAAGCTATGGAGAGGGTGCAGAGGAGATTTACCAGGATGTTGTCTGGTTTGGAGAACAAGTCATATGAAGCAAGGTTAGCAGAGCTGGGACTTTTCTCTTCGGAGCGTAGAAGAATGAGAGGGGACTTGATAGAGGTCTACAAGATTATGAGAGGCATAGGTAGGGTGGATAGTCAGTGCCTGCTTCCCAGGGCCCCAGTAGCAAACATCAGAGGGCATATGTACAAAATTAAGGGAGGGAAGTTTAGGGGAGACATCAGGGGTAAGTTTTTTACACAGAGTGTTGTGAGTGCCTGGAATGACTTGCCAGGGATGGTGATAGAGGCTAAAACATTAGGGGTATTTACGAGCCTCCTGGAAAGGCACATGGATGAAATAAAAATGGAGGGTTATGGGGTAGTGTGGGTTTAGTACTTTTTTTTAAGGATTATATGGGTCGGCACAACATGGAGGACTGAAGGGCCTGTACTGAGCTGTAGCGTTCTATGGCTCTAAAATGAAATAATAATTAGCTGACACGTGCATATTCACGAGCGCAATTCCCATACCTGCTGTGCTGCCGAATCTGTGGATGGACAAAGGGTGCTTCAGCAATATAGCTAGCACTCTGAACAACAGCGAATTGAGCCAATTGTCTGCAAGTAATATTGTCTCAATATATATAACCTCAAAATGCAAGGTGTTATTGTCACCAGTACAGAAATAGTCCAAACAGTTAAGATAATGTATTGTATTAAGCTTATAAATATTTTATATTTATGATGGTTTATCAGCTAAGCATTTGTTCCAGAAAGCAAGTTTTGATAATATCATAAGCCTTTTATAACTACCTAATCCACCTTAGTAACGGGAATTCAGTTAACATGAAGTCTTTGAACATTACCTTTCCACTGATGTTGCCTAACCTACTGAGTGTTTGTAGAATTTCTTTTATTTGAACATGAACTTTCCACTGATGCTGCCTAACCTGCTGCGTACATGTAGGGTTTCTTCTACTTTTATCACAGAATGAAATAGCTGGGGATAAGTAATGAATTCAGCTGGAACAGTTTCACCTGAAATACTATGAAGCCAAAGAAAGAGCTAGGCAGCAGTAACATTGAAGCAGTCAGGGTAATCTGGATTAATATGCTGTGCAGTAGGGTGCATTTCTGGAGGGAGAAAGGATGAAACAATATTGAGTGAAGGTAAAGAATTAGGTTGACCTATGAACAAGTACTGGCTGGTGTGGGCTAATTGGCTTTATAAAAGAAATGTTTCTTTACACAGTAAAATCCTGGGGTACCTTGAGTTGGATTGAGGAGACTAATAGATTTTACGAGCTCAGCATTTAACAACCTTTTACTGAGTGTCGGCAAATGATAGGCTTCCCTTAATTATTTAAGACTAGCTTGAAGTGTACATGAACTGGGGCACACCAATGAACATTGGCAATAAACTCCCAGAGGGAAAAATGAACCAAATATTGACAGTAAGCTTGGATTTGAAGAAAAGCATGCAATACAAGTATTTGTTAACTTACTTCCATTTGCACGTAGTGATTTACAAAGATTTGGGATCTACATGATTACTACATGTTACATTTAACCTCAACCTCGAAAACCATACTTTCACCTCAAACTTATTGTTCTACCTTTATTCTTTAGAAATGTTGAATGCTCATGATTTTACATAGCATATTACACCAACACACCAGAGCAAATTCCTAATACATTTTCATGTATATGGCGAATAATTATGCAAAATTATTTTCAAAGTCAAGAATATTTGATTGCCTTCAATTCACACTAAATTAGTGACACAGTGATTTTTAAAACTTATTTAAAATCTTCTGAAAATAATGAAGGTTCTTTCTATTGTGCAATTCATTGAGAAGTAATGCAGGTTATAGCTTCATTATCTCCCTGGCAGAAGTCTCTCATTACCATCACAGAGCTTCCTGGTGCTGTTTATTCTTGCCCCAAGACTTCAACCTCTCCATAATCGAACAACATATTGCTATATCACAAAGCTGGCAGATGGTCGGTGTCTCATTGGAACCTAAGACAGGCTTGTTTTTTTGTGTGTCTGTTTGATTTCTAGCCAACTAATGACAGCACATGTCAATATTCAAAACAGTCAGTAATGCAGCTGTAGAGTGTCTTCAGTTGTTTTGTGTGCAGATAACAGTGTGAATTTAGATTTGGCTTTAACATGAAGATTGATTGTAAAGCTTCTCATATAGTCAAAATGATAGGGGCCACATGATAAATACCAACTATCACACTCTTCATGCTCTCTTATTCTCTTTTATTTTTGATTTCCAGCAACTGCTGTGCGGTGTCCTTCATTTCCAGCATGCTATTCTCTCTCACTCTCTCTAAACTGCCTTCTTTACCTTCCTCTACTTACATTCCCCTGGGCAGATATGATACGATGGTCCAGCATTTACTTTCCATTCTTAGAAGACAATTATGTCACCTGGATAACTTTGGCTTCTGCTGTTTAAATCACAACTTAAAACCCTCAACATCTCACTTCTGATCATTGATGGATGACTATAAGCTGACCTGGTGTCAGGCCAGATGATTACACCATCTGGAGCTGAGGGCTTGTACTTTGAAGTTGCTACTTATGGGGCACTGTCTGTAAGGCAGTGTTGGGATGAGCACTGGGACAAGAAAGCACCTTTTGATTCTACGACCATTTAAACTCTACCATGCTCATAAGTCCATTAGATTCTGTGTCTGCTATGACCCAGACCATTCTGTTGCCACTAAAGTCTCCAAGTACATACTATGACATGTGATCAAGAAGTACAAAACACTGTCAACAGTGTGTTTCCCAGTTGTTCTCTCTGCTTCTTGGGAGCTGCAGTAAGCTCCTGGGTGACGCCAGCCTAGCTCTGAGTGTTCTCCTCTACACTGGAGAAACCAAACACAGATTAGCTAACTGCTTTGCATGACATCTACTTTCAGTCTGCGAGGATGAGCCTGTGTTTTCAGCTGTCTGTCACTTTTATTCTCCACCCCACTCTCATTCTGACCTCTCTGCCTTTGACCTCTCCACAGTGAAATCAAAGCCAGATACAATCTGAGCATCTCACTTTCTCCTTCTCCATGGACAACTTAAACAGTTCAGTATGGACGAACTAGGCCAAAGGCCTGTTTGTGTGCTGTACTTTTCTATGATGGATGACTCTCTGGAATGCTGCAGCCCTCAGTGTTACACTGAGTTCAACGATTTTAGGTAAAAACAGCCATTTCAGCTTGTACCAGAGCTAGTAGTACGATGACTTGAGTCGAAAATGATGTTCTCCAAAGAGACTGTCTATTGGTGGGTCCTCAGCTGGCTGTAGAGGCTGATCCAGCAACCACATAACCAACATGTCAGGGTGGATTCCGTGAATGGAGAACGTCTGTGAGTAACTTTGCTTAACGTGGGGAGGTGTTGCTTGGGCAGCCATCACAGATCGGGGTCTGGGTCTGGGGGCATGGCATGTAAGATGACTGGGGACCCCTTACAGGTGTAGTCTTCCCCTGTGTTTTCTGTCATTGTGATGTGTTATCATCTTCCACCAACACCACCATTGAATTCCTGGTTAGATTGCTGTTTGTCTGGAACGTTCTTGAACCTAGCTGCATGGGTGACACTACCGGGTGCTAAGTGCCAGATGGGTAAATTCTGGATGCCATTGCTCTTGGGATCTTAGGAACTCACAAGCCTCTCCATCACAAAAAGGTGACGATCTTTGGAAAACACACACAAAATGCTGGAGGAACTGTTCCACATAGCCAACAAACAGGTAGGCATAGCTGGGACCCATTGTGGGACAGTCACCAGTGTCGGCTTGGAACATAGATTGTTCCACGTCGCCGACAAATAGGATGGCATAGCTGAGACCTATGTCTGCCTGTTTGTTGGCTACGTGGAATAGTCTATGTTCCAAGCCTGCACTGGTTACTGTCTGAAGCACCATCAATAACTCTCTGAGACGTGAGACGAAATATAAGCTTTTATTGGCTGGAAAAAAGAACAAGCAGCAATTGACCACCACACTGCATCCTGGAGACTGAGGCCAGGGCGGTGTCCCCAAATGCCTTTATACCGGGGTCCGTGGGAGGAGCCATGGTCAATGGGAGGAGCCACAGGAGCAGTCAGCGGTGGGGGGGGGGGGGGGGCGTGTCCAGACAGGTATATATAGTTCACCACACTGTCCCGCACTTTTCCTACACTACATCGATGACTGCATTGGTGCTGCTTCCTGCACCCATTCTGAACTCGTCAACTTCATCCACTTTGCCTCCAACTTCCACCCTGTCCTCAAATTCACCTGGTCCATTTCTGACACCTCCCTACCCTTTCTCAATCTCACTGTCTCTATCTCTGGAGACAGCTTATCCACTGATGTCTATTACAAACCCATGGAATTGCACAACTACCTGGACGACTCCTCATCCCACCCTACTACTCGTAAAAATGCCATCGCCTTTTCTCAATTCCTACATCTCCACCACCTCTGCTCTCACAATGAGGCCTTTCATTCTGAAATGAAGGCGATGTCCTTGTTTTTCAAAGAAAGGGGCTTCCATTCCTCCACCATCAACGTGCCCTCAACTGCATCTCTTCCATTTTATGCAAGTCTCCTGCCACCCTACCAGGGATAGGGTTCCTCTTGTCCTCACCTACCCCCCCCCCCCACCCCACCAGACTCCGCATCCAGCACATAATTTTCTGAAACTTCTGTCACCTCCAATGGGATCCCACCACCAAGTACATCTTTCCCTCCCGCTCCCTTTCTGCTTTCCACAGGAATTGCTTCCTATGTGACTCTCTTAACCATTCATCCTTTCCCATTGATCTCCCTCCTGGCACTTATCCTTGCAAGTGGAAGAAGTGCTACACCTGCCCCTACACCTCCTCCCTCACTATCATCCAGGGCCCTAAACTGTCCTTCACCTGTGAATCTGTTGGGGTCATGTACTGTGTTTGGTGCTCCTGGAGTGGCCTACTGTACATTGATTGGGAGACCGCTTCGCTGAGGATCCGCACTCTGTCCAACAGGAACAAGCTGGATCTCCTGGTGGCCACCCATTTTAATTCCACTTCCCATTCTCATTTCGATGTGTCCATCCCAGGCCTCTCCACCTGCCCAGTAAAAGCCAAGTGCTCACCAGTAGGATGAGGAGTACTGATGAGTGTGACCACTGTCCGGCCCTCCTCGACGCCACTCACTCTCATACCTGCTTCTCTGGAGTGAGGTGTCCAATGACAAGCAGTCTCCATCTTGGTCGATTCTGGTGTAGAGGGGTGTTTCAGTGATTCCAGCTTGGCTGCCCAGTGGTGATTACCCATGTCTGCTCTCCAGTCACCATTGGTGGCCAACGCCTTGAACGGTCAGAGACTGGCTAGCATCACACATATCACGGCCTCGGTGAGTCTCAGTTTACCCGGCAACCATCATGAACAGTTAACCCTTTATGTTATTAACTTCTCCTCAAGCTCCCGTTGTCCTGGGCCATCCCTGGTTAGTCAGACACAACCCCTCACATTGACTGTCTCAGTCGCAAGATTGTAGGCTGGATGGAGCCCATTCTGTCCCTCCCACTGCCTCTGCCATGCTCAGATCCCCTTGCCTCCAAGTCCAGATCCCCTCCAGACCTTAGTGCCATCCCTCCTGAGTACAGGGACCTCAAGGCTGTGTTCAGCAAGTCCCGGGCCATTTCCCTGCTGCCTTATCGTCCACATGATTGCGCCATTGACCTCTTTCCTGGCACATCTCATCCAAGGGGCCACCTGTATTCCCTGTCCTTACCTGAAACAGAAGCCAGGAGTAAGTACATTCAAGAGTCTCTGGCTGCAGGCATCATCAGGCCGCCTTCCTCCCCTGCTGGTCTGGTTTTTTCTTTGTTGAAAAGAAGGACAGATCCTTACATTCATGCATTGATCACCGGAGACTGTATGAAGTCACTGTTAAGAACCGTTACTCTCCTTTGCTCATGCCCTTGGCATTTGAACTACTGCAAGGAGCCTCAGTTTTAATCAAGCTTGACCTCTGTCTTGTCCACATCCGTGAAGGGGACGAGTGGAAGACGGCCTTCAACGCCACCTCAGGCCATGGCGAGAATCTGATCGTGCCATTCGGTCTCACCAGCGCCCCCGCTGTCTTTCAAGTCCTGGTAAATGACATTCTTCGGGATGTGCTGAACCAATTTGTTTTTGTGTATCTCGATGACATTTTGATTTTTTAAAAAGTTTTCTTGCTGAACACACAGGTCACGTCCGTAGAGTTCTCCTGCATCTACTGAAGAACTAGCTCTTTGTTTCATCACAATACCATCTCCTTCCTAGGGTATGTAATTTCTGGTGGGTCCATTCAGATGGACCAACAGAATATCAAGGCTGTGGTCAAACGTGCCCAACCTTTGACTTGCCGGAATTGCAATGCTTCTTGGTCTTTGCTAACTTCTGTCACCACATCATCAGAAATTACAGTACACTGGCTGCACCATTCACTGCTCTTACCTCATCTGCTGTCAAATTCTCCTGGTCCGCTGCTCTGAAAAAACATTCTCTGACCTGATGGAACGTTTCACCTCTGCCCCCATCCTGATTCAAGCCGACACTGACCGGCAGTTCATTGTGGAGGTGGATATGTCTGACATTGGTGTAGGAGTTGTTCTCTCTCAGCGCTCAGCCAAGGATGAGAAGGTACACCCCGTGCCGCCTTCTCTCACCACCTCACTCTCACGGAGTGGAATTACGATGTCAGAATCTGGGAGCTGCTGGCTGTGAAGTAGCTCTGGAGGAGTGGAGGCATCGGCTGGAGGGAGCTGAGGTGCCATTCTTAGTCTGGACTGATCACAGGAATCTGTAACATATCCGTACGGCCAAGCTTCTCCACTCCCGCTCGTTGGTTCCTGTTTTTCTCAAGATTCAATTTTACTCTGTCCTTCTGCCTCTGTTCCCAGAATGGAAAACCTGATGCCCTCTCCTGAAGATTTCCCTCCTCTGAGACCCCTGACATCCCTGATGTCAACATCCCTGCTCACTGTCTTGTGGGTGCAGTGCAATGGGACATTGAAACCATGGAGTAAGCTGCTCAACTGGGCAAGGCAGCCCCTAGTCAATGCCCCACTAACCGTTGTTCCCAGCTCTGTCCACTCACAGGTATTGCAGTGGGCTCATCCTTCCCCGTTACCTTGTCACCCTGGAACCAAGCGTACGTAGGCCTTCATCAGTCGATGGTTCTGGTGGCCCTCCTTGGGAGATGACATCCTCAACTTCATCTTGGCCTGCTCGGTCTGTGCTCAAGGCAAGAACTCTAACTGGTCACCTGCTGGTCTGTTACAACCCTTTTCTATCCCCAGGAAATCCTGGTGCCACATTGCCCTGGTTTTGTCACTGGTCTTCCCCCATCAGACGGTAACACCACCATTCTCACAGTAGTTGATCATTTCTCCAAGTCTGTACATTTCACTCCTTTACCTAACCTCCTCTCTGCCAAAGAAACAGCCAAATTACTAGTACCTCATGTTTTAAAATTACATTGTTTACCTACAGATGTTGTGTCAGACAGGGTCTCTCAATTCACATCCAACTTGTGGAGGGCATTCTGTAATCTTCTGGGTGCCCCTGAGACTGTCTTCAGGATTCCACCCACAGACCAATGGCCAGACCGAGCGGGACAACCCATGGCTAGAGACAGTATTGCGGTGTCTGGTCTCCCTGAACCCCTCTGCATGGAGTCAGCAGCTACCCTGGGGTGAGTACACCATAAACTCTCATCCATCCTCATCCACCGGTTTGTCCCCCTTCGAGTGCTGCCTTGGCTATCAACCTCCACTTTTTCCAGCTCAGGAGGAGGTTGGTGTTCCATCTGCTGAGGCATTCATCCGCCGTTGTCAGCAGATGTGGAGGCACACTCGCTCTGTCCTTCTCCGTGCCTCTGCTAGGATCAAGCGTCAAGCTGACCGCCATCGCTCCAAGGCCCCACGTTACCGCCAGGGGCAGCGTGTGTGGCTTTCAACCCGAGACCTGCCCCTCAAGGTGAATTCACACAAGCTCACCCACCCCTCAGCTTCACTGGCCCCTTTCCCATTGCTAAAGTCATCAGCCCTACTGCCGTCCGTCTCAAACTCCTCTCCACTCTCCGCCACATGCATCCCACCTTCCATGTGTCCTGCATCAAGCCTTTCATGAGCCAACCACATATCATGTCCCCAAACACCACCCCCCCCCACAATGGCTCATCGATGGGTCTTCACGGTGTGTCAACTGCTGGACGTTCATTGTTGGGGCTGTGGCCTCCAGTACTTTGTGGATTGGGAGGGCTATGGTCCTGAGGAGAGGTGTTGTGTCCCCACCCGTAACTTCTCTCTCATCCCCAGCACCCAGCTCTAACTGCTGTGACGCCTCTGTAGAGAGGGGGGTTGTACTGTCAGTGGATGCGGACAAGATGGAGATCAAGCTTGGTAAAAACAGATGGGTGAGATCGTAAATGCATTCTTTGCATCTGCATTTACTTGCGAGCTGGATACAGATTCTGTAGAAGTGAGGTAAAGCATCAGCAACTTCATGGACAGTATCTCCGATGGAACTTTGTATTTTTGTGTTTTCCCCTCGTTGTCAGTCTGTGGTTTTGTATTGCTTGTGCTGTTGTCTGTTTTCATGCCCCATGTGTTCCTGTCTCCACTCCTGCGCTACTCCGGCCCCTGTATTACTGAGTACTCTGTCTCTCATCTGCTTCTCATTATTACCTGTATTTCTGCCATCTGTGTCTCATTGTGCTCCACCTATCTTCTGCCTTTGTTTATTGCTCAATGTATTTCAGTCCTGTGTTTACACGTGTTTCTTGCCAGATTGTGCCAGTAAATTTTCCTGAGCTTTTCTGGTATTTGTGTCTGTACCCTGTCCATCTAAATATTGACTCTGCTTATTTCCCGATTCTGGTTTTTGGATTTCTCTGGATGTTTTGATCTCTGTCTGAACTTTGACGCTGACTTTGTTTGCACCTCAGGATTTGTTACTCAATGAATATCACTGTGTGCATGTACTGGGTCTGCGATCGGATCCCTGCACCAGTGCCCTGACACTCAGATGAAATGGCATAAATAGACCCAGATTAAGGCCACAGTACAAGCCTAACTTTCTGTATAGGAACTATTTAATTTCTAAGCACATGCACTTTTATTGTGATAAAAAGTTTCTGAAGCTCAGCATGTAAAATATAATTTATCATATATCCACCAAAATAATAACTGTGTCAATTTACTCATGTGAAAATTGATTTCATGCATGATCACAAGCAACATGGTTTAATGTAAATGTGTCACCTGGTGCTGTCTTGCACTTAATTATTTATACTTCCTAATTACACAATACAAAATGATGGACATTGGCTTTGTGACATTCTCATTGCTGCAACGTCTCGGTTTCCTCTGTTTACTGTAAAATGGAAAATATATTTGTTATAGTCCATTTTTAAGACTCTGCTGCAACTAGCAAGCAGAAGAAATCACTTCCACAGTATAAAAATTGCCATTATGTAGTGATGTAATCTTTGGGATGGATCACACTCCTGACTAGCTGCCATGTGCCAGTGCTCTGCAGGTTTCTGTATCCAGCACCTTGGCTTCACAGCATCCCAACAGCTGGTGTAGCTTCCACAGCCACATTCACTTTAATGAGGTCACCCACCTTCATTAAACAGATACATGAAATTAAATGTTCTTTCCCTTATGTTCATCAGCATTCATGGGTTATAACTAAGTTACATAAGTTGAAAGGGGTTTTGAATCAGTTTGCTTTTAAATTCCATTAATCTTTGAAAGTAAAATATATGATTTTTCAATTTCAATTGGTGAAGACAGCTGGAGCCAAAGGGCTTATTTCAGTGCTCCACAACTATGTTGCTAAATGCTTCGTATCATCGGTGACATTTCGAAACAGTAGCTGAGACCTTCTGATACAGGCAGTCCAAAGAAAGGAACTCAGGTCCCATTCCAAGTGGTCAGTCACTGCTTGAAGAAGACCTGCATCACATTTGTAACTGAGCGGGATGTTGAAAGCCGATCTGGATATTGATTATAACTGAGTCAAAGCCACAGTGAAATGCAAGCACCCATAAGCTGCATGTGCACAGCTTTATCTATTTGTAGGGTGGATGCAGTAAACATATCAACACTCTTTTTTTGAAATATACAAGCCATCTAATATAGCAGTTTTACAGATAATTATTAATTGGAACTTATCAGGCAATTTTCTTCTTCCCCTTAAATATTGTGATTGGACAAAATCGTTGTCACAAAGCACATGCTGGTAAAATGAAATGCTTCCATCATAGGTACGTTGAAGATCTCTTGACAGAGGTTCAACAGCTGCTAGAAACAGGGTAAGAGTTTCTTTCACACTCCGTTTCTTTGTTGGGGAGGTGCCATGTGTGATTGAACACTGCAGGTATGAAATAGAAACTTCGATGTATGTATTCACACTGGATATGCAGCAAAGAAGCTCTTCAACTTGAATCAAAAGCAGAATCAGGTTTAATATCACCAGCATATGTCATGAAATTTGTTGTTATGTGGCAGCAGTACAATGCAACACGTAATAATAAAAACTGTGAATTACCATATGTATATGTATATGTGAAACATCCATGAGTATGTCAGGAAGATGGCCCCTAAGGATGACCTGCTCGAAGAATGTCTCAGACAATAGACAATAGACAATAGGTACAGAAGTAGACCATTCAACCCTTCGAGCCTGCACCAGACAATAGACAGGGTCATAGAACTGGAAATGGGTGAAGCAGAGCCAGAGGACCAGAGGCCATGGCAGGACCAGCCACTGCAAGGGATGTACACTGCCGGATGTCAGAGGAGACTGACGTAAGAAGGTCCTACCAATGGCTGGAAATGGCAGGGCTGAGGGACAGCACAGAGGCGCTGCTCAGGGCTGCACAAGAACAGGTGCTGAGCACAAAAGCAATAGAAGCGGGGTCTATCATACCACACTAGGCCCAAGATGCAGAGAGTGCAAAGAATCAGTTGAAACCATCCAGCACATAGTAGCAGGGTGCAAGATGTAGGCAGGGTCAGCATACACTGAATGGCACAACCAAGTTGAAGGAATTGTGTACAGGAGCATCTGCACTGAGTATGGATTGGATACTCCTAAGTCCAAATGAGAAACACCCAAGAAGGTAGTGGAGAATGAAAGAGCTATGTTCCTGTGGGACATCCAAATACAGACTGATCCTTCTTCTTCTTCTTGAAAGTCCATTGGGAACAACGATGACATCTGTGATGCCTCTGATGAGAGCGAAGCCTGCACTGGGAAGTGCAGATGGCCCTGTAGGTCAGGGATATTATGGCCGTTGAAGAGTTGGGTCGTCTCTCCCTGCGGTCCTGATGCTTTTGATGGAGGTCCTTCAGATGCTGTTCTTCACGTCTGATGGTGCCTTTGTAGACTGCCAAGCATCAGATGTTACAGTCTTTCTCGAAGGTCTCCCAACTAGTCACAGGGATATTGCATGCCTTCAAGAAAGCTTTAACACAGTCTTTAGAGTGTTTTGTTGGGCCTCCCTACTTTCTGTTGCCACGTGTCAGCTTGGAAAAGAATACCGTCTTTGGAAGGTGGTTGTCTTCCATCCAGACCACATGTCCAACCCATCGAAGATGAAGATGAGCCTTCATGATCAGTTCTGTGCCAGAACTCTCAGCCCTTCGTAGTACTTCTGTGGTGGGGACTCTGCCTTACCATGAGATGCCCATGATCATTGTAGGTGGATCTGGTCAAGCATCTTGATGTCCATGTTTCACAGCCATACCATAGAGAAGTTAGGACTGCTCTTTAGACTGCCATCCTGGTCTTCAGTGGAATGCCACGTTCTCCACACACGTGTCCATAGCCAGCCAAAGGATGCCCCAGCTTTTGCAAGTCTGTTTGAGACCTCTTGATCTAGACTGCAGGAGGAGGTGAGGCAGCTTCCCAAATGGGTGAAGGCTTCAATCTCAATTCGTGGTTCTGCGGGGTTGGTATGGGGTGCAGGTTGAAGTAGAACTTCGGTCTTCTGCAGGCTGATGGTTAGGCTGAATTTTCTTGCTGCCACAGTGAGGCAGTCAGCGAGCTCATGCAGGTCCCTTTCACTGTGTGTTGCGAGAGCACAGTCATCTGCAGAGGAAGTAAGGATTTGCCAAAGGCCTACGCAACTGATGGTATCACATGCTTTCATCAGGTCCACAAAGAGGATGTAGAGATTCTGGTTCTGTTCCTGGCACTTCTCTTGGATCTGTCTGACAGCAAACATCATGTCCACTGTCCTTCTGTTAGATCTGAAACCACTTTGGCTCTCTGAGGCATCGTCATACAGGCCATCATCTTCCCGGTTATGCTCAGGGGAGCTATGCCTCTGTGGTTGTCACAGGATGCCCTGTCCCCCTTGTTCTTGTACAGGATTTCCAAATACAGACTGATAAGCAGGTACTGGCCAACCAACCAGACAGAGTAAAACTGGACAAGGAACACAAGAAAGCAATAGTAAAAGATGTGGCAACCTTGAATGTCAATGACATCAGGAAGAAAGAATGTGAGAAGCTGGAGACATACTAGGGCTTGAAAGAGCAGATAGAAAAGATGTGGCAGTTTAAAGCCAAAGGTATTCCAATGGTGATAGGAGCACTTAGAGGTGTGACACCAAGACTGGGAGAGTGGCTCCTACAAATCCCAGGAACAACATCTGAGATCTTGGTCCAGAAGAGTGTGCTACGAGGAACATCAAGGTTACTGTGCCAAACCCTTAAGCTTTCAGACCTCTGAGGATCTGATATTGAGGGGAAAAATACACATATGCACCACTCACAAGACGTGAAAAAATAAATCTATGGTTAATTCAAAGAAGTAGTGCAACAAAAGTTGTGAGGTACTGTTCATGGGTTCAATGTCCATTCAGAAATCTGATGGCAGAGGGGAAGAAGCTGTTCCTGAAATGTTGAATGTGTGTCGCCAGGCTCCCCTCCTTGATGGCAACAATGGAAAGAGGGCATGTCCTGGGTGATAGAAAATGAGTCTCAAGACAGCACAGAGGGAAATATTTCAGAGGACCGGAGGTAGAAACTTTTTAGTATTCAGAATGAGCAGTGGTCGGCATATAGAAATCCAGAAGCTTTTATCATTCTTAACAATTTGACACAGCAAGAACAGTAACCATGCAATTTTAATATCACACATTTGAAGAATAAAACATGAATGCAGGGGCTCAGCAACCAAATAAAAAGCAGAGAGGATCCATTAGTCAAATCAGGAATGGGACTTAAGAAATGAACCACCAACATAAGCAAAATTGAACTAAATACTGTCAACCAGTTCACCGATCTTCACAGCAATTTTTCATACGTTTTGTTAATTGATAATGAAGTCTTCTCTCAGATCAGAAAAGCTGCATTTCAATCAAGAGATGTAAAAGAGTGCGATCAAGCACATAAAAAGACTGAAAATCTGAAGAACTGTTCTAATTGGTGCCCTTAAACACTGATGCAAACACTACACATATTATCATCATTACATTTGACAGCCTCAAAAATTCCACTTCCAACAATGAGTGGCCCACAAGCAAATCAAATTGCAAGACAGAATTAGCACCAGCAAGGCGCTTTGATGTGCTTTGAAGCTGCCCTGCTCTGGTGAAGGCACATTGCTCAACTGCAAAACTCCACTCTGTCAAAAGGGATATTAACCATTGACTTAAAACAGATCACGCTGAAGCAAAAGGTCTGGTTATACAAGAATGTTCTCAAGCGCAATGTTAGCTTATTCAACAACATTGATCGTTCTGGTTGTAAATATAATTTCCTATAATATTGGTTACTATGAACATCAGTAGGTTATTCTTCTAGGAAGACAACAATTTTAATGTGAGCAACAACTAATTATAAGAATAATACCAGAATAGTATGGTTATACCTCTTGGGCAATTGGTGAAGTCATAGCTAACAATGGAAGTTATCTAACAGTACATTGATCAGTTGGAATGCTTTGAGGAGTGATCACAGATGGAACTTAATCCAGTCAAGTGTTTCTAGCTCTATGTCATCCATTTTGGAAGATCAAATTCTGGTAGACATGTAACATAAATGGCAGGGAGTTTATGGATGGAGAGACCTTGGGGTACAAGTCCATAGTTCAGGACCAAGTTCAAGTTTATTGTCATTCAATCATATAAATGTATATCACCAAATGAAACAAGGTTCTGCCAGAGCAAAGTACACAACACAATGCATCTAGCTCACACACAACGCATGAAGTAATATTACCACGAGTAACATATAATAAGGCATATTTGCAACACAAGTTAAAAAATGAACAGTATAACACTACTGGGGCTTCATACATGATTAGACCTGGCAGTTTAGTATTCTCATAGCCTGGAGAAAGAAGCTGTTTCTAACAACCTTTGTCCTAGTTTTGTGGCACCTCCTGCCTGATGGTAGGGGATCTAAGAGATTAGTGGATGGATGGAAGGGATCATTGACAATGCTAAGGGTCATTCATATGCAGCACTGCTTGGATGGGTGAAGAGACACCCTGATGATAGCTCCCTGAAAGGTACTGCACACACTTGTTTGTGAATAACGTATTTGGTATGCTTGCCTTCATGGGCTGGTGAATTGAGTACTGTATAAGGATATCATGTTGTAGTTATACAAGCATTGGTTCAACTAACTTAGCTTATTGTCTGCTGTTCTAGTTGTCACCTACATGAAGGGTATGGTAACAATAGAGAGAATGAAGAAGAGCTTCACGTGAACATGTTATGCTGTGCTCCTGACTGTGCCAGTTTCTGGGGTTTCAACGCTCCGATTCTGCAGTGTGGCTATCTGATGTGGTCCCTTTAAAGTTTATGGCCCATTCTGCTAATTGGTAGCCATGCCATGCTCAGGTTCAGTGCTCAATCGTCAGCTCAACTTTGGTTTAGTCTGTGATCGGGTTTAGTATTTTTGTCTCATTTGGATTCTCGTTCGGGCTCATCAGGTTCTCATCTAGCATCCAGTCAAGAACTCTGTTTGTATCTCAGTCTCAAAATCGTGACTCGATTCTAGTCTCGGATACTCCGGCATTTGGGTCTTCACCATCGTTGCTTAGGCCTCTTGTCTCAGAATGTTGCCAAGAATGGAGAGCTGCAGTTATATGGAGAGATTGGGTTGGCTGGAATTATTCTCATTGCAATATAGGAGACTGAGAAGCATAGACAGGATACATAGTCAGAATCTTTATTTACCAGCACAAGGGTGTTTCGAAAGGGGAGAAATTTGAAGGAAATCTGAGGAGTAGGTTCTTCACACAAGGATAATAAATATCTGGAATGAGCTACCAGAGGAGATGCTGAAGGATAATACATTTACAATGTTTAAAAGGCTTTTGGATAGGTACTTGGAAGGGAAAGCCATTGATGATGAAGGCAATCAGGTTTAGCATAGAAAGGCATCAGAATCAGCATGGATGAGTTGGGCTTAAAGGGTCTGTATATGTGTGTGTACACTTCAATCAGAATCAGAATCAGGCACACTTTATTTATCCCGAGGGGAATTGGGTTTCGTTACAGTTGCACCAACCAAGAATAGTGAAGAAGTATAGCAATATAAAACCATAAATAATTAAATAATAATGTTAATCATGCCAAGTGGAGATAAGTCCAGGACCAGCCTATTGGCTCAGGGTGTCTGACACTCCGAGGGAGGAGTTGTAAAGTTTGATGGCCACAGACAGTAATGACTTCCTATGACGCTCAGTGTTACATCTCGGTGGAATAATTCTAGGATTCTGGGGGAGGTTAAACAGACACGGGCTCTATCTCTGGAAAACAAGTGAACTGGTGGAAAGCTTTAATGTTACAAAGGGATTGGATATGTTAGATATAGAGAAGATGTTTACACTTTTTGACGGGGCTGAGAAAAAGAACCATAAATATGAGACTCAATAGAGAACTGAAGAGCAACATTATTCTTACAGAGAAACTGTGATGAAGTGTCTCGCCCTGAAACGTCGACATCGCTTCTCCCTATAGATGCTACCTAGCCTGCTGTGTTCTACCAGCATTTTGTGTGTGTTGTTGTTTGAATTTCCAGCATCTGCAGATTTCCTCGTGTTTGCTCTCTGCCAGCAACAGGATTGAAGATGAGTGGCATGGATGGATTTAAGGCATTTTAAACAAATACATGTTGGACAAAAAAAATAGAAGAGCATGTTGATAAAATTAGACACAGAAAGTGGAGTTCAAATTGACAGCTTTAAAACAACATATTTTAAAAAAGAAATTATTTTATTTAAAGAATTACAGCTTGGTGCAGAAATGGTTAGATTGTGGATAAAGATTCCTCCATACAGTTTCTCCAAGTGCTGTTTTGTCCACTGGTATCATCATGAAGACTCACAGGGCTCACGTGGATGCTGAACTTGAGTCCTGGACTGAGTACCAGAACCTCTGTGACTCATCCAGCTTTGGTTTGAAGCATTGAACTAATCTCTCCAAAAATGTTTTTGCTACCCTGAATGATACCACAATCAGAAATCCTCTACCTCAATTCTTAACATCCCTTCTGATCACAACACACACAAAATGCTGGTGGAACACAGCAGGCCAGGCAGCATCTATAAGGAGAAGCACTGTCGACATTTCGGGCTGAGACCCTTCGTCAGGACTAACTGAAGAGACAGATACTAAGAGATTTGAAAGTAGTGGGGGGAGGGGGAAATGCGAAATGATAGGAGAAGACCGGAGGGGGTGGGATGAAGCTAAGAGCTGGAAAGGTGATTGGCGAAAGTGATACAGAGCTGGAGAAGGGAAAGGATCATGGGACGGGAGGCCTCAGGAGAAAGAAAGGAGTGGGGGGAGTACCAGAGGGAGATGGAGAACAGGCAGAGTGATGGGCAGAGAGAGAGAAAGAAAAACAAACAACTAAATATGTCAGGGATGGGTTAAGAAGGGGAGGAGGGGCATTAACGGAAGTTAGAGAAGTCAATGTTCATGCCATCAGGTTGGAGGCTACCCAGCCGGTATATAAGGTGTTGTTCCTCCAACCTGAGTATGGATTCATCTTGACAAAGGAGGTCATATCAGACATATCAGAATGGGAATGGGATGTGGAATTAAAATGTGTGGCCACTGGGAGATCCTGCTTTCTCTGGCAGACCAAGTGTAAGTGTACAGCGAAACGGTCTCCCAGTCTGTGCCGGGTCTCACCAATATATAAAAGGCCACACCGGGAGCACCGGACGCAGTATACCACATCAGCCGACTCACAGGTGAAGTGTCGCCTCACCTGGAAGGACAGTCTGGGGCCCTGAATGGTGGTGAGGGAGGAGGTGTAAGGGCAGGTATAGCACTTGTTTCGCTTACAAGTATAAGTGCCAGGAGGGAGATCGGTGGGACAGGCGGACGAGTGGACAAGGGAGTCACGTAGGGAGCGATCCCTGTGGAAAGCAGAAAGGGTGGGGAGGGGAAGATGTGCTTGGTAGTGGGATCCCGTTGGAGGCGGCGGAAGTTACGGAGAATTATATGCTGGACCTGGAGGCTGGAGGGGTCGTAGGTGAGGACAAGGGGAACCCTATCCCAAGTGGGGTGGCGGGCGGATGGGGTGAGGGCAGATGTGCGGGAAATAGGAGAGATGCATTTGAGAACAGAGTTGATGGTGGAAGAAAGAAAGCCCCTTTGTTTAAAAAAGGAAAACAACTCCTTTGTCCTGGAATGAAAAGCCTCATCCTGAGAGCAGATGCGGCAGAGACGGAGGAATTGTGAGAAGGGGATAGCATTTTTGCAAGAGACAGGGTGGGAAGAGGAATAGTCCAGGTAGCTGTGAGAGTCTGTAGGCTTATAGTAGATATCAGTAGATAAGCCGTCTCCAGAGATGGAGACAGAAAGATCAAGAAAGGGGAGGGAGGTGTCAGAAATGGACAAGGTAAATTTGAGGGCAGGGTGAAAGCTGAAGGCAAAGTTAATGAAGTCAATGAGAGCATGCTGCAAGAGTCAAGTGCTACACCTGCCCTTACACTTCCTCCCTCACCACCATTCAGGGCCCCAGACAGTCCTCCCAGGTGAGGCGACACTTTGCCTGTGAGTCGGCTGGTGTGGTATACAGCATCCAGTGCTCCCGGTGTGGCCTTTTATATATTGGTGAGACCCGACGCAGACTGGGAGACCGTTTCGCTGAACACCTACACTTGGTCCGTCAGAGAAAACAGGATCTCCCAGTGGCCACACATTATAATTCCACGTCCCATTCCCATTCTGATATGTTTATCCATGGCCTCCTCTACTGTCAAGATGAATCCATACTCAAGTTCGAGGAACAACACCTTATATATTAGCTGGGTAGCCTCCAACCTGATGGCATGAACATTGACTTCTCTAACTTCCGTTAATGCCCCTCCTCCCCTTCTTACTCCATCCCTGACATATTTAGTTGTTTGTTTTTTTTTTCTCTCTCTCTGCCCATCACTCTGTCTGTTCTCCATCTTTCTCTGGTGCTTCCCCCCTCCCACCTTCTTTCTCCTGAGGCCTCCCGTCCCATGATCTTTTCCCTTCTCCAGCTCTGTATTACTTCCGCCAGTCACCTTTCCAGCTCTTAGCTTCATCCCACCCCCTCCAGTTTTCTCCTATCATTTCACATTTCCCCCTCCCCCCACTACTTTCAAATCTCTCCTTTTGGTTAGTCCTGACGAAGGGTCTCGGCCCGAAACGTCGACAGTGCTTCTCCTTATAGATGCTGCCTGGCCTGCTGTGTTCCACCAGCATTTTGTGTGTGTTGTTTGAATTTCCAGCATCTGCAGATTTCCTCGTGTTTGATCCCTTCTCATCGTTGTTTCTGCCTAGCAACTGAATTTATTGATTAACTTTACTTTGCATTAAGGCACATGGGCAGCACAGCAGAGTGCCATAGTATAACCCAAGGCTGAATTTCTCCACCAGTCTTGGGGAGGTGGGGCGGAGGAATTTCATAAGTCTTCACTAAAGCTCCACAGGGAAGGGTCATATCCAAGCTACATGGGGCCACGGTCTAGTTTAGACCATAACATCATAAGATATAGGAGCTGAATTAGGCCATTTGGCCCATCAAGTCTGCTCTGCCAGTTTATCATGGCTGATCTATTTTCCTCTCAGCCCTAATCTCCTGCCTTCTCCCTGCATTCCTTTATGCCCAGACCAACCAAGAATCTATTAGCCTCTGCCTTAAATATACATAAAGACTTGGTGAATTTAAATATACATAAAAACTCCATTCTAAATGGACGCCCCTCTATTTTCAGGCAGCGTCCTCTGGTCTTAAACACAAAGTGCACTGCAGATGCTGTGGTCAAAGCAACACACACAACATGCTGGAGGAACTCAGCAGGTCGGGCAGCATCTGTGGAAATGAACAGTCAACGTTTTGGGCTGAGGCATTGACTGTTCATTTCCACGGATGCTGCCCGACCTGCTGAGTTCCTCCAGCGTGTTGTGCATGGTCTTCTGGTCTTAGGTACCTTTGGAAACATCCTCTCCACGTTCACTCTATCAACACCTTTCACCATTTGATAGGCTTCAATGAGGTCACCCTTCATTCTCCTAAATTCCAGTAAATACAGCCCAAAGCCATCAAACACTCTTCATTTGACAAGCCATTTAATTCTGGGATCATTTTTGTGAACCTCTTTTGAACCGTCTCCAGTTTCAGCAAACCCTTTCTAAAATCAGGGGCCCAGAACTGCTCACAATAGTCCAAGTGAGGGCTCACCAGTGCTTTATAGAATCTCAACATTACATCCTTGCTTTTATATTCTTTTCCTCCTTACAGGGTCGACAGGGTTGGCCGGTCGGCAGTGATATCTGCTCCGGACTGCAGAATGGAGGTTCCCGGGTTCGAATCCAGTCGGATTCCTGAGTTCACTTTCCATCCGTGCCGGGTGGAGTGTTGAGCTCGCAACTTGACCTCGTAAAATAAAGAAAAATACTGCAAAATGACTGTGAGGAGTGGCGTGCCATACAGTCTTTTGTTCCGCGCCTTGTAAGGCATGAAAATGCCCGACGCTGGCCTCTCAAGCCCGAGTTAATGTCATCATCATCATTATCTCCTTACATTTGTCTATTCATATTTGTTTTCCTTCTACAGCAATAAACAGATTTATGATATTCAACAGCTACCTGCTTTTGAGCTTCTGTTTGATTTTCCCATGTGCTGTAATAGTCACACATTCAAGATGACTTCTGACCTTTCCTTTTTCTGATCACTTGCAAAATGTCAAAGGCACTCCAGTGTCTCTTTCTTCCCCACAGACAATCAACTGTCATCAGAGGACCAGGCCTACATTCATCAAACAGTAAGCAAAGTGTTTAAAACATATGGAGTACTACGGTAAAAGAAACAAGCCTAATGATCCCACATCAAAATACCACTCCAAACCTCATCCCCTCTTGCTATTTTCTCTTCTAGCATCTCTGCCTTTACCTGGGAGCAGCTTTGATTGTGCAAGCCAACAGCTCACTGGACGCTTGGCGCTGATGTACCATCCTAAATCCAATTAAATTATTAAACAAAGCAGTAAATTCACTTTAAAGCTGGCATTGTTGTCAACTTGTAAACATCGAAGTACTTCAAACCATGAATCACTGCAGATCTCTTCATAAACTGCCTTAAATTCTGGGAGAGTTTAACAGTAAAGGATTTACATGGTGCATTCATAGCTATGTTAACATCCTGCCACAGTTAGATCAGGGGAATCTTGAGGAAAGTCCCAGCACATATATCTCATCTAGATAATTTTTCTTCTCTATGCATTCTGACTATGTAGTGGATCTTAAATTGGTGTGGTTGATAGGGCCTTGGAGCGTGTGTCATGGTTAGAAATCTATCATCTAGAATTTTTAAAAGATTTAATGGCAATCCTGTCGGGTTTTTCTTTGGAAAAAATCAAATTCTGCAGAGTTAGGGTACAGGTGATGCTGTAACAGTTATTGTGAAAGGATGCCACTGTTTAGATGGCCTTAGTAGGATTATGGAGAATATGCTGCTCTGTTTTAAATTCAATACAGATGGTCATCATTATTAGCAGATCTGGCTGTGTCACATATCCTGCAAAATATTACCATTTTTTAAAGCTAAGGGCACTATTGCTATTGCTACAGCTCTTTATATTTTGTGCATACTAATGCTGAAGATTGAGATAGTTCGGGACCACATGCATATTTTAAGATTTTCACCCACCTATTCAAGGTGACTTGAATCCTTGAAAATTCAGCCCTTGTAATTTAATATATGTATTTTTTGGGGTATGATAATTATGTTATCATACAAGTCCTTGCAGAATGTATTTTCAAAAATGTTATTGCTATTTGATTGCAGCTGTTATTGCTACAGGTTGTATTATAATTTAACACTTCAAGGTTAAGGTATGAAAGCGGCATAAAATCTCATAAGCAATGCAAAATATAGTATAGTGTAATATATCTCCTCCCCCCTCTACAGCATTATCAGGGAATATGCAAATAAGTGCAATTCTAAAGGTTAGTGAGTGTGGCCTGAAGATATAACTATCTTGTTCAAATAAATTACTTTAAACGCACAATAATACAGGATTTTCAATAGATTCAAGCATTTGTTTTTACACTTTTAGAAACATGCTTGGGAGCAGCCAGCCATACACCAACAGAACTTAAAAAAATAATTTCATATTTTTTTCTATTTAGTTTCTAATTACTAACTTTTGATGGGTTAATACTGTGCCTGACATGTATTTCGTATTTTCTTTAATTTGGAGATAAATAAAGACACACAAGTCTGAAAATGCCAAGGTCTGGAGTAACAGATAAGATGCTGGAGGCACTCCATGGGTCAGACACCATCATGGAGTAAAATGGACAATTATGTCCGTGTCAAGAGCCTGTTTCTGAATCTATGAAGGTACTTGATCTGTAATGTCAGCTGTCAATTCAAATAATAAAAACTGAGGTAAATGGTAGGGGAAATATAACTGAAGATATTTAAAGAAAGTAGAAAGGATACCTGAAGTGTTCAGCGATCATTTTTGTTAATATTGTGAGCACAATATTTATATTATTATTAGTATTGGGATACAGTGTGGAATAGGCCCTTCTGGCTGTTCGAGCTGTGCTGACCAGCAATCCCTTGATTTAATCCTAGCCTAATTACGGGACAATTTACAATGACCATCAGTAGGTCTTTCAACTGTGGGAGGAAACCAGAGCACCGGGAGGAAATCCATGCAATCACAGGGAAAACGTACAACCTTCTTACAGGCAGCTGCAGGAATTTGTGAAAATGTTATATAAACATTTTGTATATTCAATATATACAGTATTTATGTTTATTTATGAAAAGTAATATAAAATTATATTTAATTTTATAGTACTTTATAATTTTATTTATTCAAAAATTTAAAACTGTCTGCCAACTCTGTATCACTCATTTCACGCAAACACTGTGAAACAAAATTACTGTCTATAAGTGTGAAGTTCATACATAATAATCCACCAATTCCTAGTTTAAATGAATGCAAATTTATTTTCAAATCTAGATAAACTGCTCTTAAATGGACATTACTTTTCATTCAAGAATTCCACGTCTGTGTTTCTTGTAGTGAAATGGGGAATCAAATTCCTAGGGTGCAGAAGCATGCATAGTAAGATTTGGTGATGAGGACAAACAGGAGAAAATCTGCAGCTGCAGGAAATCTAAAGCAACACTCACAAAATGCTGGAAGAACTCAGGAGGCCAGGCAGCGTCTATGGAAAAGAGTAAACAGTCAATGTTTTGGGCTGAGACCCTTCATGAAGACTCATGAAGATGAAGGATCACATTTCCAGGCATGCTTACTTCTCTTTGGTAGGAAGCATGTGTACCACCCTGGGAAAGGTTTCACTGCTAATGTAATGGTCTTTCTGTAGAAGCCGTGTTTGGGTTATGGTTAGAGATACTGGGTGCTTTGGAATGTGAGCCATTCAATTAGGGGAGCGGGTTTTTGTGTTGTGTGCCTGACACCGTGGGAGCTGGGGTCATTTATTCAGTAGGAAATGAGGAGAGAAGACACTGTAGAGAACCAGTCATAGGATTCGACCTGGTGTGATTCAATGGAGCAAGGTGTCAAGGCTGACTGAGAATCGGTGAATATAAATCCTGGGAAGAGTTGAGCTTCAACTTGTGCACCTTTACTTAATTATAACGGGCTCTTTTTGCTTGTTTGTTTCTTTACTAACTCTGTAGTTAAGATTCATAAATATAATTCCTTTAATTGTAAATTTGTTGTTTGTTAATTTCTGGCACTGAATTCTAACAGGATAGCAAATTACATACAAACTGGGGTTTGGGGTGGGAGAGCCACCTCAATCTCAGGACTTGGCAAGACCGAAGAGTGTCTTCTCTATACTTACACAGCCAAGGAAACCAGGGAGGTTTCACATATATTGTTGTTCTCTCGAGGCTTTGACTCGAGAGATTCTGGCAGTTGGACTGTGCAATCAAGTCAATCAAGATTTGAATAGCTCAGCAGAAGGCCGTTGATTAGACAATCAAGATTTGAATAGCTCAGGCTCAGCAGAAAGCAGCTGATTGGGCAATCGAGGTCAGGTGATCAAGCAGTTTGAAAAGCTCAAACAAATAAATAGAGAGTTACCTCAAGCAGACCAACCTGTGAAAAGTGGCCAGTGAGTGAGTGGGCCAGTGAAGGAGTGGAGATTAGAGGCTTTGACTTGAGAGGCTTCAATGAGAAGAGGCTGAGGACAAGCTTCACTCCAAGTGAGGTAAGGCTGGGTAAGTTCCTTTCAAAGGAGAAAGTTTCAAAAGTTCAGGCAAGTATTGGGTAGGTCATGGCAGCTGAGATCGGCTCCGTGGTTTGTTCATCCTGCAGCATGTGGGAAATCAGGGATACTTCCATTGTCCCTGATGACTATGTGTGCAGGAAGTGTGTCCAACTGCAGCTTCTGGCAGAACGCATTGAGCGTCTGGAGCTGCGATTGGATTCATACTGGAGCATCTGTGATGCTGAGAAAGTTGTGAATAGCATGTTCAGTGAGCTGGCCACACCGCAGGTAAAGGCTACACAGGCAGAAAGGGAAGGGATGGCCACTAGACAGCGTAACAGTAGGCAGTAGTGCAGGAGTCTCCTGAGGTCATCTCCCTCCTAAACAGATATACTGTTTTGGATACTGTTGGGGGAGATGTCTCATCAGGGGAAGGCAGCAGCAGCCGAGTTCATTGCAACATGGGTGGCTCTGCGGCACAGGAGGGAAGGAAAAGGAGTGGGAGAGCTATAGTGATAGGGGATTCGATTGTAAGGGGAATAGATAGGTGTTTCTGCGGCTGCAAATGAGACTCCAGGATGGTATGTTGCCTCCCTAGTGCAAGGGTCAAGGATGTCTCTGAGCGGCTGCAGGACATTCTGGAATGGGAGGGTGAACAGCCAGTGGTTGTGGTGTACATAGGTACCAACGAAATAGGTAAAAAACAGGATGAGGTCCTACAAGGTGAATTTAGGGAGTTAGGAGATAAACTAAAAAGTAGGACCACAAAGGTAATAATCTCTGGATTACTACCAGTGCCATGTGCTAGTCAGAGTAGAAATAGGAGGATACTTCAGATGAATATGTGGCTTGAAAAATGGTGCAAGGGGGAGGGATTCAAATTTCTGGGGCATTGGAACCAGTTCTAGGGGAGGTGGGACCAGTATAAACAGGATGGTCTGCACCTGGGCTGGACTGGAACCAATGTCCGAGGGGGAGCGTTTGCTACTGCTGTTCAGGAGGCTTTAAGCTAACGTGGCAGGGGGATGGGAACAAGTGCAGAGAGACAGAGGGGTGTAAAATGAGGGTAGATGCAAAAAGTAGTAAGGTGAAAAGTAGGCAGGCAAATCCAGGGCAAAAAGCAAAAAGAGCCACTTTTCAACGTAATTGTAAAAGGGCTAAGAGTGTTGTAAAAACAAGCCTGAAGGCTTTGTGTGTCAATGCGAGGAGCATTCATAACAAGGTGGATGAATTGAACATGCAGGTAGTTATTAATGAATATGATATAGTTGGGATCACAGAGACATGGCTCCAGGGTGACCAAGGATGGGAGCTCAACATCCAGGAATATTCAATATTCAGGAGGGATAGACAGGAAAGAAAAGGAGGTGGGGTAGCATTGCTGGTTAGAGAGGAGATTAATGCAATAGAAAGGAAGGACATTAGCCTGGAGAATTTGGAATCAATATGGGTAGAGCTGCATAACACTAAGGGGCAGAAAACACTGGTGTGAGTTGTATACAGGCCACCTAACAGTAGTAGTGAGGTTGGGAATGGCATTAAACAGGAAATTAGAAATGTGTGCAATAAAGGAACAGTAGTTATAATGGATGACTTCAATCTACATATAGATTAGGTGAACCAAATTGGTAAGGGTGCTGAGGAAGAAGATTTCTTGGAATGTATGCAGGATGGTTTTCTGAACCAACATGTCGAGTAACCTACTAGAGAGCAGGCCATTCTAGATTGGGTATTGAGCAATGAGGAAGGGTTAGTTAGCAATCTTGTCGTGCGAGGCCCCTTGGGTAAGAGTGACCATAATATGGTGGAATTCTTCATTAAGATGGAGAGTGACATAGTTAATTCAGAAACAAAGGTTCTGAACTTAAAGATGGGTAACTTTCAAGGTATGAGATGTGAATTAGCTAAGACAGACTGGCAAATGATACTTAAAGGGTTGACAGTGGATATGCAATGGCAAGCATTTAAAGATTGCATGGATGAACTATAACAATTGTTCATTCCAGTTTGGCAAAAGAATAAACCAGGGAAAGTAGTGCACCCGTGGCTGACAAGGGAAATTAGGGATAGTATCAAGTCCAAAGAAGAAACATATAAATTGGCAAAAAAAAAGCGGCACACCTGAGGACTGGGAGAAATTCAGAGACCAGCAGAGGAGGACAAAGGGCTTAATTAGGAAAGGGAAAAAAGATTATGAGAGAAAGCTGGCAGGGAACATAAAAAATGACTGTAAAAGATTTTATAGATACATGAAAAGAAAAAGATTGATTAAGACAAATGTAGGTCCCTTACAATCAGAAACAGGTGAATTGATCATAGGGAACAAAGACATGGCAGACCATTTGAATAACTACTTTGGTTCTGTCTTCACTAAGGAGGACATAAATAATCTTCCGGAAATAGTAAGGGACCGAGGGTCTAGTGAGATGGAGGAATTGAGGGAAATACATGTTAGTAGGGAAGTGGTGTTAGGTAAATTGAAGGGATTAAAGGCAGATAAATCCCCAGGGCCTGATGGACTGCATCCCAGAGTGCTTAAGAAAGTAGCCCAAGAAATAATGGATGCATTAGTGATAATTTTTCAAAACTCCTTAGATTCTGGATTAGTTCCTGAGGATTGAAGGGTGGCTAATGTAACCCCACTTTTTAAAAAAGGAGGGAGAGAGAAACCGAGGAATTATAGACCTGTTAGTCTGACATCGGTGGTGGGGAAAATGCTAGAGTCAGTTATCAAAGATGTGATAACAGCACATTTGGAAAGAGGTGAAATCATCGGACAAAGTCAGCATGGATTTGTGAAAGGAAAATCATGTCTGATGAATCTTATAGAATTTTTTGAAGATGTAACTAGTAGAGTGGATAGGGGAGAACCAGTGGATGTGGTATATTTAGATTTTCAAGAGGCTTTTGACAAGGTCCCACACAGGAGATTAGTGTGCAAACTTAAAGCACACGGTATTGGGGGTATGGTATTGATGTGGATAGAGAATTGGTTGGCAGACAGGAAGCAAAGAGTGGGAGTAAATGGAACCTTTTCAGAATGGCAGGCAGTGACTAGTGGGGTACCGCAATGCTCAGTGCTGGAACCCCAGTTGTTTACAATATATACTAATGATTTAGACGAGGGAATTAAATGCAGCATCTCCAAGTTTGCGGATGACACGAAGCTGGGCGGCAGTGTTAGCTGTGAGGAGGATGCTAAAAGGATGCAGGGTGACTTGGATAGGTTAGGTGAGTGGGCAAATTCATGGCAGATGCAATTTAATGTGGATAAATGTGAGGTTATCCACTTTGGTTGCAAGAACAGGAAAACAGATTATTAACTGAATGGTGGCCGATTAGGAAAAGGGGAGGTGCAAAGAGACCTGGCTGTCATTGTACACCAGTCATTGAAGGTGGACGTGCAGGTACAGCAGGCGGTGAAAAAGGCAAATGGTATGTTGGCATTCATAGCAAAAGGATTTGAGTACAGGAGCAGGGAGGTTCTACTGCAGTTGTACAAGGCCTTGGTGAGACTGCACCTAGAATATTGTGTGCAGTTTTGGTCCCCTAATCTGAGGAAAGACATTCTTGCCATAGAGGGAATACAGAGAAGGTTCACCAGATTGATTCCTGGGATGGCAGGACTTTCATATGAAGAAAGACTGGATCGACTAGGCTTATACTCACTGGAATTTAGGAGTTTGGGGGGGATCTTATTGAAACATATAAAATTCTAACGGGATTGGACAGGCTAGATGCAGGAAGATTGTTTCCGATGTTGCGGGTCCAGAACGAGGGGTCACAGTTTAAAGATAAAGGGGAAGCCTTTTAGGACCAAGATGAGGAAAAACTTCTTCACACAGAGAGTGGTGAATCTTTGGAATTCTCTGCCACAGTCCGGTTCATTGGCTATATTTAAGAGGAAGTTAGATATGGCTGATGTGGCTAAAGGGATCAGGGGGTATGGAGAGAAAGCAGGTACAGGGTTCTGAGTTGGATGATCAGCCATGATCATACTGAATGGCGGTGCAGGCTTGAAGGGCCAAATGGCCTACTCCTGCACCTATTTTCTATGTTTCGATGTTTCTAAGTGCTATGCACACAGAAATGCGCTGTATGTAGCAGCTCAAAGTTCAATAATGCAAGCTAATTTGTACAGTGCTGGCATGAGGTGAGAGCTAGTCTGGGCAGACAGATGCTAACATTTTCCTCAACGTGTTCTGCTTAGTGATCACGCCAGCACACAGCCGGAGAGAGAAAATCAAGGCAGGTGGTGGAACAGGTTTTCCTAATCAGCTCACAGCAGGAGACATGCCCGACTCTGTATGCAAGGGGAAGATTTGCAAGGGTGACTTGGGAGCAGAGGATTGCTATTCAGTGTATATTTTTCATTTATTTGTATCTGAATGACATTGCCTAGCATCACAGAAGGGCCCTATAAAATGAAGTAGGGGAGTGACACCTTGGAACAGATTGCCTGACCCGCTGAATAGCAGTTAAGGTAAGAGGGTGACAAGACTGGCAGAAACCCTCATCAGTTGCCACCTTCCGATTTTCTGAGTGCAGTTGACTTTACTGACCTCCTGCTGCTCCACTAGCAGCCTGATATCCACTGTGGTGGGCAAGATCTTCAACCAACATTTCAAGCTTCATCTTGATCGTTTGGGCCACCAAACGACTGGAAATAGCCGTTCCTTTGCAGCAACTGCACCATCATTTGACTTGTCACTCTAGTTTCCATCGCCCTGCCACAACCTTAGCTTGTCTTTTTACATTTCTGCAGGAAGCCAGTAATCAAGATCAGAGTATATAATTAACAAGTCCATAAGATATTAGGCCACTTGGAGAATTTGCAGATTTAGGCTGTTTGGCCCATTAAGTCTGCTCTGCTATTCAATCATGGCTTATTTATTTTTCCCTCTGATCTCCACTCTCCTGTGATGCCCTAACTAATCAGGAACCTATCAACTTCTATGTAAATATATCCAATGATTTGGCCCCCACTGCTGTTTCCATAGTTTTACCATCCTCTAAAAAAACTTCCTGTTCATCTCTTTTCTAATAGGACATCTTTCCAGTCTGAGGTTGTGTCTTCTGGTCCTAGATTCTCATGTTATTGGAAACTTCTCTCAACAACCACATTATCACCGATGAGATAAACCCCATTCTTCTGAACTGTGATTAAAGGCCAGAACCATTAAACTTTCCCTTTCATTCCCAGGTCATTCTTGTGAACCTCTTTCAGACTTTCACCAATACACCCATAGATAAGTGGCCCAAAACTTCTCGCAATACTCCAATTGTGGTCTGACTGATGCCTTATCAAGCCCTGCATTACATCCTTGTTTTTATACCTCAGTCCTCTTGAAAAAATATTAACATTGCATTTACCTTTCTTCCACTGACTCAACCCACAATTTAACTTTCAAGGAATCCTGCACAAGCACTCCCATGTTCCTTTGCAGCTCTGATTTGGAAAATAGCATACACCTATATTCCTTCTACCAAAGTGCATGACCATACATTTCCCTATACTGCATTCCATCTGCCACTTCTTTTCCTATTTTCCCAATTGGTCCAAGTCTTTTTGCAGACTCCTTGCTTCCTTAGTACTACCTCCCCTCCACCTATCTATGTATCATCTGCAAACTTGGCCACAAAGTTAACAGTTCTGCCATCTATATCATTAACATATAATGCAAAAAGTAGCAGACACAATACTGACCTCTGCGGAACACCATTATTCAACAGCAGCCAATCAGAAAAGGCCCCCTTTATTTCCACTCTTTGTCTGCTGCCAGTCAGTCAATCTTCTATCCATGCTAGTTACTTTCCTATAATACCTTGGGCTTTATCTTGTTTAGCTCTCTCATGTGTGGCGCCTTGTCAAAGCCTTCTGAAAATCCAAGTTAAATAGTATCTTTTCCTTTGTATATCCTGCCTGTTATTTCCTCAAAGAATTCCAACAGATTTGTCAGGTAGGATTTCCCCTGGAGGAAACCAAGTTGACTTCATTCTATTTTATCATGTACCTCCAAGTAACCCCCAAGCTCATCCTTAGTAATAACTGTGACCAACTGAAGTCAGTCTCACTGGCTTATAATTTCCTATCTTTAGCCCCCGTCCCTTTTTAAAGGATGGATTGACATTTACAATTTTCCAGTCTTCCAGAATGATTCCAGAATTAAATGATTCTGGAAGGATCATACTAATGCCTCCACAATCTCTTCAGCTACCTTTTTCACAATCCAGGGGTGTAGTCCACCTTATCCACATGATTGATCCACCTTCAGACCTTTCAGCTTCCTAAGTGCCTTCTCTTTAATAGTTGTGACTACACTCACTTTTGCCCCCGACACTCTACCCCCGAAACTGTTGGTTTCTTCCACAGTGAGGACTGATGCAAAATTCTTATTCAATTTGCCTGCCATTTCTTGTTAAAACAATGCTTCGGCTGTGTTGGATATTGCTACTTAAAGGTACCACAAAATGGAGCACACCATTATTTGAAGATGGGTTAGATTGCCTTTGTTTGTCATATATACATCAAAACATACAGTGAATGCATTTTTGCATTAACTCCAATCAGCAAAGATTATTTTGGGCAGCCTGCAAGTGTCACAATGCTTCTAGTGCCAAAATTGCATGCCCACAACTCGCTTACCCTAACTGTACATGTTTGGAAAGTGGGCGTAAGTGGGAGCACCAGAGGAACCCCAAGTGGTCATGGGGGAACATGCAATCTCACTACAGATGGTGGTGGAAATCATATCCTGATTTTACAGCTGGCTCTGCAAAGCTTTGTGCTAACTGCTAAGCTACCACACTACCCCATGGTATTTGGGGCGCAAAACAGATAATAAGATCCGAAGTAACATCCAATTTGGGGACCACCCCTTCAACAAAAGAATCACAAAAAAGTAGGGAAAACCTATGTTGCCTTTTTTATGAGAATTCACAAGATTCATGTCAACCTTCTTCCCTAGCTCACGCACACTGTCAGTATCTCTAACTCCTTATCCTGCTGCACTCCTCTTTAACACTGAAACATATTAGAGGCTGTAATGATTTTGGTTGACATTTACAAAATTTTTCTATCTTAACAAATGTGCATCACTTCATTTGTTCTTTACTGTGGGGCCATTCCTACCCGGAGCCGTCAACTATGATTGCAGAGGGTCTTCAAGTTGTCTGACAACATTTCTGACATTTAGTAGAACTGAAGTAAATAATAAAAGATATTAAACTATAATGTTCTGAAAATGACAAAAATAAATTTTAAATAACAAAACATTAAACTAAAGCAAAATAATATTAAAAATAAGTCATGAATTTTCATATTTTACTCCTAAATATTTGCTCTGCAATCACATCAAAACCAATGGGTGCTTGAACATAAGAAATAAGATCAGGTCCCTCAGACCTAGTCTGCCATTCAATAAGATCATGACTGATTTCCTATCTCAATACTGTTTTCGTGTTGAGATACTCAATTCTCTTGATTCCTCTAATATCCAATGAAAATATTGACCTTTGATTTGAATGCAATGAACCTCTAATGATTAATTGTGTTTTTAGCATTTTATCCTCATCCTCATCTGGGTCAGGATGGACCATTTTGGCCAAAGGACCAGGGTCCTAGCTGCATGACTCTATTCCTGTATATCCTCTAAGAAGCTTTATGTTTCAATTAGGCCACCTTTTGTTATTTTTCCTAATCTCTAAAGAATATAGGCCTCTGCAATGACATCATCAGAGAAAGGGACATCAAGACTGGAAAAGAAATTGGGTGGTGCAAGAAGGTATGTGATGGGGCAGCAAAACATGGAGCCAGGAGAATATGAAGAAGAAACCAGTCACAATACTTAAAGGTGTTCTATCAGAAGATCTATGCCTTGGAATCTATGGCAGGGAACTTTGTATAGGCTTCACTACTTTACCTACTGCTGAAGAAGTCTCAGCCCTCTTGGTTAAGGACTGCTTCAGATAAAGTAGCTTACGCTGTTTACACGTGTTAACTGTCCAAACTTGGGTGGTGGGGTGGAGATATGTCTCCGCTAGTGGAGGAAGTGTAAGGTCCTCCTTCCCTCCACTAGCCTGCAGGTCACCCTTGGGCAAGGTATAGCACCTGTTTAGGTGTAGGGTCCAGGTCACATGAAGTCCTGAGAGCAGGTGGTGGATGAGCAGCTGGAGCGTATCACAAGTCCTGGTTATGCAAACACTGAAGCCCAGCAGACTAGCTCTGAAGTGTATTGATAATGGCTGGGGCCACACTGTCACATGTCATTTGATGTCACTGTGTATACTCAGCAACCCCCATGCACTTGCACAGAGGGCTCAAGACAAAAGTTTTATTGTATGCAACCCGTGTACAACCAGATCTTGGATTAAATTCTTTTTACAGAGCACACAATGATGATGGACTAATCTGAAAATATTTCTGTACTTTATCTTTCAAGAAAATTAGATAAATATTTCTGACAGAAGGCATCCAATATTTTATTGGAGACTGTGATTTAGTTGGATTACCTTTGTACGCCACAATCAAATGAAAACCGCTCTCGATTTGTAGATGTGTCTAGCTTCGTGGCTCTGTGAATTATAGGTGAATGGTGTTAAATTAAATAATCAACCCAGGAAGAAAAAATCTTTAAATGTTCACAAAGTGTTACAATTCATTATTCAAAAAGAAAAGGTCCCTTCTAGTTGGACTCAGTGGCCACTTTATTAGGTACACCTGTACACCTGTTCGTTACTGCAAATATATAATCAGTCAAAGATGTGGCAGCAACTCAATGCATCAATGCATGCAGGCATGGTCAAGAAGCTCAGTTGCTGTTCAGACCAAAAACTGGAATGGGGGAGGATGTATCATCGAAGTGACTTTGACTGTGGAAGGCAGATGGGGTGGTTGAATATCTCAGAAACTGCTAATCTCCTGGTATTTTCATGCACAACAGTCTCTAGAATTTACAGAGAATTGTGTGATAAGCAAAACAAAACAAAGAAGCATCCAGTGAGCAGCAGTTCTAGGCTGAAAATGCCTTGAACGAGTTCAGATGAGCATGACCAGGCTGAGAGGAATGCAACAGTGATGCCCATTACCAGCACAACAGTGGTGTGCAGAAGAGCATCACTGAATGCACATGTCAAACCTTGAAGTGGATGGGTTATAGCAGCAGAGGTCCATGAATATACACTCAGTGGCCACTTTATTGGCATAGGAGGTACCTAATAAAGAGACTATTGAGTGCACATAGCAGTTTTTTTCATATATGACCATAAAAGTGAAATATGTAATGTCACACTATTGTTAGAAAACATACACATGAGGTAAAGTTGCAAAATGTGTGGTGGTCAAATGTATCAGAAAAAAACAGGATATACAACTGAGCTCTATATTTAATTCCATTCTAGGCCAAACTTACATTCTCTTTTTGATTTGCAATTGCCCTCCAACTTTCAATCTTTAACTTTTAAAATTTGTGTTATAAGGCTTTCTTGTTATTTTGCATTTAAAAATCACACTTTTCACCATACATGCCCAATGTGAATTTCCTCGCAAGTACTCTTGATTAGTCACTGTAAGATTGAAGGACACACTGGAGACATACGTAATGGCTACAGGTAGCTTTGGTCTTGCAGAGTTGCGTTCAATCTGGACCAAGAGTACACTTCAATTATTAGCAGGCCAGCATCAGAATATTGCACGAATGCCAGCAAGTATGATACAAATGTGCACAATCTGTAATGCCAAGGGAATACATGGAGATTTATACTATTTGTGTGTACCTTGTGGTTATATGAGAATTACTGCTTGTAGATTAGTTTAAGAGACTTGTTGAAGCCTTACTGTCAATAAATCAAGAATGAGTTGCAAATTTAAAGGGTTGTTAAAAACAATTTACGAAAACTGTGGTTTCTTGGTGGAGTAAAGGGGATTTGTTTGCATATTGTCTAAAGCTGAATGCTGAAAATAACTCAGGAAAGTTAACTACTGCAGCACTTACTACAAGCTGTTTCAGGCCTGGTACTGCTATCCCCATGTAAAGCAAACTCCTATTTGGCATCTGTCAACAAATAAGATTCTTCATCTTGACCTGAAACGTCAACTGTCCATTTCCCTCCATCGATACTGCCTCACCCACTGTGTTCCTCCAACAACTTGTTTGTTGCACCAGATTCCAGCATCTACAATCTCTTGCAGTTCTTCTGACATCTGTCAGATCAGAAATCTGCATTCACCAGACTGAAAATCTAAAAGAAAAATGCAAACATTAACACAAGAAAGTCTGCAGAAGCTGGAAATCCAAAGCAACACATCCAAAATGCTGGGGGATCTGAGCGGGTCAGGCAGCAGCTATGGCAATGAATAAACAGTCGATGTTTCAGGCCAAGACCCTTCTTCATTTTCATTGATGCTACCTGACCTGCTGAGTCCCTCCAGCAGTTTGTGTATGTTGAAATACAAACAGTGTAACCGTGAACTAAAACTTGAAAATTTTGGAAATATTCAGCATGTCAGGCAGCACCTGTGGAGCGAGGAATGGATTTGCTGGGCTCAGGGAAACGATCACCTTTCTTGAGGACAGGGTACTGCAATAACTGAATAATTATAATTCTGTACCAGGTAATTAAGTGTTTAACTTTCAAAAGGTTGATGGAACTCACATATACTATGGGCTTAATCGCACATACTGGCATTTATGTATTGAGTTTTTATGTGCCGTCAAAAGATAATTGCCTCTTGCTATTCACAGAGTAGTTTCTCACATGCGCAGGTTGCTGGTTGGAATGATTCCAAAGCTTAGCACTCTGAGGATTTCTCCTCCAGAATGTAATGTTAAACAGAAAACGATATGCAGCCTGAAAAGACTGCAGAGTCTGTTTGAAGGACAGCTTACAATTCACTAAGGAACAATGGACTGATAAACCTCACCATCTTAAACAATCTGTTTACAACAGAAGTTAGCAGCCTTAGCCTTAGTACAAGATAACAACAAAGGAACAGGTGGGTAGTAGGCACTCCAGGAGAATACAGCCCATTCAGGAACTGATCATGCACCTACAGCATTAAACAATTAGGATTAGGAGGGGAAGGAACAGGCAGTTGCAAATGCAAACAGAAGGAGGTGATCATTAATGGAGAAATTATGTTTGGCCCTGATTGACCATTCTGGAAATGTTTCTACAGAGCAACCATTATTCAAGTTGTGGATACAAAATGCAGACTGTTGACTGTGGGTGATTTGAAAGTAGAAGAGTGAATGTTAATACTGGCAAGCGAATTGATAATATTTGTGGAAGGTATAACCAGAAACGTTCACTCTGGGGAAAGTGCGGAGTTAGATTTAAAACAGTGTGGTGAACTGCAAATACCTGTCTGGACACACCCCCTGCTGACTGCTCCGGTGGCTCCTCCCACAAACCCCTGTATAAAGGCGATTGAGGCCTGAGCCCGGCCTCTCAGTCTCCAGGATGTAGTATGATGGTCACTCACTGCTGGTTCCTTCTTCCAGTCAATAAAAGCCGATATCTCGCCTTTATGTCTCAGAGTGAGTTATTGATGGTGCATCAAACAGAAAGTGGTGAATTAAACACAAACCACATGAATGAGAGAAACGATTTCAGAAATCAGTAGAAGTTACTTAGTTAGGAGATCTTAGCACTCTGCCTTCCTGCAAGTTGCAAGTATACCCTTTCTAAAGGCCTGTGAGTTGGTAGGAATCTTTTCCTGCAAACTGAGGTTGACCTTTAGCCTGTTTCTTCATTTCTGCTGATATCTGAACTTGTTTCTCTCATTTCTGCTGTCTATGTTTAATTCACCACATTTTGTTTTAAATCTAGTTCTGCAACTTCTCCAGAATGCCTGTCTCTGGGTCGATACTTGTTGTAGAAACAGCAATTCATAAGTATCATGTGAGGTGAATGAGCCTACATACTTGAAGCCTTGCTGGCTGATGGTGCTTAGCTGTCCCTAAGGAAGCACAATGGGAGAGAGTCTGTAAAGCATTCTTGTAACGTGCCATGCCAGGGTGCTGTGGTACCTGACTAAGTTGCCTGGAGATACAATATGTTGCTTTATATGAAATTCATGAGAAGAATAAAATATTCCAAAAACTTCCTATGCACCTCTAGCGAGATGCAAAGCATGGTTACCATGTGCTCCTTTCAAGTGATTCTCGAAAAGTGAATGCTGACTGTAATCAGATAAACTAGAATGGTGCAGTAGTGCAATGAGTGCAGCTGCTACCTCACGGCACTAGCGATCTCGATTCAATCCTAATCTTGGTTGTTGTCTGGGTGGAGTTGGCACAATCTGCCTGTGACTGGTGGGTGCTCTCCCCTCCAGCTTCCTCCCACATCCTGAAGGTTGGTACATTAATCATCATCATTGTCATTGTGTGTCGTGTCAGATGATGCGGGTGACCGCGGTCTCTCCATGAGCATGATTGTTCTTGCTAGTGGCTAGCCATTGCCTTGTTCTGGGCAGTGCCTTTACAAGACGGGTGACCCCAGCCATTATCAATACTCTTCAGAGATTGTCTGCCTGGCATCAGTGGTTGCATAACCAGGACTTGTGCTATGCACCAGCTGCTCATACAGCCATCCACCACCTGCACCTATGGCTTTATGTGACTCTGATCTGGGTGGGGGTAAACAGATTCTACACCTTGCCCAAGGGTGACCTGCAGGCAAGCAGAGGGAAGGAGTGCCTTACACGTACTTTGGTAGAGATGTGTCTCCACCCCACCATCCAGTACATTAATCAGCCTGTGTAAATTACCCCTAGAGTGTAGGTGAATGGAAGGACCGGGAAGACTTTATAAGAAGGTAGTAAGAATGGGCTGCATGTAAGTGCAGTGGTTAGTATAACACTATTATAGTTCCCATGACACTGGTTCAATTCCCACCACTGTCTGTAAGGAGTTTGTATGTTTTCCCCCGTGACATCATGCGCATCCTTCAAGCACTCCAGTTTCCTCCCACATTCCAAAGACGAATGAGGTTGCAGGTTAATTGGTCATGTGGGTGTAATTTAGTGGTGTGGGAAGGTCTGTTACTGTGCTGTATCACTAAATAAAATAAAAATAAGACTGATTGGTCTTTGAGTGTAAGGAGATGTCTACCTTGAATTCTGTCAACCAGTACATGTTCGGTAATGTACTGAAATTTAATGCAGCTGAAAGCTACAAACCTTGTGAGGGGAAAGACTTCTTCCTTCTGCCATTGAATATGAGATCATATTAATAAACTCCAACACTTTACTGATTTGGCGTTTGGAAATGAAGACATTTGGGACATGTTACCTGGATCCATCTATTTAAACTGTCCCCAACAGTTCTAACGAACCTGCCTGCATGTTGGTCCCCCACTCAGTTCTCATGTAACCCATAGCTTTTGTACAGGTCATACCTTCCTCAGAAGAAATGAAACCCTCCTGCTGATTATTCAGCCACAATTATTCTGCTTCACATTCATCTGCCACGTCATCTGTTTGTTACCCTCACAGGCAGCAATCCAGAGATTACTACCTTTAAGGTCCTACTTTTCAGCTTCCTACCTAGCTCCCTATGTTCTCTGTTCAAGACATTCTCCTTTTTTCTTGCCAATGTCATTGGTATCAATATGTACCATGACCTCTGGTTGCTCGCCCTTCCCCATAAGAATACTGTGAACAGATCTGAGATCTCCCTGACCAAAGCCTAGGAGTCAATGTAACATCCAGGAATCTCTTTCAGGAATGAAATACAATGTTGGAAAATGCATGATCATGCACTTTGGTAGTAGAAATAAATGTGCTGACTATTTTCTAGCAGTACACATTGAAGGTTAACTTGCAGGTTGAGTCAGTGGAGAGAAGGCAAATGTCATGTTAGCATTCATTTCAACAGGTCTAGAATACAAGAGAAAGGAGGTGATACTGAGGCTTTATAAGGCACTGGAGAGGCCTCACCTTGAGTATTGTGAAGAGTTTTGGGCCCCTCATCTTAGAAAAGATGTGCTGGCATTGGAGAGGGTCCAGAGGAGGTTCACAAGGATGATTCCAGGAAAGGAAGGGTTATCATACACGGCATGTTTGATGGCTCTGGGTCTGTACTTGCTGGAATTCAAAAGGATGGGGGGGGGGGGGGGGGATCTCATTGAAACCTTTTGAATGTTGAAAGGCCTGGACAGAGCAGATGTGGTAAGGATGTTTCCCATGTTGGGAGAGTCTAGGACAAGAGGGCACAGCTTTAGGATAGAGGGGCGCCCTTTCAAAACAGTGATGCGGAGAAATTTCCTTAGCACGAGCGTGGTGAATTTGTGAAATTTGTTGTCACCTGCAGCTGTGGAGGCCAGGTCATTGGGTATATTTAAGGCAGGGAACTGGAGTTGAGGGGGAGATTTTAAAAAAACGAATCAGCCATGATTGAATAGCAGAGCAGACTGGATGGGCCAGATGGCCTAATTCTGCTCCTTTGTCATATGGTCTTATGGTCTTTCACGTTCACAGAATCTCTTGTCTGTTCCCTAACTATTGAATCTTGTTGCTACCACTTTCCCCTGGTAGATTGTCCCCATGCCAACATATCCCAAGTAGTATAGTTTCTATTGAGGAGAACAGCCGTAGAGATACCCTGCTCTATCTGCCTATCCCCTTTCCCTCTCTAGACAGTCACTCAGTCACCTGCCTCTTGCAACTTAAGTGTCATCACTTTCCTATAGATCATATCTATTAACTCCACATTCTCTTGAATGAGGATTATAAATATTTATGGAAGATGTGAGACCATTCTACTGTAAGTGCAGATGTCCACAATAACATTGGTAGGCTGAAATTCACCTTAGTCTTCAATCTAGGGTCTTATCATCCCAACTGCCAGGTGATCCATCATTTTAAAGCAAAACTGATCTAGTGTCTCAGAACTAGGCTTTTATGAGACACTGTGCACTGATATTAACATATTCCAGGATAATTTGTAACCTGTGGTCTTGCATACCTTCACCCAATCAAGCCATGGCAGCTCTAGGTGTACTTAAAATGCACATTCCTGGCACTTTTCAGAAGCAGAGATTTGCTAAGGTCTGCTTGCTGCTGATCTTGAGCCTTTTATACTTGCCCAGTCCTCACTCAGGCCTCTCAGTATTGTTGTCTGAACAATACCTACCTTCAGGGCTTGCCATGAGCTAAGTTCATTGATCCAATGTGCAGAAGTGGAACAAAAAGTTCAGCACTTTATATTTCAGATTTCCACCAATAGCAATTCTTCTTTTAAAGTTCATCCATTATTTCTGCAGCTTTTAGAACAATGCTTTCCTTGACTTTCTGATAGAATTACAAAGGAAACATTCACTTTGTGGGATCCCAGTCCACTTTTTTTCCATCATCTAATAGCCTTCCCCATTTTCAGAGCATCTTCCCTTGAAAAGTGAGATGTGATAAACACCATTCTAACTCTCACTTGTCTCTGTGCCTGTCCTTCATCTTTCCTTGTATTTACTTCAACCTGTCCCACTCTGTAACCTTTTCTATTCCAGTGACAAAGAGGTCACTAACCAGAAATGCAAGTTCTGTTTAGTTCTTAGAAACTGCTTTGGTCTACTGAATAGTTCCAGTATATGTCTTTTTATCATAATACTCCTTGATGTAATATTACTGGTATGTTATAAAACTTTGGTATAACCTCTGTAGAATTACATTCTATGCTCAGGTCTATTCTTGCATTTAGTTACTTTATTAAATTGCTTCATCACATTGTCTGGACATTGAAATTGATGTCTATTATTCTCAGGTCCCCTATTAAACCTCCCTGAACTAATTTAATTTCAGTTATTGTACACTTAAATCTGACATTTTTTGACTTATCTATAATTTGGTACATTTATCTGTGCAAATTAATTTTTCATTTTGTATACCTAGCTTAATAACTAATTTAAATTCTGGTACAAATCTTTCCCACTGGAAAAGACAACAATGAATCTGTCAATTCATGTTTGTCCTTTATGTGAGCACTTTGTCAGCCGCATTCTGAAAGCTAAAACAAACTGCATCAAAGAAAGCACTGCTATTCATTTAGTCTTTAATGTCAAGCAGGTTTTCCCCTTATAAATTCATACTTCTGCATGCTAACGTATTGCCCTGTAGACATTCCTCTTGGTTATTCTTTGTGATTGCTTTCATTTACAAAGGGGGATGAAGGCTATAGTTCAGCGTGAGTCTATTCAGAAGCACATCTGATGTAGGGAAAGCCATCATCACTCAACTGAAATACACTCAAGTCTTCAGAGCATCTGACTCCAGAGCAAAAAGCAACTTACTCTGAGGATGAAGCTTCCCTTTGAGGATCGAGGTCTGTGCTCTAACACAATACTATGATGAGGATCTCAGACTTTTCTATCCCTTTAGGAAGTGAGCTCCAGACCCACTGGCCTTTGAAATAATTACTTTGCAAATACTTTACAAACCTTCTACTGTCTATGTTTGCTCTATGCTGCTGACTTCTAGCATATATTTTGAGAGCAAGAGAAAGAATTAGTAAGGTAATGTTCATGAGTTGGTTCATTGTCAGAAACCTGATGGCAGGGGTGAAGAAGCAGCTCCTCGAACAATGTGTGTGTACCTTCAGGCTCCTAGACCTCCTCCCTGAAGGTAGCACCGAGAAGTGGGTATGTCCTAGGTGAAGGGTGATTTTGTACCTCAGTTCCAAAGAAAGCAACTTCATCAAGGACCTTATTCACATTATACATCAAAGGAACAGATGTTTGCTGATGATTGTGCAATATTCAACTGCACTCACAATTTCTCAGTGAATAATGAAACAAAAACTAAATAAAATTCTGGGCTTGGCTGATAAGTGACACTATCATTCACGTCACTATCCATGTGTTATTAACAATACATTATTGTCCTTTATAAATGTAATTTTTCTTATCACAAGACCTTGCTGAACATTAAGAACTTAGAGTACTGCAGGTCTACTCCAACAGTGAGTTGCTGGTTGAGGTAGGAAGAGGGGAAAAGGAGTTTACTGAGGGTGGAAAACTGTTGAGAGGCTGGCAAGATGGTGGTGCCATCAGGAATGAAATCGCCTGGCACTCATAATGGCAGCCTATATACGAACTCAGCTGGGGATGACTGGACGTCCTCTTTTGGAGCTGTTCTGAGCCCCAGCAGGACCTGCGGGAGATGATTATGCCTACACTTATTGGTCAAGGAAGCCTTCAAGGCAGCCTTTAAGGAGCGGTGAAACCATTTGCATTGGCTATTGGACCGTGGTTGACATTTTGTTGTATGATGTAGTCTAACGCTGAGGTTCTGGACCATCACAGCCCAGTGGTCTGATATGACTTGGGAGCCGTGGTCAGATGAAATATCCAATGGGTTGCCAAACCGAGCAACCAAGGTACTTGTTGAAGGCCCGAGCAACATCTACGGCCATTGTCGACACTAGAGGGATGGCCTCTGGCCACTGGGTGGTATGGTCCAGGGGTAAGGGGGTACATAAAACCATGGGGGAGGGGGGAAGAAGACCAACAAGGTGCATATTGACATGGCCAAACCGTTCCTCAGGGACTCAAAAGGTGCCAATGGTGCCCGAATATGACAGTTAATTGTTTCCTGCTGCACTCTACCTAGGATGCAGTCTAATCATACATGTTCTTCCTAAGGTTGTGCCACAAGAATTTTAGTGCAACCAGTTTCTTTCAGACTTTCCCTGTCACAATGGAAAGGCCATGTATGGAGTTAAAAACCGACCACCTCTAGTTTGCTCTGAGGCAAGGGCAATTGTTTTAGATACAGGAGAGAAACTCTAGCTTCCCCGAACTTAATGTCAGCCAACTGCAGGCCCGTAACTGCTGTTCTGTAAGCCTGGACATCTGGGTCAGTATCTTGGTCAGCTGCCAACCAGCATAGTCAACCCCTCTGTGTAAGGTTTCAACAGCTGGCCATGAGAGACAATCAGCTATGGCATTATTTATACGTTGTATATTGGTTGTGAGCTCCGATATATAGGCCAGTTGGCATTGCTGCCGTGAAGACCAAGGGGCTGAAATTTTGGCCATCGCATGCATGAGTGGTGTGTGGTCAAGGAACACTGTGAAATGGAAACATTCTAGAAGAAAACAAAAACAGCAGATAGCTAGAAGCTCACAATCAAACGTGCTGTGTTTCCTTTGGAGGGACAGAGCTGCCAGCTGAAGAAGACGAGTGGCTGCCACACGCCTCTGACCAACTGTTCATTTAAAACCCCCCCCACAGTGTATTCTGAAGCATCAGTAATAATGGACGTGGGTGTATTGGGGAGCGGGTGGTGCCAGTCGTGTCACACTGGAAACAGTTCAATTAGTACCATCAAATGCCCTGGTCGTGTCCGCCAACCAGTCAAGCACGTGATTAGGGGTATTGGCTTTAAGGGCACTATACAGAGGGAGCATAAATTCAGCTTGCGGAATGAAGCAGTGATAGAAATTCACCGGACCTAGAAGCTCCTGTAGGTTTTAGTAGTGAAGGACAGTGGCAATCTGTAACAGTGGCTACTTTTGACGGGAGGGATTTTGCAACTTCTGCAGAGATGCGATTGCCAAGAAAGTCAATGGCTGACAACCCAAACTAGCAGATAGCAGGGTTAATATAAATCCATATTGGCTTAAGCATTGGAAAAGTGCACGGAGATGAGCTATGTGATTGGGTTTGAATGCGCTGGTATGCCATTCAGGTAAAAAAAAATCTAAGTCTTTTAATCCCGAGTCCATCAGTCATTAGAAAGTCTCTGCTGCATTTTTCAGTCCAAACGGCATGTGTAGAAATCAAAGAGGCCAAACGGGGCTATCACAGCTGTTTTAGGAATGTCCTCCGACCTCACAGGCACCTGATGGTAGCCACTAACTGTGGGGAAAAATTTACTTTTCAGCTAAATGTGCAGAAACATCTAGGATGTGTGGGACTGGTTAATGATCAGGAGTTGGGACCTTGTTAAGGCTTTGGTAGTCACCTCATAGGTGGCAACCACAATCAGACTTGGGTTCTATATGGAGGGGTGAAGACCAGGGGCATACAATGTCAAGTCTTTCCATGTTGGCAAACTCAGCCTTTGCAGATACCAGCATTTCTGTGTCCAGTCTACGTGTGTGGGCATGGATTGGCAGGCTGATTGTGGAAATGTGGTGTTCATCCCCCATGGTTTGTGACTGCAGTGGAGACTGTGCGCTTGGGGAGGTCTGGGAAATTGCTGGCTGTGCACTTGGGGAGGTTTGGGAAATTGCCCAGGAGTCAAGTAAACTCACGTGTGGTGGTGCATGTGCTTGATAGAGTCGTGTTGAGAACTTACCAGGTGAGCAGGGTAGCGACCCAAAGTCTTCGACAGTCACAAGCTGTCAATTTTTAAGATCGACTGATAGGCCTTAGGCACACAGGAAATCTGCACCGAGCAGAGAACTAGCCACTTTAGCCAGGGCAAAGTGACATGTGTAATGTCTCCCACTGAAGCATACCATCACCCGTCGTGTCCTGTAAGTCTGCACTTGCAACCATCGGCAGGCTCCAGCGAGGTTTCGTTGCCCTTTGCTTTCTCATCGATGGGCAACATTGGCAGCACACTCACTTTTGCATCTGCGTCACACAGGATGCGTTGAGCTGAAAGGGAGGCCATAACGAATAGTAGCTGACCCTGACAGCTGGAACCCATGGTGTTCACAGGCCTTTGATGTCCCAATGGGCTGGCGCTGTCAAAGCTGCAAGGTGGTTAGCACTTCCTAGTGCTCGCACCCAGGACACATATCTGCTTTGCGGCCTCAGGCATCCTTATGTTGGGGGGCCTTGCTGACCAGGGTTATTGAGGTCGTGAAAGGAGGAGGAATCATACACTGCTGCCGAGCTGACTGTAGGCTATCAGCCATTTTAGCAAACTCTCTATAGTCCTTCATGGGTACATTAGCAAGGGCTATGTGAACTTGATCTGGCATTTGCTACATAAAGAAACCTTTAAAAATAAAACAAGGATGGTGATTTCCCAGGAGAGACAGCATGTGGTCCATCATCCTCAAGGGATTAGCATCACTGAGGCTGGGCAAGGAGAGCAACTGTCTGAGGCTCAGAGTCCGATTGTTCAAAAAGGTGAATTTTCAACGATCGGCATTTATTGTGTTCAGGCGGGTGTTCTAGTAGATTCACCGCTCTTACAGTCATGGAGTTTCTGAGTAACTCTACTACACAGTAGAATTTGGTGTTGTCAGCGGTGGTTTCTCACAGCATGAATTGGGCCACAGCTTGTACAAAAGAAGCAATAGTATTTTCTTCTCAAAATTCCATCAGTTTCAAAGTTGACCGAAATGTTCAATAAATCTGGAATCATCCTAGAGTATTCAGGGTCACCAATGTAGGTTTTCACAAATAAAACAACAAGAGGTAATTTCTGTTTAAGAACATACTGTACAAGTTATTTATTGAACTCTAAAAATCTGAACAAAGCTCAGTAAAAACCCTTGACATAAGTATGTCATCATGTCAGACCAGCCTCTTAAAGTGAAACCCCTAAGCAATGTTGGTGGTTGTGAACTATCTACATATCCACCATTAGTTTGGTTTCAATGTTGGCAAGTTTCTGTGTTGTTTCTTTGTCTTTTCTAAGCATCTCGTTTTCCTTCAGGCATTTATATCACAATTATTTCTGATAATCTTGTAGTTAAAGTTGAATGAATTGTATTCCTAAAAAAACACTCAAAATATGTCACATTTATTTGGTTTCATAAAAATAAAATTTCACCCAAGAATTCTGCCTAAGCTTTGCACACACCATTAAAGGCTAATCAACATGGTACAGATGTCAGTGTTGATGAAATTTAGTGATAAAATTTTAAGGTTGAACACATTATGATTTGTGTATTTTCTATTAACTTTGTCACAATACATTCTAGTAGCAAATTCTGAACACAAATGCAATAACTGTATATGGTTTTCCTTTATCAGGAAAGCAAAAATGCGGTATTGCAATTCTGTTTTTCATTCTGTCCCAGTAAACGAGAAGGATTAAAAAGATATTATGGGCAGTGGTTTGGTAATACATGAAGGTAAATGCGTTCTGGGCAATTGTTGAATTTTGCAAAAAAAATGGAATTAAATTATTATTGCTAAAATTATAAATTCACTAATCTCGGATGATCAGAGATATCCATTTGTTTGGGGGTCTATCTTATAAAGTCTTAAATTTACATTGTTCAAAGAAATAACCTTTTCTACTTGAGTTTATTGTCATCTGTCAACAAGGTAAGTGTATGTTCAATTAGAGGAAGAATCACTATTTACTATAAGTGGAACATCCTTTCCTAAAACAGCCATTCACTTGATGGTGCTTCAGCAGAATTACACATTCCCCTTACTTAGTTCAAAACTCCTTGGTGTAATAAGTCAATTGGTTTTTACCAATTCATGTCCTGGTTTGACAACAGATAGAGCAACATTCAATTAATAATGTTTAACAGCTGATTGATCTGTAACAACAGTTTCAAATGTGAAAGGTATTTTAGAACCTGTTGAGAATTGATTGACTTCAGAAGTAAACTGAAAACTGATTCTAAGGTGGAAAACGCTGCCAAATTAAGAGACTGATTATCCAAGACAATGATTGTCTGATGAAGTTCATCCTGCGAACACACTATTAAGCTGAGCTCAGAAGACCAATAGATACTGCTGAATTAATTGATTATACTCTAAGTTAAGGACAGGCTAGTTCTACTTAAGGGACTAATACAAGATTCTCAAATTTAAACCTATATCTGTAATAATCAGTTATTTCTACAATGAATTTAATGAGTGCCCGTTAGTCCACACAAATTGGCAAAAACTCCATATCGCCTGTTAATGAACACAAATGAATTCCTGCACATCTGTGCACAAGATAACAATTTTAATCACTAAACATTATTGCTAGCAATGACAAGAATTGATTGAACTGTTTTTCAATGTATGTGCAATAGATTGTAATTTTTTATACAAGCATCTTTGCTACAGGTTCTACAGTGAATGATATGAAATCTTTGGTAATAGCTGAATTGCTAGGTAGCTTCAATAAACACAACTAGAAAATCTACAGCCTTAATACAAACATGATCAAAACTTTGAGAACATTTGTGCAGAAATCAGATCATCTAAATAAGAAGATTAATATACAGGGAATGGAGAAAATGGAGGTTTATGGTTCACGTGCAAGCAGAATGGGCTTTGTTTAATTTGGCAACATACCTGGGCCAAAAGCCTGTTCTTGTGCGCTAATGTCAAGGTTCTATCGTCTATGATCTATACCCTAATAACAGCTCAAATGGGGGCCAAGGGTCAGGCAACGGTTTTAATTTTCAACACGGATAGTAAGGAGGATGTTATAGAAGGCCATTTATTATATTATCAACCTTTTCCTAAACTTATTGAAGAAAAATAAGAGTAGTGATATATAAAAATTATTAGACATCAATTACTGCTCTGAAAACCAACATTGAATTATTTACAATATTAATGTGCTTCTTGTTTTATGTTGACCAATAATTGAAAAACCAAAAGAAAAATCAACGTCTTAGTTTTGCTGCCCAAGCCTTTTAGATTTTAGCTCTTTGAGTCTTCAAACAGATACTTCTTAAATAAGTATGTAGTTTCTCTCTTTACCATATTTGTATGCACCAATCAGAGATCTACCGTTAATCATTTGGGCAGGTGCGGCTTGTCAGCCTTGGTTGGCAGCCCGCCTAAGAGAAACAAAAATTCCGCTGCCTAGTGGCCCGACCCACCAATGGAAAAGGCTTTGGGAGTAAACCCCGAGGAAGAATTCTGGAGCCGGGGTCCCTAAGGCAGTTTGATGTTAATTACAACTTAACCCTGGTAATCCCTGTGACGATATTGATGCCAAGCTGTATCGGCACTTGCCCTTCCCATGAACTACATCACTGAAGTAGAGGAGGGGAATCTGCTGCATGAGCAACAGCCAGTTCTTCAAATCTTCATACCCAGGCTTGCACCCTGGAGAGGGCACGGTCCACCAGAGATGCAAACCTATGATCCCCTGGGATCGACGGCTGCCTACTATGACTAATCATGTAAAACAATTCTCAACTACCTTTTATTCCATTTAATAGTTTAACAAGAAACATTTAAATTTATTTCCCTTAATTATTGACTTTATTCCCTTAAAGATGTTCTTCCTGTTAACCTTTTATAGGCCTCATAATTTTCACACACATCAATTAAAATCTTCCTTCTAGCAAATGTTTTTTACAAAAACAAAGTCCAATTCAGTCTCTCCTCATAACCATAATTTCCCAGCCCTGTTATCATCCTGGTAAATCTTCACATTCTCTCAGTACTGTGGTGACCAGAGCTGTGGTTGTGACTTAACAATTATTGTATGCATTTCCAGTATGTCTTCCTTACTCTTGTGTTTTATGTAATAACACACAAAAGCCTAAACACATATGTTTTTTAACCGTTTTCCCTACCTGTTTTGCTGCTTCCAAGGATCGATGGATATGCTCTTCAAAATTCCTCTGATTCTTTATGTATTTTTGTATTGTATGATTGCTTTTATATTCCTATCTCTTTTAGTTTTTCATTCTAGAAAGCATGTCAGGACAGCAGAATTTATCTAGTGTTTGTTTTGCAGTCCATCTTCATTGAAATACTGACTGCTGAAACAAATTAAGTTTGCCAAATTAATTAGTTCCTCAAAGTCTAAACTCCCCATCGATCACCCACAGTCTTTGCGTGGGTACAAAATCAATAAATGCAGCATAAATAACCACACTATTGCATCTACAGTGTGGACATCATGTGTCACAAATCGGAGAAACACACACAAAATGCTGAAGGGATTCAGCAGGCCAGGCAGCATCTATGGAAAAGAGTAAGCAGTTAATGTTTCAGACTGTAATCCTTCTTCTGGACTCTGGACTAACCAAGGGAAGTAATCTTTAGGATTGATCATTGGAATCCCTGAGGTTTTACTGAAATAATGTCAGCAATCATATAGCAGGAGTTCTGCAGTTCCCAGAGAAAGAGGAATGACAGAATTCCCAGAGACTCCCAACTCTCCCCATCCAAACCTACATCCAGAAATATCTCTCTGTTCGTGTGGGAAAGCTGGGCGGAAGATTAGCTGAGATTCTCTGTATTTTTTTTGTTCTCTAGTTGGTGTGAGTATTTCTTAGATTCAATCATATTTAGGACAAATATATACAATACCTTTACCTTTGAGAAGTCTTCCATTTGTTGGCAGCATTGAATCTAAACCTATTGGAATAAATTGGTTTTAGCGTATTTTAAACAATGTGACAATAAAGAGAGGCAGGTACTAGTGACATGTGCTATGTCATAATTGGCTGGGAACTTTTGTGTAGAACAGAAATATTAAATGATTAATTATCATACAGTATTTTCAGTCCTCTTAAGATCAGAGTTTGAACTTGCCAAATTAATGCCTCTGTGCTTGCCACTGACAACTACTGGACGGTGCTGAAGGGTTCGAAATTAGTGTAGAACATTGATGCCTGAGGATAGTAGTTTTACTGACTTGTTCTCAGAACTCCATTGTAGTCTTAAACTTTAATTAACTAAATAAATATTTTGATGACCAAATATGCATTAATTTTTCCCTGATTATTATTAATTTTACACTGTGTATAATGAGCATATGTTGCAACTGGTAATGAAATATGACCATGAAATGAATGCAGTTTGTGCGGTAAGCCAGCGCAAGTATATATGTCTTAAGGCAATACTCTGAGTTGTTGCAGTACCTAATTGTTAAACAACCATAAGACATAGAACGTAAACACGAGGAAATCTGCAGATGCTGGAAGTTCAAGCTAGTCCTGACGAAGGGTCTCAGCCTGAAACATCGACAGTGCTTCTTCCTATGGATGCTGCCTGGCCTGCTGCGTTCCACCAGCATTTTGCATGTGTTGCTTATAAGGTATAGAAACAGAATTCTATCATTCAGCCCATCAAATCTACTCCATCATTTGATCATGGCTGATTTACTTTCTTTCTCAAAATCATTCTTTTGCATCCTTCCTAAAACCTTTGATGCCCTTATCAATCAAAAGTCTATCAAACTCCACTTTAAATATACCTAATCTCTTGGCCTCCATATCTGTCTGTGGCAATGAATTCTACAGATTCAACATCCACTGCCTGAAGAAATTTCCACTGGACTTTGTTCTAAAGGGAAGAGAATGTATTCTGAGGCGGTGTCAATAGACAATAGGTGCAGAAGTAGACCATTCAGCCCTTTGAGCCTGCACCGCCATTTTGAGATCATGGCTGATCAACTACTATCAATACCTGGTTCCTGCCTTGTCCCCATATCCCTTGATTCCCCTATCCATAAGATACCTCTCTAGCTCCTTCTTGAAAGCATCCAGAGAATTGGCCTCCACTACCTTCCGAGGCAGTGCATTCCAGACCCCCACAACTCTCTGGGAGAAGAAGTTTTCCCTTAACTCTGTCCTAAATGACCTACCCCTTATTCTCAAACCATGCCCTCTGGTACTGGACTCTCCCAGCATCTGGAACATATTTCCTACCTCTATCTTGTCCAATCCCTTAATAATCTTATATGTTGCAATCAGATCCCCTCTCAATCTCCTTAATTCCAGCGTGTACATCCCAGTCTCTCTAACCTCTCTGTGTAAGACAGTCCAGACATCCCAGGAATTAACCTTGTGAATCTACACTGCACTTCTTCTACAGCCAGGATGTACAGCCAGTCCTTCCATAATTCTGGAGACCAAAACTGTACACAATACTCCAGGTGTGGTCTCACCAGGGCTCTGTACAAATGCAAGAGGATTTCCTTGCTCTTGTACTCAATTCCCTTTGTAATAAAGGCCAACATTCTATTAGCCTTCTTCACTGCCTGCTGCACTTGCTCATTCACCTTCAGTGACTGATGAACAAGGACTCCTAGATCTCTTTGTATTTCTCCCTTACCTAACTCTACACCGTTCAGATAATAATCTGCCTTCCTGTTCTTACTCTTAAAGTGGATAACCTCTCACTTATTCACATTAAACGTCATCTGCCAAGTATCTGCCCACTCACCCAGCCTATCCAAGTCACCCTGAATTCTCCTAACATCCTCATCACATGTCACACTGCCACCCAGCTTAGTATCATCAGCAAACTTGCTGATGTTATTTTCAATGCCTTCATCCAAATCGTTGATGTAAATTGTAAACAGCTGTGATCCCAATACCGAGCCCTGTGGCACCCCACTAGTCACCACCTGCCATTCCGAGAAACACCCATTCACCGCTACCCTTTGCTTTCTAGCTGCCAACCAGTTTTCTATCCATGTCAATGTCTTCCCCTCGATGCCCTGAGCTTTGATTTTACCCACCAATCTCCTATGTGGGACCTCATCAAATGCCTTCTGAAAATCGAGGTACACTACATCCACTGGATCTCCCCATTGTAACTTCCTGGTTACATCCTCGAAAAACTCCAACAGATTAGTCAAACATGATTTACCCTTGGTAAATCCATGCTGGCTCGCCCAATCCTATCGCTGCTATCTAGATATGCCACTATTTCATCCTTAATAATGGACTCTAGCATCTTCCCCACCACCGATGTCAGGCTGACAGGTCGATAGTTCTCTGTTTTCTCCCTCCCTCCTTTCTTAAAAAGTGGGATAACATTTGCCATTCTCCAATCCTCAGGAACTGATCCTGAATCTAAGGAACATTGGAAAATGATTACCAATACATCCGCAATTTCCAGGGCCACCTCCTTTAGTACCCTAGGATGCAGACCATCCAGACCTGGGGATTTGTCAGCCTTCAGTCCCATCAGTCTTCTCATCACCGTTTCCTTCCTAATGTCAATCTGTTTCATTTCCTCTGTTACCCTATGTCCTTGGCCCATCCATACATCTGGGAGATTGCCTATGTCTTCCTTTAGTGAAAACAGATCTAAAGTACTCATTAAATTCTTCTGCCATTTCTCTGTTTCCCATAACAATTTCACCCATTTCATTCTTCAAGGGCCCAACATCGTTCTTAACTATCTTCTTTCTCTTCACATACCTAAAAAAGCTTTTGCTATCTTCCTTTATATTCCTGGCTAGCTTGCGTTCGTACCTCATTTTTTCTCCCCGTATTGTCTTTTTAGTTAAGTTCTGTTGTTCCTTAAAAACTTCCCAATCATCTGTCCTCCCACTCACCTTAGCTCTGTCACACTTCCTTTTTTTTAAATGCTATGCAATCTCTGACTTACTTTGTCAACCACTGTGGCCCCTTTCCCCCCTTTGAATCCTTCCTTCTCCGGGGGATGAACTGATTTTGCACCTTGTGCACTATTCCCAAGAATACCTGCCATTGCTGTTCCACTGCCTTTTCTGCTAGGCTATCCGTCCAGTCAACTTTGGCCAGCTCCTCCCTCATGGCTCCATAGTTTCCCCTGTTCAACTGCTACACTAACACCTCCGAGCTGCCCTTATCCTTCTCAAGTTGCAGATTGTCCTCTGACCCAACACTCTCCTGCTATTAAAAGCATTCACTCTTTGTCCATTCTATCTAGGCAGTTCAATAGGTTTCATTGAGATCCACTCTTGCTCTTCTAAACTCCAATGAGTACAGGCCCAGAGCCACAAATGCTCCTGATACATTAACCCTTTCATTCCTAGGATCATTCTCATTAACTTCACCTGGACTCTCTCTCTAATGCCTAACCATTCTTTTTTGTTAAGGGGCCCAAACTGCTCACAATACTCCAAGTACAGTCTGAACTATGCCTTATTCCTCAGGATTATATTCTAGCTTTTAAATTCTAGTCCTCTCGAAATGAATGCTAACATTGTACTTGCCTTCTTTATTACTGATTCAACCTGCAAGATAACCTTTAAGTAATCCTGCACTAGTTCTCCCAAGTCCCTCTTCACCTCTAATTTCAGAATTCACTTCCTCTTTAGAAAATAGTCTACACTGGGCAGGGTTATGGACTACATTAAAGTTGCTTCAATCGTTCCAGTTCCCAAGGAAGACAAGATCACTGGAGTTAGTGATTATAGGCCAGTCGTTTTGACTTCAGTAGTTATAAAAATGTTTGAATGTCTCATGTTCGCCTACCTTCAGTCCATTACTGATCCTATTCTTGACACACTACCGGTTGTTTACAGAGCAAATCGCTCAGTTGAGGATGCAGTGAAATTGTGCCTTCATAACATTCTTCAAATTTGGACTCCCCCAACACCTATGTGAGGATCTTGTTAGTGGATTTTAGCTCCACCTTCAACACTAGAGTTCTGGAGTGGCTCACAGCAGGCTAATCCAGCTAGCTATACCTTACAGTGTATGGACTACAAAATTCCTGACAGGAATTTAATACCATCAAGACAGTGGAAATGAGGATTGATCCACTGACAACACCCCCGCCCTCTTGGAAATTAATGGTCAGTCTGTGTCTGTGATCAAGTCATTCAAATTCCTGGGGACTACCATTACCAATACTTTGAAATGGGACAAGCATGTTATGCTTATCACCAGGAAAACCCAGCAGAGATTGTCTTCCTATGCCAGTTTAGGAACCTTAACAACTTAGGGCATATCCTGATGGTTTTTAATGCAGCTATCATTAAGAGTGTTGTGACCATCTCTGTCACCGTTTGGTTTCCCACTGCCTCCTCCCTCTCAAAGTCCAGTTTGCAGCCAGTGGTGCACTCATCGGAGAAGATCACTGGCTGTCAGCTACCAACATTAAAAGCCCTGTTCACTGCGAGATCAAAGGAAAAATCACTGCTGAATCCACCCACCCTAGGAGTCATCTATTCACTAAATTGCCAGCAGGGAGATAATACAAGTCCAATACCACCGGGACTACACGCCATCTCAGAACAACACACACAAAATGTTGGAGGAACTCAGCAGGCCAGGCAGCATCCACGGAAAAGGTTGACATTTTGGGCCGAGACTCTTCGCAGGTCCCCAGCATCTGGAAGATTGGATTTCCAGTATCTGCGGATTTTCTCTTGCCTGTCATCTCAGAAGTTCCTTTCCTGTAGCTATCCAGTTTCTCAATAAAACTCACTCAGGTGTAAAACTTTAAACTCCCTGCACTACACCCGTTAAATGGTCTTTCCTGCCCTCTTTGTTCAGTTGATAATTATTGAGTTTCTTCATGCATTCGCATTTATTGTAGTTGATAATTGACTTTTGAGCATGTGACCATTCTGCTAACTGTTGATTGCTCATGGCTGTTGCACTATTGACTTGTAAATTGTTAGTTGCTATTGTGTTGTCTTTTATGGTATTGTCCCGTGTTTAATGCTTGGCACCGAACCACAATCAATTCTGGTACGTTTCACATACTGGTAAGAAAATGATCCTGATTCTGATTTACTCCTTTAACCAAAGTGCATGACTATGCACTTCCCTACACATATTCCATCTGCCACTTTTTGCCCATTCTCCCAATCTATCCAACTCCTTCTGCAGCCTTTCTTCTTCCTCAGCACTAACAGACCCTCAGCCTATCACTGTATCACCCACCTCTCTGTGCTGTGTGCCGCCCTGATGGGAAAAAGGACATGGGAGACACAGGTGGGCCCACCTGCAGCATACCTTCAGCACTATGTATCCATAGAAGTGACCCAGGGCAACTAAATCAAGGGGGTAATCCAAAAGTCGAAATCCACAATATGGAAACACAGGTCAGAAAACAAAGGCTACAAGACTACAACTAGCACGATTCTTTAACAGTCAAGTCTCCCCAATAGCGCTCTCCCTCTTCCCTATCAGGTGTCCGCTCACCAAGCACAAAAATGCCATGCCCTATCAGGCCTTCAAACTTTGCCCCACAGCTGTCAATCTAGAGGTCCATTCTCAGAGTATCAGATTGATACCACTGCTAAATGTGTCAGTGTTGATTGTTTTTATTCTATTCCTAGTCCAATGATTTTTCCAACAAACTGTGGTGTGATTTGCCTCTGGAGGACATGGAAGTCTGAGTGTGTAGCATTCAGAATTTATCATCTCAGCTGATTCTGGGTCACTGCATCTCATTGAATCACACAGTCTATTTCATCCCCTCAGTAAAACACAACATGTTGCAACAAAACATTTAACAGAGAGTAAGAGTCACATTAATGAAACCAGCCAGAAGAGTCAAATGACAGCTTCTATTAAACACTGCATTTATTATTCAATAGGGATGACTTGAAATATTTATAATCTGCAGGAATAGCATGGCCAATTTAACAAAATAAAAGATAATTTTGAAGAATAACAGTTACGTTTCCACTCAAAATATGAAGTACAGTACTGTATTTTGTTGTTTTAATCCACAAACATGATCACTTCTAAATCGTTGCTGATTCTTTACCTTTATGAAAATATTTTGTAATTCCTAAAAATGAAACATCTACAGATAGCTAAATTAATATATTCATTATTCTGAAGAGTGATGCTGGCAGTAACCATTGTCAACTCAGGCAAGCAACCAGTTTGATGCAAAGGAGAGTTGCTTCTCTATTTATATGGTTTCTAATGCAGTGTCCCCCCCAGAGGAGCTCAGTGTTAATCATCTTTCAGACCCCTGCTTTACTCTGGATTAGTCTCTTATTTGACAGCTCATAATTTTGGTTTGCCTACAGCTGAATATAATGACGCAGCCCATGCTACCATCAAGCTACTGGCCATAATCTTTCATTCTTAAATCTGTTCCATGTGAATTTGGTACTTATGTTCTAATTTGTGCTGAATTACTATTGGTTGTGGGAAATCTAACTTCACCAGTTAAGATCTTGACAGTCCAAACAAAATGCAATTATCCAGTAGCAGATCATTATTCCCTGGGTTTAAAGCGAAATGGCTACGTGAAAAAACGGCTCCAACCCATAAAACACATTGTGATTTATTTTAAAAGGCACATGTTATGAAATTTTGGTGCCCAAAGGTTAGAGTAACAGCAAAGATGTCAGTATTTTTCATGCATAACATTGGCAAGTTCCTAGATGAGTGCCAGCAAATTCAGATTTTCTCACAAATTGCATGCATCTGCAATTGCTAATCTTACTGGCATCTACACAGGTCTAATTCATTAACGCTACTCAGACAGTGCATGAATAATTACCACATCAAGATCAAGTTCATGTTTACTGTCATACAGCCAGACAGGATACTCTCCATGGTGCTCCTGTAGAAGTTGTTTGAGTGGCTCAAGAAGCCTTGCACACATCAATCTCCTCTGAAAATGCAGATGCTGTTGTGCCTTCCTAACTATTGAGGATGCGTTGTTGGTCCAAGTTAGATGGTCTGTTATGTGCACACCAAGAAACACTCTTCACTTTCCATGGCAAGCCATTGACGAGCAATGGAGAGTGGTTGACTGCACCTTCCTGAAGTCCACGGTATTTCTTTTGTTGAGACTGGAGTTGTTGCTCTCACATCATCTAGCAGGCTTCTCTATTATGTTCAGCAGACCATTGTGGGCCGAAGGGCCGGTATTCTGCTGTAGGTTTTCTAAAATCTCCTCTCTGTTTGCGACTCATTATTGTTGCTAACGAGGCCAACCACTATAGTATCGTTGGCAATCTTGATGCGGTTTGAGCTAGATCTGGCAGTACAGTCGTGAGTCAGCAGTGCGCTGAGCACACGTCCCTGGGGGGCACCAGTGCTCAGCATGATGGAGCCTGAGATGTTGCTGCCATCTAGGAATAGCTGGGGTCTTTGCACCGAGACGTTCAAGATCCAGTTACAGAGAAGGGAATTGAGTCCCAATGAGGACAGTTTACCCACCAGCCTCTGAGGGATGATCGTGATAAATGCCAAGCTGAAGTCGATGAACAACAACCTGGTGTAAGAAGCATCATTTTCTAGTTAGGACAGGACAGAGTGGAGGGCTGGGGCTATGGCATCATCAGTGTACTGGTTTCAGTGGTCGGTGAACTGGAAAGGGCCAAAAGTAGCAGGAAGGTGGGATTTTATACTATCCATTACTAGCCACTCAAAACACTTCCTGATTTTTGAGGTCAATGTCACTGGGTGGTAATTATTTAGGGAAGTTACTGTCGCTGTCTAGGGCACTGCCATAATGGTGGCTGCCTTGAAGCCTGCAGGGACAGTGGACTATTAAAGATGTCTATTAAGACTGCTGTTAGCTGGGCTGCATAATCCTTCAGCATCTGCCCAGGTATGTTATCCGACTCTGTAGCTTTGTGTGGGTTTTCTCCGGCTGCGATCAGACAGGGTGCCTGTTCCTCAGGAGAAGAGGGGGCTTTCCTCAATGTCACATCATTCATTGCATCCAATTGTGCACAGAAGGCATTCAGCCTATCAAGAAGGGTGGTGTTGCTGTCATTGACACTTAGGGTAGTCTTGCAATCTTTTTATGGTTTGTATACTTTGCAATATGTGTCCCTTGCTTCACAAAGGTGTCTGTGAGTACTCTCACTTTGGCACATGAGAGTGCGGCTTTTGCCAACCTTATGGTCATCCCGTCCCCCTGAGCAGTGAACAGAATCTGCAGTCAGCCATCGTTTCCGGTTTGCCCTGGCTCTGTAGTGTTTAATCATGCTTGTGTCCTCACTCCCAGTCACTGATCCCATATGTTCATCAATGTTAATGTGATGATTGCAGATAGCCGCCTCCCTGAACATGCTTCAGTCTGGGCCCTCAAAACAGTCCCGCAGCACTGAGGTGGCATCTTCTGGCTGGGTCCTGATCCCTCTGTGAACTGGCTTGACTCGTTTAACCAGTGGTCTGTATGAAGGTATTAGCAAAATGGAAATGTGGTCTGAGTATCCGAGTTGAGGGGTGGGGGCAGGTTGGGGAGCAGGGCGATACTGCCTTGTAGCTCCATGAACATTGGTATAGACAAAGTCCAATATTGATATGTTGGTAGAACTTTGGCAGGGCTGTTTCTAAGTTGGCATGATTAAAGTCACCAGCCACTGGGGTGAGTAGATATGAGGTTGCAGATGATACTGTAAAGCTCTTTTAGTAATTCCCCAGTACTAGCACAATGACAGAAATCACAATTACAAATATAAACTTTTTTATGGAGTACCACAAATGGCTGGGACTAAAGTAAATGGAGTCATTTACTTTATGTGACCCAAGGATTGGACTCATTCAAAGATGGCACTGATAAGTGACAGCTCCTAGTGTGCAGTCCTGATAGGAATCATCAAATATTCCTATTTAGGACTTCTACAACTAATATTCACAGCTACAGTCATTCGTACTTCAGTAAGCAACATCATTCTAAGATGTTTAAAAAAATTATTAATCCTTAAAATCGACAGACCCCCATGAGCAGGCACAGGTTGCGGGTGCAGTTCCCTTTTAAGAAAATAGAAGCAGGGAAGACGCACTGGTCTACAGGTATGATTGCAATCCTATAACTGACTATCCTGTGGTGAATGTACAGTCTCTGGAAAATAAAATGGAAGATCTCAGAGCAAGGTTGCCGTACCAGAGGGATATCAGGGACTGTTGTGTACTCTGCATCACAAACACATGACTCACCTCTGCCATTTCAGACACAGAACTGAAGCCAATTAGCTTCACCATTTTCCGCAAAGACAGGTCACTTGAGTCTTTTAAAGGCAGAGGAGGGGAAGTCTACTTCATGATTAATTCATTGTAGTGCACAACCGTGATGGCTCTGTCTCAATCCTGCTCACCCAAACTGGAAAATCTAGCAGTGAGGTGTTGTTCATTTTATCTGCTGGGTGAGTTTTTCTGCCAGCATCCTGGTGGTGGTGTACATTCCACCTTTGGCCAATGTCAGGCTGGCACTGGAGGAGTTCAACAAAGTAATCAGCACTCTCAAAACAGCGTGCCCTGATGCCTTCCCTATCATTGCAGGGGATCTCAACCAGGCCAGCTTGAAGATGTCTCTGAACAACTATCACCAACATATCACCTGTAGAACCAGAGGAGCCAATACACTTGACCACGGTTTTATCACCATCAAGAACATTTACCATACTAACCCATGCCCTTACCTAGTAGGGCTTCTACTCCCAGTACATAAGCAGAGACTAAAGACAGCAGCACCTGTGGTAAGGACCAAGAAGGTATGGTCAAAGGAGTTGGAGGAGTGCTTACAGGACTGCTTTGAAATGCTGAACTGGACTATATTCTGGGATTCATTTCCAGATTTGAATGAATCCACCACAGTTGTCACTTTATCAAGACCTGGACGAGTATGTGCCTTCAGGAATATACTGGATAGATCCAAACCAAAAGCCCTGGTTGAACCAGGAGTTTCACAGTCTGCTGAGGGATACATCTGTGGAATTCAAGACCAGTGATCTAGAAATACGCAGCTTACATGCGTTACGACAGTAGTGTGCGAAAAGCATCTCTGAATGCACAATACATTGAACCTTGAAGTGGATGAGCTACAGCAACAGTAAGTCACACCAGGTTCCACACCGCTGCCTAAAAAAAGGTCACTGAGTATATATTACAATGGATGGGAGAGGCTTAGGGTTAAATGGACTAGATGTAAATAAATTGGATTAGCTTGGTGAGGTCCAATGTTGGCACGTCAAAGAGCCTGCTTCCACTCTGTATGACTCAGTGACTATGACCCTAAAATATTAATAATTGGTTTTTAATTTTTAATCTTTGAGAACCGGTCCTCATCATCAACAACTTCTCCTTCAGCTCCTGTTACTTTTGCCAAACTCAGGGGGTAGCCATGGGTACTCAGATGAGTCTGCCTTTTCACTGGCTACATAGTCCATATTCCAACCATTCCCTGGTAATGTTCCCCAACTCTTTCTATGCTACATTGCCTACTGCACTGGTGCTTCATGCATTCATGCTGAGCTCATTAATTTTTATCAACTTTGCGTTCAACTTTCACCCTGCCTTATATTCACTTCATCTACTTCTGACACCTCTCTCGCCTTTCTCAATCACCTTCTCTGGAGACAAACTGTCCACTAGGGTCTTTTATAAATTTACCAATTCCCATGGCTTAACTATACCTCTTCCCACCCTGTCTCCTGAAAAAATGCTATTCACTTTCCTTAGTTTCTTCACCTCTGCCGCTTCTGTCCCCAGGATGAAACTTTCCTTTTCTTTCCACCCTACCCACATCTCCTAAATTTCCCGGACATCTGTGCCACCCCATCTTCCCACCATTTTAAAAGGGTTAGAACTTCTCGTTTTCACCTACCACCCCATGAGCCTCTGCAATAAACACATTATTCTCTGCAAATTCCACCATCTTCAATGGGATCCTACCAGCAAACACATCTTTACACCGTATCTACTCTGTGCTTTCCACGGGGATTGTTCTATGATCTCCTTGTCCATTTGTCCTTCTCCACTAACCTCCCTCTTGGCACGCACCTGACGGAAATACTACACCTGCCCAATCACCTTCTTCCTCACCTCTGTTCAGAGCCCCAAGCAACTCTTCTACGTGAGGCAACACGTCACATGTGAATCTGTTGGCATTGTCTTATCATACCTGATGTGGCCTCCTCTACATTTTTTGGGACAGAACGTTAACTGGGGACTGCTTTGTTGAGCACCTCCTCTCCATCATAAAAATGTGGAATTTCCGGGGGCCAACCATTTTACTTCTTTTCCTCATTCCCGTTCTGTCAGGTTGGTTCAAGGCCTCTACTTCTGCCACGATGTGACTACTTTCAGGGTACAGGAGCAACACCATATATTCTGTCTAGGTAGCCTCCAACCAGATGGCATGCACATCAAAATCTCCTTCTGTTATTTGTTTTCCCTCTCCTCATTCCCTTTTCTTCCATTCCCTCCTCTGGCCTCTTACATCTTCACCTCACCTGCCTATCACTTCCCCCAGTGTCCCTGCTTCTTCACTTTCTCCCAAGGTCCACTCTCCTCTCCTATCAGATTCTTTCTTCTCCAGCTCTTGACCTTTCCCACCCACCTGGCTTCATCTATCACCTTGTAGCTAGTTCTCCTGCCCCTCCCCCCACCATTTTATTCTGGCATCGTCCCCCTTCCTTTCCAGTTCTGATGAAGTGCCTCGGCCTAAAATGCCGACTTTTCATCTATCTCCATAGATGCTGTCTGACCTGCTGAACCTCTCCAGCACTTTGTGGGTATTGCTTTTGTCACAAATATCAGAAACATTTGAAGTTACTGACAGTCTCAATAGTTAGCTTTCAGCTAACCATCCACATCATCTTTGTGCATACCTATACTGCCTATCATCTTATGCTTCAGACTGCCTTAGTAATCTAGCCTGTGCTCTGCCCAAAAGCTGCAGCATGGCTGGTTGCTGATGACCCTGAAGAAGGAGGAACTAGGAAAGACGGAGCCACTGGTTTTTGTAGACCCAGGTGACTTCTTCCAGTTTGTCCATGAAACAGCTTATTCTTCTCTTATATCTTTCTTTTCTTTACAAGGTGGTTGGGGTTCTGTCAGATTCTGTGATCTACACTTCAAACTATGGTTCTTCACAAGTGGTGGGTTTTTGGACTGGCTGTGTGGCCTGGCCATTAGCTATCTCCAGGAACAGTCTGGGAAACATGTACCTTTGGGGAGCGGCCGGTTCCTTGCCAATTTCACTGACTGAAGCATCATGGGAGACCGAAACATTGAGACAGAGGTTTTGTATATTGTCATCGTATGCTTACTCTGAACTCCAGTGATTCCAACATCATCCCCCCCTCACCCTCCCTCTCTCTTGATGGAGAGTGAGAGCCTGACGGTCCACATGAAGTGATGTAGAAGATTGTAACATCAGGACAGCAAATTGCTGGTCTCCACTCTTGTTGTTACAGGAGTGATCTCTCTCTCGCTCGACGGAGAGAGAGAGAGAGAGAGACTGTCTGAGATGCTGTGTTATGGACTGTAGTTTTTGATGGACTCTAGATCTACTTGGGGTGCTTTTTGCTTGCACGGTAGGGGCTAGAGGGGGTCGGTGTTTCTGTTGGCACAGATGGGTCAATGCTTCTGCTGCTGCTCGTGTGTGGGAGAGTGGGCCTTTGGGGTTCAGATGTTTCCAATCATGGGGTTTCTTGTTTCGAAAATATCTGTGGAGAGTAAGAATTTCAGGTGGGTTACTGTATATATTCTCTGATATGAACAGCTCAAGCTTTGGAAACACACACAAAATGCTGGAGGAACTCAGCAGGCCAGGCAGCATCTAGGAAAAGTGTATAGTTGACGTTTCAGGCCGAAACCCTTCAGGAGGATTTCCAGCATCTACATTTTTTCGCTTTTTTTTCAAGCTTGGGAAGCCCATTTTTGAATTGCACTGTATTTTCACAAAAAACAGTCTTGATCAACTGGAAATGGACTGACAAAATGGCAGGTGTAGGAGGTCACAAAAGTCATCAGCTCAAGAGGTCCATGCTCCTTGGAAGCACTGCTGCATCTGGTCTACTCTTTCTTGTTGTCCTGGATACAGATCACTTGTATCTATTGTGTCAGTAAATGAGATTCCTATACCCATACAATATGATGTCCATGCATAATCAGGTGGGAAAACGGTAACAGGATGCTATCACCATTGTTCCTTTGCTGTGCACATTGCAGTTCCTGGTTATCTGAAATGAAACAACACAAAGTTAGCACATTGTTGAAGACAACGCAGATGCTTAAACTGTCTGCTTGATAGTTAGAGAGGGGAGGTGTTGAGTTTGTCTCATCAGGCTTGGGTGAGGTATCAGGTAGAGATGAGTCCACGGTCAGATCAGCCATGATCTTATTGAGTGGCAGAGCAGGCGTGATGAGCCAGATGGCCTACTCCTGCTCCTATTTCTTATGTTCTTGTGGTGAACTACATATAACTGTCTGGATATGCCCCCCCCCCCCCCCCGCTGACTGCTCCTGTGGCTCCTCCCACTGCCCCTGTGGCTCCTCCCATGGACCACGGTATAAAGGCAATTGGAGACACAGCCCCGGCCTCAGTATCCAGGATGTATTGTGGTGGTCAGTTGCTGCTTGTTCTTTCTTCCAGCCAATAAAAGCCTATATCTCGCCTCACGTCTCCAGGAATTATTGATGGTGCATCAGTTCTTATGATAAGAAAGGCGAGGAGATGCATCAAAAGCACAAGACAGGGTTGGCAGAGGGGGTGTTGTGGCTCTGTTGGTAAAAAAAAATCAAATCCTTAGAAAGAGGTGTCATAGGATTGGAAGGTGTAGAATCTTTGTGGGTAAGGCTAAGAAATGGTGAAGGTAGCAAGTCCCTGATTAGAGTTACTGTATATACACGACTCTGAACAGTAGCCGGAAGGTAGGCTACAAATTACAATGGTGATAGAAAAGGCTTGTCAAAGGGGCAATGTTATGATAGTTATCAGGGATTTCTATATGCAGGTAGATTGGGAAAATTAGGTTGGCACTGGATCCGAAGAGGGGAAATTTGTAGAATGCCTACAGGTTGGCTTTTTAGAGCAGCTTGTGGCTGAGCCCACATGGGGATAAGTTATTCTGAATTGGGTGTTGTGCAATGAACTGGAATTGATTAGGGAACTTAAGGTAAATGAACCTTTAGGAGTTTGTAATCATGACTTATCGAATTTGCCCTGCAACTTCAGAGGGAGAGGCTTAAGTCAGATGTATCACTGTTACTGTGAAGTAAAGAGAATTACAGAGGCATGAGAGAGAAGCTGGCCAAAGTTGATTGGAAGGGGACACTAGGCAGGATGACAGTGGAGCAGGAATGGCTGGAATTTCAGGGAGCAATTTGAAAGGCGCAGGATTGATACATCCCAAAGAAGAAGTTGTTTTCTAAAGACAGGATGACAAACCATGGCTAACAAGAGAAGTCAAAGCCAACATAAAAGCCAAAGAGAGGGCAGATAATAGAGGAAATATTAGTGGGAAGTTAGAAGATTAGGAAGCTCTTAAAGATTAACAGAAGGCAACTAAAAAAGTCATAAGGAGGGAAAAGGTGGAATACGAAGGTAAGCTAGCCAATAATATTAAAGAGGATACTGAAAGTTTCTTCAGATACACAAACTAAAAGAGAGGCCAAAGTAGATATTAGACCACTGGAAAATGATTCTGGAGAGGTAGTAATGGGTGACAAGGAAATGATGGACAAAATAAATAAGTATTTTGCATTAGTCTTCACCATGGAAGACATGAGCAGGATGTTAGAAGTTCAGGAGTGTTAGGGGCCAGAACTGAGTGCAGTTGCCATTACTAGGGAGAAGGTGCTGGGGAAAGTGAAAGATCTGAAGGTAGATAAATCAGCTGGACCAAATGGTCTACACAGCAGGGTTTTGAAAGGGGTGGCTGAAGAGATTGTAATGATCTTTCAAGAATCGATGGATCTTAGCATAGTTTCACAGGATTGGAAAATTGCAAATGCTACTCCACTCTTCAAGAAGGGAAAGAGGCAGAATAAAAGAAATCATAGGCCAGTCATCCAGACCTCAGTGGCTGTGAAGTTATTGGAGTCAATTGTTAAGGATGTGGTTTTGGGGAACTTGAAGGAAAATGATAAAATAGTATTGTTTCCTTAAGAGAAAGTCCTGCCTAAAAAATCTGCCGGAATTCCTTGAAGAAATAACAAGCAGGATAGACCAAGGAGAATTCGTGGATGTTGTGTACTTGGATTTTCAGAAGGCCTTTGACAAGATGCCACACAAGTTAAGTGCCCATGGTACTACAGGAAAGATACTAGCATGGATAGACCATTGGTTGATGGCAGGATGCAAAAAAATAGGAGTAAAGGAGTCTTTTCTGGTTGGCTGCCACAGAGTAATGTTCCACAGAGGCCATGCTGGGACTGCTTCTTTTTAAGTTATATGTCAATTGTTTAGATGACGGAATTGATGGCTTTGTGCCCAGATTTGCGGACAATCTGAAGATAGTTGGAGGGGCAGGCTGTGTTGAGGAAACAAGGAGGCTGCAGAAGGACTTAGAGAGATTAGGAGAATGGGCAAAGGAAGGGGCAAATGAAATTTCATGTCCAGAAGTGTACGGTCATGCATTTTGGTAAAGAAATAGAAGTATAGACAACGTTCTAAATGGAGAGAAAGTTCAAAAATCTGTGGTTCAAAGGCCTTGGGAGTCCCTAAAGGTTAATTTGCAGGTTGAGACTGTGGAGAGGAAGGCAAATGCAATGTTAGCATTCATTTCGGGAGGACCAGATATATAAGCAGGAATGCAATGTTGAGGCTTTATGTGGCACTGGTGAGGCGTCACTAGGAGTATTGTGAATAGTTTTGGGCCCCTTATCTAAGAAAGGATGTGCTGACATTGGAGAGGGTTCAGAGGATGTTTATGAGATTGATTCCAGGAGTCTAAGGTTTACCATATGAGGATCGATTGATGGCTGGTCTGTATTCACCAGAATTCAGAAGAATGAGGAGGATCTTGTTGAAACCTATTGAATGTTGAAAAGCTTTGTTGGAGTGGATGAGGAGAGTCTCCTGTGGTGGGGGAGACTAGGACCAGAGGGCACAGACTCAGAATAGGTTGTTTGGAAGGGAGATGAGGAGGAATTTCTTCAGCCAGAATGTAGAGAATCTGTCAATTTCTTTGCCACCTGTGGCTGTGGAGGCCAAGTCTCCGGGTATATTTATGTCAGGAGCGTGGCCGGATGGACCCAAACGCAGGACGCAGACACTGAAGTACTAGGGGGAGGGCAGGATGGGGATGCCATGGCACTTAAGGGTAGAGCTGGGGTTCAGGTAGATAGAGTTCAGGCAGGCAGGCAGAGCGGAGCGGGCTCCCTGAGTTCGAGTTCAGGTAGACAGGTCCCCGGGGTTCAGGCAGGCAGGTCCCCGGGGTTCAGGTAGGCAGACAGACAGGTCTAGGTGGCTAGATAAGCTGACTGAGAGCCCTCCCTGGGCGGGCCGCATATATCCTGGGTAGGGCCGCCTCCCAGGTGGAAACACCGGAGGCCTGCGCATGACGCGAACCCCTAGGTGGGTGTGGGGCACGATCCCAGAGTTCAGGCAGAAGAGGAGGACAGGGCAGAACCCCACTGGGCCGCGGCAGGTCGGCCGGATCCGCCCAACAGAGGCAAGGGATAGGAACGGGCAGAACCACTGCTGGGCAGTGGCAGGTCGGCCGGACCCGCCCGACGGAGGCAAGGGGTAGGAACGGGCATAGGTCCAGGGTGACCAACACAACAGTCATGATAACATGAAAATCGGGAACGGCCGGCAGACAGTGCGACCGTGCGAACAACACAAACGAGCAGAGAAGGGACCCCAGCGCATGGGAAGAAAGGTGGGGGAGAGGACCAACCTGGCATTACTGGTATGGGGCAGAGAAGCACAATGAGGAGTAGATCTGAGCCCGGGCAGGATAATAGAATGCAGAGAAGAGTTCGGAGCCGGCAGAGAAACAGAACAAAACGACCACCCGCTTGGTCCCAGTCCCAAGGCCCCTGCAGCTCAATGAGTTACAGGTGTGCCTCCTCGAGCCAGGAGGGTCCTAACTAGATCACGGGTGACGGGAGGGATAACTGCAGGACCCGGAGTCCGGAGCCCTCAGACCGGATCAAAACCCGGAATGCGGATTACTGACCGGACCCTGACAGTTTAAGGCAAAGGTTGATTAGTCAGGGCATCACAGCAGTAGAGGAGGCCTTGGACTGACATGTCAGAATGGGAAATAGAATTGAAGTGGGTGGCCACTGGGAGGTTTTGCATTTTCCGGCGGATGTTGCGTAGGTGGTCAGAGCTGAGAGGGAAATGGATCAGCTATGATGAACTGTTGGAGCTGACTTGCTGGGCCGGGTAGCCTGGCTCTGCTGCCATATCTTATGGTCTCATGGTGTGCTCACTCCACTGAGAATGTGAGACCATATTATGGGTCACACGGACTGAAGAAGTCCTGTTGGTAGGTGAGTCATGTGGCTGTGATCCTTTGGGCTATGTGTATGGGTTTAATGGTGCAATCATGTATTCTCTGACTTTAACTGCACATGGGAGCTGACTAAACTTTCCTACCGCCTTATTTGAGCCCTTTGGCTTCGACTCCTCAAGTGGGTTTTCATACTGTCTCCACCTACTGCTTTAGTATTTGCCCAGCAACTTGCTGATGATGGAGAGTCTCTTCCTTCCTGTTTATCTTGTAAAGCTGCATCTCTCAGGCATTAAAATAAATCGCGAGTAACTCCTCTCAACATGATCACCCATCCCTTCTAGCGAAGTCCAAGGTCCTGTGGAGTGACTGTAATCATTAATTTTAGCAAGGAAATACCCACACTTTGGACTGCAGGCTAATATTACCATCACTCACTGGCTTCAAGTAGTGTTTCCAACTCAAGGAAATAGGCACATATTGAAGTTTTGCTATCTTCAACAGCATTGTTAGCATCTTCTGGACACTCAGTTTATCGCAATGAAGTCACAACTCATACCTTAAGAGTGCCCTGCATGAAATGAAGTGGGTATGGGGCAAGGAGAGGCAGCGGAGTCTGCAGAAGCTGGAAATCTGGAGCAAACAATTAACTGCTGGAGGAGCTTGGCCAGTCAAGCAGCATCTGTGGAGGCACAATCATTTCAGGCTGAGATGCTGCATCAGGACTGAAACACAGACAGAAGGTAGCCAGTGAGTGGGAGGAGGGAGAATAGTGTGGAACCAGATGACGGGCAAATGGAGCAAGGTCAGGGAGGGTCTGAGTCTGAGGTTGGTAGGTGATAAGTGAGATCGGATGAGGCAGGTGTATGGGAAGTAGACATGATGTGCTCCTATAGGCATCTCCCAGTTTCCACCCAGCTGGTAGGATTCACCTACTGCTCATACCAGTCTCATTATGTTCATCATGTGTCGACAGTCCTTGTTCACTTATCAAACCAACTAACCTCAACCAGTTGCTCCTAGTTGTCTGTTGTGCTTAGTTTCTGTTCTCTCTTGGTTTGCGGCCCCTCATGTTTTTATTTTGCTGTCTCTGCTTTTTGGATCAAGCCTCCTCGGAATTTCCTGACAGAAACGAGAGAGAAATAGACAGATGGAGCTGGGGGAGAGGACAGAGAGAGGCAGGTAGGAGATAAGTGAACCAGATCATGGATGGATGCTGGGCAGATGGGACATAGCTGGGGCAGGGAAGGGGATAGGAAAGGAGAAACAAGGGAGGGAATATGCTATAGTACAAAGACGAGAAAATCTGAAGATTCTGGGAATCCAAGCAATACACACAAAACGCTGGAGGAACTCAGCAGGCTCATGCTCCATCAAGGGCATGGACCTCCCAGCATCAAGGACACCTTCAAAAGGTGATACCTTAAATAGGAGCCATCCATCAATCAGGACCCCCATCACCCAGCATAGGTCCTCTTCTCATTGCTACCATCAAAAAGGAGGCGCAAGAGCCTGAGGACACAAACTCACCATTTCAGGAAATGCTTCTTCCCCTTGACAATCAAATTTTTGAATGGACAATGAATCCATGAACACAAACTCAGTATTTTTCCATTCTTTTTGTTCTACTTATTTAATTGAATCTCCTTTTTCTATATATACTTTTTGTATTTTTTATTATTATGTGTTGTAATGTTCTGCTGCTGCAAAAGAACAAATTTCATAGCATAGGCCAATGATGATAAACCCAATACTGATTCTGATTCAAGTTCCTCCGAGTGAACATCATCCTGGTTCAACCATGCTGATGTCATGGCTAAGAAAGCTCATGAGGCAAAAAGAAATATGGCATGTCCTCATTGACCCTTACCATTTCTTATCCGTGCATCATGGAAAGTGTTCTCATTCTGTCCGGATGCACGACAGCTCAGTGTGGTAGCTGCTCTGCACGTGACTACAAGAAACAGCGGGGAGTTGTGCATACAGCTCAACACTTCACAGGAAACAGCCTCCCCTCAACGGACCCAATCTATACTTCTCGCTGCCTCAGTAAAGCAGCCAGCGTAATCACAAACCCAACCAGCCTGGATATCCTCTCCGCCCTCCAACAGGCAGAAGGTAGAAAAGCCTGAAAGCACACACCATACAGCTTCTATCCCTCTGTATCAGACTACTGAGCAGACCTCTTGTACAATAGGATGGACTCTTGACCTCACAATGACCTTGCACTTCAGTGTTTACCTGTATTGCACACCACTGGTAGCTTTTACACTTTATTCTGCATTGTTATTGGTTTACCTCATTCGAGCTCAATGCACTTTGCAATAATTTGATCGGTGTGATCAGTGTGCAAGAGAAGCCTTTTACTGTATCTTTGTGCAACCAAACCCAATACCAATTTTAACAGCCAGTAGGCATCCTGAGCCTTGAGTATTAAGACTTCTTTTCACTAAGTTGGCTCATTGAGTAGTAATTACTTAGGTGGGCAACTTACCTGCATGATGTTCAAGAGTTCCTTTCATCCTTTATGGTACTGAGAAGGTTGCAGAAAAGTAGTCACTGTCACTTTTATGTCTGCTTGGGAAAGTTACAAACATCACAAACTCACACCATGCATTTCTCAGAGCCAGCAGCAAAGAATTTAAGTGACCGACATCCCACTGAGCACTTATTGGACATAATGTGTGAGATGGTACTCTAAATCATTAATATACTGTACACTACATAAAACAAGGAAATGAATCTAGTGGAACCTCTGATAATAGCTTCTTAGTTACAAAAACATCTATCAGTCATTAATCTCTGCTTACTGTCACTGAGCCAACATGGGATACAATTCTTCCTTGGATCCCATGTGCTTTTGTTTAACGACCACCCTGCCATGCAGAAACTTGTCAAATCCTTGCGAAAACCTAAGTAGATCACGCATAATGTACTGACCTCATCTACCATCCCTTTTCCCTCTGCAAAACATTCAGTCTAGTTAAACAGATGCAGTTAAATCCAGTTAAATCTAGTTAAATCCACACTGACTACCCTGAGTTAACCCATGCCTTATTAAAGGACAGCAATGTTCCTAACCTTGAGTCAACCTGCATAACCCTAATTATTTCATCAGCATAGCAACACTGTGACTTCTTTAACCATCTTGCACTATAACAGACTATTTTTCTTCTAATTATGTTCCTAATTCTGATTAATTTATGTTTAATTTATGATTATTTTCTTGTGAATACAGCTCACCTGATGCCATATGCTTCTAAAATGTTGCTGCAAGTTTTTCATTGTAACTGTGCGTATGATGATAAACTTAACTTTTAACATTTAACTGACTTCCAGAATGGATTTCAATAATTTTCACGTCTGTATTTAAGTTAAATGACCTGACATTACTAGGTCTACATTTTTTTTCACTTTTTAAACAACTATCAGTCCTCTAACCTGCCAGCAATTGTCCTGTAGCAATGGGAGTATTTGTGAACTGTGGTCAAATTTGTATACCCGTGTATTTTCTAATAAATGGGATATGTTTCATTTGGGTTTAGTAGCTAACCTATTTCTAAAGATTCTAAACAACTTAATACTTCCTTGATTATAGTTATGCTATCCAATATTTCACATGTGTTCACCTTAATGACAACAATGTGATCACTGTCCTTTTACAAGAAAACTGTGGAAAATATTCATTAACAAACCTCACTCATATACTCTGAGTCAACACTTTAGATATTTACTTGGCCTCCTGTTGGATTTAGTATTTTCTTAGTTATTCTCTTGCTCTTCACATAGAAAAAAAATAGCTTTTAATCTCCTTGCTGTTCTAATTTTCCTTATAAATTGATTTCCTGCTGTATTGATGTCCGATATGCTTCCCTTCAGCTTTGTGCAGTGTGTTGATCAGGAGATTCTCAGTTTGGGATGTCCCACCTTTTTCACGTGTTCATTCTAATCCATTGAATCTCCTTCATAAATGCCTCCCATTGTTTGGAAACTGATTTACATTCAAGTGACTGTTTCAAAGCTATCTCTGCAAAATCATTTCACACTTGATTAAAATCTGACCTCAGCCCAATTTAGAACTGATTTTATATTATAATAGTATCTATTTTAAACTTTTTCCTTCACCATAATCATGTCTTATATAAGTGAATTATGATCACAAACACATACCCCTTCCTCCTGCCCAGCTTCATTCCTTAGAACTAAATTGCAAACCTTCCTGTTCAGTTTGCTGTACCCTGATTAAATGTATTTTAGGAATTTTCTGTTTTCTGTTCCTTTCATACTGACCATTAATGTGATTGAAATCACCTACAATTACTATCTGCCTTGTGCCTTGACATTTGCCAGAGATTTGGGTAAAATGTTGCTCTTCTAATTCCTTTCAACAGTTTACAGGTCTGTAGTACATTCTCCTCATTGGGAATGATACTTTATTGATTAGTAATCTTTATAGCCTCTTTTGATGATCCTTTTTCATATTTCTTTGCTTCTCAAAGCTGTGATTGTTTATTTAATTAACATTATCGCTCCTCTTTTTTATTCTCCCTATTTCTATAACAATGGATTTTAAGCTTTCAGTCCTGTCACTCTTTGTCACAATTTCCACAATAGCTGCAATATCATACTTCTATCAATGCTATCAATTCGTTTACCTTCCTTCCTACATTCATTGCATTTAGATACAGTATATACCATTAAGCACAACCAGAATACTTATTTTTAAATCTATTTGTAATCTTTGTGTTCTCTGTCTTACAATCTTCCTCCTAATGTTCTGCTCTGGTTCCCTCTTCTCCGCATGTCCCCAACTGTAGAAAGGGGACAGTTGATGGTAATAAAGGAAGAACAGTAAGGGACGAGTGTAGGATCAGCGTAAGAGGATGTTCGATAGCTCAGTTGGCTAAAAGGCCCATTTCCATGCTTTGTGACTCATTCTCCCATCAACCTGCCAAGCTAGTCTAACCACACCACCATCATCTACTGCAGCTTGAGAAACAAGGATATTGGTCCTAGCCCTGCTGAGCTTAGACATTCCTAAATCGGTACAGATTCCCCACAAATCTGAACGTCTCACTCACACATTTACCTGTATTATCCTTCCAGTACAACACTCAGCAGCATGATAGATCAGGCATAATCTGGAGGACCCACTGAGTTCCACTTAATCACTTTTTCCCAAGCTCCTCAGAATCTGTCCGCAGCCTTTATCTTTTGTCCATTTATGCTGTTAGTGCTAATAAGGAGCATACTATCTGCTGCCACCCCTACCCCACTACTCACCCCTCTAGAACGTCCTTGACTCCTTGACCCTGGCCCGGGGAGTCAATTAAACCACAACAAAATGAAATGCGAGCACAAGCTGCCACAAGGAGAAGCTCAGAGATAAGGTGAGTGGCCATGATGGACTGCATTTCTCACTGAGTGAAGCTTCGAGGAGGATTGAAATAGCGAGGCAAATGCGGAGGATAGCAAGTGGTTCTCGGAAAGGCTGCTGGTTCACGTTGCTTCCCTTCAAAGGGACTTTGAGAGGGGCTGCTGGGTCCTGATGCTCTTGGAGATGCTATCAAAATTCTGAGATTTATGGATTTGATTGTCGTTCATATTTGCCTTTTTCAGTTTTCAGTTCTATGCTTTTTTCATGTCCTTGCCCACTCTTTGGCAGGCTGGGGGTTTGGGTGATCTGTTAATTTTTCTGCGAGGGAGGGGTTCGAGGTTTGCAAGTTTCTTCATTTCATGTGGGGGTGAATTAATGTCTGTCATTCAACTACTTCTATGCCTTTCTGTATTTTACGGCTGTCTGGAGAAGACAAATCTCAGAGTTGTATTCTGCATGCAAACTTTGATAATGAAATGAACCTTTGAAATCATGCCTTCAGCTACAAAAAGACCTGCACAATTTTCTAATATAACTTCTTCATTGATTTTTCTTTTCCTTCTTTGTCTAGCTATCACTCAGTTTCTCTCTACTTGCATTCTCATGTCTATGCCCTGAAATGCACAATCTCTGAAAGACTCACTCTTGCAGATGTCAGCTACTGCTCAGGCTTCAGAGCTGATAACCTTTCCCATATAGCACTATTACAGGGCCAACGACCTGGGCTCAATACAATTGTTGACTCTAAGGAGCTTGTACATTGTCTCCGTGTCTGAGTGGGTTTCCTCCCACATTCTGAAGACATTCAGGTTGGTACGTTAATCGGTCACATGGGCACAATTGTGTGGCATGGACTCGTTGGGCTGGAAGAGTAGGTTACTGTGCTATATTTCCAAACAAAATAAAATAAAGTCTGTGGTTATCTAGGACATCAAAATAGTTCCAGAGCTCCCACATGGCACAGAATTTGCAGGCCATAAATTAGTGCCATGCCACTATTTTTAGGATAGCTTGCTATGCAGAAACCATACAGCACTTATTCTCCTCACAAAGAAGTGAAAGTGAGCTAATACAGGCAAGCATGGTTTAAAATTGTGACAGACACAATTGGTATAAATGAGCTTAATCAGCAATGCTAGTTATTCATCCATACCAGTGAGAACTTTCAGTCCTGTCCTCAATGTGCCTAATGCCACAATTATTAAAACCCTGAGGTTTATACACTGGCAAAGCTTTACCCATGTTAACGGACTCTGAACTACAATTTGAGCTGCAGTGGTTCTGCTGGACTTGCAATGGAGAAACAGCAAAGTTTGAGAAATAATTATTATTGATTGTTGCTAAATGTTAAAGTAAATCTCTCAGAGTACTGACTCTGGTAGCAATTTTTCCACTATATTTCAGCCATAAATCTTGTGAAACTTCATTAGCTACTCTCTGAGAGGGTCAAGGAGAATGTATCAATAAGAACATAAATTACAGAAGTCGTGTTAATCCATTCTCATTCCATTCTTAATTTTTGTATCTTGTTTACTTTAGGTAGCATATCTAGAATGTTTACAATGTTATGTCAGTCTATTTTTCCAATTGTTCTTCCAAATTCATTACTATTGCAATGAGTTCTTTTAAAGCCTTCCATTTATTATGGGCTCCAGCTGATGATCACAAACACAAAGTGTCTTTAGCAACACACACAAAATGCTGGAGGAACTCTGCAGGCCAGGCAACATCTATGGAAATGAACGCACAATCAGCATTTTAGGCCGAGACCCTTCTTCAGGACTGAGAAGGAAGGGGGAAGACACCAGAATAAAAAGGTGTAGGGGTGGGGGTGGGGGTGGGGAAGGAGGTTAACTGGAAGGTGATTGGTGAAGCCAGATGGGTGGGAAAGGTCAAGGGCTGGAGAAGAAAAAATCTCATAGGAGAGGAGAGTGGACCAAAGGACAAAGTGAAGGAGGAAATGGCCTAAGGGAAGTAATAGACAGTTGAGAAGAGGTAAGAGGTTAGAGTGGGGAACTGAGGATGATTGGGTGGAGGGAAATATGTTTAGCAGAAGGAAAAATCAATATTCATGCCATTAGGAGGTTACCAGATGGAATATAAGGTGTTGCTCCTCCACCCGGAGCCTGGCCTCATCTTGGCACACGAGGAGGCTATGGACTAACATGTAATAATGGCAATGGGAATTGGAATTAAGTGATTTGGCCACCAGCAAGTCCCACACGTGGTGGATGGAGTGGAGGTCCTCAACAAAGCCGTCCTCCCCAGTTTACGACAGGTCTCACCGGTGTAGAGGAGGCCGCGTTGGAACACTGGACACAATAGACAACCCCAGCGGATTCACGGGTGAAGTGCTGCCTCATGTCGTAGGTCTGCTTGGGGCCCTGAACGGCGGTGAGGGAAGAGGTGTATGGCCAGCTGAAGCACTTAGGCTGCTTAGAAGTGCCGGGAGGGAGATTAGTGGGAAGGGACGAAAGGACAAAGGAATCGTAGAAGGAACAATCTTTGTGGAAAGCGGAGGGGTGGAGGTGAGGTGAAGATATGTTTATGGTAGGATCCCTTTGGAGGTGGCAGAAGTTTCAGAGGATAATGTGCTGGATGCAGTGTCTCATGGGGTGGTAGGTAAGGACAAGAGGAACTCTATTGCTGTTAAGATGGCGGGAAGATGGGGTGAGTATGGATGTTTGGGAAATGGAGTAGATGCAGGTGAAGGCAGTGTCAATAGTGAAGGGATGGAAATTCAGCTTTTTAAAGAAGAAGGATATCTCTGATGTCCTGGTACAGAAAGATGCTCCCTGGGAACAGATGTGGTGGAGGTAAAGAAACTTTGAAAAGGGAATAACATTTTTACAAGAGGTAGGGTGGGAAGATGTATAGTTCAGACAATTGTGGGAATAGGTAGGTTTATAGAAAAGATTGGTTGGCAATTTATCTTCAGAGATGGAGACAGAGAGATGAAGAAAGAGGAGGGATATGTCAGAGAAGGAGCAAGTGAATTTAAGAGCAGGTTGGAAGTTAGAGATAAATTTAGTAATATTGATGAGCTCAGAATGGATGCATGAAGCAATGCCAATGCTGTCATCATGTCGTAGTGGAAGAGCTGGGGAGGGTTACTGGGGAAGGCTTTGAAAATGGACTGTTCTATATAACCAATGACAAGGTGTATAGAACATGTGAGTGCCTGTAGCTACCCCTCAGGTTTGGAGAAAATGAGAGGAGCTGAAGGAAAAATTGTTCAGGGTGAAGACCAGTACCGCCAGACAGAGGAGGGTGAAGGTGGAAGAGAATTCATTGGTTCTTTTGTCAAGAATGAAGTGGAGAGCTTTGAATCCTTCTTGATGGAGGATAGAAGTGCATAGGAACTGAACATCCGTGGTGGAAGATGAGGCGGTCACCAGCAGGGAATTGAAAGCTACTGAGGAGATCAAAACATGGGAAGTGTTGTGGCTATATGTGGAAGGGACTGAATCAAGGGGGGATAGAATGGAATTGAGATATGAAGAAACATGTGGGGCAGGAGCACGCAGAGACAATAGGCCTGCCCAAATAATCCCGTCTGTGGATTTTGGGTAGGAGGTAGAAGTGAGCAGTGCGGGGTAAGGTAACTATGAGTTTCATGGTAGCTCCCCAGAATGGATGAGGTCAGGGATGTTGTCGGAGACAGTTTTCTGATGGCCCTCTTCGAGGAGTAGGAATGAGGAGGTGTCTGAGAGTAGCTGCCTGGCCTCAGAAAGTTGTAGTGTGCCACACTGTAACAGCACCCCCTTGGTCTGTGGGTTTGATGGTAAGGTTGGGATTGACGTGGAGAGAGTGGAGGGCAGTGTGTTTAGAGGGGCCAAGGTTTGAGGAGGGGATCCTTACAAAATGTTTGTGACCTAAAATGTTATTTCCGTTTCTCTTCTCATGGATGTGGACTAACTTGATGAGTATTTTCATCATTTTCTTTATGTCATTTTAACACGAAGTACAGATGGTATTATGGTAAATATAAATTCAATTCTTATTAAAAAGAATGGTTAGATAAGATTGTGAAATATTTATTAATGAAAATATTGTGAATTATGTACATACTTTAAAAAAGTAAATATTAATGCATAAATGGAAATTGATATTACTTTTGATAAAACTAAAATTCTGCCTTTTTAGATACGTATAAGCTCAAATAATGTCTGAAAATATTACATTACAAAACTGTACTGTAGATGGGTTACCTTACTGCAAGCACAATTTTGAAGTATTACATTGTAGAAAGCCAAATTTTTGAATATACAGGCAGTTCTGTATGGTTACTTTCTAAATATTTTAAACATCAAGCTAGCATTACTGATCAGGCACTCTGCATTTTATGAGGTTTAACAGATTTGATGAGGCAAACAAATTTATTAAAGAGCACATAGTAATGTAAATAATCTTGTCATACTATACTTTTCCAACCTTACCCTCACTATTTTCACTAACCTCACTAGTAAATACAGGATACATAAATAAACTAAAATTGCCATGTAATTTCTTTATATACTGCAATTATAATTTAACAGTGCAATTCAACAAGCTGACACTGAGTAAAACTTATTTTAACTCCACTGAACTAGATGTGGGTCTTTTATTGAGCATCAATACCTGTAGACAGGTTAGTATTAATAATTTAACAACCCAGAGATGACTTTTGGAACAAGCTTCTTTTTAAAAATATAAAACACTAATTAAAAACCATGGCTTTGAAATTTTGCCATGGGATTTTATAATCCAAATGCTCAATTTTATTGAAATACTGCTATTTTGTATGGTAACAATTGTATTTGTTTCTTCTTTAAAATAGTGCTGATAAATGCAAATTCAATTAAGAGCACCAGTCCAGCTTCTTTTCACATGAGTAATCCAGCCTCATTTCAACATAAGTTGATGTCATTTTAAAGAAATTAATTTCTTTTCTAGCCAAAAAGAGGGCACTTTAATTGTCATGGAGGTTATTCAATATTACATAATGTGTGTGCTGAAACTAAACTGTTTTATTAAACTTTGCTTAAATGTCAAGCAAGAATATGATACATGTAGTTTAAATAACATGTCAAAAATTGGAGAATCAACGAAATACTGATCAGAGAGTTGTGTGAGCTGGTATTACCTATAACTTTAAATTTAAAAATGATCTTACTTTATACCTTTATTATACTATTACCCAAACACTGCACAGATAAGATTGTCTAAATTCCTTAGTCATCATATCCTTCACAGTAGTTCAGTTTCAGCAGTGTTTTATCTCATCTTCCTCAGTCGAATTCTGTTTTCTTTGTCCCTCTTTTTGAGAATATTTATGAATTGATTGAAGAAATGTTCTTGATCTTTTCTCTTTTGTACCATTTTAAATCGATGATCCCTTCCATTTTTTTCTGCAAATTCCTGAAAAGTGGATCTTGAGAAGGAAGAAAGATGCAAAAGACTTGTCATGGATTAGTTGTGATATGGCATACAAAACACGTGCATTTAGTTTGAAAAGCAAGTAGGAGTTCACTCCAATTTTTGAACTGATTTGCTTCAGATTATGATGCATGTTACAAAAGCACAGTAAAAACATACAATAGGACAAATATTTCCAGTTTTTTTAATGAAGGAAATTGCAACTGACTTTAAAGTAAAATGATAGACTATTTCATGGCAGTAAGACATTTTTTTTTCTCTTGAGGTAAGGCTTCTTGAAACCTCAGTGCTTTAATTTGCTAATATTTTACAGGAATGAGAATGCAGTTTATTCTACATTCTATGTTGAGTTGAATGGCAGATTTAAAAGCTTGGTGCAGTGACCATTCCAGAAGGTATTAACATCACAAATAATTGAAATTTGACATTACTGTGGCAAATGACAGAGCAAAGATATTGTGGAGTATAGCCTATTGACAAAAGATAAAATACTAATCTGTCACATATAGCAAGATGGGCCACGTTAAAATGGCACAACCTTGAAAGGGCAGCTGTAAGGCATTAAATATGTCCTATAATATGACACAATAATATGCTGCTATTCAAAAATGATGGGTTCAGCTCTTCAATGAGTTATGAGTTTAATTTCAATAACTAGAAAAAAAATCACATCTCTTGGGGAATCATATTAGAAGTCAGTAAATTACAAAGTCATATTATTGTTAAGGAATGTTAATATATTCAAATAAAATTTCTCCCACTCCAATTCTATTGGAGGCATTTACCATATAAACCATTTAAAATAAATGGATAAACAGCTCTACAGAGCTTAATTTAATATGAATAAATTACTATTCACACATGAACATTGCTCATTTTAAATTTCAGATTATAGAGCATATTTTTTCTACTTTATTTTATTGAGATGAGATTGAATTCACAAAATAAGGATTTAATGGGTATTTGAGACCTTGTCATTTATAAATGCAATTGTACTTAAATTTAAAATAAAAGATGTTACTGAGGGTATAGAAATAGAAATGTATTCACTAAGGTCATCACTATTATAGAATCCCAGCATAGATTTGATCTATTCCACCAAAGGAAACCTAAGATAGATGATAAATCTCATGAAAAAAGAGCAACAGGAAACTGTTGCACGGCCTAAAGAATATCAAAGCACTTGTGCAATGAATAACTGAAAGGACAATATACAAAAATCTTTAAAATAATGCGGAAGGAGGAAGTGTTTTTATATCACGGCAAAAGGCTTAATATGGTATTTGAAACTGAAAAGGAAATGTAAATGCAAATGTAAAATCTTGTTGGGAATTCATTTATTGTTGATGTCCAGCAAACCTTTCCTGGGAATAATTCAGAAATTAATCAACTAATTAAGAGAGGCAAAAAGCAAGTAACTGTCTTAGCTCAGTTAAAAGAAGACAAGAAGCTTGAGGAACACACAAAATGGCTGGAGTAATTACTGTGTCAGGCAGCATCTATGGTGGGAAATGGTTAGATGATGTTGTACTGCCCTCGCTGAGGTGTTGTAACATCAACTACACCATCAGCCAAACTCCATTCAAAAATGACATGAGAGTCAGGGTATAGCATTTTAGCTCGTTGGGTTTATTACAGACTCAATGGCATGACATAGTGAATCAGGAGTGAAAAAGCAATGCTTCTGCTGGGTAAATGATAGGATGGCTTTAGACCGAAACTCCCAACATAAACCTCTGACCTATTGCCAGCCAATGTGTTCTTATACTTACTACTGCCTGGCTGCACAGGAAGTGACCTAATCTGAAATTGTTTATTGAAATAAAAGCTGAATGACCTTACCAACATAAAAAAGCATGAATGAATTGCACAAATGGTAGCCAGACTTTTTGGGAGATCATATAAGAATGACTCTCATATCTTCTTGGCCATTGGATCATTTCAAGTTATAGTAGCAGATTTTGACCTTGACCTTTGTGTCATTCCAAGCATGGGGTAAATAAATATTTCTGTTCACAAAGGATTGATTATTCCATCCTACTGTTATAAGACTCTTGAATGAACCTTTAGTACAAAAATGGACTCTTGGACTTACACTCTATTATGATCTTGCACTTTATCATTTAAGAGCCTTGCACTTTTTTAGTAGCTGTTACACTTTATTCTAAATTGTTGCTGCTTTACTTTATTCTAGCTCAATGCACTGTATAATGAGTTGATCTGTAGAAACAGCATGCAAGAGAAGCTTTTCAATACATCTCGGTCCATTTGACAATAATAAATCAATCCCAATACTTTATTACAGTGAGGAGAAGCATGCTCGTTGTGCACTACGATTTCCCAGGAGCACAGACCTTCAAGAATACCAGAAATCTGAAATATAAATGGAAACTGCAGGAACTATTCAGTCTGTCAGCTGGTGATTTTGGAGAGAGAAAATGAGTGAATGTTTCTGGTCATTGACCTCTCATCAGCACATAGCAAAATCAGAATTCAAACAATATGTGTGGATTCTAATAACACTGGCACTTCTCGGGGATGTGTGCTGACCACTGCATCACTCTCTCTGTACCCATGACTCTGTTGCTAAGCACAGCTCAAATATCATCTATAAACTTGCAGATAAAACAACTATTTTTGGCAGAATCTCATTGTAACAAGAGCGTGACCATCTAGTTGAGTGGTGTCGCAATAATAACCTTGTCAGTAAGGGGAAAGAGCTGATTGTGGACTTCCGGAAGGGTAAGATGAGGGAACATATCATCGAGGGTTCAGGAGTGGAGAGAGTCAGTAGTTTCAAGTTCCTGGGTGTCAATATCTCTGAGGATCTAACCTGGTTCCAACATATCGATGCGACTATAAGGCAGCAGCTATATTTCATTAGGCATTTGAGGAGATTTAGTTTGTCATTAAGACACTTGAAAACTTCTACAGATGTAACATGGAGAGCATTCTGACTGGCTGCATCACCATCTGATATGTGGGGGGTGGGTTACTGCATAGGCATGTCGCAAACTGCGGAGTTGTAAGATTAGTCAGTTCCATCATGGGTGCTAGCCTCCTTAATATCCAAGATATCTTCAAGGAAAGTGGCTTCCATTATCAAGGACCCCTGACACCCAGGATGTGCTGTCTTCTCATTGTTACCATCAGGAAGGAGGTAGAGATGCCTGAAGGCACACACTCAGTGATTCAGGAACAGCTCCTGCAATACGAATTCGAAACAGATATTGATACCATGAACACTAACTCACAACTTTCTTTTTAAATTTCTGTTTTTTGCACTACTTATCTTAAATTAACCTTTTAATACACACACACACACACACACACACACACACACACACGGAGGGGAAAGGGGTGAAGCAGCTATGGAAATGAATAAACCGTCGACGTTTTGGGCTGAGTCCCTTCTTCAGATTAAAATGAGAACATTAGCAAGAAAGAAAAAAACCCTGCATTAAAACATTCTCATACTCTCTTGCCTGCATCACCATCTAAAAGGGTTTCTATGATTTTGTTAATCTAATGTTGATGTGGTAAGAGTTCTCTATTCACATTTACAATTGCTGCATTTATATCTTATAAAGGTGTACTTATTTGTAATGAAAATATAGAACTGGTCTATATATTGGATCTAAGTGCCAAATAAAAAACATTAAAAAGTAGAAAAATGTTAATAATGTTACCTGGAGGAAAGTACTATGATATGGAGGAGTGCCTTTTTGTGTGGGTTATCCAAATGTGATAGGTTCATGGAAGATGGTCTTGTTTTTCAGCTGATCTTTATCGTGCTGGTCCAGTCATGACATTACACACAGAGCAGAACTGCAATTCCCAGTGTGCTAAAGGCCCTGAGTCCTCATTATGTAGTTCATTGTACATATCTCTGTACTGAGTCCAGGAACAACTTGTTCTACCGTCATGAATCAAAAGCAGAGGTATGCTTCATAATGAATCAAAGAAATGCCCACTTGAGGAATGTTTCCATTCCTTCCAACATTTCCAGACAGGTTCACCATTTATTGCGATGCTTGAGAAGAGCTGTTTTTCTATCCAACAGTAGAAAACCTGGGTATTATTTAATGCTTCATATATTTTCCTTTCCATCAAAAAAGCCAAACGTGAAAATTATGCCTTGCATTCATAGAGATGGTTAGAAAAATATTGATAGGAATAATTTCAGACCTCATTAGAAGGGAACAACGTCAACACAGGTCACCTACATCAGTTGGACAGATTAGACAGAATATTAGAACAGCAGGATAACATGGAATAGGATTTTAGTTGACAGACGATGGTTAACACCAAGCTCAATCCAGAGACCACAGTGGAGATAGAAATAGGCTTGGATATTGGGGGAGCTGGATATCATGGGAGAAAGTTGGAAAACATGCAAACCCAGAAATGACAATGTTGAAGGAATCACAAATATGTGTAAGAGATATTTTGGGTGCTCATTGAATAATGGCGATTTCTCTGCCGAGGACCAAGGAAACTAGAAAAAAACAAACAGAAGGGCATTGAAAAATGTATGGAACTCCATTGCACTTCAGGCAACATGATATGAAGCAGGAAACAAAGTGTTGGAAACAAGAGCATCATACACTCCATCTCTAGGAAACCAGTGTTTTCCTCTCCACAGAAGTTACCTCACTTTCTGACTGGCCCAAACATTTTAGCTGATAAGACCATAAGATATAGGAGAAGAATTAGGCCATTTTGCCCAATAAGTCTGCTCCACCATTTTATCATATTAAAACTGATTCTGAGCTAAGACCATAAGACATATGAGCACAATTAGGCCATTTGGCCCCACGAGCCTGCTTTGCCATTTAATCATGGCTGATTACTTTTCTCCACCTCAGCCCCACTCCACGGCCTTCTGGTGACCTTTGATGCTGTTCCAATCAAGAACCTATCAATCTCTACCTTAAATACACCCAACAACCTGGTCTCCACAGCTGCCTTTGGTAATGAATTCCACAAATTCAACACTCTCTAGCTAAAAAAATTTCTCTGCATCTCTGTTTTAAATGGACGCCTCTCTATCCTGAGGCTGTGCCCTCTTGTCATGGACTCCCCCACCATGGGAAACATCCTTTCCACATCCACTCTGTTTAGGCCTTTCAACATTCAAAAGCTTTCAATAAAATCCCCCCTTATCCTAAATTTCAGTGTGTACAGATACAGAGCCATCAAATGTTCCTCGTATGGTAATCCTTTCAATCCCGGAATCATCCTTCTGAACCTCCTCTGAAACTTCTCCAATGTCAGCACATCTTTTCGCAGATGAGGAGCCCAAAACTGTTCACAACAATGAAGGTGAGGCCTCACCAGCACCTTATAAAGGCTCAGCAACATATCCCTGCTCTTGTATTCTAAATCTCTTGAAATGAATGCTAACATTGCATTTGCCTTCTTCACCACCAACTCAATCTGCAAGTTAATCTTTAACATGTTCTACTGAAAGACCCAAGTCTCTTTGCACCTCAGATTTTTGGAATTTTCTTCCAGTTTAGAAAATAGTCTGCACATTAGTTTCTACTACTAAAGTGTATGACTATGCATTTTCCAACATTGTATTTCATTTGCCACTTTCTTGCCCATTCTTGTAATCTAAGTCCTTCTTGAGCCTACCTGCCTCCTCAACACTATCTGCCCCACTACCAATCTTCGTGTCATCTGCAAATTTGGCAACAAAGCCATCTATTCTCTGTATAAATCATTGATATACAGCATAAAAAGAAGCAGTCCAAACACTGACCCCTGTGGAACACCACAGATCCCTTTATTCCCGCTCGCCATCTGCTACCATCAGTCAATACTCTAATCAAGCCTCTTACTCTTAACAATTTCTCACCATTCTCCTCCATCTAGTGGAATTGGTCCTTACTCTTAATAATTTCTCCTTTGGCTCCTGCCACTTCCTTCAAACTAAAGGTGTAGCCATAGGCATCCATATGGGTCCCATCTATGCCTGCCTTTTTGTTGGCTATGTGGAACAGTCCATGTTCCAAACCTATACTGGTATCCATCCCCCACTTTTCCTTTGCTACATCAAGGACTGCATTGGCGCTGCTTCCTGCAAACCTGCTGAGCTCGTAGACTTCATCAACTTTGCCTCCAACTTTCACCCTGCCGTCAAATTTATCTGGTCCGTTTCTGACACCTCCCTCCCCTTCCTTGATCTCTCTGTCTCTATCTCTACAGACAGCTTATCTACTGATGTCTAAAATAACCCCACGGACTCTCACAGCTACCTGGACTATTCTTCTTCCCACCCTGTTACTTGTAAAAATGCCATCCCCTTCTCTCAATTCCTCCGTCTCCATCGCGTCTGCTCTCAGAATGAGGCTTTTCATTCCAGGACGAAGGAGATGTCTTCCTTTTTTTAAAGAAAGGGGCTCCCCTTCCTCCACCATCAACTCTGCCTCAAATGCAGCTCTCTCATTTCACGCACATCTGCTCTCACCCCATCCTCCCGCCATTCCACTAGGGATAGGGTTCCTCTTGTTCTCACCTATCACCCCGCCAGCCTCCATGTCCAACTTATAATTCTCCATAACTTCTGCCAGCTCCAATTGGATCCCACCACCAAGCACATTTTTCCCTCCCCCCCCCCTTTCTGCTTTCCGCAGGGATCGCTCCCTATGCAACTCCCTTGTCCATTCGTCCCCACCATCCCTTCCCACCGATCTCCCTCCTGGCACTTAGCCTTCTAAGCGGAATAAGTGCTACACCTGCCCTTACACTTCCTCCCTCACCACCATTCAGGGCCCCAGACAGTCCTTCCAGGTGAGGCGACACTTCACCCTGAGTCTGCTGGTGTGATGTTCTGTGCTTGGTGCTCCCGGTGTGGCTTCTATATATTGGTGAGACCCGACGCAGACTGGGAGACCGTTTCGCTGAACACCTACGCCCTGTCTGCCAAAGGAAGCAGGATCTCCCAGTGGCCACACATATTAATTCCATGTTCCATTCCCATTTTGATATGTCAATCCATGGGCTCCTGTACTGTTGAGATGAAGCCACACTCAGGTTGGAGGAACAACACCTTATATTCTGTCCAGGTAGCCTCCAACCTGATGGCATGAACATTGATTTCTGTAATTTCTGTTAATGCTTCTCCTCCCCTTCTTACCCCATCCCTAATTTTTAAGTAAAAAAAATTCTCTCTCTTTCCCTCCTGCAATAACTCCTTGCCTGTTCTCCATCTTCCTCTGGTGCTCCCCTCCCCCTTTCTTTCTTCCAAGGCCTTCCGTCCTTTGATACTCCCCCTTCTCCAGCCTTGTACCCCTTTTGCCAATCAACTTCCCAGCTCTTAGCTTCATCCCTCCCCCTCCTGTCTTGTCCTATCATTTTGGGTCTCTCTGTTCCCCTCCCACTTTCAAATCTCTTACTATCTCTTTTTTTTTCCCGTTAGTCCTGATGAAGGGTCTTGACTTGAAACATCGACTTCTTCCTATAGATGCTGCCTGGCTTGCTGCATTCCACTAGCATTTTATGTGTGTCGCTGTAATCAGGCCAGTATCTTTTCTGTAATACCATTGGCTTTTAACTTGGAAAGCAGACTCATGTGTGGCAACTTGTCAAAGGCCATCTGAAAGTCCAGATATACAACATCCACTGCATCCCCTTTATCTATCATATTTGTAATCTCCTCAAAGAATTCCAACAGGTTCATCAGGCAAGATTTTCCCTTAAGGAATCCATGCTGATTTTCTCGTACCTTGTCTTGTGTCACCAAGTACTCCATAACTTAACAATTGACTCCAACATCTTCCAACCACTGAGGTCAAGCTGCCTTCCTCCTTTCTTAAAGAGTGAAGTGACATTTGCAATTTTTCAGTCCTCTGGCACCATGCCAAAGGCCAGTGATTTTTGAAAGATTGTTACTAATGCCTCCACAATCTCTGTCACCATCTCTTTCAGAACCCTGAGTCCTCAACTGGTGCAGTTAATCTGGCTCAGGTGACTTATGTACCCTAAGGTCTTTCATTGTTTTGAGCACTTTCTCCCTTGTAATAGTACCTGCACTCACTTCTCTTTCTTCACACACCCTTCACATTTTTGTTAGTTGCTCTCTGTAGGTTTTTAAAAGCTTCCAGATTCTCTATCTTCCCACTAATTTTGCCTTTGTTGTATGCCTTGTCTTTTGATTTTACATTAACTTTGACTTTCCTTGTCAGCCATAGTTGTACTATATTGCTATTTGAGTGATTATTTATTTTTGGAATACATCTACCCTGCATCTTCTTCATTTTTCCCAGAAACTCACACATTTGCTGCTTTGCTGTCATCCCTCCCAGCATCTCCTTCCAACTTACCTTGGCCAACTTTTCTCCCATACCACTGTAATTTCCTTAACTTCACTAAAATACTGCTATATCAGACTTCACTTTCTCCCTATCAAATTTCAAGTTGAACTCTACCACTGCCTCCTATGGGTTCCTTTACCTTAAGCTCCCTAATTGCCTCTGGTTCATTACATAATACCCAATCCAGTATAGCTGATTCCCTAGTAGGTTCAATGACAAACTACTCTAAAAGCCATTTCTCAGACATTTAACAAACTCAGTCTCTTGAGATCCATTACCAACCTAATTTTTCCAGTCGACCTGCATCTTGACATTTTCCATGACTATAATAACATTGCTCATTTGCCGCGCCTTTTCTCTTTCCCATTCTAATTGGTGGTCCACATCCCAGATACTGTTTGGAGCTCTGTATATATCTGTCATAAGGATCCTTTAACCCTAATAGTTTCTTAACTCAATCCACAAGGAGTTAACATATTTTGATCTTTTATTACATGTTTGTACTGATTTGATGACATTCTTTACCAGCAGAGCCACGCTGTCCCCTTTAACTAATTCACTATCCCTTTGATACAACATTCAGCTCCCAACTACATCAATCCTTCAGCCATGATTCAATGATAGCCACAACATCATATCTGACAATCTGTAATAGTGCAACAAGATCATCCACCTTATTTCTTATACTTGCTGGGAGTTGCTGAGACGAGTGTGTGTGGGGGGGGGGTGGGGGTGAAGAAGTGGAGAGAAAAAGGGAATGTCTGTGATAGGTAAGAGAATAAGAGACACAAAATGATGAAAGTGGTGTCTCCAGCTGAGAGTGCTGAACATTTAAAGATGAATATTAATGATCTATTAGAGTTGACATATAACATTTCATTGAGTTGCAATTGAACATGACAGGCTAGTGTCACCCATTTCTGTTCAAGTAATCACCATTGACTAATTATCTCATACCTTTACGTTCCTTTTTTTTCAAGCTTAAAGCCTATTGGCACCACTGTTGTCATATATCAAATATCCTTTATGGCTAACACGAAAATGACAAACATGAGAAATTCTGTAGATGCTGGAAATCTAGGGCAACACACACAAAATGCTGGAGGAACTCAGCAGGTCAGGCAGCATCTATGAAAATAATTAACTGTCGACATTTCAGGCTGAGACACTTATTCAGATTAAAATGATAACGTAGCAAGAAAGAAGAAATCCAGCATTAAACCATTCTCGTACTCTCTAGCCTGTATCACTATCTAAAAGAGTTTCTATGTTTTACTCATCAAAGTTGAAATGGTAAGAGTTCTCTATTCACATTTATACATGCTGCACTTACTTTGATACAGCTTAATAAAGGTGTAATCTGTAATCAAGAAAATATAGAATTGGTCTATATTATTGGATCTAAGTGTCAAGTATAAAACATTCAAAAGTAGAAAAATGGAAAAAAATGTTAATAATAGCTGGAAAAAAGTTGCATGATATGGAAAAGGGTCATTTTGTTTCGATTATCTTAATGTGATAAGTTCCTGGAAGATGGTCATACTTTTCAACTGGTCTTTATCATGCTGGTCCAGTTATGATATTATACACAGAACAGAACTGTATTTCCCAATGTGCTAAAAGAATTGAGTCCTCATAATGCAATTCATTTTAATGAGTCCAGGAACAACTTCTTGCTACAATCATGAATCAAAAGAAGAGGTATGCTTTGTAATGAATCAAAGTAATGCCCGCTTGAGGAATGTTTCCATTCCTACCAACATTTCCAGACATGTTCACCTTTTATTTGAGATGCTCAAGAAAAGCTGGTTTTCTTTCCAACAGTACAAAACTTGGGTATTACTTAATGTTTCATACTTTTTCCTTTAAACCAAAATTACAGAATGTAAAAATCATGCCTTGCATTGACAGAGATGGTTTAGGAAAATATGGATAGCAATAACTTCATCTAACCAAAACCCAGGTAACTGAGAGCTAATAGCTTCAATTTAAAGTTGAAAATTTTAAGGGGCAAGTTATCATTTCATGTTTTTCAACATCAGATTTCAGCTTTGGAATAATTACCTTTGACATTATCTTGTTAACTAAAATCATGAAAAAAACATACTTTGCAAAAGCTTACAGCATAAAAAATACAAAATAGTTTAAATTTATTAATATACAATTTTTATGTCACTGGTTTCCTCATTTGCTGTGTCATTTCTGTTTCTTATTTGTATTGTTGTATATATCAATGTTCTCATGCAGAAAATATAAATACGTTACCAGGAGTAAGGTGTGCAAGTCACCTGTAAAATTGCATAGTCAAGCACTCAAATGATAACTGACTTCAGGAAGGTAAGAGATCCCAAGCACACTGTTATGCAGGTGAATAATGTTAAACCCCAGCTTGCCAATAGGCTTTGAGCATAATGGACTTTCGGATCACTTATTGCATGTAAAGATGGAATTTTGCTTTAATTAAACCATACTGCATGCATTGTATATATCTGATTTGCAATGGACTGGAGTAGCATCGCAATCTCGTTGTCTGAGCAATGATGCCTCTGTGGAACAACAGTTTTACTCTATTCTACTCTCTTTAAGGAAGTGAAGAATAGAAGAGTTTCTGCAGATGCTGGAAATCTAGCATCTTATATGTGGTTCTTCAAGGAATTGATCTCTGTTCAAGTTTCTATAGTCCTCCTTTCCCTCTCCTCTCTTTTTTACTCTGGTGTCTTCCCCTTTCTTTTCCAGTCCTGAAGAATGGCCTCAATCCGAAATGTTGACTATTCAATTCCATGGATATATGAAACATACTGAGTTCTTCTAGCATTGTATGCTTTGCTCCAACAATTATAGATCACATTTCTGCATTAAAAATCATCTTCCAGCAGAATGTTATAAAAGACTGGACATAGAGCCCAGAATCAGCCCATTTATCTGCTCCCCAGGGAAACATTTAATAAAGAAATGAAATAATGTAAAAAGAACTGCTTTTGATGGAAATGTGAAGAGAAAAACAAAATTGTTATTTCAGGTCAAAGCACATCTTTCAACTTAGTATATTGAATTCTATGCTCTAGATATGATCTCTTCTACTCTATATTGGTAAAACCAAATACATATTGGATGACCAATTTGTAGAAACCCTCTTTTCCATCAACAGCTGAACTTGATTTTCCAGTGATACTAATCTCGCTGTCTTCAACCTTCTACATTATTCCAACAAGGCTAAAGCAACCTTTAGAAACAGTCCATGATGTTCCATTTGGGTATGTTGCAGTTTTCAGGATTTAACATTGAATTCACAATTTTTGTTATCCACTCCCTTTTTCCCTCTCCCTGTCCATAAATGTAAATATAACCTTCTGTCTTAGTGTGTCGTTTCCCTCATATCTCCATCTACTAGTTTATTTTGAAGTAATATTTTGCCAACATTGGTCAGCAACACATACAAAATGCTAAGGAACTCAGCAGGTCAGGCAGCATTTATGGAAATGAATTAACAGTCAATGTTCCAAGCTGAGACCCTTCTTCAGGACTGGAAAGAAAGGTTGAAGATGCCAGAATAAAAATGGGGGGGGGGAAGAATTCCAGCTAGAAGGTTACAGGTTAAGCTAGGTAGTTGGGAAAGATAAAGGGCTGGAGAAAAAGGCATCTGATAGGAGAGGAGTGTGGACCATGGGAGAAAGGCAAGAAGGAGAGTCAACAGTGGAGGTGATAGGTAGGTGAGGAGAAGGGGTAAGACACTACAGAAATTAGTGAAAAAGAATCAGATGGGAAGGTGTACTTGTAATTCAAGATTAGTGATGATCATATTTGAACAGGCTCATGGTGGCCATATAGTTAACTTCTGTATTTATTTCTTATTAATGCATGTACCTTGAGATTGTAAGGATAAATGGCAGTGCATAAGAGTCATCTAAGTCCCAAATTGCATCTTACAGAGCAACTTTATAATCTTCCCAATTATTCCAGTAACATCATTCTTGAAGTAGCTTTCTTTTAAATTACACCGTATAGTGACATTAGTTTGTTCAAATTAGCTGACTGTTGAACCTTGAGGATCAGGCTGTTAATGAGATTTTCAAATATGCACAACAGGTAGTGACCGAGCCTACAAAATCTTTACCCTTTCTATTATGTTTTAGAAAACTAGCATTAAGGTCCTTATTTGAATGAAGCCCATTTACCAATCTTTTAGAATGTCTATAAGCCTAAAACTCCAATGCCAATAGGATATCTTTTGTTAGATATTAACTGAGCAGAATTAAGATATTTTATTAAACTACTAATTTAAAAATACTGGAGTACTTACAGCAATCTTGGCCTCACTTGTATCCTTTAACTATCCACATCTCTGCAACCTAAAACTAACTTACTTAGCTTTTTTTCCTGTCAAATAGTTTTTGACCTGCAACATTAACTCTTTCTTTCTTTGCAATGATGTTGCCTGGTCTGCTGTTTTTGGTTTAACTTCAGATTTCCAATATCTGTATTTCTTTTTCTGGATTTTGCTTTCCACTCAGACTATCCTTCAGGATGAAGGTTTATTTGATTCAACTCTGTTTTATGGATATTCCAACCAATATAGGGGGTACAGACTCTTCCAGAGATGGGACAGGACTTGGCCTAAAGGACAGCTGGGTATATAGCTTGTGTGATGTGGTGTTGGGCTTCTCTCTGGTCCCTTTGCCAAATAGTCTTTGACCTGAAACATTAGCTCTGCTTTTTTTTATTCCATAGATATTGCCTGGCCTGCCATTTCCTGCATTTTCTGTTTTAATTTCAGAATGCTCCTTCCACACATTATATAGTCATGGACCTTGCATTTTGAGGAGTCAATGGGATCTTACAGTTCTTCGAATTAGCTTGAAAGCATTCTTGATTTTTTTTTTCCATTGTCCATCTGATAACCTATTTTCATAACAGCTCAGAATCGAGCTTCCTTTTAAGGGGCAAAATACAAGTTCCTGGAGGAACACCATAGGTCGAGCAACATCTGTGGAGGTAGAGGGACAGTCAGCATTTTGGGTCAACATCTTGCATTAAGCCTGAAGATATAGTGGGTAGTAGTCAGAATAAAGAGGTTTGGGGGTTGGGGAGCAAAGCAGGAGCTGGTAAGGATTCAGGTGAGAGAGGTTGATAGGCAAAGGAATCAGGTGGAGGGGTGGAGATGGCAAGAGAGGCTGGGAGTTGATGCGAGACAACAAAAAACTGCAGGTTATGGATTCTGATTAGAAAGGATGATGATCAGTAGAACCATATAAGGAGGGATGGTACGCAGATGGGAACAATATAGGGAGGGGATAGGAACTTAATGGGTTGAGTGTGTGGATAATAAGCAGATGAAAACAGGAGTGGGTGCGGGAGGAAAGAGAAACTGGGTAATGAGTGGTGGGTTGGGAAAGAAGGATGAGTGTGAGAGGGCCTGGCTGAATCAGAAGAGAGATAGTTTCAGGGTCAAGTGTTGGGCACACAGGTGATGTTGCCTGCCTAAAGGACCAAGTGAGTGAAATTCCTTAACATTGAGAAAGATGGCCTAGGTGATACTGATGTTAACTTGCTTATCCTTACAATGAATTGGAGGACTTAAAAAAGATAGGACTTGTTGTATTTTTCCAGTGCCTTGAGTTCCCTGCTGAAACCATTTCAGCTCTGGAAAGTGGTGCATGTTTTCTGGAGCCTCACTTACAAATGATGTTGTCATTGTGCACTGTTGTGCAAAGAAGGCAGGCTGGCAGACAAATTTCAAATAGATTTACATACACACTTAGACTTGCACAAACAAGCAGCAACAATAGGAGAAGACCTAATGTCATCTGCTTTGTTATCTAGCCAGAAAGGCATACAGGCAACATTAGAAGGGAAAAGTGTCAACATGGTTAGTTGGATAGATTAGGGGGCCAATTGAAGAAGGGGTAAGGGAATTTTAGAACCACAAGATCACATGGAAAAGGAATGTAATTGACAGATGACAACCATCAACAAGCTCAGTCACAGTGTGAATAGAAAGTGGCCTGGATGACATATGGGAGTAATTTGGAATACTTGAAAGTCTAGAAATGCCAATGTTCATGGAGTTACAAGATGTACTTCAGAGATCTTTTGGTTGCTCATTTAACAATGGGCATCCTCTGCCGAAGACCAACAAAATTAGAAAAGGAAACAGTAGGGTATTGAAAACTGCATGGCGATCCACTGCACTTCAGGCAATGCGATCTGAGACAGGCAACAAAGTGTTGGAAATAAGAGCACCGAAGCACTCCATCTCCTGGAAACCAGCATTTTCCTCTCCACAGTTGCCTCACCTGCTGAGTGGCTCCAACATTTTCTGTTTTACTATCAGGTATCCTACGTCTGCAGTTTCCTTTGCGACTTTCATGCTCTCCCTTGTGTGGCCAAGCCCATCAGGAAGGATGTGGGTAAACGTGAGGCAATAATCGTAGATAATAAGGCCTACAGAATTAAAGCTCCCTGTGCATGGCTAATGTTGCCATCTTCTGCTTGGTTTCATTGCTGTTCCACAGATTAAGGAGAATCTGTGACAAATTTGGACAGGGCAAGTCAGAGTAGAAGTGAGGATGACTTCTTTCCTCACTGGGTCGACTGATATTTTGCCTCCTCCATTGTCAAGTCAGCTTGCCTGGAGCTGCTGGAAATGTAGCTCAGGGAAGCCATGGGCATATGGTGATATGAAAGCTCCAGAGAAATGAGGTGGTGAGCTAAGTGAACCCAATATGGCTCTTATCTTAATAGCTGCCATAGCAATGGGCTGGATTATGCTGTAATGGACCTCAGGTAAGAAAATATTAAGCATCACTAGATGCTAAGCATTTTTTCTGTCTTGTAAAGCAGGATGAATCCAGCCATGATGCCAAGGGAAAAAGTGGTAGAGCTTGTTTGGTGATTCTTTGATCTGGCAAAAATCATTTGGTAAAATGGTTATTCACCAAAACTTCAAGCAAGCACCAAGATCTAAATTTGCTGGTAATAGGCAGGATCTTGAGTGTTAGATCCTTAGTACATAGATGGAATCGCAATTCTACAATTCTTTAACTTCAAGGCTGTGCACTAGGAGTGAGACCGCAATCTATCTTCTTCTGGAACGTGTGTCTGCAAAGAAAGGAATGCAGTGCTACGTGTATTGCTGAGTGATTCAAGACTCTGTGTGGTGTTCTCATAATGGACAGAACTGGGGTCAAGTACCAACTGATTCACTGAATCAGTGAAGGACTGTCCCAAACACCTGGTCTCCTAGTACAAGTAGTGGTCCATGACTCATTACAGCAGATAGTACATTCTAAAGCAGAGCTTTGTTTAAATTACAGAGTCACAGAAGGATATTGCGCAGAAATAGGCCATTCAGCCCATTTAATTCTATGCTGATCATCAAGCACTGATTACAACATTAATCCTACCCTAAGCCATTTATTTTCCCCCCACATCCTCAATAACTTTGCTATAGATTGGACCACTCATCTAAATACTAGGGGCAATATTAACTGAGACTAATTAATTTACCGGTCATTTTTAGAATGCAGGAGGAAATCAGAGCACCCGTAAGAAATGTACGCAATCACTGGGAGAATGCGCAGTCTCTGCACAGGCTGTGAGAACAGCAGACAAAATTGGCAACTGTTGGTTATATTCTGAAACAGCAGCAATATTTCAGGTGATAATGCCTGTCCCTGAAAGCAGAAAGGGATGACCTATCCTGTGACTTCTTATTTCTGCTCTTTTTCTCTTTTTGATTGAAGTGGGATCAAAATATATTCTTTTCAGCGGGGTTTGCCAGCTGCCACTGGCCACATCTCAAGCAAACTCTGAGCTTCACAGTGTAATGAAAAGGAATGGAGCTAAGTCATGATAGGTCCATTTGTTCTCATCCGGCAGGCATTCAACGTAACTTCAATATGAAGCACAAGAATATTTTGCCCAGCATGTTGTTAGCGCATTTCCTTTATCCCTCCATAAGGCTCAAGTCCATGTACTTTTATCTGGATGAAAGCCCCTGCAGCAGCTAAGTAGGACCGCTGAACTAATCTATAGTGCTTAGATCCAAGCGCACATTCCTGTGGCCATTTTCAGCAGAATGATATGAAAACGAGGAGGATATTCTTCAATAGTTTAATGCTGCAGACATCGGGATTCATTCTCTTTAGAAAACTAAGTATTACATGAAGTCTATACCTGGTACTAAGTGAAGTGGAACAGACAATAAGTGATTCCTTAACATTCATTTTTAAAAGCACCTGCAATACTGTGCAAAAGTCTCAGGCACCCCAGCTACATATATATGGTTAAAACCTTTGAACAGTACTGTAGTAATTTAATGTGTTGCACTGTACTGCTGTCCACACACGCACAAGAAAAACCAAATTTCATGATATACATGAGTTATAATAAACCTGATTCTGATATAGGTTTCTATTGTGGACTGAAAGTGGGAAGGGGGAAGGGAAAGGGGAGGAGCGGGAAGCACCAGAGAGACATACTGTAATGATCAATAAACAAATTCTTTGGAATCAATTGACCTTGCCTGGAGTCTCAAGGCTGGCTGCGTCTGCACCACACTGCCTCCCCTGGTGCAGATGCAGCCAGCCTTGAGACACCACCTATTGATTCTATGCCTCTTGTCCCTCACCACTCCTGAAGCATTCAACCCTTGCCATTCCCAAAATCCTATGCTTCCACCAGATTTACAAACTCACTCTCTGCTCCACATTGATAAATGTACTGCTGTGCGAAGGTCTGAGACCTGCTGACTATTTATATCTCTGTGTGCCTAAGATGTTTGCACAGTCCTGTAATAGATTCAATGACACATTCTTAAGAAAGTACAGATAAATAGTTACCTCACTACAGGTTGAGTACCCCTTGTCCGAAAATCCAAAAGCTAAAAACCTCTGAGATCTGGAATGTTTTGAGCACGGACACAATGTCACAAAAATCTACCGTGCGCTGGGAAGGCTCCCAGGTGATGCGCAGGTCACTGTTTAGCACAGTTCTGAGAAGTAACCTCACATATGTACTGAACAGAAGTTAATGAAAAATAGAAAAACACACTACATAAATCTTAAATTGTGTATTGAAAGAGTGGACTCGTCAGCGTTGGTCTGAACATATGGCCTTAATGGTATTCTGATCCTGAAACAAGCAAAGGTCAATTCTGACAAACTGCAAATTTAAGATAATTATGAATATTCAGATGGCTGGCTGCAGAAATTTAAGAAAAGGCATGGTATTATTTTTTTAAAGTTTCTGCTGATCACAAAGCAGCAGAGTTTGCCAAGATTTTTGCCGATGAAAATTAACACCAGAACAAGTCTACAATGCTGATTGCTTTTACATCTTACATAAAACACTAGATACATCACCAAAACAATTATAATTCAAGTGCAGTGTGCTGTAATCAAAACACAACATCATAGGTGGAGACTGAAAGCCTGCCATTGTTTGTCGTTGTTCAACAGCTGATTCAGGTATTCTCCCGATGCTGCTGTGCTGCTTCTGTTACCCTGCTCACTTTGCATTGTTATTATATTAATCGTATGTAATAGATTTTACTCTTAATTCCATATTTGTGATGAACAAGTGTAAAAGAAAGACTGCTTATCGATAGCACATAAACTTAGAGTTGGAAATGATGATGTTCCCGAGCTATCTCATTATATATTCCAAAATAAAAAAAATATGAAATCTGAAGCACTTCCCATCCCAGACCTTTCAGATAAGGAGTACTCAACCTGTAGCAGCATTTCATTTTTGGACATGGGACTAGCTCAATATTCCTGACATTATCATTGTGACCACACTTCAAAAATGCTTCATTGACTATGATCTGTTTTGGGTCATGACAGGAGTTACAGTAAATTCATCTTTTAAAATTAGGGAGGAAGGAGACATTTTGTTTGAACCATAATTAGGACATACAGTAGAACATAGAACAATACAACACAATACAGTACTGGCGCTTCAGTCCATGATGTTGTGTCAAACTACATAAATCTATTTGTTGATCAATCTAACTCCTCCTTCCTAAACAGCTGTTATCATTACATTTTACTCTCATCCATGTGCCTATCTAAGAGTATCTTAAATCTTCCTATTGTACCACAATCTGCCTTCACAATCATCCTCAACTGTGTATTCCAGGCACTTGTCTATGTTAAAACCCTACCTGTGATATCTCCCCTAAACTTCCTTCCACTTATTTTAAAATGATCTCCTTCGGTATTAGTCATTGCCTCCCTGGGAAAAATACATTGGCTGTCCACTCTATTTATGCCTCTTATCATCTTAAAAACACTAGCTTGCTCAAACTTTCCTCACAGGATGTGCTCTTTACTCCAGGCAACATTTTGGTGAATCTTCTCTGAACTCTACATCCTTCTTATAATGAGGTGACCATAAACCTCCACATTCTTCCTATAATGAGATGACAATAAGTGAACATAACACTCCAAGTGTGGTTTTTTGTAGAGCTGCAACATTACCTTGAAACTATCGAAATCAATTCCATAACTAACGAAGGCCAACAAACCATACACCTTCTTAACCACCTTGTCAAATTGTGTAGGAACTTTGAGGGATTGATGGACGCCCCCAAGATCCCTCTATCCCTCGACACTGCTAAGAATCTTGCCATTAAAATTGTACTCTGCCTTTGAGCTTGACCTGCCAAAATGTATCACTTCACACTTTTCAATTGGCTGATTCTCTACCCAGCTCTGTATCCTGTCTATGTCACACTGATAACCTTCTACTCTATCCATAGCACCAACAAACCTTCATGTCATCTGCAACCTTACTGACCTGCCACATTCTCATCCTAGTCATTTACAAAAATCACAAAGTAGGGTGGGGGGCATAGACAATAGACAATAGGTGCAGGAGTAGGCCATTCGGCCCTTCTAGCCAGCACCACCATTCATTGCGATCATGGCTGATCATCTACAATCAGTACCCTGTTCCTGCCTTCTCCCCATATCATTTGATTCTGCTATCCTTAAGAGCTCTATCTAACTCTTTCTTGAAAGTGTCCAGAGAATTGGCCTCCACTGCCTTCTGAGGCAGAGCATTCCATAGATCCACAACTCTCTGGGTGAAAAAGTTTTTCCTTAACTCCATTCTAAACAGCCTACCCCTTATTCTTAAACTGTGGCCTTTGGTTCTGGACTCCTCCAACATCGGGAACATGTTTCCTGCCTCTAGCATGTCCAATCCCTTAATAATCTTATATGTTTCAATCAGAACCCCTCTCATCCTTCTAAATTCCAGTGTATATAAGCCCAGTTGCTCCAATCTTTCAACATATGACTGTCCCGTCATCCTGGGAATTAACCACATGAACCTACACTACACTCCCTCAATAGCAAGAATGTCCTTCCTCAAATTTGGAGACCAAAACTGAACACAATACTCCAGGTGTGGTCTCACCAAGGCCCTGTACAACTGCAGAAGTACCTCTTTGCTCCTATACTCAACTCCCCTTATTATGAACGCCAACATTCCATTAGTTTTCTTCACTGTCTGCTGTACCTGCATGCTTACTTTCAGTGACTGATGAACAAGGACACCTAGATCTCGTTGTACTTCCCCTTTTCCTAATTTGACACTATTCAGATAGTAATCTGCCTTCCTGTTCTTGCCACCAAAGTGGATAACCTCACATTTATCCACATTAAACTGCATCTGCCATGCATCTGCCCACTCACCCAACCTGTCCAAGTCACCCTACATTCTCCGAACATCCTCCTCATAATTTCACACTGCCACCCAGCTTTGTGTCATCTGCAAATTTGTTAATGTTACTTTTAATCCCTTCATCTAAATCATTAATATATATTGTAAATAGCTGCGGTCCCAGCACCGAACCTTGCGGTACCCCACTAGTCACTGCCTGCCATTTTGAAAAGGACCCATTAATCCCTACTCTTTGTTTCCTGCCTGCCAATCTATTTTCTATCCATGTCAGTATCTTACCCCCAATACCATGTGCTCTAATTTTGCCCACTAATCTCCTATGTGGGACCTTATCAAAGGCTTTCTGAAAGTCCAGGTACACTACATCCACTGGCTCTCCCTTGTCCATTTTCATAGTTACATACTCAAAAAAATTCCAGAAGATTAGTCAAGCGTGATTTCCCCTTTGTAAATCCATGCTGACTCGGACCGATCCTGTTACTGCTATCTAAATGTGCTGCTATTTCATCTTTTATAATTGACTCCAACATCTTTCCCACCACTGATGTCAGGCTAACTGGTCTATAATTCCCAGTTTTCTCTGTCGCTCCTTTATTAAAAAGTGGGATAACATTAGCTACTCTCCAATCCTCAGGAACTGATCCTGAATCTATAGAACATTGGAAAATGATTACCATTGCGTCTACGATTTCTAGAGCCACCTCCTTAAGTACCCTGGGATGCAGACCATCTTGCCCTGGGGATTTATAAGCCTTCAGCCTTATTAGTCTACCCAACACCATTTTCTGGCTAATATGAATTTCCTTCAGTTCCTCCATTACCCTGGGTCCTCTGGCCACTATTACATCTGTGAGATTATCTGTATCTTCCCTAGTGAAGACAGATCCAAAGTACCTGTTCAACTTGTCTGCTATTTCCTTGTTCCCCATAATAAATTCACCCATTTCTGTCTTCAACAGATCCCTGTGGAACACCACTAGTCACAGACCTTCAGGCAGAATATGCTCCATACATTACCACCCTCTTCCTTCTGTGGTTAAACCACTTCCACATTCCACATTGCCAAGCTTCCATGGGATCCCATTCTGCATGACTTTCTGGATGAGCCTTCCATGAGCTGTGTGGTGCAAAAGGCACAATAGCGCCTCTTTCACCTCAGACGATTGAGAAAGTTTTGTATGGGCCCCCAAATCCAAAGAACTTTCTACAAGGGCACAACTGAGAGCATCCTGACTGGCTGCATCACTGCCTGGTATGGGAACTGTACCTCCCTTAATCACAGGATTCTGCAGAGAGTGATGTGGACAGCCCAGCACATCAGTAGTTGTGAATTTCCCATGATTCCGGACATTTATAAAGACAAGTGTGTAAAAAGGGTCCAAAGGATCACTGGGGGCCTGAGTCACCCCAATCACAATCCGGGAAATGATACTACAGCATAAAAGCCAGGACCAACAGGCTCCAGGACAGCTTTTTCCACCAGGCCATCAGACTGATTAACTCACGTTGATTTGAGTGTATTTCTGTTACATTGACTGTTCTATTTATTATAAATTATTATAAATTACTATGATTGCACATTGAACATTTGGATGGAGACATAATGTAAAGATTTTTACTCATGTATATGAAGGATGTAAGAAATAAATTCATTCATTCATGGGGAACATTGTTATACTCGTTACTGCAATCCACACAGCATCTCACTTGTTTCATCACTTCCTCAACAAAGTCAATCAGACTTGTGATTCATGATGTACCCTTCCCAAAGCCATGCTGACTGTCCTTAATGTGATCATAATTCTCCAAATGCATGTAATTCCTGTCCTAAGTATCCTCTCCATTAGCTTGCCCATCCTGATGCAAGACTCCCTATGGAACATTTTGCTTATGTTGATTATGGCAAGCATTAACATTTCAGGTCAGAAATTACAATTAGAATACAGCATGTGGCTTTTGATATTGTTTTGTTAGTTCTTTGTTAGATCCACTTTTTTCTAATGGTTGAGCTCTTAAGATGCATCTTCCTGTCATAATTTGTCTTGATTCGGATTTTATTTCCCAAAGTGTATTTTGCACTCTGGTTGGCACCAGCAATCTGTTCTTACTTAACAACAGAAACTTTTGTTACTAATTTAAAATAAAACAATCATCACACCATTGAATGTAGGGACCTGTGAGTGAATTAAACAGACCCCATCCTTTTCTCCACCAAGACATTGATTTTGTATGTATAAAAGAAGATCTCTCCCATAATTTCCACTTAAAAAGTCAGTGTTTGACAACCATCTGTAAAGATCAGTCAGTGCACCAGATGTTAATTGTCAATTATGGAGGCTTGAGGCCAGCTAGAGCTACTAAGTGTGATCGTCTGCTCTGCACTCCATTCCATTCCTTGCCCTGTACAATGTCCATCTCCCCTTTCCCTCACCCTCACCCCACAATTCCATTCTTTCTCAGCTCCTCAGTAAGCAATTGACTTTTCAAAAGCAAGTATGTACTAATTTTAACATCTTCCAATTTAGTACAGCAAAATGCTTAACATCCAATTGCTGAGCAATGATATCCAAAAATTAACCTGGTAAGCAGGGTTAAATTTACTTGTACATTTGTATGAAGATAATGGCTACAATGGAGACCTCAGGCTGAAATTCAAATGAAGATTTAGATTAAAAGAATAAGATACCATCTCATCAGTATGCTTCTCTGGGAAGGAAATCTATTACCACCGTTAAACAGAATATAAGATTAATGAAGCAATCATTATAATATATAGAAAATATTTAGATTCAAAAATACAGTTGATGGATCAAAGGTACATATATATATATATATATATATATATATATATTTCAAGTACATATGAAAACCAACTAAATTAAAAAGAAAATCAACTGCAGCTTTATTTCAGATTTGAATATATAATCATAGAAATGAAGAAATTTGTTTATTCCAAAGATTGGTGTTCTTTATTTTTCATACATTCAGATTATCTTAATTGATGATTGCAAACCAAAGATATTATTGAAGTATAACATTTGTAAGTTTAGGATAGGCAGAATGTGTGCCTTTGGGGCACACAGAATTAGAGCTTTATTGCATTGTGCCATGGAGTATTGGATTCAGCTTTGCTGTAAGTTGAATATGATGTCAAGCCTTCATGTACTTCCTAAGAGGAAATTAGGAAACAGCAATCTTTTAGGCGAGAAGCAATATCAGAAAATTCGCCAAGCATTCAGGTCAGTGTTGAATCATTTAATCTCAGTGAACCTAGAATTTTCCAGGGAAGGAATTTTCAACAAAAACATCACTCAAATAGTTCAGATGACGGGTGGTGACCTCAGCACTGACCATTCATTTCCTTCATTGGCCTGACCTACCAATAAAATTGGTAGGTCAGGCCAACATTTTATTTATCAGGCCAACATATATCAGGCCAACATTTTATTTATTGCTTTAAATTCCAGAACCTTTAGTCTCTTGCATCTATGCACTATTCCTCCCTCTGCTTGATTATTTCTTTCATTTCTGTTTCTTTGTTTCAGATACCCAGCAAGTGCAATGTTTATACTCCAATATTCAAGTCAGGTTGGCGTAGCCACAAAGTGGAAGCATTACTGGAGATGAGGTACTGCTGCTCTGTAATGCATAAAGATAACATGTTTTCCATGGTTAAAGAGGCCATTCTTCATTGACCTCTATGTACCTGAGAAAGGAGAGATAATGGAGGAAGAGAACTAGGGAGAGGATTAGGGTGATCAGAAGGAGAGTTCAAAGTTCAAAATAAATTTATTATCAAAGTACTTTTATGTCACTTTTATGTACTTTTTATACAGCCCAGAGATTCATTTCCTTGCAGGAATATTCAATAACTCAATAGAATAATAACCATAATAGAATTGTTGTGGATAAGGACAGAGGAAGGATCAATGATTTATGATACGTGTTAGGAAAAGGGTGGTGGCAGGTTTGGGGATAGTCAGATTTTTGGGAGGGCAATCAAGACCAGTAGAAGGTTAAAGAAGGCATGCACTTGGGGAAAGATTGGACTCTCCTTCAATGTTCCAGGTAGTATGAAACTTTTCAATTATCATGGAAGTAGGTGTCTGGGTTGTACAAGAACTAATTCAATGTTGTCACAAGCCTTTAAGCATGGGATGTGACATCATTTGAGCTATGTACATTCAGTGGCCATTTTACTGTAAAATGAATACCTCTCTCAATATAGTGGACTTCTCTAGCTTTGTGGCTCTGTGAAATACCGTTACCTGGTGTTAAATTAAATAATTAACTCAGGAAGAGTAAAATCTTTAAATAGTTACATAAAGTGCTGCAGTTCATCATTCAAAAGAAAAGAAACCTTTCATTTGCACTCAGTGACACTTTATTAGGTACACCTGGACACCTGCTTGTTAATATAAATACTTAATCAACCAATCATGGGGGAGCAATTCAATGCATAAAAGCATTCAGACATAGTCAAGAGATGTATAGTTGTTCAGACCAAGCATCAGAATGGGGAAGTAATGTGATCTAAGTGAATTTGACTGTAGAATGATTGCTGGTGCCAGATGGGGTGGTTTGAATATCTGAGAACCAGTTGATCTCCTGGGATTTTCACACACTACACTCTCTAGAGTTACAGAGAATGGTGTGAAACACACAAATTAAAAAGTATCCAGTGAGCGGCAGTTCTGTGCACATAAACACCTTGTTAATAAGACAGGTCAGAGGAGAATATCCAGACTAGTTCAAGCTGTCAGGAAGGTGATAGTAACTCAAAAAAACACCTGTTAAAATAATGGTGTGCAAAGTAGCATCTCTGAACACATCAAACCTTGAAGTGGATGGGCTACAGCAGCAGAAGATCACAAAGTGATGTAGTGACCACTTTATTAGGTATTGGAGGTGCCTAATGAAGTGGACACAGTATCTCTCTGTGGCCCATGATCTTCTGCCCTTAACTGAAATTGTCCTCCAAGCTAACATTTTTAGGTAATTCTAACCTCTGACAGCCCTCCACACTATCCACAACACACCCAACCTTTGTGTCCTCAGCAGATTTACTAACCCAACCCTCCACTTCCTCATCTAGGTCATTTATAAAAAACCACAAAGAGTAGGGGTCCCAGAACAGATCCCAGAGGCACACCACAGGCCACCGGCCTCCATGCAGATTATAACTTGTCTACAACCACTCTTTGCCTTCTGTGGGCAAGCCAGTTCTGGATTCACAAAGCAATGTCCCCTTGGATCCCATGCCTCCTTACTTTCTCAGAAGAGGGATTGAGCTAAAAGAAACTTGTTATCCTGCAGGGAATGTAGGGGCTTGAGTAAAGTGGGGATAAATTGTACGCCAAGTTATCTGGTCAATGACTGAATGGAAGCTGTAAGTGTAACCTCCAGAGAGAGATAATGTGGGAAAAGAATCAGATCAGCTGACTCAATTTCTCTGTCTTCGATCAGTCTTTCCTGCACCTGTTTGTTCCCATGTGTGCCAGAGTTCATGCTCCATATGTTTCCTCCAAATCTAATCCACTTATTCTTGTCTAGATAGTTTCTCTTTCTTTCCACCCTGTGTTCTACCTATCCTACCTTTTACTGAATTTACACCTTATTATTTACCAGTACTACACTAGTTCTGTAATTGTAACATCATATTCTGTGCTGTATTATTGTTTTATTTTAATGCACCATTGTAATGAATAATGTATGAACAGTATGTAAAACAAGTTTTCCATTGTACTTTGGTTCATGAGTCAGGGGTACCTCTAATTTAATACAAATCAACAATATATAATCAAACATTTATAACAAATAAATAGACTTATTTTCATTCCATCTCTTACAAAATAGATAAACAGATCAATGTTCAAAGATCCTGACTTTATCTAAAGGTGTGTAAGAGAAGTTGAATTTTAAGATGTCTCAAATTGAGAATCTCAGCTGTTCACTCATTTCTATAGAATAGGGATAAAATGTAGTGCCGTATTTTCACAGCAATCCCCAAAATCCCATACAAGAAAACAATCAGCTAGTTTCCAATGTTAATAAATTTCAATACTAAACATAATCTGTCACCACCTACAGGGTATATTGTTTATTATGAATTGGGGAAAATGTGTGATAGCAAAACAGGAAAATAATTTACTTCTCACCTTCAATGAAAATAAAAACTAAGTATGGAAATGAACTGCTGATGCACTCTCACCTACTTTATACAAGTTCACATGGTCAAGATTTAACCAGTAATTCTAGCTGAAAAGAAATTTGAACTGACATTTGCCCCAAATGCTTTCTAATAGCCGTATTTGAGACCTGAACAATGAGGTGAAGAGATTACATTACTTCTGAGAGTTAAAAGAATTTCAAAGGTAACCATGAAGTTAATTTATTTTCTATTAATGTTCTGCTCCAGTCTGGATACAGTTAGAACTTCTATCCACTTCAACTGCACTTGAAACTTCATTATTGGCTGTTTCTTTTCTCATGGGTGTACAGACGTATTGACTTCATGTTTATATCATGCTTGTCTCTATACTCCTCTGGCCTATTCTGAACTTAACTAATCTTCAGAATGAAAAATCCCAGCACATTACTCATTGCCTGCATACTCCCACTGAGACCATTCAGATTTTATTCTTATAACTAGCACACAAAACCAAAATGTACAATAGCTTAAACTTGACATCTACAGGGAAAAAAAAGCATATTTAGGATCCATGCAAATTACTTCTGCTGCATAACTGTGCAGAATATGTAATAGAATTCCAGGGCAAGATGGCTAAAATCAAAACGGCTGGAGGAACTCAGTGGCACAGGCAGCATCTGTGGGGGCGGAGAGATGACTGATGTTGAGACCCTGCATCAGAACTTGTTTTGAAAGGCTGGCTTCTTTGTGCTTCTACTTATGTTCCATCACTGAATAAAGGTGGTGTCCTACTGCATGGTCTCCAGCTCAAAGGTTTGAACATCCCTCCGCTGCCTGAGCAGCTGGGTTTCTCCAGAAATGAAAAGAAGATTGCAACATCTGCAAGACACACAAAATGCCAGTGCCACAGCAGGCCAGGCAGCATCTATAGGAAGAAGCACTGTCGATGTTTCGGGCCGAGACTCTTCATCAGGACATCTGCAGTTTCTTTTAACTCTATAGTAAAATCAAATCTAGGCAGAAAATATAAAAAGTACCAAATAGGTTTCTTGATGATTTAAGAGTACTAAGATTATTTTAAGGATGTGCCTTGTATATGTCAATTGCAATGTTGAATAACAGCAGGCCCAAATAGAATGCTATGTTAGCAGTCTCCCTGCATTTTAAGCAACACACACAAAACGCTGGAGGAACTCAGTAGGCCAGGAAGCATCTATGGGAAGAGTACAGTCGACATTTTGGGCTGAGACCCTTCAGCAGGACTGTAGCAAAGAACATGAGGAGAAGAATTAAAAGGTGGAGGGAGGGGAGGGGGAACTGGGAGGAGCAGGGGAAGTTGATTCCTGGAAGAGATACATGGCTGGAGAGTGGGGAATCTGACAGAAGATAGAAGGCTATGGAAGGAAGAAAAGGGTGGGTGAGGAGCACCAGAGGAAGGTGATAGGCAGGCAAGGAGATAAGGTGAGAGAGCGAAAAGGGGATGGGGACGGGTGGGAGGGGAACTATTACCAGAAGTTCGAGAGATCAACATTCATGCCATCAGGTTGGAAGCTACCCAGACAGAATATAAGGTGTTGTTCTATAGACATATTGGAATGGGAATGGGAAGTGGAATTAAAATAGGTGACCACTGAGAGATCCCACTTTTTCTGGTGGATAGAGTGTAGGTGCTTGGCAAAGCAGTCTCCCAATCAACATCGGGTCTCACTGATATACAGGAGGCCACACTGGGAGCACCAAACACACACAGTAAATGACTCCAACAGACTTTCAGGTGAAGTGTTGCCTCACCTGGAAGGACTATTTGGGAGGATAGTGAAGGAGGAGGTGTAGGGGCAGGTGTAGCACTTGTTCCACTTGCAAGGGTAAGTGCCAGGAGGGAGATCAGTGGGGAGTGATAAATGGACAAGGGACTTGTATAGAGAGCGATCCTTGTGGAAGGCAGAAAGTGGAGGGGTGGGGTGCTGAAGATATGCTTGGTGGTGGGATCCCACTGGAGATGACAAAAGTTACAGAGATTCTAAGCAAGGATAACACACTGCTGGCAGCATCCTAATAATGGCATAAAAAATATTTTTTTATGAGAAGTAACATGCTGCATAGCATCCTAATGGATTAAATATTGAAATATTTACTTTGTTAATTATGGCAGCACCATTAGCTGCTGTTGCAGGTGTAAATTCAATATTTTACTGAAATAACACAGCATTACATAACACAGATGTAGACTTTTCAATAAGTTTTTCACTGTATCAGCAACCACTTGGCTTTCCCTGTCCTTGAAATATTGAATCAGATAAGTTTCGTGTATTGAACACTTCAGTAATGTCTGAGTGATCTTGTAAATATGTTGCTCGTTTAAATAATTCACTACAGGTTATAAAACCCTCACATCCATGCATTTAACCAAATGTCAGTCGCTTAATTTTTAATTTTTTTTATTTTCTTTTATTTAAATATATAAGGATTTTGCTGGACTGCGTTATGTGGAAACATTGAACAGAAAGGGACTTTATTCCTTGGAAGGCAGAAGATTGAGGGGGGATTTGATAGACATATACAAAATTATGAGGGGAATAGACAGGGTAAGTGCAAGCAGGCTTTTTCCACTGAGGTTCGGTGGGACCACAACTACAGGTCATGGGTTAAGAGTGAAAGGTGAAAAATTTAAGGAGAATGTGAGGAGAAACTTCACTCAGAAGGTTGTGAGAATGTGGACGAGCTGCCAGTGCAAGTGGTGCAGTATTGTTTCAGTTCCTGTAGCACTGTTCTATGATCAACTCCACTGAGTCCCAGCATGTGCTGTGATTGGTAGGATGTGGGGATGATGGAGTGGTGGAATGCCCTTCTATGCCACACCACCTCGACTTTAGGAAATCTGCGCCCTCTCCTCTGATTCTTTGCTCCGCATTTACCTTCATGACTCAGCATGTGGAGAAATGGTAAGGCCTCTAAAGCTGGCTAAGTCACATTTAATTTGGAGTCCTGGAGTCACAGGGCAGTAGAGTATCGAAACAGGGCCTCCAGCCGAACTTGTCCGTGTTGACCATGGTGTCCCCTAAACTAAACACATTTGCCCGTGTTTGGCGTATTTCCCCCTAAAGCCCTCCCATCCATATAACTATCCAAAGGTCTGTTAAATGTTGTTAATGTACTTGCTTCAATCACTTCAATTTTATTTTATTTTATTTAGTGATACAGCTGGCAACAGGCCTTTCCAGCCCAATGAGCCACTCCACCCAGCAACCCAACTATTTAACACTAGCCCAATCACAGACCAATTTACAATGACCAATTTACCTACTAACCAGTACTTCTTTGGACTGTGAAGGAAACAAGAGCTCCTGGAGGAAACCCACAAGGAGAATGTACAAATTCCTTACAGATGGTACAGAAATTTAACTCCAAATTCTGATGTCCAGGGCTGTATTAGTGTCACGCTGTCTGCCATATTTCTGGAAGGTCATTCCAGATACACATCACTCTGTCTGAAGAAGGTGCCCTTCTGGTTCCTTTTAAATCTGTTCCCTCTCATTTTAACCCCCTAGCTTTTCTTTTCGCTTCCCTGGGAAAAAGGCTTGCACACATCCTGTCCATTCCCCTTGTTATATTTTATGCCTAAGTAAGGTCAGACCTCAATCTTCCGTGTTCAAAGGAATACCAAGGAATTTGCTCAGTTTATTCGATGGGGCTCATGGATGATGTTACTTTGATTATCGGACTTCTGTATTCTGGTGCACTGTTATTGTATATGACTAAATTGTATATGTGGCTGTTGGAGGCTGAGAAACTCAGATCCTTCTGCATGTGGTTATAAAGTGGACTGCCCCAATAGAAAATTATCATTGCTAGGGATTAAAATAAAATACACATGCCGTAGCAAATTCCATGATTTTGAGATGACGTAATGTTCTGAATATTGAGAGGCTTCTAGCAATAATTATGTTTGCCTCCACAGCCAATCTAGGACTTCAACAAGAATGTTCAGCACCTTCCCAATGTTTGTACCCTCAATTGAACTACATTCAAAGAAGAACATCACTATTCAAATCAATGTACGTCAAAGGGTTTCCAGTTACTATTACGTGAATATTTGCTGCATTTATAGAGCTTGAAAGGTTTTTAAAAATTTATTGGCATATGCAAGCCTTACAAACCATTTATAAACCTGCTAGGGTTCCTAATTCTTATATTAAAAGCTCTTCTTCTGACTCCATTATCCCTGTAGGTTCACTCCCCACTGATCTTTTCTCCTCATATCTCTATCTTATCCCCTCTTGTCTAATCCTTTCCCACCAACATCTGGGGTATTTCACATTCCTTTGGCCATTTTAGCAACTCCACTTTCCTAACTTCCATTGCTTCATCTGCCTGTATGCATCTTCATCCTTTCATCAGGAAGGTCTTTGGACTTTACATTTTTTTTTCTGGAACATACATCTAGCAAGTTCCCCTCTACTAATATTCTTACCTGTTTTGTTCTTACCCAGAACAACATCTCATTTGATGCCTCTTAAATATTATGAATGAAAAATGTGGCCATGGACACTAGCTATTCCTGCCTTTCACTGGCTACTTCGAACAGTCCTTATTCCTAACCTTATCTGGCATCACTCCACAACATTTTCACCGCTACATTGATGACTGGTTCTGCCTTCCACACTCGTGTGAAACTTGTCAATTTTATCAACTTTGCCACTTTACCCTCAAATGATACGGGCCATTTCTGTCATCTCTTTACCCTTTCAGAGGAAAATCTATCCAACATTCACTATAAACTCCCACAGCTGCCTAAATTATACCTCTTCCCACCGTAGCTCTTGTAAGGATGCCATCCTTTTTCTCAGTTTCTCCATCTCCATTTCATCTGTTCTCAAAAAGGCGCTTAGAGTTTCAGGACTTCTGAAGTGGTTTCCTTTTTCAGGAAATGTAATTATCCCCCTCTAATGTATTTGCTGGAGCCCTTTTCTGAACCAGCTCCACTTCTCACACCTCTATTCCCCCTCAGAGACAGAGGGGTCTGCTTTCATTCTACCAGGCTCTGTATCCAGCATGACATTCTTTATCATTTCCACCACCTGCGACGCAAACCCATCACCAGCTTTCTGTAGGGACCATTCTCTCAGTGACTTATCCTTCCCACCCATCCTTCCCATACCCTGGCACTTATCCCTACAGCTGTAAGAAATGCAGCACCTGTCCCTACATTTCTTCCCTCACCTCTATCCAGAGATCTAAGCAGCCCTTCCAGCTGAGACTGAGATTCATGTGAACCTCCTTCAACCCTGCATTTGGTGCTGAAGACATGCCCTTCTCTACATTGGTAGTCAGGGTGACTTGTGATTTGTCCGCAATGGCCATCATAAGTTCCTGGCTGCGTATCGTTCCACATCAACCTGTATGTTCTCCACCTTCTCACTGCCATGGTGAGGCTAAGCAAAAACCAGAAGAACAGCAACTCATATTCCTCATAGATGGTATCCTTCTAGTCTACCCAGGATCTCTCACCCTCTTCTTTTAAATAATCCTGCTCCCACCAGTCCATTTCCCCTCACCTAGTTACATCTACCTATCACTCACTTAACCAATTCATTATCTTATTCCATCCTCAACTCCAATCTACCCATCATCCTTCCCTCATCCAGTTCCACTTTTCATATTCCTTATTAGATTACAGAATCTACATTCCTTTGTTATCTCCAATTACTACTGTCCAGTCTCTACTTCTATCCTCTCCTGCTCCTACCTGCCCTTCATTCCCCTCTCCACCTCATTTCGCCTATAATGTGTCAGCTCCTGCCTCACCCCTCCTCCTCATCACTGGCTAGCTTCCCTCTAGACCCTCAGTCCTAATGCAGGATCTCAAACTGGAATGTCAACAGTCCCTTTGCTTCCACAGATGCTGCCTGACTCGACGAGTTTCGCCAGCAGTTTGGTTTTTATACAAGGCTTCACCTGTTTCTGGGGATGGACAGAATGGAAATCTTTGGAGATGTTCTAAGAAAAAACAGACCTGAATGAACTGTATCTCAACAGCATCAACAGAGTGTTTGTCAGAACAGTCTGTTTGCATAGATTTTCCAAAAAAAAATGAGCACAGGTTAAGGGCAGTGATGATATATGCTACTATTCTAATGAGGTATTGACATCCTCCAGTGCCTCTCCATGAATGCAGCTGTTATCAGCTTATGGATCAGCCTCCCTTTGAAATGGAGGACAGCAGTGACCTAACTAAGTTCTGGTGCATTTTATTTTCCAGCCAGTTCAACTTTGGTAGAGATTGCATTATATCAGTGATGCTGTTGCTGGGATCATAGACATAAATTCCACAGAGCATTTCATTGTCTGCTGAAATTCCCATAACAATTGGTAATGGTTTTTTACTTACTCTCTGACAAGGAAGTGTAGCTCTTTGCAGATAGTCCAATACATTACATTATTACTGGTACCATTGGAAACTTCCTTATAAAGACTGGATACCTCGAGTACCTACCTATGTTCTGCTTAGTGCCACAGTTTGTGATTCATCTAGTTCTTTTGCTCTTCTGCTTATCCAACTGTGAGCACACATTTACTGCAGGAAGGGCGCAATTTGTTAAGAAGATGCTGCAAATGAGTTTGAAAGGATGTGGTTGTGAGAACAATGACAATTTTTTAAAGCGACATATGAGAAGGAAATGCAAAAACTATTCTGTGTTGACTATGACTGCAAAGGGAAGAATAAGATGAAAACTATTTGTTACACTTCTTCGGGGTGAATTGAAGCGTGGGCCCATGCATCCTCGTAGCAAATCCACAGTCTGAAAGCATACGAGTAACCATCTCTTCCCCACTACAACTATCATTAAGGACATTATGTTGTCTGTACAAGAACGGTCTGAGTGTAAGGCCCCTCTTACCACCAGCCAATTAGGATGTATCTGTCTGTGAGGTTGAATGGCAATGGCGACAAACCTTTCCTTTGCAACACCAGGGATAGGTGGTGACACTTAGTGTCTATATACTTTGTTTCTACACACAGCTTGCTGCAGCCACATAGGAATGTGGTCTTCAGGATGACTGCAATGTTCGATGCACTTTTGCACCTATTTTCAGTGGATTTGTGCATCATAACCTATCAGACTCCCTCTATCCTGGACTCATAGATCAACTGGAAGATGGCTTAGATTATTATCAAAGTGAAGGAGCAGGCAACGGGCCAAACCTGCATCAAGTACTGCAACCCTAGCAGCATATACCTTGTAGAATCTGATGACCAAGTTCTACTCAATCATTGTCAGCATCATTTCCACAGACCCACTCTTTATTTGGTCTTTCCAATCCACTCCAACCAGTTCTTGTTGCACACCTCAGACTCTATGAACCTTCAGACCCGATGATAAAGAAGAAATTGAATTGGTTGGGCTATTACTGAAGCACTTAGCCTTGCTCTTAACACAACTGACTCTCGCTCCCAATGCCAACTCAAATTAGTCACAGCTGCTAATCAACCTGAAAACTGATCATTGATCCAAGCAGAAGATAGTGACATCATCCACATACAGGGAGATTTTGTCCTGGGTGCATCCATTGCCTGGCAATGTCAGCACTCTCATGTTCAACATGCAAGATAATTTAACGTCAGTTCCTGCACACAAGCATAAATGAGAACGAGTCCTTCCTGGTGGATTTGGCAGAGGTCTATGCAACACACAAACAAGAGAAAGGAGAGTGGACAATCCTATCTGACTTGAGACTTGATGGGGAAACTATACTTGCTTCCTTACAATACTAACGCTGAAATGTACTGATCTTCCCTCAAGGAGTACAATTAGTATCAGAAGATTTAATTTAATGAAGGCTTAGCCATGAATATTCTATGGACTTCACACTAATTCCAATATTGTAATACAAAATGTATTTTATATTTAATCTTCATGCAATAATAAGCAATATTGTATCTAATAATTAAATGTGATTCCTTATTTACTTTACATAATTCCAATTTGCACTTTCATGATGATAAAGATGATTTTCTAATTCTCAATTATATTTTAATTTATCCTTTTTTGCCTGAACATTATATTTATGAAAGCTTCATTAACCAATTTGTTATTAAATGTAGTATGATTTTAATCAAATACTGGGTGATTTATATGAGTATGTTATGAATTCATTCAATTTTACAATTACTAGTTAATTACAATTAAATGGCAAACATTTTGCTGGGAATTGGTAATGTCTGGAGATACAGAAAGGTGATAAATATATGGTTTAATTATAGCTTCAACTAATTATGCTTTTAACTTAGCTTTAATGAATGTAACAAGGTTTATATTCAGTTTGCTTATGGATTGGAATAGTTAATTATATATTCAGAGACTTAGGCAAAATAATTGTTGATTGCATAATGAGCAATAAACTTCCATTTAGACAAGGTAGAATATACTGTGTGTCTGATTCTGGAAAAAAAATACTTAAAACATCTGTCAACCAACACATTTAAGAAACAGAAATAGAAAATGCTTTACTGATGCTTAAAATGCTTTACAACAGAATTAACTTTACAGTGCAGTCACAAAGTATCATCTGGCTATTTTCTTTCCAAAAATGCTACCTTGTTTGCTGTGAATTTCCAGCTCTTTGAGGTTCCAGATGGAAATTATTTCCATTACTTAGAAAAGAACATCCCCCAAAGTTTCACATTTGCCATGGAATGATTATGATGGTAATACGTACATGGGCCACTAGAGTCTGAAAGCTTTATTGCAAGTATTCAGGAATCATTAATCAGAAAAATCTTTGCCTACAGCTTCTATTTTCCCATGAGAGGTGGATATTAATTAATTTTATCAAAATGACAGCTTTCCCTCAAATTAACTGGGTCATTTGAAGATGTTTTTTTCACTTAAAATAACATTCAACCTTAAATATGAGTTGTCATCTCTTGATCACAATTAGTACTTATGGTAGTAGGAAAATCCAGCATAATTCAGTCAAAGCAAATCTGAATCCTCTGTGGTTATTAGCAAGATATGCTCATAATATGTCAATGCATTATCTGGTCATGAGGATAAAGCTGGATTTTACTGGTGAAGTAACAAAGGAACACAAGTGGCTAAAAACAAGGAGCTGGATTAAATACTGCTGCTCCTCATGCTTGTTCCACCATTATCATTACAGCTGCTGTTTTAATTCTACACCATCTTTATATGATAATTAGTAGCAGAGACATAGGCCCTTTCAGTTTGCTCTGTAATTCCTCAAATTTATGGCTGATCATCTACTTCAGCACTATTTTCTTTCCTGTCACCATATCCAATGTTTCCCTTACTATTGATCTCCTTGGATCTCTGATTTGAATGAACTGAATGATGTTTTGTTATTGAGACCATTCAAAGCAGAGCCTCTGCAGCCTCCTGAGGTGAACAGCCACAAAAATTGATCACCCTCTTTGCATCCACTCTGATGAGTCCAGGGAGAATTTTGAAGCTTCCACGTCACTTCCTATTCCTTTAAATCTGCAAGGGTAAATATGTACTTTACTCTCTTTACAAGGCAGCTCCTCTCCCAGGATTGCATCTTTGCTACAATTCCTCTACAGCAAAATAAAAACAACACACACAAAATGCTGGTGGAACACAGCAGGCCAGGCAGCATCTATAAGGAGAAGCACTGTCGACATTTCGGGCCGATGAAGGGTCTCGGCCCGAAATGTCGAAAGTGCTTCTCCTTATAGATGCTGCCTGGCCTGCTGTGTTCCACCAGCATTTTGTGTGTGCTGTTTGAATTTCCAGAATCTGCAGATTTCCTCGTGTTTGCCCACAGCAAAATAAATCTTGTTTTTTATTAATCACAAGACTTAATTTACACAGAATAAAAAGTCTTGAATTGTGAGCCCCCATATCTTCCACAAATACAGAATTCTAAAGATTCAGAACACTCTTAATTAAGAAATCTTCATTTTATTTTTATTGAGATACTGCACAGAATAGGCTCTTCTGGGCCATTGAGCCTTGCCGTCCAGCAGTCCACCAATCCCCCAAAAGAAATTTGTTTTCTTCTCTGCTCTAAATGGCCAACCCCTTATTGTGAAACCATGACCCCTGGTCCTTGGCACCCAAGCTGAGAGAAACATCATTAATGCATCAACAACATTAGCCCAGAAAACCAGTTCATATTCTATACCTTCACAGTATGGCCAGGGTCAATTTTGATCCGGCCCAAGATTCCCCTTATAACATTGTGTCTATACCAAATTTTGAACCACAGATCTATTTGAAATGTATGAATAGCCTATCTGACATTAATAAATGGGTGATTAATCCTTAATTAATGTTTCAGAGATCTAAAATCCATTTCAATAGATACTGGTCAAATTTGAGCCTGAACAGCCTCAATGTACAAAAATTTGTAGCACATGTACAAAAGTATAAAATTTTAAAGTATTTTCATTTTTGTGCATTTTGGGTCACATTCGGAAAAGTCATCATATTTTGGCTAAAAAAATGGCATTTAGGATGTTTTTACTGCTGTCAAATTTGACCTGAACAGTATGTAAGGGTTAAGATCCTTTTGGATTTTGTATCAACTCTAATTCTGCAAAACCCAGTATACTTAATTCCTCTTCACAGGATAAACCCTTTACCCATGGAGCCAGTCTAATAAACCTTGGCTGCACTTCCTGAGGTAAAAATACATGCTTTCTTACACTGCAAGATCAAATCTATACACTTCAGATGTAGTGATACCATTACCCTGAATAATGAGAGCAAGAAATCTCTACTTTCGTACTCAAATCATCTTGCAGTAAAGGCCAACATATTGTTCACCTAATTGCTTGCTGAATATTAACTTGCAATTTTTTTGCACTGAAAAATATCCAAAAAGTGATCCCTTGCAATCCCTCCCCATTTACTCTGTTCTCCTTATGTTGTTTTGATGATAAGCAGCAGTAAATCGGGGGTTCGTTAAATGCAGACTTGTAGGCTTGGTGTGTAATACGATTTGCAAGCAAGGGCATCAATACTTATACTTTTAACTGTCAAGCTGAATAATATAAGTGATTCCAAAGCAAGAATAAAGAGAGTTGTGAGCAAAGATGGATGTTCATTGCATTGGATTGATGTATGCCATAATTCTCAGAGGCTTGGTGAATAACTGAAGCAGGACATACTGCAGTCATTGATCAAAACTGTTGGTCTAAGGGGATAACAGATGAGATTTCACTGGCAGTTAACTTCCAGAAATCTCACAGAGAATCTAGTTTTGAACACAGGACCTATGGCCCCATATTCAGTGCTGTGACAGTTGAGTAACAAATGGTGCTGGAAGAGAATGGAAATCAATCAAAATGAGGTTTCAAGAAGAGAAGAAACTAATAACTGAAATGCTTCAAGAGCATTAAAAAATGAAATAAGCTAGGGGAATGAGACAGGTTGGAATTTTGTATCAGTACCAGGCATACTTACCTTTTAGAAATTCTAACTGAGTTCATGGTAAGTGCATTTTCCACTTCACAAATAAGGCTCCAACTATTAAGTTTTATGTAAATGAGGGAAATATATCAAACAACAGATTTAGTTTCATTGGTACACTGACAATGCAGTGTGCCCTTATTTGGTATTGATAAGGCTCTAGAATAGCGGTTCACAACCTTTTTCATGCCATAGAAGCTTACTATTAACTGAGCAGTCTGCAGACCCCAGGTTGGGAACCCCTGCTCCAGGTGAAATTAATTTAATAAAAAGGACTATCTTCCTTAAAGCAGGTGTTATTAGGAAAGTAGTCAGATTGAAAAGTGGATCACAAGATAGTTTTAAGCATTCTCGGCTGATTTTCAGCATCCATTCACTCTTCAACAAGATGTCACAATTAAAACTCCCTCTTTTATACAAGAATCTCACTAATGTTATTAGCCATCTGCATACTCATACACAAAGTGCAAATAATCCTGATTCCTGAATAAATGCAGTCGATGGGCTGAATAGCTAACCATATTTTCTTCCAAAGGCATTTATTGGGTTTTATTAACACACACTACTGCTATTTTTTTCATCTCAGAGACATTTTGTTCTATTACCATCATTCAGGGATAAAGACTTCAAGTTTCGGTGCTGTTGAAAACTGATTTTATATCTGCAAATATCAAAAAATCACAATGAGAATGACTAAAGTTCAAGGAATTTGAATGGTAGATAAAGTTAGAAAAAGCTGTAAAATGACCATCATTCCAGCCCATCTACAGGAATCTGATCTGTTTATAATTGAGAGATAAAATTCTGAAATGCCAATATCTTTGGTCAACAAAGGGAGCGGATATTATCTTTGCATGGTGCAGGTTTATTGATTCTTTGTTTCTTTCTAAATTTGAACAAATGTCAGAGATGTGGTGTCTCTTGTACTCCTAGCATAATAATGGCAGATGTGCAGATCCTAATATAAATTTCATAGTTTCACAGTATTATTAAATATAATATGATAAATGTTGGATGTGTTGGAATAATATTCCATCATTCACTTTAATTACTTTTCTGAAAATTGGAACAGTATCTACTTGTAATCACGAATCATTCTTTAACATTGGAAATGAGAATGTTACATCTCTTCTCAGGGACCAGCTTAAAAAAATTAAAAACACAAGGAATACTTCTTTTTTGAAATGCTAGGGGTTGTGGAATCAGTTCAGTGTTGGGGTGAGTGAAGTTGTGTGAAGTTATCCACTCCGGTTCAATAGCCTAATGGTCGAGGGGTAATAACTCTTCCTGAACTTGGTGGTGTGGGACATGAGACCCCTGTACCTCTTTCCTGATGGCAGCAGTGAGAGAGTGGATAGAGGGGGTCCTTGATGATGGATGCTGCTTTCCTGCCACCGTGTCTCTTGCAGACCGTGCTCAATGGTGAGGAGGGATGACTGAGCTGCATCTACTACCTTTTCTGTTCAAGGGGATTTGTGCTTCCACATCAGGCCACAATGCAACCTGTCAGTGTATTCCCCATCGTGCATCTATAGAGCTTTGTCAAAGTTTGAGATGAAATGCCAAATCTTCACTGACTTCTTAGTATTAGCAGTTATGTGCTGGACACAGGAAGATCTCTGAATTAATAATAGTGAGGGATGTAAAGTTACTGATCCTGAAGGTTACTCATAGGCCTCCAGTCTCCTCCTCCTGTAGTCAATTATCAGCACTTTGGTTTTGCTGACAATGAGTGAGACAATATTGTTTTGGTCCCGTTCAGCCAGTTTTTCTATTTCACTCCTATGTACCTTTCCAAGGTGCAATTCTATGGTCTATCAAGACTAACGGGGGCCTACACTCTGCACACACCTATTCATCACCACCTTTGATTCACCCCATGATAGTGTTGTTGACAGCAAATTTAAATATGGCATTTGAGCCTCACAGTCACAAGTACAAAGCAAGCAGAGCTGGGGGCTAAGAATGCAGAGTTGTGATGCACCTGTGCTGATGGTGATTGTGGAGCAGACGTTGCTGCCATTCCAAACTCACTGGGGACTGCACGTGAGGAAATCAAGGATCCAGTTACACAAGGAGGTATTGAGGCCTAGATCTTGGAGCTTATTGATTAGTGTTTTCTTCTAAGGAAGAATTACACCAATGTTCTTGTGGATTTTGACTATCTGCCTTATAATTTTGATTTCTGGATGTCTCCTCCATGATTTGTTTGCTTCTTTGTTATGCAGTCTTAAGTTAAGAACAAATGAAATGTTGCCTATAGTATTTAAGGGTGCAATGACAAGCAGCTTTGGATCTCAATACAATGAAATTAGTACAATCCCAGAGATAGTAAACACATCATGGTATCTGGTTTTGTATTTATTAAATATGTGTTTAAGAGGCCTAAAAAGATAATGAGAGTCTTCAGATGTATCTTCAATTTGAAGAAGCACAGTGAATAATAGAAAATCTCACTTCTCCAATGGGAAGTGGGATTTTGATCAATGAAATAATGATAAATACAAGTTATTTTCTAAAGTGACACACATTTCCTATCTAAGCAAGAGCTACATTTGTAAAGAACACACAGCATTCAAATTCTGGAACATCGAAGCATTTAATTAAGACAAGGAAAGGAAGATATATAACAGTGCTTCTAGTTTAATGACTTGATGTAAACATTTTGGACTATGTCCTTGGAGCGAATTAAAGCAGACACTCTTACTAATCTCCAAATCTGAAATATTACCCATTCATTTTCACTGGGATGAACAAAACAATTGGTAATCTTGTTATCCCAACACTATCTGTTCTGCCTTCAGAAGGCTTTTGTTTTAGATTACGGGGTAACCTCCTCAATTCTCTCTCACGCTTTAAGAAGCCCCTTAAAATTTACCTTAACCCTCTTCCAGTATTCGATCATGATATTTGGTAAAAGTGTTTGTTCTCATGAAGTGGCCTGAAACATTATTGTCAAAGATTCTACACAAATCAATACTGCTGCTGTGCGTTGATTCTTCTGTTTCCCAACTAAATCCAAAGATTAGTGGTTTATACAAAAAAAACTTAATAAGAAGGTTTACAGATCTATAAATCATTTTTTATTTATTCAATAACTTAGTGATTTTTTTCCCTTTAAAATAACTGTACAAAGTGTCTGGGGAGTTTTCTAAATAGTTTCTCTTCTTTGTTAACTGAATGTTTCTCCCGGCCAAGTTTGTACTGGGCAAAAGTACTTGTAGTTTAAAATATATTCTTGGTAATCTCAACGCCTATTTCACCTCAGATGGTTGAGAAAGTTTGGTACAGGCCCCCAAATCCTGTGAAATTTCTATAGGGGCACAATTGAGAGCATCCTGACTGACTGCATCAGTGCCTGGTGTGGGAACTGTACCTCCCTTAATCACAGGACTCTGCAGAGAGTGGTGCAGACAGCCCAGCTCATCTGTAGTTGTGAACTTCCCATGATTCAGGACACTTACAAAGACAAAGGGCCCGTAGGATCATTGAGAACCCAAGTCACTCCAACTACAATCTATTCCAGCTGCTATCATCCAAGAAATGGTACCGCAGCACAAAAGCCAGGACCAACAGGCTCCGGGACAGCTTCTTCCACTAGGCCATCAGACTGATTAACTCACGCTGATTGAGTGTATTTCTATGTTACATTGACTGTTCTATTTATTATAAATGATTATAAATTACTATGATTGTACATAGCACACTTAGGTGGAGATGCATCGTAAAGATTTTTACGCCTCATGTATGTGAAGAATGTAAGAAATAAAGTCAATTCAATTCAATTCAAACTATTTGCAAAACTCGACAATGGGTTGGCAGGATATTTGACCCAGTGAATATTATATGGTAGATGTGGCAAATCCTGAACTGGCCAGGAATCATTACACCATCATTTGCAAAAGGTTATTACATAACAAGCAGTCATAAGAATTCTGACATTTCCTTTTCCTTGAGGCCACCTTGGCTCATGTCAGCCAATTCATCAGAGACTGAGAATTGAACTGAAGATTCCCTTAGATAAATTGGGTGAGATAGAAACAATGTCAACATATTTTTCCTAAATTGTCACATAGATTGTTGCTCCACTATACAAGATATGAGCTATCTTTGTTTCACTATAACCTTGAAAGATGATTAATGAAAAGTCGAAGTGAGCAAAAACCAGTTCTTATCTGCAGGGAATTGTATTTTGTTGCTAGATCAAATGCCTACATTCATGTGTTGTTATTTAATATAATTAAACGATATCATGCTCCTCAAGTATGTTACTATTCCAAGACAGTAAATAATTTACTGATTTTATAATCCCATATTTCTATTGGATGTGACTTGGTAATGTCATACTCGTCAGGATTGAAAACTGGAGAAGTGGGGAAATAATGTGCGTGTATTCTCTTAAACACTTGCTTGGTTCCGAGCATGATTCTACCACAGAAATGAAATTATCCTTGCTGACTACTTGACAAAATCAAACTTTCAGGACTTTTCTGGTGCCCTCTTGTTGCAATGCAAGCAAAGAATCAGTTGAGGGGCCAACAATTTGACAGGGACCAGGATGAACTAGGTATCAGGTCGAATGAGAAGAGGAGGTGTTTTTTCCTCTCTGAGGATTGAAAGACTTTGTAATTCTGTACTACTGTGACATTAAACATATAGAGTCCAGGCTGGATATCAGATCACCCATAATCACATTTAATGGAAGGCCAGACCTACAATTGCTCTATTCCACTCCTATTTCTTCTGGAGTAAGTTAATGTACTGCCATGTTTCATATGATAACACCAAAGTACCAGAGTTTCTGGCAACACTGTTGCCAGGTGCCACCAAAGTACCAGAGTTTCTGGCAACACTGTTGCAGGTGCCACTTGTGCCCCTGTAAGCTGCAGTCCCACTGGAAGCCATGGTCCGTCATGTTCCTGATATGAATGCAAAGCAAATGGATTGCTTACTGGTTTCTTATGGTCATAATCCCAAAACAAACTTGTCTGATGTTGACCACCGGTGGGATTTTATCACAAGCGGTATTATCATGTCAGCCTTTGCAGCAGCAATAATCCATGAATGCATTATAATTGATACCAGAAATGAGCTGGAACACAAGGGGCTGCTGATGCTGGAATATAAAGCAATACACAAAGAGATGGAGGAACTCAGCAGGACAGGGAATATCTATAGAAAGAGATGGACAGTTGGCATTTCAGACCAAAACCCTTCATCTGGACTGAAACGACATGAGTAAGTGAGCTTGCTTTGCTTTGACCATAAGATAAACAGGCTTAGATCAAAACCAGATTTCTGGTGGCTAGATTTAGTAGGACACAATATGATTAACATAATGATAGTTTGGAAGCATTAATGTTGATGCCAGTTTTAGTTCATAAGAAGTTGGGAAGAATGGAATCAATTAGTATCTGACTGGCTTTCACCCTGTGAAATGCAATACATATTCAGGGCAAAATCATCACAGTCTTAGAACCCTGCTGAAATGATTCAGCTAGAAGTCTCAGAATTAAAAGTTGGTAATCTCCCTTCGATTTCCTACTGAGATGTAATGAATTTGATGTATTCAAAATATGATCAATAACCTCAAAGCAAAATAGGAAGAAGTAGAGGGAAACAAGATGCAATTTGCATCACCCATTATGAAACCAAAAATTAGATATGGTTGTTTCAGAGCAGGATTAAACCATCTTCAAATGAACATCAAGATTCCAGATACCTTTTGTCTTTGTTTTGAATGCAGTTCTTTTAAATACTAAAACCTATTTAAAGACTAGACATTGATATTTGCCCAGTATTTGCAGCAAAAACAATAGCATGACTGTCAAGCACTCACATTGTCAAAAGATAAATGAAACACCTGTTTCTGCAACTGGTGATGAATATTTAGATGTGGATGTCCGGAAACTGCCTAACACTTCCAGATTGTTATATACCTATATCTAAAATTAAGAGTGAAATTCAAAGGGAGGGTGCAAAACATACTGAGTATACTCATGTGAGAAAACCTAGGTTAGTCATTTTTAACTGTACAATAGATATTAATTACTGCTAAAAATAATCACAAATAAACTTTCTTTGAAGACTAGAGGCTCATTGCTCAGAACTTACTGCAGTAGGTTTTTAAAATAATAAGTATTTTGAAAATGTTTAATTTATTTATCACTATCTTTTATTGCAACACCAACAAATTACATTCAATACACCCAGTTGCCGAATACATTTTGACTGTTTAACCCAGCCACCCACCAATTCTCATCCCCATCACCTCTCCACCCTTCCCCCCCTCTCCACCTCTCACTCCCCTCCTCCAACCAACTGAATAGTTGTGCATACACAGACAGAGCATGCCTAACAGAAGATCTTTTGAGTTAGATATCAAATTTGTCCACATTAAGATTGTGTTTGGTCATGCATCATTGACTCTTGCTGATGATAATTCCAGGTAAGAAATGTCCAAAAAGCTCTGAATACAGTGAGTAGTTGAAATATCATGGGGAGGTTTCCAATGCTGGACTACAATCTTCTTAGCTGCAGTCAGGCCTGCCAGCCAGATTTTGTGTGTTTTTTCCATAAGGGAAAGTGGGAGTCATCAGTTAGAAGATGTACAGTGGGATCCATTGGTAAATGTACCTCCGTTAGTTCTGTAAGAGCACTGATAACCTTCCCACAAAAGCCAAAAACCCTTGGACATTCCCATACAACATGTATAAAAGAACCAACGGTTCCGTGGGGGCAAAATGAGCAATATGGGTCAGGAACCTGTCCCATTTGATGTCTAATTCTCAGTGTTAGATATGCTCTATGACAAAATTTCAAGTGTATATACTGATGATTTGACCTTTTCAAAGCACAGGCAGCATTATCCCAAATTGCATCCCAGTCTAAGTCTTGTCCCAATTCAGATATGTCCCAATCCCAGGCTTTCATCCCTAACAGTGCGATATCTAATTTCTCTCTGTGTAAGGAACCTAAAACCTTTGATCACTTGTAGGGAGAGTTTAATCCTCCAACATTAAATGATACAATAGGAAGATTTTCGAATTTATCTGTGTTGCTCATCTTCCCCTGGATCTGTTGTTTTAAGTTGGTGGTGGAGTCCTGACTTACCCCTTTCCCACCCCCTTCCCATCACCCCGCCCATTCAACCCTTTACTTTGTAACATCTGTGTGTGTCACTTAGCAATGTCTGACACCGAACATTAACCGCTCCCCTCTAGCACCAACACATTAGAAAGGCAAAGCAGTTCTCATAGACAATCATATCAAAGAGACAAGAAGGAAGAAACCTGGTCAAACCAATTAATCTATATAATTAAAACCATTCCCATCTCAAATATAGTATAACACATAATCAGGACCCCAACAGCTCCCTTGCGGGAGACTGTTGCTTTAATAGACCGTCGCTTAGTGATAACGCCAGAGACGTCTTATCTCGTGCCCAGGAACGTAAACGAGTCTACTGGAGACATAACGTGTACAACTACAAGTTATTCAGGACAAACTGCTGTTTTTCAGCTTCATTCTTAATGAAGTATAATATATGGGTGTGTTGAATATCACCTTAGAAAGTAAAAGATAAAATGTATATTCTAGGCGGACTTTTATCACATTACCATGTTATCCTTGTACTAACAAGTTGACTGAGCCATTGCCTTAAAACTCTGACCTGCAATACTCAGAAACAAACTGGCCCCTTAATTAACTAAATACAAAAGTGCATCAAATGACTTTCCAATAAAAGAATAACCAGAAAACTTCACACCTAGGACGTTAACTTGTCCAAGCCTATTAGATCGTGCGTACAGGCTGGTCAGAGCTCTTAATGCAGTTCCATCTCCTCCTGAGGGGCGTGTGGACTTTGCCCAGGGTCTTCTTCCATATCTCCCAGCACCAAAGATTTCAGGGCTTCTTTCGTTTCCTCTGCCAAGTTAAACGACATCTTCATGCCCTTGATATTCACTCTCAAAATCGCCAGGGATATGAGGAATGAGTCAATCCCCTTCTGTCGAAGCTTAGCGCGAATCTCCTTGTATCCCTGCCATTCCTGCATCGTGCTGGGGCTGTAGTCAGCGAAGAACTGCAGCTGGGTGCCATCAGGGAGAGTAGGTTTGTCTTTCCTCAAGCCCTCCAGGATAGCCTGCTAGTCGGTGTACCGTAGAAGCCTAAAGACCATGGTCCGCGGTATTGAGACATTGTTGGAAAAGATCCTATGTGCTCTATTGATCTCCAGTGGAGTGCTGTGGGTGTTCTTGGTTGCTGGAATCTAATTAGGCAGCATCTCCTGGAGGTAGCCTCTCAGATCGTCACCCTCAGCGCCTGTCGGTCGGCTGAGGTACATTGTTTCTCCTGGATCTATCCTCCAAGTCATTTAACTTCTTAGTCACCTCAGCGAGACAACAGCTAGTATCTTTCCCATTCTTGTATAAGCTAACCTGAATATTGTCTGTTTTGTTGAAGACCGTGCTAAATTTTTTAGCATGAATGTCCGCTTACTCCCTTAACAACTGGAAAATGTTGCCATTCTCTGCCATATGTTTCTGTATGGGGTCAAGAGCCTTTTCCAACAACTTCTTTAGCAAGTGGGCTACCGTTTCTTGTAGCGCTTCCATCTCCGTTGCCATTGTTTGCTTAATTAGCATAACTATTTCCTTGGATGAATCGCCAGCTTGGTGTCGTCTGCTTGTATCTTGTTTCTTGGTTGAATTTGGATCTTCTTTTGAGGTCATTTCTTTAGTTAGATCTTTCTCCAACTCAACCTTTTATTAAGACCATCTACAAGCCCTAAAGAACGTGAAAAAGGAGGGACATATGTCAGCACTCAGTGCTGTGCTGCCATCTTGCCTCGTGCTTCACCAGAAGTCCAAAAATGTTTAATGTTTAATTACTCTTTTCTTCCTCGCACTTTACTTCCTATAGTAGTAGTAGTAGGCCTCTGTTAGTCTTGATAGACCATGGATTTGTGCCTTGGAAAGTTTCCAGGCTGCAAGCCTGGGCAGGGTTTTCTTTTATGGGAGACCGGCAGTTGGTCAAGCTGCAAGTCTCCCCTCTCCACGCCACCGATGTTGCCCAAGGGAAGAGCATTAGAACCCATACAGCTTGGCACCGGTGTCGTCGCAGAGCAATGCGTGGTTAAGTGCCTTGCTCAAGGACACACACGCAGCCTGAGCCAAGGTTTGAACTAGCGACCTTCAGATCACTAGATGAATGTCTTAACCACTTGGCCATGTGCCAACACAACCTATACCTGCTATTACATTGATTTAATTATCCAACTTACATACTAGTGTTGCATCTATTTTGCTATGCATTAAGTATAATGGTTGCTTCTTTAATGAAACTATGTCCCGCTGTTCATCACAGCTTCTTCCCAATCGATAGTTGGTTGCCATGACAAACAGGTGAGCTTATGTAATACAGTATAATATAATACGAATATTATTGGCAGACATCAGCAAACTTGGTAAATATTACAGAACATAGGAGGAGTTTGGTATTTTTTGAACGATTACATATTTCTTCAGGTTAGCAATATTTCAGAAGTTACAAAGAAAAATACTGAAGAAGAAAAGTGAAAGAAAATCTTATGATTAGTGAATTGAGCCTGGACACACAGGACACCAGAGCACAGTTGATACCCGATTTAACAAAGTGGTTGAAAAATTAAGGGTATACACTTGTCAGTATAAATGATACTTAAAGAGTGCTATCGTAACATGTCTTTTACCATCTCCTCCTATGGGAGTGCATTCCAAAGACACCTAACACTATCTACATAAAAAACATGGTAAATCTCCTTTAATCTTGCCCCCTTTCATCTTAAACGTATGCCTTCTGGTATTTGACACTTCCATCCAGATAAAAGGACTCTGACTCTGCATCCTACCTATGCTTCTTATAGTTTTACATACCTTTATCAGTCTCTGATCCTCCAGATAAAGGTACTGACAATTACTGTATACTTTCTTCTTGCATCTAACCTCCCAAAATAGACCATCTCATGCTCGTCCTGTTTAAACTCCATCTGTCATTTCACTGCCCAAATTTCCAACCAATGTTTTTCCTGCTGCATCCTTTGACAACCTTCCTCATTATTCCTTAGTCCACCAATTTTTATCAGAATCCCTAATATACAGAATGCTATAAACAGAGTTCTCAGCACTGAAATTTGTAGAACATCACCACTAATTTGTGATCCTATTTACCAAATTACTATGGATCCCAATGTGATTTAATCTTCTGAGCCAGCCTACTATGGGGGCCTTGCCAAGTACCTTATTAAAGTCCATGATAACAACATCCATATTCAATTGTCATCAATCATCATTGTAACCCCTTCAAATAAAAACTCAACTAAATTTGCAAAACAGCATCTTGTCCACACAAAGCCAGACCCTTTCCCTAACAAGTCTATATTTATCCACGCTCTGTCTCAAGTAGTACCAAGTAATCCATTGTTTCCCAAAATACCAAACATACAGGTTGGTAGGTTGATTGGCCATTGTAAATTGCACCTGATGTGAAGCTGAGTGGGTAGAATCCAAAGTGGTTAGGGTGGAGTTTGCTTGCATGTCAAGAGTATAAAATGTGATTAGCATAAATGGGAGTTTGTTGGGTAAGAATAGAAACCAGAAAATTTTAGAATCAGGATCGCAGGTTTAATAAAGGTTCATGGAAATATGTATTGTTCTCATGGAGTGCTCTAGACTCTTTCCATATATGAAACAGAGCTTCACAGCTATCCCAAGGGATATCTCTCACCAGATGTTCAGTTGCTCTGATTAGAAATTCCACATGATTTAAATTCTACATCTGGGGAAACCCACATGGTACTTTGCTTTTTAGGCAGTGTCTTGTGAAAAATTTGAGAAGTAAACAGAAATGGTCAGGTTGGTCATCCTGACTTTAGAGGTGGCAAAACCTCCCGGAATAGTAGGGATTAGAATATGTCCAGTGACAGTTAGAAAAGAAGGAAAGCAGAGAGAGGAATGTAGAGATCAGTACACCCATTATGAGGGAATAACTCTACATAATTTCAGACTGAAAATTCAGTTAAATGGCTGTATACATTATACAGCTCTTTTTGATTACCTCAGTCAAATTGGTATCAATGCAATTTGCTTCCAGCAAGCAATGACCAGTGTAACAATTTGTGAGCAGCTAGGGAACAGCAATGCCACTGTTATACCTCAACATTGATTACAGTAACTAGGGAAGTAATGAGACTAATCTGGACCCACAATCAAATGATGTGATTCCATGACTGTTTTTTCCAGTCATTGACATCAACAGATCCAGCCCATATTTTGTCCAGGAAAAGTTTCTGTTTGGTATATACAATATATGGTCTGCAAATTCCCATTCTTGATTTCATTTATGCAAACTGCAGGGGTTGTTATGGGTTTGGGCATGGGAAGTTGAAGAGAAATTATTTGTGTTCCTGTCACGGAAGAAGTTCCAAACCAAGAACAGTTTTACACTACATGGAAATTCCTGAGGGGGTCCACGTGTGAGGGTGCACAAGCAAGGAGAGACAAGCAAAAAAAAAAATTGTGAACGCTAGAAATCCACATGCAAGTACCAGACACACACAGAAAATTGAGCAACATAATGAGGAGAGAAACAGACTGATTTTCAGGTTCAAGTGAAGGATAAAGCATCAGCTCTATTTCCTTCACCCGCTCAGATTTGCCAACTTCTTGCAATTTCTGTTTTCTGTTAATAAAGAGAAACTAGATAAAGTCTACTTCATAAATATATTTGCCACAGTGCTTTTATAATTCTTGTAGAATTGCGGGAAATGATTAGTGTTGTTCAGCAGAAATAGCTTAGAGCTAATGTAGAGCGAAAAAAAATGGATTTACATATATTGCACCTTTCTCATTTCTAGAAGACACTGTTGCAGAAATCTAAGATGTGGCTGGTATGCACACACACAACGGCACTTATCAGTTAAGCTCCCATCGAACTGTCCATGAACTACACATACAATCTTATCAAATCTGACCAATTAACTGAAGGATAAGTTTTGGGCAGGATATTCACCCATTCTTCAAAATAGCAAGATGGGTAGTTTAACATCCAGCTGAGCAAACTGAAGGGCTCTCGGTTATGATGCTGGATGGTTCAATGAAATAAAGGTACCAGGTAACAAAAAATGTAGTAATGGACAACGATGGGTGGAATCTCACTGAATCTGGTCTATGTATAAAATTCTTCCCTCCCATTCCTCCATCCTCACATCTCAATCAATGCTGGTCTTGGTATCAGACAGTACTTCTCCAGCTAAACAGATTCTAATACTCTCCCAGTTTCCCTGCCACAATCCTTGAAACACAGAAGGCCTTGGCAGCAAGAAATTCATAGGCAGCAGGAACTACGGCCGCAGCCAGGCACTCACCTGATAACTTTCTGACACTTTGTACTGAGAAAGGCCTTTTACCCTGTTTCTTAATATCTCTGAATATCAGGTCATTTGGAAATAATAGAGAAATATGTAAATCATATAATAAGTAAAATTAATCAACAAGAAATTAAAATATGTTTAAGATGGTTTTATGTTTCAAAGATTAATTTAAAACGTTAAAGTAAAAGAAAATTGCAACTTATCTTCTGGTGAAAATTGTCAACTACATTCAGGTTATTGAAGCCACAGCAGATATCCCGACACTGGCTCCTGTAGAATTCATGAGCCAATTATGAGGCTCCTAAGCTCAAGATGATACCTGGCACATCAGACTCCATGGCAGAATCAATGGTTCATTTGGGGAGAGTCCATTGGATCCATTGATTCATCAATTCTGAGGCAATGTTGGAGTTAAACTTCTTTCTCCGAGCTCAGTGATGACTTAAGGGTTGTAAGTTTTCCTCCTTTCCCACATCTTGCTGTAACTCTCCCAAATGGATACCCTCTCAAGTATTAGCAGTTCAGAGTCTACTGCCTCACACATCATAGGTTCTGTTGTCCCTCAAATGAACCAATGACTTGCTATTACCGCTAACTGGCCCAATTTTTGTAACTTTGGCTCAGCAAAGTTTCAGTCAGCATAGTTTACCTGCTAGTGTTGTGGGTTGTTTTACACCCACTGTGAAAGCAACTGGTACTTAGGATCACTATCCCATCTGAAAGACAGCAATTCAACAATATTGCTTTTCTTCAATAATTATGAAGAGGACAGCACTTTATCTGTACATTATTTATTCATATGTAAATATAATTATTGATAAAATTTTGGATTTTACAGTTAGGAACTGGAAAATATTTTGACGCAAAATTCACCCTTTTTTAATATACTGTAGGTGATTCAGTTTTACTTGAGACATTTTGGATGGTGGCTCCAACTGTTGTACATCTATGTGATGCATCTAAGTACAATATCTTGCACATTTTGCTGCATGACAAGATTCAGTTACAATGTGATACTAATTATGAAATGAGCAATATTTATTAAGGATCCATTGCATAAAGGGAACTGTATTAGACTTCAACATTTTATTAATCAAACTGTATCCAATAAACAAACAGAAATGTAATAAAAGGCAACACGAGTGAATCTACAGATGCTGGAAATAAATAAAAACACAAAATGCTGGCAGAACTCAGCAGTCCAGACAGCATCTATGGGAGGAGGTAGTGATGACGTTTCCGGCCGAAAACCTTTGGGGTTTCAATGAAGATTGGACTGTGCAGCCTACAAGAGTTGCCATGGTCCCAATGACAACATAGCATGTCCACAACTTAACCTTGCGTCTTTGAAAAGTGTGAGGGAACCAGAGTGCTGGGAGAAAACCCATGCAGTCATGGGGAAAATATACAAACTCCTTACAGGCAGTGGTGGAATTGAATCCAGATTGCAGGTGCTGCCAAAGCATTAAGTTACCCACTACACTACTGAGCTGACAAACACTGTGTGGAACTGCGGCTTTTGAGAAAATTACTTAAACAAACCGATGTAGTCAAAGGCTTAAAGAGCACAGTTTGAAATTATGATCAGCATTAGTCTGTATTTTCAGGGGAAAAATTGGAAGAAACAATTATACAGATATCTGAACAGAAGTGTACGTGGGTACAAAGATCAGTTTCCTAGTTTGACATCATTTCTATTTAATACTGACAATATATCAGATATGATCTGACCTGCACCAGTTACAAAGTAATGAAATTAGTAAATTAACAGATCCACAGGCGTAGTTAGCATAACTTAAGATTTCATGAAAAACAGTGTTTGCTTCCCTACTTCCTCTGTCAGTACCTGAAAGAAGCTTTCTCTGTTTGTTTATGACTGCATTTTGAGCAGTGTAGCCTTTGGTCCTCTCATTTCCATAACATTTCTGCAGCTACTAACCTAATTGACCAAACCCTCATTTCAAACCTTACGGCTTTTTAAACTATAATTCCTTCTCTGATCCTGGCCACTCTCTGTTGCAATCTTTGTGTTCAGGGCTGTAGTTTTGAATGGAAATATCAGAATGTAGATGATGTCAGCAATATTTATTATCCACACTTAAGTTTTTATCCAAAAGTGATAGTAAGTTGTCCTCTTTTAAATCACTGCTATTATTAAGAGCATTGCTAGAAAATTCACTTAGAAGTGAAACACATTTGCATTTTTAAAAGACAAAGATGATTTTTCTTAGAATGTAGAACTACGGAACTCAGCAAAAAGCTCTTCTGATTACAATACAAGATCATTTCTAGAGGCACAAAACACCTGATTTAGAATCTTTGACTCCCACATTTACATGCTCATAAAAATCATATTCCAAAATGAAAAGAATAATCTAGCATTTGACATGTTCTGAAAGGATATTCAACGTAAACTGACGGTTTTTGCTTTTTTTTGAGATATTTTGAGAAAACCAAGTAGCTTATTGATCGCATGTTAATCAAAGTCTCAGTTGGTTATAGAATCACGCTACACTAATCAATTAGAGTGACAACTGCTACTGTACATTAATTTTAGTCAACTTGATGTTCAGCCTTTTTAAATCTTGTGTGCATTTTAAGCACTTGAAAAATAAATGAAGCACAAAATAAAATTATCAGATCATCATTGAAGGGTGAGGTGGTACATGTTCATGTTCGTAAAATATGTTTTATTTTCGTGTATATGTTTTCTGAATACTTGGGAGCAATTTGTTTGCTGATGGAGACCACAGTCTGTTTACAGTGAAGGTTTTAAATATTTTTTGGGCATACTTGTGCACGGTCAACAATAATAGAGGGTTAGAACCTAATGTGTAAGCAGATAGTTAGTGAAAAAGAGAAAAATATTTTTATTGCGAACTTAACCGACTAAAAGTTCACACTTTCTGAAATTCAATGCACTCGAGCAGATGCATATCTCTGTTTTTCATTAACTCTGCACACGTCCAGCCTGCAGTGCTGACAAAATAACAGGAACGTGGATGCCGACTGCAGGCTAGGTAAATAACGTAGCAACCACACATTTACTGGCTCAAAGGTCCAATTTTTTTAAACCAGAGGAATAGAATACAGGTTGATATTGTTGCTGTTACATCAGTGAGCATGTCCTGCGAGGGAACAGAGGCCGCTGGGAGTGCTCATTAATGTCAAAATATATTAATTCTTTTTTCATGTCTCTTGAACAAAATTCATTAAACACATGGTTCCTGTGAGAAGATTGATGCAGGTCTTGATTCCTCAGGTCATATTCTATCCTCACTGGTACAATGTTTTCGCACCCTGTCATTCATCTATTGGACCATGTGATTCCCACAAACCCAACATTTGTTCAACATCAATTTTTCTTTCCTCTAATTGCTACTCCTCACTTAAGAGTCCTACTTGAATCTAGACATTCTCGTGTGATCTTCTCTGTAACTCCTAGCCATTTTCACAACAATATCCCCTCCATATCTGATGATAAACTTCTCAACAACTTCCCTTGCCTGGGGATCTTTTTCATGCCCCTGCCCCTCTTCCAGCAATCCTCCAGGTGACCAGACCCTCTTCAAAGTATCTTACCCAATGATCTCACCCATCCCCAATGGTTCCTTCTTCCTGTGACTTTTTCCCTCCTAAAAGGTCCTTCCCATGGTCCTGCCTCTCTCCTAACCATGATCCTGTGATCTTGTCCCTCTACCTATGATTCTCCTGTGACCCCTGCACTCTCCCTCTGATCTTTCCTCTTACTTTAGTCTTCACCCAGCCATGTTTTGTTAATCCTTACCAGTGTTTTTCTCCTTGAGCCTCACCTTCCTCCTATCAATCCTTTCCTCAGCCCATGCCCCTCCCTTTATGAAACTCCTACATCTCAATCTTCTCACAAATCTCACCACTTCATCAGAGATGTCCTAGCTAACCTCACCCGTCTCCTGGTAGTCTTCCCATACCATCCCCATTTTTCCAGTGATCTTCTGTATGACACCTCTTAGTGGTTCTCTTATGATCCACACATCCTACATCCCTACCCCCGCCCCCCCCCCCATGCTCCAGTCTCTCTCTGGGCATTTGTCCTAACTCATCACCCAGCGTTCTTCCTTCTGAGCATTTCCTGCAATAATCTTTCCCTTCAACTCACCTCCTCTTTGATCTCTGTAATGTCAGGAAATAGTGAAGGAAATTTTGCTACTAAGGGCTTTTGGGTTTTGTGTGCAGTGAACACTGGAGCCTCACAGCCAGAGACTAAGAATTGGACTGGACCAAATAAAAACATTTCAATTACATACTGACATTAAACATGCAGAATACTGACATTAAACATGCAGAATTAATGCAAACAATGGCATTATTTTGACATTAGGTACATTATTAATACAGTATATTAAACTTTGGGCAATGGTTATATATGTTTGTCAAAATTTTAAATATGCCTTGAGTGGGGATTTAAATATTAATTGCAAGACATTTCAGGCCAGAAATTCAGCTACTCGAGCCTTTTACCAGATGCTAAGAGAGTTTGCAATTCTTTCAACATCACGGGTAGGAAGCTTATCCAATTTTGGATAGATGGCATTAGCTTTAAGATGAAAGGGAAAAAGTTTGGAGGAGTTTGGAGCCCAGAGTAAGTTTTTTTTTACATAGAGTATGGTAGGGACCTGGAATGCACTGACTGGGCTGTAAGAGGTACTTTAAGAAGAATTTAGATAGGCATGGTGAAAATGCAGGGTGTGGAGAGATAAGGATTATTTTGCAGGCACATAGGTCAGCAAAATCATTGTGGGCTGAAGGGCCATTTCGTGTAGGGTTCTATGTACTCCACCTATTACACTTGCCATGTAGATATGGTGCTACCCCAAGAACATCAGAGAAGTTTATCCAATTTAGGGTCTGGTACTTCTTGCAACAATGCATGATACACAGAGGAAGAGGTTGGGACAGGTACAGCAATAACATTAAGAAAGACATTGAAAAGAAAAGTTGATAAGAGGAGTTTTGGAGTATTCTAAGCATTTTGGGCCCCACATCTGAGAAATGATGTGTTAGCATTGGAGAGGGTCCAGAAGAGGTTTACAAGAATGACCCAAAAATAAAAGGGTTAACATATGAGAAGCATTTGATGGTTTTGAGACTATTCACTGGACAAATGGTGGGGGGGGGGGGGGAGGTTGGAATTCTCACTGAAACCTACTGAATATTGAAGGACCTATATAGAGAGGAAGTGGGAAGGATGTTTCCAATAGTGAAAAGGTATAGGACAAGGGAGCACTGCCTCAGAATAAAATGACACTCCTTTTCGCAGAGACAAGGACAAATTTCTTGATCCAGAAGGTGGTGAATCTGTGAAATTCATTCTTACAGAGGGTTGTGGATGCCAAGTCATCAGATATACTTAAAGTGTCGGTTGGTTTGATCTGATGAGTAAGGGTTCAAAGGTTACAGGGAGAAGTCAGGAAAATAGGGTTTAGAGTGGCAGCCCTGTTTGAATGGTAGAGCAGATTCAATGAGCTGAATGGTCTAATTCTGCTTCTATGTGTTACAGCTTAAAGGGATATGGTCCAAACACAGACAATGGGTCCAGCCTGATGGGTACCATGTTTGGCATGGAGGAATTGGGCCAAAGATACTGTTTCCACACTGTATTAGTCTATGATTCTGACTGGCTGGCAGGCATCAAAACCTGTCTTAATATAGAACAGAAAGGAAAGTAGCCCTGATTGTGCACTTCCAGGATAACAAGTACGCTCTGCTCTTCCCAACTCAGAAAATAACATTAGACACATTTTTGAGGTCATCTTCATTTTTTACTAGCAGGTTTTACAGAGCAGAGCAAAGCAAGCTCATGTTCCAGTTACAAAAGGTGACTGCACAGAGACAGTCTTGGAATGTGACAGACGGTTGGTTCGTTGGTTTCATTTCATCTTTGCTAATTTTTTTTGTTTGCTGGACGAAGGAAGTTACAATTCATATTTCTGCTCTCTCCTTTCACCCTGCAAGACTTCCTACACAGACCACAGGGGTCCTGATACAGAGTTTTGATTTGAAACAATTGACAATTCCTTTCCTCCCACAGATGTTGCTCAACCTGCTGAGATCCTCCAACAGATTTACTGTTGTTCCAGATTCCAGTGCCTGCAGTTGTTTGCATTGACCACAGTCGATACCGTGTATATCCAATGGAAGAGAAGAGATTCCAGTCTAACAACACAATATACACCTTCTTAGATCTATTTCTCTGTGGATTGTCCCTTAGCTTACTTTTTGTGTGGGAAATGTTGAAGGACGTAAATAGGATGTACAAATTACAGGGTGTTATGGTCCGTGGCTAATAGGATCGGGGTCATCATGTTGGGCTGATAACAAATTGCGGTTTTATCATGGATCAGCGATTCTCAATGTGGTCGGCAGAGAAACAGGTTAGGTTGAGGTTCAGGGCAAAACACCCCTACGCATTCAGATGTGCAAGCGGTATAGAAGGAGCATGTCAGCAGTCCGTACCTCCCTCACTACACCCCATTTTAACTGCTGGGGTTCCTCGAGATGAAATGGGGGACTGGTGAAGTGGTTTAACCTGAAAGAGATGAAATATGGAGTCTGTGGTTTAATGAAACATTAAATAAGCTATCTGCCTTCAAGGAGTCATAGTGTTCACCCAGCCTTGGCTGGCCTAGTTTAAAACTAAATATGGCTAGGTTGTGAGATATGAAATCTTAACTCACTTCTGACCCAAACCCATGCATTTAAAAAGTCCCTAAATAAAAGGAAAATTATTGGTACAAACTGAATAGGATGTTGATCTATTTTACTGTTAGCAATCATCCAAACAAGACTTAGAAAAGTGACTTAAATATACGTGCACCATATAGATATGTTTGTATTGTCTCATACTGACTTCTGCAATCAATGGCAAATATGGCATTGATTACATATTCTAGTGCTGGTCAATATCAGAGCCATTCCTACTGTACCTACAGTTATTAAGCTGTTTGTCATATAACTAATCTTGTCTTTTGCCATTTGTTGTACTTAATGATTACTTACAGATTGCTTCAGATACCATTTTAATAATGAGAGTCATATTTGATAAACCAACCTTTCATGTTTGTCTGCATATCACACATTTCATCCATTTTTGGGGAATCAATTTGCTCATTAAGTTTTAATTTCTTTTTGGTACTTCAACAATCTAGAACTTGAGGTATTTTTCTGCATTGGAATCAATGATAGAATCATTATGGCTTAGAAGAATACATTCAGCCTATCTATTTTAAACCAGTTTACCCGTAGTCCATTGTGTTATTCTCTGCTTTTTCCCTCGAATCTTGTAAATTACTTGTACTCATTCAATTTTCTTTTGAAAACCAGGGCAGCAGTGAGTTCAAGATTAATACCACTCTCTGCAGAAAACAATGCTCTACACATTCCTCTCATATCATTTACACTTATTATAAATGTGATCATTGACCCACGAATCATTTGCTGATAGAAACATGTTCCCTCATTTTCCTTTTCTAAACTTGCCATGATTGTGCACAAGACTTTCAAATCTCTTCTCAAATTTATTTGATCCAACAGCGAACCCAGCTTCTCCAACTTAGTTCCTGTTGTGAACTACATATACCTGTCTGGACACGCCCCCCCCCCCCCCCCCCCGGCTGACTGCCCCTGTGGCTCCTCCCACGGACCCCAGTATAAAGGCGATTGGAGACACAGCCCCAGTCTCAGTCTCCAGGATGTAGTGTGGCGGTCAATTACTGCTTGTTCTTTCTTCTAGCCAATAAAAGCCTATATCTCACCTCATGTCTCCAAGAGTTATTGATGGTGCAAAAGTTCCTAATGCAGCCTAGTGTAGAGGAAATCTCTCATCCCTGTAACCTTTCAAATAAGTAACCTCTGTACTGTCGCTGTGACTTTCAAAGTGCGGTGATAAGATTAACAAAACTGTGTCCTAAGTACTTCTAAAAGATTCAACATAACTATCTACTTCTCTATGCTAGATCCCTATGAAATAGACACCAAATAGTTAATACAGACTATGATATACAGACTTGATCATGATATAATAGATTGTTTGGAAGGTCAGTATTAGGGTTTGTGGTGAGTTGGCTGTGGCTGTGGTTAGCAGATCTCTGAACAGGAAAATTGAAAGGACCCGAATTTTGACCCCATACTGTGCACATTTTTTGCCATGATCTCCAGCTAGAAGTCTGCCTGATTGACAGCATTATCTTTGAATTAAACAGCACAAAAGAAGGGAACAGGCTTTAACTGATGTCTGCCTCCACGATAAGATTGGTAGGAGAAGAATTCCTGTTCAATAACATGTATGATTTTGTGTGGACAGAAAAGGGGAAAACAAGAAGGTAAATTCAGCAGAGAGGGGAGATACTTGTTCTACCTGTCCTACAAGTTCTGTTGTAAAGGTAAATTCTAAATGGATGCTTGTTCAGCCAGCTCGCACATTTGGTGAGGCATTGTCATTACAGGAAAAGATACAGTCTAAAGTTAGAACAGAACAATGTGAGTTGAATTTCTCTCCCATTAAAATACAACAGCAGATTCTGCATTATAGATATCCGAGGCAGGTCCAGTCTCAACTGGAACATTAGGTTCATTTCTGATCACATATAGGAAGGGTATGAAGCCATTTGAGATGGTGGTGAGGAGTTATAAAAAATGGTTCCTGGGATGAAGAACCAGAGGGTCTGGGGCTGTTTTCTGAAGGGAAGACCGAGGGGATATTTGATAAAAGATAAGAAAAGATTAGGATTCTGGGCAGAGTGGGGAGTGGAAGAGCAGTCTCAATGGTGAAAGTATTGAGTACTGGAGATCACAGGTATAAGATAAACGTGAAAATAATCATAAATGATATGAAGAAAAATGCAGGTCCTACAGATTATGGCCTTAAAGTGTGAAATGGATAAATCTATGGTGGCGAAAACGTTGCAAGTCTATGGAGAAAGGACTAGCTGCTGGAGAAAGAAAGCTAATGTGGGGATATTTCACCAAATGGTCTCATTCTGTGCCATAACCATTTATGACTCCATGCTTCAGTCTTCAAAACTTACATTATTTATGAATGAGTATAATAAAGATTCAAACATATTTCATGTTAAAATAAGGGACCTTGTGTATTAATCAACTGAAAGTCCTTTATTCTGGCATAAAGTATGCAGCAATGCTCATTAATACCATAATAATCCTGCAGGGAAGACATTTCAAAGTAATTACTGAGGCATTAGCTATGATCTAAATGGTACTTAAAAAGTATCATTCTTACAGATGCCATATGGGGCTTAGTTGGGTACATAAGCTGTAAACATGGCAAATCTAATAGCACATCCTGAGAACTGATGACTATGAGTTTGTCATATAGCACATTAAAATGAATGACTGCTTGGTAACGAACAAATCTATGCTGCTCAACCATAAATCAGTCTTGTTTGTTTTTTTTTATCAAACCAACTTCCCTTTTCACATTTTCTCTCTGAATAGCTTGCTCTTTTTTTCCCCAAAATAAAAATAACATATCATTTATCTTTTTAAAGAAACCAAAATGCTACATTATATATCCAATGATGCACAAATCCCATTATATAACCAATGATGTTCTCTTCCAAATACCACTAGTCCAACATTAGCAAAACACAAAGGAAAACTTTGATGAATCTCTCTTTCTCAGAGTAACAAAAATTGACCTCACATTATCAGGCAAGTAAATTTATCTTTTCTCAACCAAATTACCAACCTCCTTCAATCATTTTTAAACAGGTTTCTGTCAGATTAATGATCACAATTGTTAATGCTGGATGTCAGTAGCAATAAAAACAAAATTAAAATTTTGACATATAAAATGTGAGGGTTTGGTGATATGGTTGAATGTTATTTATATGCATGTCTTTGGCCTTATATGAATGCTTAAGTGGAATGTTTTACAGAGCCTTTGGCTAATTTGCTAAGTAGTAATCAAACAGAAAAGCTTCACATACAAAACCTGGAGGAGCTCAGCAGGTCAGGCAGTATCTATGGAAAAGAGTAAACAGTCAACATTTCAGGCCGGGATTCTTCACCAGTCCTGATGATTGGATTTCTGTCATCTGCAGATTTTCTCTTGTTTGTGAAACAGAAAAGCTTGCACACTAAAACACAAAACAGGGACCACAACCAGCAAAGGTGGGCAACTAAGTTACAATTTCACCTGGCAATCTTCCATGATGAATTAAAATGATGCCACTTTCCAACATCCAGTAGAAAGACTTTGAATGTGCTCTTAATTTAAGCATTTTGGCCATAGCTGTGGTCTAGTCAACATCCAGATCACAGTGTAAGAGTAGAAATGGATATCTGTGATCCTGAATCTTGCCCCACCATCCAACATGATCATGGTTGACCTATGTTGACATTAACTCCTCGTCTGTGCCAGTTCCCCAAAACCTTCCATTCCTTGATCTTTCGGATATGTATCAATATCCATCTTAAGTATATCTGGTGATCTGGCCTCATCATCTTCGGATGCGGGGAAATCCAATAGTCCATTGGATAAGCCTGCCTTTCTCAACTTTCTTGATGTGCATAAAGACTTTGACATGATTGATTACACTATGGTCAATGAACACCACTCCCTGTAAGCTATCAGGTGGAACTTGCCTAGTTGCATTGGTAACTATCCAACTGCAGTCAAAGAATCTTCCACTGGCTTCTGCCATCTTTTTTGTTCTTGTCTCTCAAAGAAGTTTTGTTTTAGTTATTTTTCACATTCATGCCAACTTTCAATGTAACTAACAAAAGACATACTGAGTTCCTCAAATATCTGAAAGAAAATGAACCCTAATTCATCACCAGGTCTTTTAATGCCTCCATTTCTCTTTTATTTGTCTTGATGTCTGTTCAATATCAAGTTCAGGATGAGAAGATATTACCTCCAACAAATGCTGGGCAAACTGAAGCCAGAACCTCTGCTCCGTATCCACTGACTTTCATTGTTCATTGGAAACTGTCTGAGATTCAGCTTGTAAACTTGGTGTCATAAATGATCAGGATAGCCTATGAAAACCAAGATTTACTTCACCACTAAAACGAATTTATTAAAATTCTCCAACTCTGTTTTGCCTTGGGACATCTGCTGCTGAAACCCTAATCCATGTCTTTGTTGTCTATAATCTTGGCTATTCCAGCGGAACCCTGGTATATTCCTCAATGCTACATACACCTGCGACTGCCTTATTTCTTAAAATACTGACTCTGGTTCACTTATTAAGCATGTGCATGTTGACCTATACAAACTTCAGTCCAGCAATGAAAATTACTTTCCTTCATTGCTGTACTCCTCTGATATCCATAGCCTTTTCTCCAATCATACAGAGATTGCTTTCTTTGTACTCTAGCTCTGGCTTTTCCAAATTTTATCACTTTGCCATTTACTGCTACGTCATCATATTGCTGTTCCATAAGCCCCAAAGTTCAATTCAGAAGCCACTCTGTGTTTCTTTCAAGAAAATAAGAAATATGAACAGGATTAGTTCACATAAATCCTTGGTCTGCTTCACCCTTCATTAAGTTTGTAGGTGGTGCTGTCCAGATTCACTTTTCCACCTGATCCCTATAACGTCACATTATCTTGGTATGCAAAAATCTAATGGCTAAGTTGAACATGCTAACCTTGAACATCCTTCAAGATGTTCCTTAAAACAGTCTTCTGTTCCATTATACACTTGTGTGGCTTGATGCTGGAATGTGTTTGATAATGTTCCAGTGAAGTGCCTCTGTTTACAGTACCAATTAAATGCAAGTTGCAGGCTCTTTAAACTTTCTGTTTAAATAAGAGTTGGAAGGGCTTATAATCAGCCCTACTAAATGGGATAAAGACCATTTTCTAATGTGGAAAACATTATATAGCCATCTTCATTTTCTATACTGATTTGAACGTGTCTCAGATATCTCTCTCCAGTTCCTCACTGTAATTAACTTTTTCACTGCCCAAAGCTAAAATCATCAGCACAACTGGTCTAGAGTGCTAAATGAACCCCTGCTATAGCAGATAAAATCACTCAAGGTTTCGTAATATTTAAAAATCTCAATTCAGGGATACAATGATGCAAAAATTGCCTACAGAATCAATCCACAAGGTGACCCAAATCTAATTAGAAAACTGTCATGTATGCCAATGAAATCCTTAAATAAGAATAAAGGATTCCAAGAATTCCACCCAGATATATATTTTAAATGTCTGAAATTAAGCAACAAAATTACTTTTTTTTGTTGAACCAATAGCATTTTGAATTCTAGTCAATCTTAAACTGCCAAATATGGCATGTATTAAAGGAAGAATTAATGATGTTGTCACCTCAAAGACAGACCACATAGAGAGGGACAGCCCTGCTTGGAATGAGTAAATGAACAAGCACTACATCATTAGACAGCTTGATATTTCATGCGTACATGGAGCCAAATATAATGATACAACTGGTGAACATCAGTTGATCTACATATGGTTGTAAATCGTCATACAAGGCTTACTTATGCATTTATTTTTATTTAGAGAAACAGTGTAGAACAGGCCCTTCCAGCCCAACGAGCCACACTGCCTAGAAACCCACCTATTTAACCCTTTAATCACAGGACAATTTACAATAACAAACTAACCTACCAACTTGTACGCCTTTGGACTGTGGGAGAAAACCGGAACACATGGTGGAAACCCATGTGCTCATGGGAAGGACATACAAATTTCTTACAGATGGCGACAGAATTGAACTCTGATGTCCCCATCTGTTATAGCATCACACTAACCACTATGCTACCATGGGCCATGGTTTATGGCTCCATATTACAAAACATAGTTACATAGTTCTTTTTAAGATGTCAAACGTATCGGGGATGTGAGAATGAAGAAGAGGAGAAGAAAGCCCTTAACTCCGAGTGGAGTCATCAGGACGCCATCATGATGGTGTACTTTTTCTAGCAGGCTTTCTTATTTTTACAAGACCAAGTTGCTAGCTCAAGGCTCAACCCAGCACAGATGGAAAGTGTGCAAGGGAGCCGGCTGGATTTGAACTTGGGAGCCTTCACTCCGAAGTCTGGTGCTGATGCCACTACACCACCAGCTGGCTTTGTGAGAATGAACTAGCCTAATAAATTCCGGTTGAAATAGTCTGCAATTCTTGAAGAGAAAATCTCTGCTTAAGTTAATTGAGGCTGCTCAGTAGAATTGGGAAGATTTATCAAATACATAGCAAACTATCTTTGTGTGTTAATTATGACTGAGAATAGGATGGCCATTTTAAAATTTCTTCCAAATCACCTGTACCCTTTCAATATCAGTGACTCTGCTATATTACAAGTAATCAGCATCACATAGAACTGTCATTTATCCTGCATTATTCTCCTTTCACAAATGAAGTCAGCACCCTGTTGCTTCAAAGGCTAAGGAGTGATAAAGTGTGCCAATTATAATTCCACTCCCAAAGGTCATTTCCAAAAGTCAATGAGCATAATTGTCACAGCTTTCATAGTAAACAGTACCATCATCCTTTGATGGTAGTGTGAATTAGTTCATTCTCTGAACTGGAATGAGCTTCTCTGAGACTACAGACTTGTTGCACATTACCAACTATGTCAGCATTGTGTAAGTGATTTACAGTTAAGAATAGTCAAGCGTAACGTCATGGAAAGGTTCAAAGGTTTGATGAAACAATGAGCAGGTGGAGCATGGCACTGTAGAAAAGTGCTTTATCAAATCAATAAATTGACTTCAAGCAAGTGATTGGATCAAAATAACACAATAACCAACCATGCAAATTATATTCAGAATCTTAGAAGCCTTAGCAATAGTGTGTGAAAATATTATAAATAAACATAGTTATCTCAGATGCAGATTAAAGCACAGTTGTCAGGATCAGTGAGCATTGAAATTGGAGAGGAAAAAAAAGTTTCAGGTAGAGCATGAAGCTGGCCTACTCCCTTCAAATTTGACAATCTGGTTGAATCCTCCCATAAAGGACATTTGAAGTTGCTTTAATGGTGACAAATGTTGGTCATTACCCACAGAGTAATGAGTTGAGGAAGGTCCAAATTCCTTCTCAAGTCCAAGTTCAAGTGTATTGTCACCTGACTGTACATGCAGTGTATATAATTAAATGAAACAATTTTCCTCCAGACCACAGTGCATCCTTAAAACATATATCACATTCAGTTCATAAAACAAAATATTATCAGAAATAAGTTAATAACAGATGGCTCAAAATGCATGTAGTTCTCTTCACAGGTAAACTAGGAGAAGTAGAGGTATTCTCAGCTAGACCTGAATCTGGGGCAGTTTGTACATGGAGGAGCTTTCTCACCATGTCATGAATATGCACAAGCATTGGTCTAAAGGCACGAAGCAGGGATGTCCAGTGAGAAACTTACTCCAATATTGTTCTATGATCTATAGTGGAATCTCAGTGGTAAGTTCTTTGACACAGAGAGTGGTGGGTGCATGGAATGCACTGCCAAAGATGGTGCTAGAACCAGATACATTAGGGACATCTCAGATAGATATATAGATAGAAATAGAGGGCTATGTTGGAGGGGAGTGTTAGATTGATCTTAGAGCAGGTGAAAGAGTACAGATAATAATTTTTACCAAATCCAATTCTATGATATGCAGATATAGTGCAATGTTATACAGTAATAGCTTGTATTGTACACCGGGGTGCTCTCTTCAGTTACCTGATGAAGTATCCATAGCCTTTGGCCAGGAGCAGATGTCGTCAGTTGGTGCCCGACCTTCATAGAGTGTTTTGACCCTTAACCACTATGGCATAAAAATAGTTACATAACCCAAGAACAATCCTCATGTAAACAAATGCCTCCCAGAGTGTTGAACTGGGCTTCTGAACTAAAATGATAGTAGAAAAAACCTCACCTAATTTCCTATATCATGCATCAGCTGACTTTCCAGTCATCTTGTCAGTCAGTTTAGAACTCAAAGAGGTGATATACGAAAATTGAAGAAATTGATATCTCTTTTATTCCCAATATAATGGGTACTGAGCCAAATGAAATATGGAAATTCATGGGTGGTGAAAGAATAATATGCTTTTATTCACTGGTTTTGTCATCCAGCATTATACTTACCACAGATTACTTATTCATCCATTTCAGAATAATTAGATTTCCATAGTATTTCTCCATGTTTTATGCAGACTCTGCTTTTAATGTGGATTGCTGACGCAAGGCTGGTTTATAATTATTTAGATATATTCTTACCTGCTAGAGTGGTAAGGCGATTGTAGAAAATACATGCTATTGATTAAAGCCAGAAGGTGAATAGAATCAAATAGTTCTTTACATTTGTATGATAATATCAAGCTATAACCTTGGTTTGCCACTATACGGTAAGTAAATTTTAGTTTCCGGCCTAAGTTGTCAAACATCCTTTAAAATAGGCAAATCAGGTATGACTACATCTGAGTGAATGGAGGTAGGAAGTAGTATTAGGAATTATTATCACAGAAAAATTATTTTCAGGGTTCAAGTCCCATTTCAGCACAAAATCGATACATTAGGCTCACTGCTGAGAATGTGCTGAATTGTGAGAGATACTTGAAGAGAAGCTGTAAGCTATTTAAACTGACTTAATGCCTGTTACACTGCTAGTGTTTAGGGAAGCAATGAAGGCCTTCCATCTTTGTTTATCCATTGCAGCTCAGATGTAGAATGATTGTTCATTGCCGTTTCCTTAACGGTTTAGCTTAACCAGGGTTGTTATCCCTGAGCTGAACCTCAAAACCTGGACCGGTGGACCACTCTTAGTTTGGCTTCTACCCTTTGACCTGTTTGGCATGGATGACCCTAACAAGAGCCAACATAGGTCTTCGGGTCATTAAGGCACTCAAGCCTCCAAACCACAAAATGATTGTGGTTCTCGTAGACATTTAAGCCATTTATGCTGGTTACAAATCATTCTCTGGCATTATATAAAGCAGAACGTCTTTTGAGGAAACATATCATTTAGACTTGGACATCAAAACAAATAATTTGGTCATTTATCTCAGTGTCCTTTTGAAGGCTCTTGTTTTGTGCAAATTAAGATTAAATTCAAAAATAGATAATCAGCCATTGAATGCTTTTGGACATCTTAGAAATGCTAAATCCTGTCCATTGCTATCTCGATGCACTGAACTGCGCTTGGTCGACTTTAAGGTTCAAGGGTCAAGGTATATTTATTATCGAAGTATGAATACAGATATACAAACTATGTACGTATCTGAGATTCATTTTCTACAGACAGCCACGAAACAAGGAAAACATTGGAAGCCATTCAAAGAAAAACATCAACCTCCCATGTGCAAAGAAGGAGCACAAACAGCAAAAGAATATCAAATCCCCATGTACAAAAATCAAATCATGCAGACAGCAACAAGGATATTAAACCCCAAACCCAACCCCATGCAAAAAAACATATCACGCAAACAGCAACAGGAGCATCAATAACAAACCCAACTTGCAAAAAAAAAACAAATTCTTATCTATCAATTCATAGCCAGAGAATCACTGCAGTCACTTCTGTTCCTCGACTGTCACTGCAACCTTTCATGCCTCCCCACTATACTGATCCCTCTACTTCAATTCTACAATGCAGCCCTTAGCATCATTAGCTAAACAGACAACGAGTTTTCACATGTAGTTCGGTCTCACCAGTATATTTCTGTGCTCCTCTGTCTCTCATTTTCCATTGTGCTTGCCCCACAGAAGGAACAGAGAATTCCTCAATACAATATTGGGACAATAATAAACATTATTTTTGTTCACTGTCACAAACCATGCCCAACTAAAACTGTATATGACGTCTTTGCATTCTTGGGTTGATAAAGCAGGATGTATCAGCTTGAACCAGTGAACTACGTGTGCCTGTCTGGACACGCCCCCTGCTGACTGCTCCTGTGGCTCCTCCCACAGACCCCTGTATAAAGGCGATCAGAGCCTGGGCCCGGCCTCTCAGTCTCCAGGATGTAGTATGGTGGTCACTCACTGCTGGTTCCTTCTTCCAGTCAATAAAAGCCGATATCTCGCCTTTACGTCTCAGAGTGAGTTATTGATGGTGCATCAACCAGTCTAGCCATTCTCCTTTAACCTCTCTTATTGACGAGGAACTTTGCCTACAGAACTGCCACACACCAGATGCATTTTTTTTGTTTTTCACACCATCCTCAGTAAACTTTAGAGACAGTTGTGTGTGAAAATCCTGGGACATCAGCAGTTTCTGAGATACCCAAACTGTCTCGTCTAGCACCAACAATCATTCCATTTAATCACTAGATCACATATCTTCCCCATTGTGATGTTTGATCTGAACAACAACTGAACCTCTTGACTATGTCCACGTACTTTGATTTATTGAGTTCCTACCATACGATGAGATATTTCCATTAACAAACAGGTGTACTGTGGAAGAAAGTTCTGAATAAAGGGTTAAGATATGTGAGTTGTTAACACCCTTTAATTAGCAATATGGCCTGTGCTGGCCTCAGTGCTAACACAGCTGCATAAACAAGATGAAGAAAGTGAAAGTGATAAGGACACTGGAAGGACACTGTGGGCTGTCAGTTTTCTGACAGCTAAAAGTTTGTCTGGTTTTCCTTCACCTGTCAGGTACTAACACATAATTCAAATTGTACCTTTGTACTTTAATGACTGACTGGATCTAAGGATTTAATGAACCTTCCTTATATCATAAATAAAGACTCACCATTTGGCCTGGGTGCTAGGCATGCTTGCAATAATCTAACTTATTTTCAAGGGTATTCTAACAACCTCTCTCTGTGTGATGTGGGTAGAAAAGCGACTGTCTTTGGCATTTTCGAGGGAACTGAGAAGATGCACAGTTTTGACTTTTTTTAAACTTTGATGTAATTGACTTTCTGTGTGCATATATAAAAAAGGCTGTGACTGTTGTTCTTTGGAAGACTTGATGATTACACTGTTAGAGAGTCATTCTTCCCTTATTCATGAATAAAGGTATTCTCTCATCACTTTGAAGTCCATGTCCAATTTATTAGTGACCGACTCTAAATGAATCATTAGCAAATTAATTTCCCTAACATGTGCTTAACAAAATTGGCCTTTGAGAGTATGTGTTAATGCAAATCAACAGCCCATAAAATGAATGATTTGTTTGTTTATGAATTTATTACTTATTTACAGTTCTTTATGAACAATTTTCTTCTTAAGCTATATCATGACATTGTCAAACACTATGCAAACCATATATAACATAAGTCACTTTCCTTCAACTTGTGCCAGAGTGCTTTTATGCAAAAGTTACTTTGCAGACGTCGAAATTAGATTCCCTGTATGGATCAATACCCACTAAACAACTGGGCACAAGTTCCCAAATTATTCCATCCCTGTGACAATAGAACATATTTTATTTCACTAATCTGAACAGCAGGTCTCGAAATCATTAACACAAGGAAGGCTGCAGGTTCTGGAAATCTAAAGCAATGCACATAAAATGCTAGAGGAACTCAGCAAGTCAGGCAGCATCTATGGAAATGAATAAACAGTCAACGTTTCTTCAGGATGAAACAGGAACAGGGAAGATGCCAGAATAAAAAGGTGGAGAGAGGGAAAGAAGGATAACTAGAAGGCAATAGGTGGGCCAGGTGGCTAGGAAAGATAATGGGCAGGAAAGGAAGGAATCTAATCGGAAAGGAGAGTGGACCATAGGAGAAAGGGAAGGAGGAATGCATCAAGAAATACAAGGTTTAGGAGTGCAAGACTAATGTATTAACCACAAATGCTGTAAGGAATTAATCACAAGCATTTGCCAAGTTGTATTCTGAATGTAATGTAATGTACAATTCATTATCAACAAGCAAAATACTCTCAAATCAAATAGTGTGATGAACAAAAGTGTAGTTGCCAAATTCTGCAAAATTGCAAGGCAGGAATACTTCAATCATTCAGACATTGAAAAAATGTTGCCTTGGGATCAAACAGTAACAAAACCTAAAGGGAAAGTAACCAATTTTTTCCTTTTCATTGGGTGTTCTGTATTTACGATTACGTTTTATTGAGAAAGATGAAACCCTAAGGATTAAAGATTTGTGATATATAACAAAATCATACTGTTGTTTTGTTGTTCCTTTAAGCACAAATTTTTCATGCAGTGAAGTAATGCTGGATACTTTTATGCAAACACCTCAGGTACAAAAATGTTATTATTTTTCAGAACGTTATATATTTAAAGGGCAAGGGATAAATCTGGCTGAATTGGAATAGACAGTAAACAAGTTAATTATCAACAAACAGAAAAAAAAAACAAGTCATGGATTGTTTTTCCAAGTGGAGGGAAGTGGAAAGCAGTGTTCAAGAGGTGTCAGTTCAAAGAGCCACTTCTCATATTAATGATTTGGACTCAGCACAATTTTTAAATCTACAGATAATACAAAAAATAGTGGATACAGACCAGTCCATCAGGGGTAAAACCCTTCCCACTATTGAGTACATCTACATCTACAGAATCCTTCATCAGGGATTCCCACCACCCAGACCATGCCCTTTTCTCACTGCAGTCATCAGGAAGAAGGTACAGGAGCCCCAGGACCTACACCACCAGGCTCAAGAACAGTTGTTACCCCTCAGCATCAGGCTCTTGAACCAAAGCGGAAAACTTCACTCAACTTCACTTGTCCCATCAGTGAAATGTTCCCACAACTAATGGATTCACTTTCAAGGACTCCTCATGTCAAATTCTTGTTATTTATTGTTTATTTATTATTAATAATATTAATTTCATTTTTTATTTGCACAGTTTGTTGACTTTTGCACACTGGCTGAATGTCCAAGCTGGGGCAATCTTTCGCTGATTCTATTATGGATTTGTTTAGTATGCCCACAAGAAAATAAATCTCAGGATTGTATAGTGACATATGATAATATGGTAACAGACTTCAACGAGATACAGAGAGGCTGGTGGAATAGGTGATTGATGAAATTTAATATTGAGAATTGTCAGGTGTTATATTTTCGTGGGAATAATGAAAAGAGACAGTATGAACAAGGGCATTATTCTGAAAGAGGTACAAGGACACTGAAACCTGGGGGCATATGTGAATAATTTGTAGGAAGTCACAAGTTTAAAAAAAATTGGTTAAAAATTGATGAGAAACTTACTTGAAAAGGCCTGAGGGAACTTGATAGAGAGGATGTGAAGGGGATGTTTCTTCTTGTGGGAAATATAGAATAAGAGGTATTTGTTTAAAATGAACCAGTTTCCCACACTTTTTTCTCAGAGGATATCATGTCTTCCTCAAAACATGCTGAAACTAAAGTCTTCATATAGTTTTAAGAAAGAGGTAGATGCAAAGGAACTCACAGAACAATGGAGTTGGGGTTACGATAAGATCAGCCTCACTGACTGGCAAATTGATTTGAGGAGATGTGGGATAATCTTGCTCCTTACTCATATTGAGAAGTACAGCATCCAAACCAAGGTGAAGCAGTACCAGAGCTGTGTTCCTCCCACATTCTTGTACTCGTCAGAATTCTACTGCACGACAGAGAAAGGTCTTGCCAACCTGTTGTCATTCCACATCGCAAGCCATTACATCTCCAACCACACATTGCTCCTTCAGTGTCATCAAGAGGACATGGTCAACATTATCATGAGGAAATTCTGGAGATGGATTAGGCAAGTAATGAGAAGAAAGGGCAACTCCATCATCGAGACAGAACTCCTTTTCACCCCTGAAGGGCGGAGGAATCATGGGAGACCAAAAACAACTTGGTGCCATAACATAGAGGCAGAAATAAGGACCCTGAACCATGCCTGGGCCAAAATAGAGATGATGGCCAAGGACAGATAAAGATGGCGGACACTTATTGCTGTCCTAATTGCCAGTGGCTTAACAGGCAGTAACTAACTTATTCATATGCAAAAACACACTTGATTCTGGGCTTTAAAAACAGCGGTGTCAAGTACAAGAACAAGGTCATGACAAAATGGCTACTTAGCTACATCTGGAGTATTTGCTAAGAGATTTGTTCTGAAGAGATTTACCAACTGGCAGAGGCAACAAGAACTAGGAAATAGAGAAGAAAGGTGATGAGGCAAATAACCAAAAGTAGCATGAAGTTTTTTTTTAACACATTGCAAGAATAGTGTGGGAGGGAAATCAAATTGTACAGTTCAAAATAGATCTATTTAAGTGTCCAAAAGAATTGTTAGTGGTTTGAAGGAAAGATGATGGGGTGGTCTAGTTGCATTGCTCTTAAATGGTGACTCTGAAATTAATAGGCTTCATGGCCTCCTTTGACGCTATAACAATTCTGTAATTCCATATGGAAATATTATCATATATACTTTAGTTATTTTCCTAAAGACAAATGTTTGAAATACTGTGAATAAATCAAAGTTATTTCAAGAAGCAGTTAATTCAAAGTGTTTCTTCAATGAATCTCAATAATTAACAATCTTCCCTGTGAATATATTTGTTAGCCACTAGTCTTCAAATCAACTGGTAGCTTTACATGGGGTATACTTGAAAGCAATAAGGATAGGGAATTAGTTTATTGATTACCATTTTACACATAAATGGATACTTACAGTATATTATCACAACACACTGAATACAATTAATCTAATGATGCAATAACCCTAGCAATAACCCAGAATTTGCAGCTCGCATATTGTTAAAAGTGTTGGTACTCATCATCAGTATTGTCAGCAAATTATATGGGATGTTTTCAGAAAGCTAAGAACGGAAATGGAAGTGTGGATATAAATAACTCCATGCTCCTTCACAAGATATCATTTTGTACTGAGCATTATCACTAGAAATAAGTATATAGACAAAAGCTTCAGGAATTTACAAACAATATTTGCTGTAAAATCTCTGGAAATATTGTTGTACTGGAAGTTCATGAATTTTCAACTTTGTATTGAGGTATTATGACCAAATAATTTGTTCTGAGAGAAAATAAAAACTTTTGTGTAAATTAGATTCACCTTAAAATATTTAAATGCATAATGAATAATAATAATCATAATAATAACCACCTTATATTTTGTTTTATGAACCCTAATTTATTATTTTTGAACCTAAATATTCTTAATATTGCTATTTAAAATGGCACATTTTATTTCAAAATTTGATGCCAGAGAGAATCTTTCCAAATGATCAGCTGCTAACTTGATGAGATTATTGCTGCTAGGCAGGAGGATCTGGAACTGCTGCCTGAAGCAACTGATGTTGGATAAAAGGAAGGCCATGCCACAGAGATCACTTGATCTTTGTAGACAACTTACTTCAAGGTCACTCTCAAGAATAGACTCTTCACTGCTGACTGCAAAATTGTGATAGCTCTGCTGTGATAATACTGCAATTTTAATTTTCAGTCAGGATATGCACCAGCTTACCATTCCCTTCCTTGACATTGTTCAAGTCCTATGAGTACTCTAATTTTACATTCAGTGGCCACATTATTAGATACCTACTGTACTAAGAAAGTGGCCACTGGGTGTATATTTGTGGTCTGTTGCTGCTGTAGCCCATCTGCTTCAAGGTTTAATATGTTGTGCATTCAGAGATGCTAGTCTATACATCACTCTTGTAATGCCTGATTATTTGTGTTACTGTCACCTTCCTGTCATTTTGAACTAGTCTGGCCATTTTCCTCTGTGCTCTCTCATTACCAAGGCATTTCTGTCCACAGAGCTGCCACTCACTGGATGCTTTTTTTTTGTTTTCACACCAATCTCTGCAAAATCTAGATATTGTTGTATGTGAAAATAACAGGAGATCAGCAGTTTCTGAGATACACAAACCACCCTGTCCTGCACAACAAATATTCCCTTGTCAAACACGAGGAAATCTGCAGATGCTGGAAATTCAAACAACAACACACACAAAATGCTGGTGGAACACAGCAGGCCAAAGTCAAAGCCAAATTCCCTCGTCAAAGTCACTTAGATCACATTTCTTTCCAAACCTGATGTTTGTTCTGAGCAACAACTGAACCTCTTGACCATGTCTACATGCTTTTATGCATTGAGTTGTTGCCACATGTTTGGCTAACTGGATATTTGCATTAAAGAACAGGTGTAAAGTCTATTTATTAAAGTGGCCACAGAGTGTATATCTACATATACAGTAGCAACTACCTTAACAATTGAATTGAATTGACTTTATTTCTTACATCCTTCACATACATGAGGAGTAAAAATCTTTACATTAAGTCTCCGTCTAAATGTGCAATGTGTAATCATAGTAATTTATAATAATTTATAATAAATAGAATCGTCAATGTAACATAGAAATACTCTCAAATCAGCGTGAGTTAATCAGTCTGATGGCCTGGTGGAAGAAGCTGTCCTGAAGCCTGTTGGTCCTGGCTTTTATGCTGTGGTACAGTTCCATTCATATTGCAATTACATCCTCCTTTCCAGAACTATGCCATCTTAGTTTGGCTTCTCCCAGCTTCTCAAGTTAAACTACAGAGAATTTTTTTTTAATTCCCCAACTTGGTGCAAGCTAGACGTTAACTTCCATATAATATGCGCAACTAAAGTCAAAATGTTTAGTCCTATACTATTTCAGAACAACATAGCAAACATCAGAAGGGGAAGAAGTATGATCTAAGTGACTTTGACTGTGGAATAATTCTTGGTGACAGTCAGAAAGGTTGAGTATCCCAAAACTCAGAATTTTCATGCACTCTAGAGTTTACAGAGAATAGAGTGAGAAACAAAAGAAAAACAAATCAGTAAATGGCAATTTGGTGGGTAAAAATGCCTTAACAACAGAGGTCAGAGGAGAATGGCCTCAAGCTGATAGGAAAACCATAAGATAGGAGCAGAATTAGGCCATTTTGGTCCATTGAGTAAGCTCCACCATTTGATCATAGGTGATCCATTTCCCTCTCATCCCCATTCTCCTGCCTTCTCCCCATAGCCTTTCACATCCTGAGTAACTACAAACCTATCAACCCCCACCTTAAATACACCCGATGACCTGGACTCCACAGCCACCTGTGGCAACAAATTCCACTGATTCAGCATCCTCTGGCTAAAGAAACTCCTCCTCATCTCTATTCTGAGGTTGTGATCCCTGGTCCTAGACTCCCCCACTATTGGAAATATCCTCTCCATATCTACTCTATGGATGGTTTCAACATTTGATAGGTTCCAATGAGATCCCCCCCCCCCCCACCCCGGCCGCTTTTCTAAATTCCAGCAAGTACAGACCCAGAGTCACCAACCGCTCCTCTCATGATGAGCTTTTCATTCCCAGAAGCACTTTTGTGCTTGCAGCACACACAAAATGCTGGAGGAACACAGCATGCCAGGCAGCACCTATCGAAAAAAGTGCAGTTGATGTTTCAGGCTGAAACCCTTCAGCAGGATTGTGTTTTTGGATTTTCTCTTGTTTATCATTTTGGTGTACCTCCATTAAACTTGCCCCAATGCCAGCACATCCTTTCTTGAATAAACTACTCACAATACTTCAAGTTCTGTCTGGCCAACGCCTTACAAAGCCTCAGCATTACATCATTATATTCTACTCCTCTTGAAATGAATGCTAACATTGTATTTGCCTTCCTCATCACTGCCTCAATGTGCAAGTTAACTTTTAGTGAATGCTGCACAAGGACTCCTAAGTCCCTATGCACCACAGATTTTTGAATTTTCTCCCCATTTAGAAAATAGTCTAAGCTTTTATTCCTTCTACCAAAGTGCATGACCATAGACTTCCCGACACTGTGTTCCATCTGCTCCTTCTTTGCCCAGTCTCCTAATCTATGTTCTTCTGTAGGTTCCTGGCATCCTGAGTACTACCTGCCCCTCCATCGATCTCTATACTCTTCGCAAACTTGGCCACAAAGCCATCAATTCTGTCATTCAGATCATTGACATACAACGTAAAAAGCAATCCTAACATAGACCCCTACAGACACTACCAGTCAGCAGCAGCCAATCAGAAAAGGCTCCTTCATTTCCGCTCTTTGCCTCCTGCTGGTCAGCCAATACTCTCTCTAGGCTAGTACCTTTCCTGTAACACCATGGACTCTTAACTTGCTAAGCATCCTCACGTGCGGCACCTTGTCAAAAGCCTTCTGAAAATTCAAGTACACAAAGTCCAACGATTCCTTTGTCTATTCTGCTTGTTATTTTCTCAATGAATTCCTGTCATCGTGGCTATCCCTTGAGGTCGAGGATGATGGTCTTCGTTCCGTTTCCACAGAGCGAAGACACCTGTGCATGTATTTGTTTAACGTGTATTTGATGTTGCATTCCAAGAAGCACACGATATGTCACAAATCAACCGACTGATTCCAATGGCACAGAAACCATGACGATTGGAGCTGAAGGATTTGTTACAGCCTTCATCCGCCTTCACAGCTGTTGAGTTTGAAGTAACTTCATCCCCCTGTTCCACCGTTGAGGTGTTGGTTAGATTGTTCTTTGTCAGGGACCTCACTCTCGACCTCACCCCCATGGATGACCCTACCAGGAGCATTGTTCCAGACTGCATTGCTCTCGGGATCTCAGGACCACACAAACTTCTCCACCACGACAAGGTGACAATCCACGGAGAAGTCTCAATGAATTAGAACAGATTGGTCGGGCAAAATTTTCTCCTCAGGTAACCATTGCTGACTTTGCCCTGTTTTATCATCTGCCTCCAAGTACCCTGAAACCTTGTCCCAACAACATTGTCCCAGTCACTGAGGTCAGGCTAACCAGCCTATACAGTAAAGCGAAGGTAGCAGAAGCTCAAATAATCACACTTTGCAACATGGTGTCCAGAACACCCAACACATCGAACTTTGAAGTGGATGGGCTACAGCAGCAGAAGACCACACTGGGTTTCACTCCGGTACCTAATAAAGTGGCCACTGAGCAACGTTACCTCAAATGTGTAATAACCAGTGTGTGCGAAAATCATGTGCTGTGCGAATTTTACACAATGACAACAACACTGAACAACTCCTTCAACAAAGACAGTATAAATAAGTCAGTTCTAAAATCTGCAGACAAATCATCACAAACTCCACGTTTTCAACACCATCCACATCAGAAACTGGCAAAGGAAATGTGATAAAAACACAAAATGCTGGCGGAACTCAGCAGGCCAGACAGCACCTATGGGAGGAGGTAGTGACAACGTTTCGGGCCGAAACCCTTTGTCAGGAGTCAAAGGAGCTGTGATTATGTACAATCGCCAAAAATATACTTAACATGCCAATGAGGTAGAGGGTGACAACCTTTAGTGTGAGGTTTAAATTCATTTGTGTGCTATAAGTAGAAGATGTGTGAATGCACACACAAATGTACACCCTACAGAGAACATTGCTACTGAATGTATATATCACTACCATGCTTCTCTGCTCATCTTGCCAGATGTCACTTTAATTTCTCTTAAACCAAGTTATTAATCAATTAATAAAACAAAACAGCATCAGAAGGGGCAGTGAAATAAATTTGTTTTTATGAGAACAGATCAGCACTTGGTCTACCTACATCATTAGAAATAACATACCTGGGAGTAAGCTTGCATTCTTCTAGGAGTTTTCTAAATTCTTCTTTGGCCTGGAGTAGTTTACACTTTTTCTCTTTATATTCTTCTTTTATTCTTGCTTTGATAAATTGTTCAAAAATCTTTAATTTAAAAGCATTGTAGCATGAGTTGCATAATAGATATTGTTTTCAATTCCATTATAATTCATTTCAAAAGAAAAACTTTAATGATTTATGGTGCTATTAAAACAATCATTTATCATATACGGCAGTTGTAGGAACCAATTTTATCTCTTTCGCTAGTTACTAGGAAGAATAAATAATCTATTTACTTTATAGCTCTTGGAATGCTACAGATCTTATATATTTATATATATTTGGAAAGGTTCAGGCAGTGTATGTTAATGACACACTACAATGGAAACTAAAAGCAAAGGGAAAAGATGAAGACTATTATTTTAAATAAAAGTCTTATAAGTCAAAAACAATATACAGATAATGGAAAATTAACTGTTCTTGACATTACTCATTATTAATGGATATGCTGCTTACAATGTTCTTTATGGCTTTCACCAGTTCTGTATCCTGTATGTGGGCATTGAGACATCAGGAAGCAAGTGACTGGAAATGGCTAACTCCAGGGTGGGCTAACCTTTTACTTTCTATTTCCTTAAATGTTTAAAATTAAACTTAAATTAATTAAATATAAAAAACATTAAAATGCAGTATCTGTATAGGGTATATTGACATTAATATTATTACTTTGATATGTGATTTGGAATTTTGTATCAAGCACATTCTTTTTTGGTTGTAGATTCTAAATAAATCAAAAACCTAATTCTATATATATGGAGATAAGTCTGGTAAATTATTGGCTAACCAATTGAAAATTGTTTCGGATAAATGACAGATTACTAGGATTCGTAAACAAGATGGTACTCTGACGATCGACCACAAAGAGATACATAAAGCCTTTCAAGATTTTTATAATTCCTTATATCAATCAGAATTCACTAAGGACTTTTCTATAATAAATGAATTTTAAGGAAATTGAATATTCCAAAAGTAACTGTTGAGGATAACGTATTTTTAGATACACCTATTATGGAGTCTGAAATAGAAAAGGCTATTTTTTCAATGAATTCTGGTAAAGCTTCTGGTACAGATGGTTTTTCCGCAGAATTTTTAAAATCTTTTTCTTCTATACTTTCTCCTTGGCTTTGTAAAATTTTTAAAGATGTATTAAGTATAGGCAAATTACCACAATCTTTTTATGAAGCTTCTATTTCTTTAATTCTTAAAAAAGATAAAGACCCTACTGAATGCGTATCCTATCGGCCTATATCCTTGTTGAATACGGATTTTAGGATACTTAGTAAAATTTTGGCTATTAGATTAGAAAATATATTACCTCGAATTATTTCTGAAGATCAGACTGGATTTATTAAAAATCGCTATTTATCTTTTAACATTAGAAAATTAATTAATATTATTTATACTTCTTCATCTAAAATACCAGAATGTGTCATTTCTTTAGATGCTGAAAAAGTATTTGATAGAGTTGAATGGCCTTATTTATTTAATACATTGCAACAATTTAATTTTAGTTCAAAATTTATATCATGGATTAAATTAATATACCATAAACCCTTAGCTTTGGTTTGTACCAATAATCAAAGATCCCCTTTTTTTCAGTTATTTTGTGGTACAAGGCAAGGTTGCCCTTTAAGTCCTTTACTATTTGACATCGCTTTAGAACCTTTGGCTATAGCTATTCGTGAATCACCCAATATTCTGGGTATTACCCGTGGGGAGAGGACGTATAAAGTATCATTATATGCTGATGACTTGTTATTATATATATCTGACCCTGAAAGATCTATTCCTGCTATTTCATCTTTGCTTACTCAATTTAGTAACTTTTCTGGTTATAAATTGAATTTTAACAAGAGTGAACTATTTCCATTAAATATGCAAGTTCCAATTTATAAACATTTACCATATAAAATTGTTACAGATTATTTTATTTACTTAGGTATTAAAATTACTAAAAAACGTAAATATTTATTTAAGGTTAATTTTTTACCTTTAATTGATCAAATTAAGCAACTGGTTATTAGGTGGTCTCCACTATCTTTGTCATTGGTTGGTAGAGTTAATGCTATTAAGATGATGATTCTACCTAAATTTTTATATTTATTTCAAGCATTACCAATTTTTATTCCTAAATCTTTCTTTGATACTATTGACTCCAAAATATCTTCTTACTTGTGGCAGAACAAAAACCCTAGATAGGGCAAAAAATATTTACAGAAGCCTAAGAAGGAGGGCGGCTTGGCTTTACCAAACTTAAGATTTTACTATTGGGCAGTTAATATACAGTATTTAATATTCTGGACACAAGAATTGACTATAGCTGCTTGCCCACAATGGGTAAATTTGGAATGTAAATCTGTGCAAGATTTTTCACTGATTTCAGGATCTTCACTTCCTTTTTCTTTATTCAAATTGAATAAACAGATAACTAATCCCATAGTCAGATATACATTACGAATTTGGTTTCAATTTCATAAATTTTTTGGTTTGAATAAATTTATTTTATCATGTCCTATAACATCTAACTATTTTTTTCGGCCTTCATCTATGGATCAAGCTTTTCTTTTATGGAAAACAAAAGGTATAACATGTTTTCGAGATCTGTTTCTGGATGATAACATTATGTCCTTTGAACAGCTATCTAATAAATATAATTTACCTAAAATCCATTTTTTTAGATATTTGCAAGTTAGAAATTTTTTGTATAATGAGTTACAGTCTTTTTCGAAAGAATGTCCATTGAACATTACAGAAAGAACTTTAGCCCTTAATCCTTATCAAAAGAGTTTAGTAGCCATCATTTATAAGATGATCATGAATTTACAGCCAGATGTGTCAGAAAAAATTAAGAAGGAATGGCAAGAAAAGTTGCATTGTCCTATATCCACTGAGCAATGGGAAAAAATTTTATTATTGGTAAATTCGTCCTCTATTTGTGCTAAACATGCCCTAATACAATTTAAGGTTGTACATAGAGCTCATATGTCTAAGGATAAACTTGCTCGATTTTATTCTCATGTTAATTCAACCTGCGACAGATGTCATTCTGATGTTGCTTCATTGACTCATATGTTCTGGTCTTGTCCTTGTTTACAAAATTATTGGAAAGATACTTTCAGTATTATTTCAAGAGTTTTAAATATCAATTTTCAACCGCATCCTTTTACTGCAATTTTCGGTTTACAAATGATGGATAATAACCGTTTATCCGCTTCATTTCAACGAATGATTGCATTTGTTACATTAATGGCTAGAAGATCTATTTTATTGAATTGGAAAGAAATTAATCCTCCAACTGTATTTCAATGGTTTTCTCAAACTAACTCTTGTTTGAGTTTAGAAAAAATTAGAAGCATGATTTTCGATTCTTCAGTTAAATTTGAAGGAACTTGGAGACCATTTATTCAACATTTTCATATGAGTTAAATTGTCTTTTCCTAAACCTTACTTTTATTATCCTTAATTATTTGGATGGAGGTTCGGAGTTATTGGCACTACTGTATGTATTTAACATTATATATTGGCCCATGTTGGTTAGTTTTTTTTTCTCTTTTTTTTTTGTTTTTTTTTCTTTTTTTTCTTTTTTTTGTCTCTTTTACATAAATACAGTGAGTTTGGGAGGCCTTATATATTGATTATTATATATCTGATTGTCTATTTAAACTATTAATTATGTATTCTCAAACACTTTATATTCATATTTCATCTATGTTTTTCTTAAAATTAATAAAAAGATATAAAAAGAAAAAAGATTCTAATTATTCAACATTAGAGAAACAGGTGCTAACACATTTTCAGAAATTCAAAGTAAAAATTAGTTCATTGTGGCAAGCAAAATGAAAAACCATAATGAGAATAAATATCTAGATAGATTCTGAATTAATTGTATAAAACAAAATGTCAGATTCACCATTAATGAAGGAAAACAGTAGAAAGGCGGCAATCAATACGGACAAATTGAGTTCAATCAAGGCACTGTCATATATTTAATAATGAGAATAATGATGAGGCTAATAGTGCTCATCACTATTACTGACAGCAGATTCCAGAGTTCACACACATAAAGCTAAAATTTGAAATATGTATCTTGTTGACTGAGTCCTCCATAACCTGTGCAGCTACAATCACTGTTCATTATAAATGGGTTTTGAAATTCAACCGGGTACGTGAAGTTGCAAGAATTACTTCGTGGAAAGTCACTAAAGAGGCAGGAGACATAAGGACTGGTGTACTTAGGTGTAAGTCAATTTTTAACTCCATAATAATTATGGCTAAATTGTCATTTGGCCCCATAAATTTTATTTTTACAGCTTTGAAATCTAATTTCTTTAGAGTTTAAGTAGTTCTGAACCATTTTGAAAAAAAAATTAAGCTTTTCTTTCTGTCTTCACTATGTCTCTCACTTTCTCTCACTCCTATCTTTTCAGTTCTCCTTTACGTCATTTCTGTTCACAAATTAACAAATAATTATTTCATATTTCTTCATATTTTTATGGGATAAGTCAATCCTTCAAAAAGGATGATTGTTCTGGTGGAATTAGAAGCTTGACATAATAAAAACCCAGTTTTAACAAAGGCATTTTGATCATATTTCCTTACAATGGAGGGTGAGTCCATTTGGCCCATTGAGTCTCGCTCAGTTCTCAGACCAATCCTATCAATCAGTTTTATTTCCTTCTAATCTAGTTGCTCACACAGACCCATTAATAGTCCTATGGGATTTCATAGGAACGCATGAGGATTAATTTGCAGTAGCCAATTTATTTAGCAACCAGCATTTTTTTTAATATATATATATATATATTTATGTGGGAGGAAACTGGAACAGTTCAGGGAAATCCATATAGCCAAATGAAGAATATGCAAGTCCCACCAGAGGACAGAACCAAAACCAGGGCACTGGGGCTGTGAGTCAGCTGCATCATCTGCACTACAACTGGCTGGCCTATGACCAAAGACAGGCTATCAGTCGGCTTGCAAGGGTGAATGAGGCATCAGACATCCTACCACTGTGTGCAACTTGACAACTATCCCCTTCTTCCTGGCGTGTTCCATCACTGAATTTAATCCCCATGATCTCTGACTTGCCCATATTAATAGCTGGAGAGTGATCTCTCCCAATTTGCTGTGTTGCTGCATTCTTTCACTGGCTGGCAGTTAGCAGCAAATCCTGGAGAGGAGAAAATTGTAAAGGATGTCCTCCAACTAATCTATCTATTCTGGGTTTTATCTCCTTTACTCCACGTCCATTTCTCTTTGGGAAAGTGCAGGGTGCAGGAATCTTCAATCTCATTGGCCTCCGTTGATTTGTTTCTGCTCGTGCTATAAATCACGATGCTGATAACAAAAGTTGCCACTTAAAGCCCAGTGAAAAATCTAGGGTTATCTGTAAGATAAATGTATGGCAAACACAACCCTTTGTTAATCTCAAAACCTGGCTGTAATGTGTCTCAGAAATTATCCCTAGTGCAATGATAATAATAAATATTTTCTTTTCTTTGGAAGCTTTATCTCAAGATGCATCAGCTATATGTACAGCACATAGGAAAACTTCCTGTTCTGCATTCTCCTCTTTTAGGTTGGAAATGCAGTTCCAATAGAAACCTATCATACAGTAACTATTGTAATCAATAATTCTTAATTATTTTACCATAGCAAGTGCAAATTAAGGGGTACACATTGAAGTACACCATCTCTCTTTTTGCTCATGATGAAAAACTTTGATTGTACAATACAATCTGTCTGGTACATTTGGCTTGAGCAAAAAGATAAAGGTTGCCAGAATGGTACAATTAAATGTAAGAGGCATGCAGCTCGACTGTTCAAAATTATGTTTTTTAAAATTCAAAGCCAAATGCTTGAGATAATGTGTCATTTTACAAAGAATGATTTAAATATAGAATTGAATAATTTAAAACTTCATTTTGGATACATTTGGTTAAACAAGACAGAGAACGATAGGCTTTAAATAATTTTGGCAGTCTGGCTTACTTAAAAGAAACAATAACATTATTTTAAGAAAAAATAAGTAAGGGCAGCAGCTGAAAAAAAATACACACCCTTTAAAATACCCTGTTTCAAATGTTGTTCAGCTACCTTAATACAAACGTAGTTGAAGATTTATTATCTGAATTTTTCTATTTCAGAAAATACTTAAGAACACAGGGAACTTGGGTTCTGCTTGCTCCAGCAGGATATACAGCATGTCTATTATAAAATATGTAATTCCTCATTAAAGATTAATCCCACTTGTTGAAACATGCTCTGCACATTTAATATTAATAAAAAGAAATACCTGTTTACGTTCCTCAGGATTTAGAAGGAGATAACGTGGGTCAAACACTATTTTGTGCAACTCCTTTTCCCAAGTAGAAAATGCAGAGACCTAAAGAAATAAATGCAAGCTTTTAATGTGTTGTCTACCAGGGAGCTTTAAACTGTGGTCACGTTTTTGTAGTGTTTATATTCATCAAGGTTTGGCAGCACTGTGTTTACAGGGCGGTTATTAGTGCAGTTCATTTCACACAGTCTGGAATACAACAGATAGGACTCACAAGGAAATGGCACTCATCCTGTGAGGTGTTCACGGACTATTAACAGTTGAAGGATTACACGAAGTAAAGCTTTGTTACAAGTTGATAATACTCTTCTAGGATGATGCACAGACAGATCGAGGAAGAAGAGAAATTAACCTGATAATGATTCTGGGATATATTCCTATCCTGAATCAGCAAATGCAATAATTACATTGGGCTGCGGTACTTTTGCTACGATTTTTGGAATTTCTTTTGACAGTTTGATTGATGAAAATAGATGGTTTCATTAATAAAACCATTAATAAACTAATGGCATTAAAATTATATTTGCTGCATGTATGAGTTATGTTGGTGGTATATTGGATACATTAATATTAAGATTCACGATCCAGATCACATTAACTGATGACTTGAAATTCAAAACAAAACAAGTGGAACTTTAAAAACCGATTGTTAGTACTTCATTACCAACATTGGTTGTAAAATATAAAACTGACCCTACAGCCCAGCAGAAGAAAACTGCCATCTTACCCACTGTGACATGATTCCGGAGCAGCTAATGTGGTTGACTCTTATATGCCCTCTGAAATTGTCTGGTAAGACAGCCAGTTTCATAGGCAACCAGAGATGAGCAGGAAGTGCTGGCCTTGAGATTGACATTCAAATCCCAAAAATTAAACAAACTCATCAAATATTGCCAGTATGAAAATAACTGGGAGTAATTAATTCCCTGAATACACAAAGGGATGTTGACACCAGTGTCAGGGCTGTCTGAATTTAGTAATGCAGTTCCATAAGCTTTACATGTCTTCAAACTGAAGCTGGAATAAAGATTTTTTTTTACATTTGACAAGGTATCATAATGTATGCGGTCAGCTGCCAGACTTTCCGCCAAATTGCATTCCTATGCAGCCAATAATAAGAAGACCTTCATGATATTGAGTTATCCCAACTAAAGAATGCCAACCTGGCTGTTTGTCTCAAACACTCCAAAATAATACAGGTGGTATCAACTGCCTGTGAAAAAGCCACAATCTTCTACTTAGCTTGCCCCTTTTGTCCAAAGATCATTTTCCATTCCTACTTTTAGTTGAGTCTCAAGTGACCATACTACACTGGGCATTTGCTGGAATACTGAGCCAGAGATTGTTTGCAGGTACTGAGCAACCCTTGGTTGCTGCTCATCTATGTGTCACTTTATTTCAATCCCACAGCGCTACGTTGTTTCACAAGTTGTCCCATTTTAGGATGGTGAAGCCTGAATGGTGTCAGGACCTTGTACAAAGCAACGTCTTCATAGGGGTGAGCTAGAATAAGCCTATGTCAGAAGAGAGCTGACTAAACTACAATCTCAGGCTTAGAGTACTGTCAAAATACTGAAAACTTCCAAATATTCCTAACATTACTAAACAAAAAATAATAAAAAGAATTGAAATTCATAGAAAATGAAAATAGAATTAAAAGGTCATTAAGATTTTAGAATGTTAAAAGAAAACACTTTAAAACCATTCCAAAAGTTTCAGTTAATTTAACAATGTGCTTTAAAACAATTCCAAATATTTCAGTAATCTCAAGTAATTTAACAATGTAAATAGTCCTAGGTTACCTAGGTTTCTGACAGTTATTCCTCTATATTGAAGCGAATTGATTTTCTACTCTTGCACCAATCTGATGTGCAAATGCTGGCATTTCCCAGTAAATTCCAGCTCATTGAAATCAACTAACTTGATCTTGATCCTGATATCACAGTACCTTCAAAGGCAAGGATGTGGAGTGTATTGACATTTACCCTCCATCAGCTGAAGTGGATCAAGAAATTTTGCCTTCTTAAAGTTCCAACTATACTCATATTAATTAGCAGATGTACAGTAAATTATTGACTTTCAAATAGTAGTGTTTCAATTTCAAAATTCATCCATCAATGTGGCAATGACATTATGAAATAATCTGTCCAAACCATCAAATTCTTCAGCATAATCCAACAACTAATTACTGTAAACTTGAATAAGTCTAAGTGCATTGACCTCCAAGGTGCCAAGTGCCAAAACCTAAAGATTACAAATCTGACCTTCATAGGATCAACAGAATAGTACGCCTAAGATGGTGAATTCATTCGGCTAAGGAGTTTGTGAAAGCTGGCTTCACTCACTCAGAAAAACATTTCTGTCAGTGAGATTTTATTTGACCTCTTCTCAGCAATCAATCCATCATAAAATTTGTTGTGGACACTGTTTCCAAAACTCTATGATTGGTGATATCTAGTAAATTGAGTACTTTTCCCCCCAAGTTCTTTAGATCTTAAAGGTCACAGGTTCCAGAAACAGGCTGACAGCTACTGTTTTGGCCTCTAGAGGTACAGCTAATTTTGTATGAAGATCACTTTCTATATGTAAGTGGTTTTTAAAAATTATTTCCTGAACAGATTAATTTATATTCATGATGGGAAGACATAGATCTTCATGTGCTCTTTGGGTGCCCTTGAAACAGCAATATCTGTGAGTCTTAAGTTTTTGGAAATATTGATGAAGATTTAGTAGATATATTTTGAAGGAAATATGTTTATCTTTCTGCCACAATTTTACTCTTGTCTAGACTGCACAGCTATGTAGTGTTGTGTATGTGTACTGTCTTGGTTGGCACCAGTTGTGAGAATAATCAACAGTATCGGTATATTCAGGCAAGTGACCATTCTGTATTGAGTTTACATAACTTTGCAGTTACACAGTAAAAAAAAATCTCATTAAAAACCCTGAAGAAAGCTTCTGTCTGAGGTGATTTTTGAGAAGTTATTTAGCTCACTCAATAGCTGTGTCCACAAGCACAGCGAGGGCAGTAGGGCGAAAAGATGGCTCATCTTCAACGACATTGCCTCCACATCGCATCTGACTGCCGTGGAGGATAATGTCAGCTTCTGTCCTGAGCAATGTTGATGGTTAAGTCCTGGACGTCAAGTCAGAATGTGGTACATCTTCCATGTCTTTGTGATGCTCAAGTGAAGCCACCACTGGCATATCTGTAGCACGAGCTCACACCAAAGATGAAGCAGCAAGAATGAGAGCAGCATATGCTGTGTGAAAATGAGATGCAAATGGTGAAAGCACATGCAGACATGGAGAAAGCATGTGTAGTCTTGGATACATCATGTATAGAGGCTACATTAAGTGTGCTCAAGGAAGAGCATGAAGCAAAGGCTGTCTTAGCAATGGTAAATGTGTATGAAGCCACAGTTGACTTAGACAGTTGTGATCTCTTACACCAAAATCAGTTATGCTTCGCTATCACAGCAGACAATGCATCTTACTCAAGAACATGTCCAAATATATTTTGGCTATAAAAGTACAGTGCTTCAGCTCTACACGGAGAAGCTGCTTACACCACTCAGCCAACAATTCTTTCACACAGGCCAGATTTTGACAGTCAAGGTCTACAGCAGGAAAAACCCACACCACCCACTTCTGCAGTTTGACCACAGCAAAGACAATAGTCAAGACTTGCTACTGATGCCAATTCCATCAATAAACAGACATGGACGGACTGGATTCCATCCATCCCAGGAAACACATTTAGCAAACCCAACCCCCACAAAGCTCTCCTTCAGGAGTCGCAGGTGCATTAGATTTGGCTTGGTAACTGGCTCATCCAAACCGAATCACAGGAGGACTAAAGACGATTGGCCACAAGTCTGCCAGTTATCTCTCCTCAAAGTCAAACTTCCACAGTGCTAAGGAAGGACGAAGTCTCAAATCTAGTGAGGAGCATGACCTTCTCTGTGGGTGGCCTGCCGGGGAGTTAATAAAACATGCAAGAAGGATTAGGGCGGTTCACATTAATTATCCAGCTGCAGGTTTACAAATGCTATGGTTCTCCAAAGGCAATCAAATAATCTCTCTTCATGGTAATTTATGTTTTTTAATGATTTTGTATTGCAATGTACAGCTGTCACAAAACAACACATAACACGTCAGTGATATTAAACCTAAGTCTGATTCTGAAGTTTGCCTTGATTTATGACTAGTGTCCTGGAGACTGGGCACATAAGACATTTCAGACTCTGCAAGAGTAGAATCTATATGAAAGGGAAGATCGCAGGCAAACAAACCTAATGATATTGCATACCTGAAGGTCACATACACTGCTGGATACAGTGAAGTTGGGTTCATCTCGGGCAAGGCAAAGCTTGCTCCCAGACTAGATATCACCATACCACAGTTTGAACCCGGTGTTTCTGCTCTAATAGTTGAGATGGCAGAGATGATAAACAAAGAACTGGAGAAAGAACTAGATGATATCAAGTTCTTTACTGACAGCAAAGTTATGCTAGGTTGTATATTTAATGAACAAGGAGATTCTATGTTTATCCAACATACCAGAAGAGCCAATGGCACTATGTTTCCATTAAACTCAACCTGACTGACCATGTCACAAGAGGGCTCCAAGCTAATCAGCTCACCCTCTCCTTGTGGTTAACTGAACCAGCATTTATTGCGGATTCCCACCAGGAACCTCGTCAGCAGGAAACCTTTGACTTAGTCACTCCTGAGGCAGATATAGAAATGTATCCTCAAGTGTCACCCAACATCAGGATCAAAATCGGGCATAATATTATGAGCGTATGTCGTGAAGTTGGTTGTTATGTGGCAGCAGTGCATTGCAATATGTAACACCTGTGTAGCGCTTATCTAATCTTGTGTGACTGGTTGCCACACTCTTTATGAGAAAATCAAATTACATAATACTACACTAGGTGCTAGTAGTCAATCAGAAGCTCTAGGTATCGAAAGGAGGCAGTGAATGGAAAACACACACTTCTGGAAGAAAGTTTTGTTAATAAATATCAGCAATATATACAAAATATTTACATGAGTAAGAACAATTCAAAATCCAACATTCCAAATCTCAGATATCAAACAAAAACCAAATTCCTGTTTAGTTAGAACAGTGAGATTCATCAGAATAACCTTCGTTACTCCAATAAGATCTAGTGTTATACCCTTTTTAAAGAATTGCAGACTAACAATTTCCCTTCTATTTATCCCAAGTTAGTTAGGAAACTAATTGAATTCTGATTCTTAAGTATTATGGTTAACTTCAGTTTCAGTTCAAGTTAGTATGTCTACAAATTCAAATTCAAAAATTTTATATATGTATATATATATATATATATATATGTATATACACACAGCTTAAGACCTTTCATGACAAATTCTCCAATATTACAACTATTCTAAACAAGTAAATCTCATTCAGTAACTTATCAAAGCGTAGGCAAATATAATCAGTTCTTGCAGAAAATGAAATTCAGATTCTTTGAATGGAAATAAACTTATACATGCAACCATATTAAATCCTCTATGACATGAAACATTTTGTTCCTGTGCTGGTCCTTTGATCTTGGGTGGCTCACCATCTTGTTTCTTGATTCATTGGGTGAATTGGTGGTTCATCGACAAAAAGTCCATACACAATATTCACACAAAAAAACCTGACCAAATCCCTTGGTATGATGTAACAGAAATAATTCCCGATTACACGGTGGAGATCTTGGACACTTGTCTCTGCCAGTATTGTCTCGTTATAGCTGCTGCTTGTTACAGCTGTAGCTTCAATAAATCTTTTATCTCTATCATTCCTCCTCCAAGGGTTTCACCCTGATGTTTTAAATTAAGTAGGGTAGGGATACTCACTATTAATTCCTCTTTTAACAGTTTATATCATTAGTTTCTAAAAGTTTACTTTGTTTTTCTCACTTGTCTGTAAGTTGAAGAACAGGACATTCGGGGTTGTGATCTCGTTGCTACCCATGCCATGTGCTGGTGAGGCCAGAAGTAGGAAGATCATACAGTTTACCATGTGGTTGAAGAGATGGTGCAGGAGTGAGGGCCTTCGATTTTTGGATCATTGGGCTCTCTTTCAGGGAAGGTGGGATCTGTGCAGTAGGGACAGCTCACATCTGAACTGGAGGGGGATTAATATCCTACAGGATGGTTTACTAGTGCTGCACAATGGGGTTTAAACTAGAGTTGCAGGGAATGGGAACCAAAACACCAGAACAGATAATGGAGTGGTTATGGAGAGAGATGTTGTTAAGCCTACATGCAAAATCAGGAATCATAAAGTTGACCATGGTGGACTAATAGGCTGAGCTGCATATTTCAATGCAAGGAGTATTGTAAGAAAGGTGGATGAGCTTAGGGCATGGATCAGCACATGGAATTATGACAATATAGCCATTAGTGAAGGCAAATGGCAAACCATTTCTGTAGAAAGATTTGCCGAGAACAATCATGGTCAAACATACAAATCATACAACACAGTACATATTGATGATGATAATAAGCACTTAGTGAGACTTGATGTCAGAAGGGGCAGGACTGGCAGATCAATGTTTTGTTTTAGATGTGATAAAGTGGGAAGGATTAAAGGGAGAGGGGTGGCATTACTAGTCAGGGAAATATCACAGCAGTTCACAGTCATGACACTTAAGAGTTCATCTAGTGAAGACTTATGGGTAGAAATAAGGAATAAGAGATGTATGGCCACATTAATGGGATTAAATTATAGACCACACAATAGCCCACATGGCAAATTTGTAGAGAGCTCAGATTGTTACAAGAGATATAAGGCAGCGATAGCAGGTGAATTTAAGTTTCCACGTATTGAATGGGACTCCCATACTGTAAAAAGGGCTGGATGGAAGAAAGTTTGCCAAATGTGTTCAGGAGAGTTTCCTTAATGGAATTCACAGCTAGAGAGCGTGTGATACTAGAACTCGTATGAGGAAGTGAGAAATGGCAGGTGACAGAAGTTTGTGTAGGGAAGCACTTTGCATCTAGTAATCATAATGCCATTATTTTCAGGATATTTATGGAAACGGATAGGTCTGTTCCTCGGACTGAGATTCTAAATTGGAGAAAGGCCAATTTTCATTGTATCAGAAAGGATCTGCCAAGTTTGGATTGGGACATTGTATCAGAGAGGTTCTGCCAAGTTTGGATTGGGACATTGTATCAGAGAGGATCTGCCAAGTTTGGATTGGGACATTGTATCAGAGAGGATCTGCCAAGTTTGGATTGGGACATTGTACCAGAGAGGATCTGCCAAGTTTGGATTGGGACAGTGTATGAGAGAGGATCTGCCAAGTTTGGATTGGGACATTGTATGAAAGAGGCTCTGCCAAGTTTGGATTGGGACATTGTATCAGAGAGGATCTGCCAAGTTTGGATTGGGACATTGTATGAAACAGGTTCTGCCAAGTTTGGATTGGGACATTGTATCAGAGAGGATCTGCCAAGTTTGGATTGGGACATTGTATCAGAGAGGATCTGCCAAGTTTGGATTGGGACATTGTATCAGAGAGGTTCTGCCAAGTTTGGATTGGGACATTATATCAGAGAGGATCTGCCAAGTTTGGATTGGGACATTGTATCAGAGAGGATCTGCCAAGTTTGGATTGGGACATTGTATCAGAGAGGATCTGCCAAGTTTGGATTGGGACAGTGTATGAGAGAGGATCTGCCAAGTTTGGATTGGGACATTGTATGAAAGAGGCTCTGCCAAGTTTGGATTGGGACATTGTATCAGAGAGGATCTGCCAAGTTTGGATTGGGACATTGTATGAAAGAGGTTCTGCCAAGTTTGGATTGGGACATTGTATCAGAGAGGATCTGCCAAGTTTGGATTGGGACATTGTATCAGAGAGGATCTGCCAAGTTTTGATTGGGATGTTGTATGAGAGAGGATCTGCCAAGTTTGGATTGGGACATTGTATGAGAGAGGATCTGCCAAGTTTGGATTGGGACATTGTATGAGAGAGGTTCTGCCAAGTTTGGATTGGGACATTGTATCAGAGAGGATCTGCCAAGTTTTGATTGGGATGTTGTATGAGAGAGGATCTGCCAAGTTTGGATTGGGACATTGTATGAGAGAGGATCTGCCAAGTTTGGATTGGGACATTGTATGAAAGAGGTTCTGCCAAGTTTGGATTGGGACATTGTATCAGAGAGGATCTGCCAAGTTTGGATTGGGACATTGTATGAAAGAGGTTCTGCCAAGTTTGGATTGGGACATTGTATCAGAGAGGATCTGCCAAGTTTGGATTGGGACATTGTATGAGAGAGGATCTGCCAAGTTTGGATTGGGACATTGTATCAGAGAGGATCTGCCAAGTTTGGATTGGGACATTGTAAGAGAGAGGTTCTGCCAAGTTTGGATTGGGACATTGTATCAGAGAGGATCTGCCAAGTTTGGATTGGGGCATTGCATGAGAGAGGTTCTGCCAAGTTTGGATTGGGACATTGTATCAGAGAGGATCTGCCAAGTTTGGATTGGGACATTGTATCAGAGAGGATCTGCCAAGTTTTGATTGGGATGTTGTATGAGAGAGGATCTGCCAAGTTTGGATTGGGACATTGTATGAGAGAGGATCTGCCAAGTTTGGATTGGGACATTGTATGAAAGAAGTTCTGCCAAGTTTGGATTGGGACATTGTATGAAAGAGGTTCTGCCAAGTTTGGATTGGGACATTGTATCAGAGAGGATCTGCCAAGTTTGGATTGGGACATTGTATGAGAGAGGATCTGCCAAGTTTGGATTGGGACATTGTATCAGAGAGGATCTGCCAAGTGTTTTCTGGCAAAGGTGTACTTGGTAAGTGTGAGGCCTTCAAAAGTGAACTTCCACTTTTGAAACTACAGACTTTGTATGTTTCTGTCAGTATAAAAGCCAAAGATAACAGGTTTAGGGAACTTTAGTTGTCAGGAGATATTGAGGCACTGGTTTAGAAAAAGAAGTAGGTGCATAAGAGGAGTATGAGAAATGCAAGAGAACAACCAATAAGGAAATTAGGAGGGCTAAAAGAAGGCATGAGGTTGCTCTAGCAGACAGCATCAAGGAAAATTCTGAGTGTGTCTCCAGATATATTAGGAGCGAAAGGATAGCAAGGGACAAAATTGGTCCTCTGGAAGATCAGAGTGATAATCTATGCATGGAGTTGAAAGAGATGGGGGAGATCTTAAAAGGACATTTTGCATCTGTATTTACTCAAGAGACAGAGTCTATCTAATTGAGGCAAAGCAGCAGTGAAGTCTATCCAGAGGAGATGTTTGCTGTCTTGAGGCAAGTTAGGGTGGATAAATCCCCAGTTCTTAACAAAGTGTTCCCTCAGCACCTCTGGGAGGCTAGTGCAGAAATTGCAAAGGCCTTAGCAGAGGTAGTTAAAACCTTCTTAGCCATGGATGAGATGCCAGAGGATAAGAGGATAGCTAATGTTCTGTTGTTCAGGAAAGGCTTGAAGAGCCTTCTTGCTGTTTAAAGACAGTTTTATGCAGAGGAACTGCAGTACATTACAAGCAGGAATCTCCCTCAAAACCAAGTTTACTTCGTAAACTCTGTCTCTTTTTTTTTCCTCTGAGTGGCTACTGCGAGTTGGAGGATGGGGAAAGAAGGCACAGCTCACCCGAGGTAACTCATCCAATCGTCATTCAACTCATCACCTCTCTGCTCTTTAGACATTACCAAAAGCAAGTATGACATCAAGGCCAGCAGTTTCGAAGCGAGGATGATTAAAGGTGGCGTAGTAAGAATGTTTTCAAAACCAGTCTCTGAGACTATCCTTTTGCCAAAGACTAAGTGATCACTTAACTTTTACTTTCAGTAGTTAAGTTCAATATCCTATGGATGACAGTCAGGGAGTGTTCTGGCCTCTAGAGGCACAGTTCATTCTGTATTCCTATTCATAACCTGTGTTTTTATATAATTGACTGCACAGTTTTTATTCTGAGAGTGCATGGTTGAAAGACATGCACCTCACTCCACTCTTTATTTGTCCTTGAAGTAGCAATATATATGAGTCTTTTGTTTTTGGTAATATTGGCAAACATTTCATAGATGTATTTCAAAGGAAGTATTATGTTTTAAGTTTATCTTTGTTCCATGAGTTTACTCTTGTTTACACTGCACAGTTATGGAGCGTTGTGCATGTGTGCTACTTTGGTTAACATGGGTTGTGAGAGTAAGTCACAGAAAAGAGATCTTATTAAAAAGAAGGAAGTTTCTGTCTCAGGTGATTTTTGAGAAGTTGTGTGGCTCGCTACATAGCCACAACCAGATGTAAAGAGAGGGCATTAGAATGAGACTCAACCTCTCAGAAACAAAGGGAAAGAATGTAATAAATATGAGAATAAAAAGAATCTAATGTTTTCCCAGCGTATACGATGAACAATCTCTTTTCAGGCTTCCAGTCAGGTACAGATACCAATTTTAACCAATGTCTCAATGACAAACTCTGCCTTCTTCATCAAGGACGATGCCTGGGTATGTCTAGTTCAGTGGGATTTATACAACCATCATCCACCCCTCATTGGTTAGTCCTCATCCAGTCAGGTTTCCACTGTCCCTCCTTATTTAAAATCAAATTCAAGTTCTTACTTAGAGTGAGGTCCTCATCTTTGTCAGAATTCTTTTTCTCTTGTTTTATTTCAGTGATTTCCTTCATCAGGTCCCAGAAGCTATTGGCATGGCACAGTAGTTTTGTGCCATTGAAATCAATCCTATGGCCATTGTGAATGCATTGCTCTGCTACTGCCGATGTCTCTGGGCAACCCAAACAGATAGACCTTCTGTGCTCCATTTTAGCTTGGTAGCTAGAAAGAAAATATTTAAAATTTAATCTGGCAAATTCATATTTTGAATTTCAAATTAATACATTTTGAATGTATTAATTCCTTATTAAAAAGGCAAGAATTGGAGGACAAATAAGCTTCTTCAATTAGTTTCTCAACTTTCCCACAAGCAAAGCTCTCAATGCAACATCAACAGGCAACGGCAGTCCAAATGGTAGCACTAACCAGAAACTGTCACAGCTGCTTAATGCTAATGAAGAAAAGGTGTTTGAGAACAGTACTGGTAAACTCAAAGACATGACAGTGGGAATTGAACTGGATGAAGCAGCAACACCATGATTCCATAAAGTGTGTCCAGTGCTTTACGCACTGTGTCTTCAGTGGTTGCTGAACTTCAGAGCTTGGAGGCATCTGGCATTCTTTCCAAGGTTGGGCAGAGTGAATGGGCCATGCCTATTGCCCTGGTAATCAAGAAATGGAAGGCCAGAACTGTTTGCATATGTGGCAACTTCAAAGTGAGGATCAACCCTGTGCTGTGTACTGTGCAGTACCCCTACCACGAATAGAAGACATTTTTGCATCTTTAGCAGGCAGAGAGAGGTTTTCAAAGATTGACTTGTCACAAGCCTCTCTGCAAATGGAGATCAAGGAGTCAAGTAGGAAGTTCCTCAAGATCAACACTCACAAGGGACTACTCCAGTATAATTGTCTCATCTTTGGCATCGCATCAGCTCCAGCAATTTGGCAAAGAGCAATGGACCAAGTGCTCCAAGATATCCCAGGAACATAATGTTACCTTGATGACATCATCATGATTGGCAAGAATGATGAAGAGCACCTCCAGAATCTTGATCAAGTGCTTACCAGGCTGAGTGAGTATGGTCTGCACACAAAGAGAAAGAACTGTGAGTTTTTCAAGAATGAAATCATATATTGTAGCCATGTCATTGGCAAGCATGGCTTACAGAAGTCTCAGGAGATGATTGAGGCAGTGCTGCAGGCAACCAAACCAGAAAATGTGTCACAACTCAGGTCATACTTGGGCCTGGTACACTACTACCAGTGGTTTCTCCCAAACATTGCTACAGTCTGCACCCATTGAATGCACTCTTACAGATGGGAGCAAAGTGGGAATGGTCAGAAATATGTGAAAGAGAATTCAAGGAAACAAAGAGACTAATAACATCAGATGAACTGCTCACCCATTATGACCCATCACTACTCATTAGACTGGCATGTGATGTGTCCCCTTATGGCACTGGTGCCATTTGTCATATACTATGAAAGAAGGATTTGAATGTCCAATTGCAATTGCTTCAAGGTTACTGATGAGCATAGAATGCAACTATGCACAGATCCACCGTGAGCTTCGAGATTGGGCAGGAAGTCCTAGCGCTTGATTACCAAGAAGACAAGTGGACACCCAATAGGATAGCTAAAAGAACTGGACCACTGATGTTAGAGATCATACATGGAGATGTCATGGGGACCAGATACTGGATGCTCTGCCAAAGAGCATACCAAAGTTGAATGCATCCAACAAGACGGACATTTTACAGGCACCAGACTTACTTATTGGTGATGATCATGTCACTAACAGCAATGTAACACCTGCAACAGAGAAAGTTGTCTTTGACAAGACATCTGCCAAACCTGATTCCAGTCCATAGGTGCTATCCTGAAAGAAACAGAGTGCCACCCAAAAAAATGAACCTGTAGTATAATGAAGTTAGTTATGGACTGTTATTGTGAAAGTATGTTTACTTGAATATGGTTTGTTAAAGGGAAATGGAATGTTTTGTTACATATAGAGTTTTATGTTACGTTAAAAGGGGGAGGAACTGTAACGTATAGATCTACTTCTTTTAGCACAATGACTCCCTTTAGCTACTTATTGACTGTAATCCATGCAGATTGATCTGTTTGTTCTTTCAGTCTCTCTTTCTGCAATGTGAATACACCAGTTAAAGCTACTCCCACATGCGTACCTTTGTTTAATTGATACCCCTGTATGTAGTTGCACAGACACAACAGAGACCTTCCTGGAGTCTGCCAACAGCAGCAAGATCGATAGGTGACACTATGCTACAGTGGCCAATGTTACACATGGGACCTCCTTTGCAATTCCTTTGCAACTCCTAAATTCAATTCTTTCCACCTATTCCTACCTCCCATCATGGCGAACAGCATGCTTGGGTTCCTGTTGACACTACATTCCATCTCATTAGATATCATCCAACCTGATGCACACCAACATTCCTTTAGGCCCCCTTATAATGGCACGTTCTGTGTTTTGGAACAGAGAGAAAAGACTTTTTGCATAGATAAGACGGTACACCTGAACGTGTTTCGGTCGATCGCCTTAAACCAGCCCACCAAGATTTGGAGGATTCCGCGACCATGCCCCTGTTGTCATGACATGTCCACGAGCGTGTCAGCACACCTCTGGATGAGCAAGAGGCACCTGTCGTTCTTCCCCCTTTGGGATATAGGACCTGAGCCAGGAGGCTCTCCTGAGCTGCAGATAGGCTCACAACGCTGGTTTTAGTGAATTCTGGGGTGGCCTGTGTAGTGTAATGTAACTGGTGAAATGTACAGAATTCACAACCACTGACATTGGGTTGGGGTTCACTTTAAGAGGCTGGTCTGACATGATGAGAAAATTACATAAAGGATTTTTATCACACATGGTGTTCAGTTTTTGGAGTTCAAATAAATGAGTTGCTACTGCTCTTTTTAAACAGAAAACACCTCCACCATTTTATTTGTGAAAAAATGCAGTACAAACACTCCTTACAGAGGACACCAGAATTGAAATCTCAACCCTGACATCACAAACTATAATATAATCTAACTGCTATGCTGCTGTGGCACTCCCATGTAAGAAATAAACATTCACCACTGCATCATATTCCATGTCTTGTTATAATTATGACTTGGAATACTTTAAATCAATCATGAAACCTCTTTTAATGAATTTTTTGCAGTTCAGATTTTGGCTCTCTCAACAATGTTCATCTTCTGCCAAATCACACAAATAAACAACTGTGAGAGATTGGCTGTACTGATATTCTCAATTATTTTCTTGCTTCCCACTACAGGAGAATGTGGTAGTCTCCACTTGATATGTTCAAAGAATAATGAATCCTGGACATGAACGTTTTTGACTTTACTTTGGCCATGGATGTTGGATAGCTTATATATTCAGTTGTCAAAATTATTAATTTAAATAAATGTAAGTTAATTTTACAGTCTTGATCATCCAGATGGCAGATGCACTTAGAACTTGGCCTGCAATGTTTCAAAGCCATATCTGACCCATAGCCATTATACCATAAAACTAAATTATTGGAGGTTATAATTTCCTTATCAATCTGAAATATATTTCTAAATTTGCTTGAATACATTTTGTTAAAAATGTCACACTATTTGGTTAAATTACATCCTCCTTTGTCTTCCTGATAACCTTTGAATTTTCTGGAGACACTGAGGAACTACAAAAGAGTATGGAACAGGAGAATAGGCGGAAGAAGGTAAGATTAAGTTTCACAGAAGAATAGGCTGAATGTTCAGTTCTAATATGCCATCTGCTCAGACATTCCATATATCACTTCCTCCTTCATACATTGGAAATGGAACAGAGCATCAGGAAAGAGACCAAAGATTCTTCTTCAGCCATCTCAGACCAGACCTGCAGAGGACCAGTTGTTGAAGGAAACCAGAATGCATGGAATTAGATGATGCCTTCCGTCAACGTTGCCAATGCCTCCTGTGAAACACATTCACTCAGAGGGACTTGAGGGCAGCCATGATCTTGTGCATAATGATAACCCAAAACATTCTGATCTTAACAATTCCAATTCATTTCATAGATCATTCACGGTGTCTTCTAATTTCATGTATTCATAACTCAGTGTACCACCCTGCGATCCAATGGAGCAAGAACCAGCTTACTTCTCTGGATCTGTCAACAATTAATCTCTATCTTTCAGGACAGAAATGGCTAATAAGAGGGGACATAATTTTGAGGTGATTGGTTGAAAGTATAGAGTCCTGATGAAATGATTCAGCCCAAAACATCGACTATGTTCTTTTTTCCATAGATGCCCCCTGGCCTGCTGAGTTCCTCCACCATTGTGTATGTGTGGGGAATGTCAGAGATAAATTTTTACACAGTCAATGTTAGGTGGCTGTAATGCCCTGCCAGGGCTGGTGGCTGAGGCAGGTACATTTGGGGCATTTATCTCTTAGATAGGTATATGGATGATAGAAAAATGGAAGGCAATGCAAGAGGGAATGGGTAAATTGTTCTAAGAGTGGTTAAAAGATCAGCACGACATCATGGGCTGAAGGACCCCTACAATGTTGTATGTCTATCTTCTATTATTACATTCTCACATATGTAAATGCTATGGTTCAGTTAGGCATTGTGAAAGACAGATAAAGAGAGTGACATTGTAAGCGGGGAAGTAAATGGTAAATTGGGAGAACATCCGGCAGTGGGACGATGGAGGTGAAGTAAGTAAGTCTGATTGAGTATCTAATAAAACAGCAAGCAAAGGGATATGGGGGTGTGGAAGGCAGAGGGAATGTAAACACGGCACAGAGAGGGAATGTGTCAAATAACACACGTTTAAGTGGTAATCAAGGCTGATGATGAAGGCAAGGACAGAGATTGCACAGGTAGGATGTAGGATCATTCACTCACCTACAGGTAGACAGAGTGAAATAGACTTTTGGCATGTTGGCCTTCATAATTCAAGGCATTAAGTGTAAAAGTTGGAAGATCAAGGTGTGGTTGTACAGGATGCTGCTGTGGCTGCACTTGGAGTATTGTGTTCAGTTTTAGGTGTCTTGCTACCTATATGAAAGATGTTACTAAACTGGAAAGAGTACATGAAAAGATTTACACAATGCTGCAAGGACTTGAGGGAGTCCCTCTCATGCACCCCTCACACAAACTCTTCTCCCTCCTGCCACCTGGCAAAAGGTACCAAAGCATTCGGGCTCTCACGACCAGACTGTGCAAGTTTCTTTCCCCAAGCCATCAGTCTCCTCAATACTCAGAGTCTAGACTGACATTGACATCATTTATTATTATATTGTAATTTGTCCTCTAATGTGCCTATTGTCTTGTTTATTAATTATTGTACTGCCCTGCACTGTTTTGTGCACTTTATGTAGTCCTGTGCAGGTCTGTAGTCAAGTGCAGTTTTTATGCTGTTTTACATAGCCTGTTGTAGCCTTGTGCTGTCTCACATAGTCTAGTGTAGTTTTGTGTTGTTTCATGTAACACCAGGGTCCTGGAGGAACGTTGTTTTATTTTTACTGTGTACTGTACCAGCAGTCTATGGTCAAAATGACAATAAACTTGACTTGACTGAATTATTGGGAGCGGCTGGACAGGCTAGGATTTTATTCCTCAAACTGAGAGGTGTTCTTATAAAGGTGTATAACTTCATGAGGGACATAGATAGATTGAATGCACTCAGTCTTTTTACCCAGGGTTCAAGTGCTGGCGGGCATAGGATTAGGGTGAGAGGGGAAAGATTTAAGAGGATCTTGAAAGACAGCATTTTAACATGAAGGTGGTATCTATTTGGAATCAGCTGCTGGGGAAGAGGTTGCAGCAGGTGAAATAACATGAAACAACTTTTAAAAGACAGTTAGTCAGGTGCATGGATTGGTAAGGTTTGTAAAGTTATGGGTCAAATGCAAGCAAGTAGAACTAGCTTGGATGGGGCACCTTGGTTGGCATGGACCAGATGGGCCAAAGGGCCTGTTTCTGTGCCATATGACTCTATAACTTGGCAACATTAGCTCTAACAGCAGTTCCATTGCTCTACCCATAGTCATATTTCTTCGTGGGAATATCTTCAATGATGGCCAGTTGCAAATCAAAGCTAGTCTGTGCAGAGGGCATGGACATGTTGAAGATGAAGTTTAAAATTTCACACCTGGCTTTGGCCATGATGGGAATTGTCCAGAGATGGGATATGGTGATGAGGGCTTTGCTGAAAATGCTTCCACTTTTCAGTTGCTGTCACCCACTGCCCCTGTCAACAGTTCGGCCTTTTACATTCTAAAGACTGATCTTGTCTTGTGCAGATGCAGTGCTCTGCACTGGGACTAGCAGAACCCTGACAATCCCAGCCAAAAATATCTCAGCAGTCATAGCAGTGATCCAAGCTGGCCTACCCTGTCACTGCAGAATGCAGAATTGCTGTGAAGAGGAAGAATAATGATTTTCAATTACACAACTGGATTTAATTAATTTGTGATAAAATGTTAGGTTATTAATTTTGTGTAATACTGTCATACACATAAGTACAATTTGTTTCTACTATCTTCCCATTTTGTTATAAATATAAATAGGTAAGAAACAATGAAGAGAATTAAATTCTGGATCAGGATAACAACATCCATGTCAGGACCACCAGACTCAAAAATAGTTACTTCCCCTAACCCAGGGGTCGGCAACCCGCGGCTCCGGAGCCGCATGCGACTCTTTCATCTCTGTGCTGCGGCTCCCCGTGGTTTGTTAGTTTTTGAAATGTAATTCAAAATTTGAAAATTATGGTGATCTTGTACAATCTAAAAATGTTGTGGAGATCCCATTTCCTGACACATCCGAACCCGCTCACAATTAGCCACCGTTCCGGCTAAGGGAGATAGCCTATGGGGGTTTGTGAGTACGTGTCTTTTGGAGCATCCGCGCCCACGGGGATGGGTTGAGGGAGGCTTTAAAGCAAGGCTGTTTAGTTTGAATAAAGTTACCTTGACTGCAGTGTCTTTATTTTAGCGCTGCGTGTAGCACACTGCTACAACGTGTTTTTTATCGCTATTAATATACATCACCACTGCCAATGCCTGACACCCGCCAGTGTGCGCTTTCTTTTAATTATTCGATCCAAGGTAGGCTAACTATGGAGTAACCTTCAACCCAACGTCTTTTTTTTGGAGTTCAAAACGTTTTTGTTGCATGCAGAAATGTAATTTTGTTTTCTCTGCAGGAGTTCATCAATTTCATAAATGCAACACATTATAGTTTGTTTATACATAGCATAAAGGCAAAAAAAAACGTTGTATGAAGTGTTATTTCATTTTAAATGTCAAACGTGTTTTGTGGCTCCCAGTGTTTTCTTTTCTGTGGGAAATGGGTCCATTTTGGCTCTTTCAGTGGTAAACGTTGCCGACCCCTGCCCTAACCCATAAAGCTGGTCAACATCTCCAACCATTAGCACACACCACCACCAACCACTACAATATTATTTCCTGTCAAAGGCACCTTATATACATACTGTATACTCTTGGACATAAGTATCACACTATGTACATTGAATCAGTCTATGTACTATATATAAGCTAATCTAATGTATTTATACTTACAGTATATTTTATTGTGTTCTTTATTCTTAGTGTTTTTTATGCTGTATTACATCCAGAGTAACAATTATTTCATTCTCCTTTACACTTGTGTACTGGAAAATGACAATAAAACATTTTGAATCTTGACAAAGAAAAAAAATATTTGTTCCAGCATGGTGGACGCAGCTGAAAATAAAGCCTCTTTCTTATTGTAAGTCCACAAACTTCTCGTACACGTTCTTGATAAGGGTGAAGTAAAACAGGCAGGAGGATTGAAGAAGACTATGTGGAGGGGAAAGCAGCAGCCACTGATGACTTTTTTATATTCCGTGACCGTGAGCAATTTCGGCAGTAATAAATGACTGACCTATTATCTGCCATAAATGTTTAGGACCCATGAGCATAGGATGCTGTTGATCAGGTATCAGTCAGGGAATTTCCCATGGTGAAAGAGAAAAATTTTTACTGTGACTTTGGCTGTCAAAGGCAGAGGTGAGAATGTAATGGGGATAGCTATGGAAATACTCTGGTGAGTACAGGGCCTAGAAAGCTGGGGATTTGGACATACAGTTGGAAATAGCCCAGTGGAGTAGCTTCCACAGAAGAAAATTATCAGAAAATACTCGTCTTTGAACGGCACAGTTGATAAGCCTCTGAACCAATGCGCTTGGAGGGCGATGATGAATATGTGTGGATTATCGGAAGAAATCTTTGACAAAAATAGGAGCACAGCGAAGTTGCTTGTTCTTTTTCTGGAATGACTACAGAGGTTTAAATCAACTAAGGCTAAGGGAACAAATCCAATGCCAAATTTATCACAGTGATAAATTTGAGATATTATCCGGGCAGGGAATAGAATATTAACATTTTATGTGAGAGGGAGGAGAGTTGGATCAAGCTAAGTTGCATTATGGAAGAAAGCATTTTTCAGAAACCAGAGAAGTACCAAGGTATGATTTGATAACAACTACACTGGCTTGCATTGTTTTATAATCTATATGTTTTACACTTAAACCTGTACGTATCATACACTCACTGAAACATTATGTCCCACTCACTAGAGGAGGCCATATACAATAAATGGACTCACATATCAGGGACTGCCTCACCTGGAAGTACTGTTTAGAGTGAAGGAGAAGGTCTAGGGACAGGTGTGGTTGCAGGGATGGGTGCCTGGAGGGGATCAGCAGGAAGGAATGAGTGACAAGGGAGTAACAGAAAGAGTAATCAGTGCAGAGAGTGGAAAGGGGTGAGGAGGGGAAAAATATTGGACAGGGGATGGGAGGGGAAAACATTGCATTGCCGCCTGAGAAGGTAAAAATACAAACATTTGTAGGTCCTTCAATGGGTCTTTGGTGGATGAGGCATAATAGGAAACAACTGGTCCTCTGGAAGACCAGAATGATTATCCATGTGTGGAGTCAAAACAAATGGGGGAGATCTTAAATGAAATCTTGGCATCTGTGCTTACTCAGGAGACAGATACAGAGTTTACAGAAGTAACCATGAACCCTGTACAGTTACAGAGGAGGAAGTGCTTGCTACCCTGAAGCAAATCAGAATGGATAAATGCCCAAGGCCTGACAAGGTGTTCCCTCGGACTCTATGGGAGGCAAGTGCAGAAATTGTTGGGGTGCTCGCAGAGATATTTCAAACATCCTTTTAGCGAAAGGAGGGGTAACAAAATATTGGAGAATAGCCAATGTTGTTCCACCTACCAAGAAATTATAGGCTGGTGAGTCTGATATCAGCTATGACAAAGTTATTGGAAGGTATGCTACAGGACTAGATATATAAGTCTTTGGATAGACATGGTTTGATTAAGGATAGTCAGCATGGTTTTGTGTGTGGTAGTTCATGTCTAACCAACCTTGTAGAGTTTTTCAAGAAGTTATCAGGGAAGTGGATAAAGGCAAAGCAGTCTATGTTTCCTACATGGACTTTGGTAAGGCATTAGACAAGGTCCCACATGGGAGACTGGTCAAGTAGGTTTAGTCGCTCGGCAGTCAGGATGAGGTAGCAAATTCGATTAGACATGGGCTTTGTGAGAGAAGCCAAAGAGGGATATTACAGGTTTGCCTCTCTGACTGGAGGCCTGTGACTAGTGGTGTACCGCAAGGACTGGTGCTGGGTCTGTTGTTGTTTGTCATCTTTATCAACAAACTGGATGATAATGTGGTTAAATGGATTATCAAATTTGATTGGGGGTGTAGTGGACAGTAAGGAATGGCTATCATGGCTTGCAGAAGGATCTGCATCAGCTGGAAAAATGGGTTGTAAAAAGGCTGATGGAATTTAATGCAAACAAGTGCGAAGTTTGCACTTTGGTAGGACTGACTAGAGTAGGTCTTACACAGTGAATGGTAGGGCACTGAGCAGTGGGTAAAACAAAGGGGTCTGGGAATACCAGGTACATCATTTGTTGAAAGTGGCATTTCAGGTAGATAGGATCATAAAGAGAGGTTTTGGCACATTGGCTTTCATAAATAAATGTATTGAGTATTGGAGATGGGATATTATGTTGAAGTTGTATAAAACATTGGAGAGGTCTAACTTGGAATATTGTGTGCAGTTTTGATCACCTACCTACAGGAAAGACGTAAACAAGGTAGGAAGAGTACAGTGAAAATTCACAAAGTTGTTGCCGGGTCTGGAGGACATGAGCTAAAAGGAAAGATTGAATAGGTTAGGACTGTATTCTTTAAAACGTAGAAGATTGAGAGGGAATTTGATAGAGGTATACAAAATTATGAGAGATATAGAACCTTAAGGGGAACATGAGAGGAAACTTCTTCACTCAGAGGATCGTGAGAGTGTGGAATGAGCTGCCAACACAAGTGATGCACTCGGGCTCGATTTCAACCATTTAAGAGAAGTTTGGATAGGTACATGGATAGCAGAGGTATGGAGCGTTATGGCCCGACTGCAGGTCAATGGGAGTGGCAGTTTAAATGTTTTGAGCATGGACTAGAATGGCTAAAAGGCCTGTTTTTCTGAGCTGTACTTCTCAACGTCTCTATTGGTTTATCTAAGAATAATTCAAGCCTGGAATGGCAGCTGACAAGAAGGAAGGTGGAAGAGTGCTGAAAGGTTAGGATACAGATTCAAAAGAAGTGGAAGAAATTCAAAGAAACATGCAACACCAAAGAGAGAAAGAGCACAGAAAGTATAAAGGGGACAATGAGGGGAGAAAAGGTGAAAATCAAGTCACAGATTCTAGTTTGAAGCAGATAAAAAATGTGCTAATAGTCACAGAGGAATTCACAGCCAGATTACAAGGTTAGAAATTGAAGGAATTCATGGGAATAGAAGGATGGATCATGGGGGGGGGGTAGAAGGGGGAATAAATGGTACTTTTTGCACTGGATCAGGATTTTAAATCCATATACAATCTAGGCTGTCAAAAATATGATCTGATCCCACCATCCTCAGTACATAATCAAAGCCAACTAAGCTGCAATTGTATAACTCTTCTTGGGAGAGGTAAATTTCCAACTAAATGTATTAATTACTTGTTCTGCTCAAGTCTGGGCACTTGGGCTTCCAAAGCTCTGTGAAACTTGCCAATGAAATGATAGTGAGAACACAAAGGCACTGGAGAGGGTCTGGCGAGCTGACAAGGTAATATAACAAAAAAAAACTGTATTCTCTCAACTGGTGAATTAAGTGGAAGTTTTCCTTATAGACACTGCTTTTCCTTAGAAAAGTTTGATACCTATGAGAAAATCTGCACTAAATTTGTCAGTTTTTGTCTGCAGTTAGCATATCTATAGAAACTTCTTCAACAATGATGCTTATGCAGCAGTGTTGTACGACCCAGAAGAGTTTTGTGTGTAATCTGCAAATGAGAGATACCTCTCAGAGTAAACCAACCCATAGCTAATTATCATTTCCATTAAACTTCATGCTGCAAGGTAGGGACAGGGTAAATTGATGCCTGAGGCAATCAGGAGATTAGTGAACTGGAAATCAGCATGTATCACTGCTAAGCCATTGATCTAATTTGAAATGTTGACAATTGCCAGGGTAGGGTGGATGAATGTTATTGTGGATCTTCACTGTCCACGGCTGACAGGTGGTGGGGAAAACTTTCCTTTTAGCCAACCTTAACTTTCTAAACATAGCAGATGCCATTTTTAAAGATCAGAGAATTTTTTTTTAAGGAAAGTTAAATTTCCAACCAATATTTCTGTTTAGCTTCTTGCTGTAAAAGGGAGCCAGTCTTCAGTATTTACTGTAAATGGTAAGTAATAATCTGTCTGAAGTCAAAAGGACAGCTTTGAAATCAAGCACTATCTATATAGCATAGAGTGATAGCCTCATTATTTGGGCTGACTTCTCAAGAGATGCAGTCTAAGACAAGGGGGTTCTGTTAATTGGGCATGAAGCCAACCAGATGATACTGGCTAGAGTTATTTAGTTCAAGGAAACTTGCAGATCAGATTGTTGCTTCCACTTTGCACATTAAATATCTGATCTGCTCATAATTGGAAGGTTTGTATGCTCAAAGAGACAGTTTTAAAGCATTAATTGTAGGAAACTGGGAACTTGTCCCCTTGAGTGTTTACACCACCTGTGTGGAAAGGTACCTGGAAAAAATAGCACGTGAGTGGAGACACCCAAATGGCAGAAATGGCTTAGTGAGTGTACCCATAGTCAGACAGGGTTTAAGATCTTCATTTGTGTTTAGAACTTTGCGATCAGAAAACCAAATGCCATCATGTGATCTTGTGTCTACAAGCTGAAGTCTAGTTTCCTGTTCATGTTGGGACATCAGTGTTATCAAATGAGATTGTGCTTGATCTAAGTGGCTTCTTAAATTAGATTATGATGCTTGCAGGTCCAGTGGACAAAACCTTCTGCTGGATGTAACCTCTGTTCTGTCGAGGCATGTGCAGAATCTCACTACTGTTGTCAGAAATGTAGCTATGTAGTTAAAAGGTACATTATTTACTGAGTTCATGTCAAGTTCACTGTAGCTTTAGCACAGAAGATGACACCTTTTTAAGAGGTGAGCAGCAGAAAATTGTAAAAGATAATGTTGCCAGTTAGCCTCACAGTCACCTGACAAGATTATCTAAAAACTGTGAATGTTTTTAACATTAAAAAGGAACAATTAAAAGAGCAACAACTTCATGTTGTTTTTAAATTTAAAAATGCACTTGAATTTACTTCAACTATTTAAATAAATTACTGTTATAGAATTGTTGCTGACAGCAAATCCTCCCTGCCTGAAAGAACCGGGCAATGTTTTTCTACCAGTTGTAACCTGGCAGTGGACTCACCCATCATATATTGTGGGGAATTGCTGTAACTTCACTTCTTTTGCTGAAATCCAGATAGAACCATGATGATGTTCAGTCATAGATTTCCCAACAAACTGCTGTCAAGAAGTTTTGTTGTTTTGTGCTTTTCTATGCCATCGGTGTCCTAAACAATTGACATTCACAGCAAAATCGAAGTTACGACAGAACAAATACTCCTAAAGCAGGGTTTCGAGGTGAATCGTCAACAATTCCCTTACCACCTTCCCACCCCTGCAAGATGTTACTCAATCTACTGAGGTCCTCTAGCAGATTGTTGATCCAGAAATGTATTCCCACTATGAAAAAATATATCTCAAGAGCTTTTTTCATACTTCATTATTGAACTACAGTCCTCTGCAAATGTCTGAGGCACATATACTGCTAGCAAGACGTTTGCACATTACTGTAGTAATTTTATATATTACAGTGATGATGAACCTGATTGTCTCTTGAGGACTGAGAGTGGGGAGGGGGCAGGGAGAGGGGAATAATGGTTGGGAAAGGAAAAGGGAGAGCAGGAGTGGGAAACACCAGGGGGACATTCTGTAATGATCAATAAACTAATTGCTTGGAATCAAATTACGTTGCCTGGTGTCTCAGAGCTGGACGGGTCTGCACCCACACCCCCCCCCCCCCATCCTGCCCTGCCACTCCTTCTCCGCCACTTGTCCTACACTCCTCTTGCGGTGATCCACCCTGGCCATTCCCAACTTCCTTTGCCCCTGCCAGATTTACAAACTCTCTCTCCACTCCACGCTGACAAATACAGTACTGTGCAAAAGTCTTAGGTACATATAAGTCTTAGGGTACCTCAGACTTTTGCACAGTGCTGTATTTAGGAAAAATTAACCAGCTAGTACAAAGTCTATTTGTTCTGGAAAACTTTGACCTTTTGTTCTTGGCTATGAATTATTTTATTTATGATCTTCTCAGATGCATCTCCAATTAACCATCTTGTTGAACACCACTGTTTTACATCTCAGCAGTGTACAATTTGCTGTGATTTTTGAATTTCTTTAAACAGGTCAAGAGAGAATTAGAAAGCGTGACTTAATTGCATGCCCCTAATTCCTATGCTCCCTCTCCCAAAATAATTCCTGTTTATTATTAATTAGATATAATCACTTTTTTTGATTGATCTAAGGCTTACATTGGAAATTTAAGTTACTTAAGATAAATAGGACCATAGAATTACACAATAAAGCATTGTAAGCCATCAATATGAGAGAGAAATAGGGGGGCGAGGATGGGAAGGGAGAGAGGGAAGTGGAAGGGGAAAATTCTAATTCATTACTAACTCATTAAACTTTAGCTTTATCATATTGGGGGAGGTCAGGGAGAGGTATCAGTTGATAAATGGATAGTATGAATGAACATTTCAGAATGTTACAGATACCAGGTGTAACCACCAGCACCATGACAGACACACTGAGCTCCAGACGACTCAGATTTAACTATCATGTCTTGTTAGACACTGCAGCTCAAAATCTTAACATAGTTTAATTTGTCTTGTTGCTTCATTTATACAGCAAAATTGTGGAATAAAAGCTAAAAACACAGCTCTTTCTCCATCAGAATGCTGACAGATTGATCTAAGGATTTATCAAATGGTTGAAAGCTTTGAAGATAGAAGGGAAAAGAACACATTTCAGCAGTGTAATTGCTGTGAAATCCATCAGAAATTGGAGAATTCATTTATTTTTATTAGGATACATGATTTACTTTAATTGCCTATCCCATTTGATTTAATTGTGTCATCTGCACAGCCTTGTTTGGAAAATCAATACAGCTGCTTGGAGGATAAAATCAGATACAAATCACTCCTGTTGCAAGCAATTATTTGGATCAATTGAGACTTCAAATTCATAACATACAAAAGTTGGATAACCCAAATATAGAAAAGATGATTTTTCTCCTTAAGAAGAGCTTTCTTGGACTGTCAGAGAAACTGATGCCTCAAGTGCAGATAGATCCATGAAAATATCATTACTATACACTGGCATAGAACTTAAAAGTGTTTTCATGTTCACAAAGCCAATTATTGTCCACCACTGCAAATCTGACCAGCAGATCAGCAATAGAACTTAAAACTTATATTGATTCAATTATTTACTGTCTGAATCTTCATCAAAATTTTGGCCATTGAAAGATTTTTAACTGTCAATTATAACTCTCCTGGAGTGATAATGTTATTCAAAAGAGAAGAATACATGCAGTCCTATGTTCAAAGGTATGAGCACAAATATCAAGAAATAAGATAGTCAAATCCATTGGTGTCTCACCAGCAATGTTCAGATATGATTAAGAAACTGCAGATAGTTTACCCATGGTATTTTAAATTGCTTCGAGTCTATGGGAAGTGTTTCCACAGACTGGAGAAAAATGATATCTCACTCTACGTTGTTTGACAGAGAAAAATAACACAGACCTATTAGTCTAACATCAGTTGCAGGGGAATTGCTAATGGGATATAATGACTGAATACTTTGACACATCCTGGTTTCATTGGATCTCAGATGGCATCTCTGAAAATGGACTAATGATTGTTCATTAGTCAGAGGGGTATGTGGACCTGACCATCAGTGCCTGACAGCACTTTGAAATAGTGCAAAGGATCTGAAGTTCCTTATATACTTATAATATAAGGAAAGTAATAAAGGAATTTATAAAGGGAATTTTTTTATTAATGCTGAACAGCCTTTTACTTGATACTCTTTTAATTAGTGTTGTCGCTGTAACCAGCTAGATGGGTTTCCTATAACACCTTTTAAAAGCTCTCTATTCAAATTCCCTACTGACATTCTCAAAAATACCTTTCATTATATGTACCAATTATCCAGTAATTCCTCATTCTCCTCAGCAGCCATGAATGCACTTCACAACCAATACATTATGTCTCACAATGATTGCCTACACTGCCACTATGTTCATTTATTTAATGTTAAAAAGGTATCATTAAATGCATGTTTAAAATAACTCAACAGACTGCAGGAGATTACCTGAAGGGTTACAAAACATGGGCTACTTCAACATTAATAAACAGCTACCTTGTGGGTAGGAGTGCACATGGGAGAATGGTTAAAGCCAATCAGATCACAAAACTCACAGGTGATCATAAAAATTCAAATCTTGTTCTCTCCTCTGCTCACTTTGCTTAAAGGAAAGCTGCAGAGAAGGTCTGTGGGCTTTAGAGTAAGCTGCACTTGGCACTGGGCACTGAAAGCGGGCAGTGCAGCCAGAGAGAAAGGATGGAGCAAGGCCAAATTGGAGACAATTTTAGCAGTGCACATCTGGACTTCCAGAGGTGGGAATGTTAGTAATTCCAGCAGACAGGAACAAAATATTTGGCAAAGCTGAATAATGTCGGCCATGGCAAAGGATGGTGTATAAGGGTATAGAGCTCAGTGCCTCTCCAAAAAAATTAAAGCAATTAAATTATATTGTCTTGAGACCATTATTTTGTCTTCTTTCAGTTTTTTTTCCTAATGGGTTGTTGCCAAGAGGATCCCCCAAAGTCTCAATGAAAACTGCACTCTTGCACCAGTGGAGACATCCTGTTACCATTACCAGTCAATTAGGTCCTGCCTGGCATGGGAAGGAAAAGCAGGCAGTCTGCATAATGGATGAATGATTTGCTACTGTCTGCCTTGAGTCCCTGATGGAAATAAACTTCATGATAACTCAGATCGGTTGCATTTTTTATCAGGGCTCTATTTTCCTACTTTCAAATATTAAAGCACTTTAGGGAGTTTCAGCTAGTCATCACGTAATGCCCACATCAATATCAAACCTTTTCATCTTTGTGTCATTGTTGAAATAACCTATTGAAGAAAGAAGCTAAAATTAACCCTATCCCTTTCACAACTATACCAAGTAAATGAAACCTTCCTCACCCCCCCCCACCCCCCGTACAGCAGAAAGAAATGTATTCTGCACAAAAACATCAAAGGATATCAAGACAATAATCAGGGAGTAATCATGAGAAATATTGTTGAATTATCAAGCCAGGCTGTAGATTTCTAGTAGGAATAGGTGGAGTTATATAAGTTCCAAGTGGTCTGGGCTTTTCCATAAATGATTTGCGTAACCTAACTAGTTTTCAATAAACAGCAGTTATTGGAACCCATACAGAGTAATTAACTTCAAAGGTTTAGTAAAGCCAAGGGGGGTACACCCTCTGCACAAAAACCTTATAGCTGGAATTTGCTCCAAAGTGTTCATGATGTTCATGATACAGCACAGGAACAAAGTATTCGGCCAATCAATTAGTTACCAATTTTCATTAATCCTCATTACCAGCATTTGGTCTACCCCCTTCCACATTTTGGCAATTCAAGTACTTATGTAAATATTGCCTAAATGTTGTGTGAGTACCTTCTGTCACTGCCCAGTCAGACAGTGTATTTCAGATTCCAATATTCCCTGGGTGAAAACGTTTCCTCAGATCCCTCCTCTTCCTTTAGACTTAAGTCCTTTTCAAAGGTGTTACTTTTGTTATGGGATAAGGTTTATTATCTATTCTGGTTATGCTCTTCACGATTTCTATGACACAGTCAAATTTCCCCTCAATCTTCTACAAGGTAAACAAACTAAGCTGTGACCAATGCAATTTTTAATAAAGCTGTACCCTGCTCACATATTCTATGCTCATGCTAATGAAGACTAGACCTGATCACTTTTTAACCACCCTAAACTGTATATCTAGGCTGCCATTTTTGTGAGATTTATACAAAGGTCCCTCTCTTATTCAATATTTCCTCATTCATTGCATTATGTACTTTATTAGTCTTTTCAAAGTGCTTTACCTTATGCTTAGTGGAATTAAATTCCATATGCTTTGATTTCTGCCTCTTTCACCAATAGATTATTATCTTCCTGTGACTTATAACTATCCTCACTATAAAAAAACCTATTTTCATGCCATCTACAAATTTACCTTTCGTACATCCTACATTCATATCAACATTATTAACGTAAATGACAAACAGTAAAGATTCAAGCACAAGTCCCAGTGGTTAGCAACTGAAAATAGGATTCTAATCAGAAAAACAGCTCTTCCCCATTATTTTTTGCCTCCGAGCAGCAAACCAACTATGGATCCAATTAGCCAACTTGCCTTGGATCCCATGGACTCTAGTCGTTTATACCCATCTCCTGCGTGGGGCGTCGTCAGAGGCCTTAATAATATCTGCTGCCCACATCAATATATTTTGTTACCTCTTTGAAAAATTCAATCACATTAGTCAGACAGGATCTTACCTTTATGAAACCATGCTGACTCACTAATTAATCCCTGCCTTTTCAAATGTAAATTAATTCTTTTCCTCAGGACTTCTTCCACAAACTTCCCTTCCAATTATGTAGACATATTGGCTTGTAGATATCAGACATATTCCTTCTGCCCTTCTTGAATAAACATACCATATTTCCTGTCCTGCAATCATAAGGCATCTCACCTGTGGCCAGCGAAGTTTTACAAGTCCCTGTTCAGATCCCAATCATCTCTTTTGTAGCAGCCCAGGATGTGTCATCAGGCTCCATTAGGCTCTGAGGATTTGTCCAACTTTACTCCTGTCCAATAACCCCTGTTGCTCTCTCTCTATTCCCCAGGTACAATGAGCTCCTTAGTGAATACAGAAGTATTCATTTACAACCTCACCTGTATCTTCTGACTTCAAACATGTTGTCACTTTAAGATTTAATCGCCCTTTACTTGTTTTGGCCTGAAACGTTGGCTTGTGCTTCTTTCCATTGATGCTGCCTGACCTGCTGGGTTCCTCCAGTTTTGTGTGTGTGTTGCTCAGATTTCCAGCATCTGCAGATTTTCTCTTGTTCGGCCCTTGCTCTTTTCCAGTCATCTTCTTGCCCTTAATGTACTTATAGAAAGATTTGGGATTTTCTTTATTGATAGTTCATGCCTCCTTTTGATCTTCTGATCTCTCTTGTTAGTACCCACCAACACATTCTATACTCCAAAAGACCTTCTCTGTTTCCAGTTCTTTATACTTGTCATATCTTGCTTTTAGATGTTAGATTGAATTGGGCAATAATAAAGTAGTAAATTAGCTAACTACTAATGGTAGAAATAGGGAACAGGCACAGTGGATAATGTTTAGTCTTTAGAGGTGACAAAGTTAATATCAAAGTACTGAATACACATTAAGGAACATACTTTTGATGAATAAATTAAACTTTTAAAGAATCTTGTATCTTGTACAGCCTTATATATTAATAATTAAATTTATAACAGATGGCATGCTCTGCTTATAGCTACAGATGTATAACAGGAGATGCATCTATTTTTCAGCATAATATCCAGGAGAAGGACAAATGTGTCATTCAACATTGGATACACACATATGAATTCTTCTCATTCTTCTTCAATATTACATTTACATAGCATTAATTTGGAAATTAGATTCTCTCTTTATTGTTCAATTTTACAACTGTAATGTATCCAGGCCCTTCATTGCCCAGGGGTTTTCATTCTCAATAACATCACAGGCTATTGCTCAGTAGCAGCTCAAAATTATATCTATATTTGGCCATTCTGAAGGCAAGCAATTTAAATAATCAGTATTCTTGACTGTTAGGCATCTGCTTAAAAATAAATAGTAAAGTCAAATTTATGACAAATAACAAAATATTAAACATCTCAGATGAAAGATATGAGACATTTTAAATCAAAATATTTTGTAAATGATGACTGTATTTTCATCAGTCTATTTCAAATAAAATGCATTATTGTGTTGGTGTCTAGAATAACTGTAGTATTAACAAATCTCCAACAAGTTTGAGCCATAGCAAGTGAGACCCTTTTACTTGATACTTGATGGCAGCCGTTAGTCTCGCGAGACCATGGATCTGCACCTGGAAAGTCTTGCTTCAGTCTATGTTGTAAAGCAGCGTCTGTAGAGGCCCACACGGGCGTGACAGTCTCGGCTGCAGCGACTGCACTTGAAGGTGCTGTCCTCTGGTGTTGTCTTGGTGCTGTTTTCTTGGCGAGTGCGCTTTTCTTCAGCAGCAAGCCTCAGCTTCTGTCCTCCTCTTTTTAGACCTTTGTGTAGTTCCAGCCTCCAGCGAGACCGATCGCTGGCAATGTCCTCCCACCTCTCAACGTTCATGTTCAGTGACTTCATGTCTCTCTTGCAGACATATTTGAAACGAAGATGGGGTCGCCCTTGTGCTCTCTTGCCGGAGGCCAGTTCCCGGTACAGCAGGTCTTTCGGGATCCTCCCGTCTGACATGCGGTGTACGTGGCCTAGCCAGTGGAGACGGCATTGTTGGAGCAGGGTGAAGAGGCTGGGTATCTGGGTGCGGGCAAAGACGTCATTGTTGATGACTCGGTCAGGTCACGATGTCCAGGATGCGTATAATTAGCATTATAGTAAAAAGCTTCCTGGACCACGTTTCAGTCACCACCCACTGGGGCTGTGTGCTGATGGGTGTTTTTCTTCTGTATTTTAATAGAGTTGGGTAGAAATTTTCAGAGTATCTGCGTGGAGCTCTTTGGTTGACAAGAACTTCAAATGCAGACTAATTTTACTTCCTCCAGCTGGTGGATAATATGGATATGCAAACAGATTAATTAACTTTGAACTACATTGCTTCTCTCAGCATTTTTCCAATCAGCTAAAAGTGGATGCCATTCCTTGTGCAATGCTCTGTTTGAAACTGTTAGGTACAATAGTTATATATTTCTTTGTGGGGTCATTTGCCAGTCGCCGACTTTGAACTACACGCCATGCAAAGCACCTACACCATTTAAAATGGTTATCAATCACTTTTATGTAACTCTGGATGCTTCTAGTGGCTACAATAGTTATGTCTGATACTGTGAATTAGCCACATCCTCAGCACTAATCTCACTTTTCCACTTCTGTCTGCCAAGATACAGCAGAAAAGGTGGGGTTGGGGGAGAAAGACTACTGCCCACACAGTAAGAATCCACATGAAGTCACACAAGCTCTCCGAGAAACTGTATTTAAAGGCAAAGTTTTTGAAGGTCACTGATGTTAAAAGCCAGTAAGTATCTGCAATTCACCTCCAATACACCTGTGTATCTGGACGACTTCATCCAATTGGTGAAGATTGGCATTTCCCTGAGCCCTTTCAAATGGCAGCAGTGAACCTATGCCATGCATCGAGATTCCCAGCTCACCACTGCATTAGGGATTTCACTGATGTTCTTCTCAAGGGAAGGGAAATTCATCTTCTTCACCTGGAGTAGAGATCAACAAACATCATAGGCATGTTGATCTGTGAGGATTTCAGTCATGATAGTCAGCAATCTTGTGACACACTGGTCTCCCTTTTCAAACCCTGTATCTATCTGAATTGCAAGTAGTTTCACAGCCCAACTGTCCAATGTCTGGGGTGACATTGAGATTAAAATTCTGCGGAGTTCATTTTAATCTTAGGCTGCCCCTGATGCCTGCTATATTTCAGCTGCTGCAGTGCTTTCAGAGGACAAGAATATCTCCACCTTCCCTGGTTCTTCCTTCTCTTGCTCACTCCTCGGCAGGAGGGTGCAGGGACCATCCGAAGCGGTAGTGAGTGCTAGTATAATCCTCAAAGTGTGATTCTGGTGCACGGACTGACTGGGGGGCACCCTGAACTGTGACACTGTGCTTCACAGCTTGCTGCTGGGCGCCACGGTAGCGTAGCAGTTACAGCTTAGGGTGTTAGAGTTCAGAGATCAGATCTATCTGTAAGGAGTCTGCACGTTCTCCCCGTGGAATGCATTCGATTTCTCTGGACGTTTCTGTTTCTTCTCACAGTCCAAAGGCGTACCGGTTAGTAGGTTCATTGATCTTTGTGAATTGTCTCATAGTTAGGCTAGGATTATATGAAGAGTTGCTGGGTGGTGTGGCTTAAAGGATGGAGGGGTCTATACCATGTTGTATTTCAATAAATACATTTCAGAATCTTGCCAACATGAGGACTCAGCACTAACTTGAAATGTTACTGCCGCAACAAGTCAAGAAAGATGATAGGAAAGTATAGAATGAACAGTCAGAGAGCGGAATGAAGAGGGGTCCTTTCTGAATGCATAGCCTGGGAGCATCTCGCTTGAGTGTGGTGTGGGTCACCTGTCCTTGCTTGTCTAAGATATGAACAATATTGAGATTCTATTGACAAGTATATTAGAGAAATAAACCCAGAATACAAAATAATCCTGGCAGCTGCATATGGTATCAATTTCTAATGTGCTTCTCCATGAAAAAGATTGACAGCGGTGACATTACATGATAAAGGAGGTGGAATGAAATTCAGCACCTGGCTGCAGGAACACTGCCCTCATCACCAAGAGGATTAATGAAATAGAAACAGCCCACTATAAAAAGGCTGCTGACAGCAGGGAGAACTTTGAACTGCTTCTCCGAAATCCTGTCCCTGTGACAACTGACTCATCAGATCTGATAGGGTATCCATCTTCTTCCACCTCATTACAGTCCATCATTTACTCCCGGTGACTGGTGTTGGCTTTCTTGATTTGACAGCAGCACAGGAGACGGTCCAGCAATCAGCTCTTCTGGCAAAGATGTTGCAAAATCTGACACATTGAGCTGCTTGTTTAATCAGTGTTACTATTTGATGGATGCAGTTTAATGCCCAATGTATGCATCTGTGTCTGGCTGCAGTACGTCTCTTTCTTAACCTGCACAATGATGAGTTGCCAGCCACCAATTCTTGAATACTTGTCAAACCCAGTGTCTAACCTCTGCTGTACAGGCGCATAACTTCTCATTTGTGGAACTCAAACATGCTGCAAACCATTACTGCTGAAAGTGACACCTGATACTAAGATCATCTCATACAGCCTGCAGTTCCTGCAGTTCACTGAATCTATGTTTGACCACCAAACAACCACTTACATCTATCGAATTTTATTCTTCCATATTCTTTCCAATATTCTCACCAAATTCTAATCAAGTCTCCTGAGATTCTACCATTCACCTACACATTAGGGGCAATTAACTGTGGCTTACGCGATAAAAATATGGAGCATTCAAAGGAAAGCCACAGCAAGAATGTGCAAAATCCACACAAGCAGCACCCCAGGTCAGGATTGGACCCGAGTTATTGGAGCTATCAGACAGTCGCTTTACTATGCCATCCCAAATCTTGAATGCTAATTGGATCATGTTGGTGCTAATTGTCATAGGACTCTTAAAACAGTCTACCAATTGAAGGCGCAGGCTCAAGCAGATGGTTCATTTGTTACATGGTGGAAAGGAGTGGACAATTAGTTCTCTAAGCAAAAGGAAGGCAATTTTTTTAAGTCACTGAAAGATACACAGGGGAATTGAAGAAACAGATGGAAGATAGCCAGTTTGGAAATTATTACCAGTCTTAGCCTGACAGCCCTCCTTCACAAATTCAGTTTAATTAAAGTATTTTATATCATTACTTAGTAATAAGTGAGAGTAGATATTTCTCAGAGCAGTGCATTTTTGAGCTTCTTACATGAAGGTTTGAATATTAGAGTGGATATTAGCCAATAGCAAGAAAGCTCCAGTTTATGATTCAGTCACACTGTTTCCGCTGGAGACATGAAAGAGTGAAGTGACAATTGTTTTACTGCAATTTCAGATGATCAGAAAAGATTAATTCCATTCTAAGATGTAGACGCAGGGGATTTACTGAACCAATTTGCCGATTGCGAGGCATGTTTCTCAGGCTCTTTTACATGGCCTGTGAAGTATGATATTTCAGGATAGAAGTAAGACATTGAGTTCATCAACAAGGTGATTTTGAGACACACCTCACCTCATCTCTAATAGATGGGTGTTGGAGATTCTGAATCCTGTGCAGGCAACTGCAGAATGTGCACATAAAGTAATTTTGCTGTCTATTTGGTCCATGAAGATGCGGTGTCCCCTCAAAGACCTCATTATCTCCAACAAAGTTACATTTCCGAGTTAGGATCATGAAGAACAGTTTTGAGGATATTATCAAGATGACATCGTAAATGACAACTGAATTGTCATTAGCATATTACAAACAAAATGCATAGTTGTGCAGGTGTCTGCAATATGTATGTAATACTCACATTCTTCAGTGGTATGCAAGATCAACAAACACTGCAGTAAAAAGCTTCTTTCATCACTGTTCAGTCACTAAATTATTGGAATTATATAGGGATAGCTGGAAATAATTTATGAATGACATATTCCCTGTTAAATGGCTTAATCAATTCTTGAGAAAGGTGAATTTGTCGCTCTACGACAGATGCCATTGCATCTGCCATTCACCTAGCCTAGACACACCTGAAAAACATGGCCATTTATGTCAGAACTTTAATGAACAAACTTCTACTTCTTGGTTTAAATTCACCACTGGGTGTTGGACTTCCTAACAAACAGATCTCAGAGAGTCACTTGCACAACTGTTCCTCCCTCTCCATCATCCATAGTACGGGTGCCCCCCAGGGTGTGTGCTGAGCCCACTGCTGTACACTCTGCTCACACATTACTGCATGGCCAAACACCCGTGCAATCATATCATCATGTCTGCTGACGACACGACAGTGGTGGGGCTCGTCACCAACAATGATGAGGTGGCCTATAGAGAGGAGGTGGAAGAGCTCGAGGCCTGGTGCCAGGTGAATAACCTCCTCCTCAATGTCAACAAGACAAAGGAGATGGTTATCGACTTCAGGAGAACCGGCACACTCACGCCCCTCTTTACATTGGCAGTACAGCAGTGGAAATTATGAGCAGCTTTAAATACCTGAGAGTGCACATCACACACAACATCTCATGGACCCAGAACATATCCTACACAGTCAAGAAAGCTGAACAACACCTCTGCTTTCTGAGGAGGCTGAAGAGAGCTGGACTTTTCACATCCATACTCAATGTCTTTCTACAGATGCATGGTAGAGAACATCCTAACAGGCTGCATCACTGATTGGTATGGAAACTGCATTGTGTGGACAGGAGAGTTCTACAACAAGTAGTCAAAACTCCCCAGCGTATCAGTGGCACCAACCTACCCACCATTAAGAACACGTATTGAGAAATGGGCCAGAAGTGTCATAAAAGATCCCATCCATTCTGCTAATGGACTGTTTATCCCACTCGCATCAGGGAGGAGGCTAAATAGTATCCACGCCAGGATCACCAGAATCAAAAATAGTTACTTTCCCCAAGCAGTAAGGCTGATCAACACCTCCAGCACTACTTTGTATTTCCCATTAGTCACCTTAGGTACAGCCTAGTGTCACTTTATAGACATACAATTAAACTCTATATATAAAATCTATCTTATGTGGTCATATTTATTGTGTTTTTTGTGCTACATCGGATCTGGAGTAATTCCATTTTCCTCATAGTTGTGCACAGAAAATGACATCAAACAATCTTGAATCTTGAATCTTGAAATAAATGCATCACTTACAGCATTTCAGTTGGACAGAAATTGCTCATTTATATTGAAGCCATTATGTATCATCTTGAAACATGAATGATTATTTATAAATGAACAAGTAATTAAAACAAATTATACACATCAATTTTGTGTATGCTGCAAGATTTCTTACCCCCCTCTCCAGAAGCATATCTCGGAAGTGATTAATACGTTCTTCCAAGGGGACGACAGTTCTGTGTGGGGTATTTCCCAGGTTTTTCCCATCCATTTCTTCTTTTTCTGGATTAGCAATATCTGGCTCTTCAGTTCTTTAAAAAGTTTCATAATATTGATTAAAACTCACAAATGGCTATATAATTTTATTTTTAGAAACAGTATTTTATTGAAACCATTCTACGTTTTTGAGAAGATGTGCTTATTTAGCAGCATTTTGCAAGCCGTAGTCTTCTTTTGGGAAATCACATCTTGGTTCTTTCATGTTACACTAATTCACTGACATAGGATATCCAGAAACCAAGAGTATGAGCCAACACTGCCATTATCTTTTTTATGGTAAAATAAACTTCTGAATTATATAAAAAAAAGAACACGATCTACAAAAACAAAAAAAGAACAAAATTGCTCTGGAGCCTACAAGAATTAAAAGCTAATTTCTAACAAAAGCAAGTAACCCAGTAGGGCAAATAAGTTGCTTAAAACTGAAGCATAAAAATGTCTCATGTAATGTTCTTATAGCCTTTACATTTGCTACAAAGTAACATTCAAGAAGATTACTTTCCAATCCAAAGTAACATAATGCTAATTGGCATGAGACGGGGTACCATGGACATGCGGATGCATCAACTGTTCAACTACAAGGATTTGGAAAGGAATACATATTGTGGCTACTAATTATAAAACTTTGAAGAATATTTCCAAGAGCTCTCAGCAGTTACAGGAGATCGGGATGAAAGTTCCTGCAGTTTGTCAGACCTAATCAATCATTCCCACTGCCGCAATGCTATTTCAGCACCGACTTAAGTAGGTGCAAAATTCACCAGGCTTGTGAGTAAAAGCAATTCTGCATTTATATCCCCATAATTGGTAGTACCTTTTCCCATAAAAGTAGATAGACTGGACTCTACATATTCTCAACCTAGCACACGCTTTTAAGAATAAAAATGAAATTTGAAACTGAGGAGGCAAGCTGACAATATTCACTGCTATTTGTTTTCCTTTTACTTTAGTGGAGTTATTTATATTGGAGTCTTTTCAAAGATTTGTTTTAGAAAATATAGCCATTTCATTACAATATAAACTGAACAAAACTAAGTTTAGCACTAAAAGTGAATTTCCAGAATTGTGTTCACCAAAGCAGTATAAGTAACTGAAGTGTAAATATGTATATAAATCTAAATCAAACCAGTGTTGGCATACACTTATTTGAACATTTACGGTTCTTCAGTTATCTATATATTATGCATTAGTACAATTACAATATGAACATCAAGACAGCAGTGCTTTTACAGTCATCAGCATTTTTATGCATTATTTATATCAGCAATGGTTTAAATTAACATCGTTTAAATTCATTATATTACCACAAAACTTAGTCTTTTAATTAGTTAGTGTTTATTATTGTATTCTCTTCCATCAAGGCTAACCAGAACATCAATGTGCCTTGTTTAATTTTTAGGTTCACCACATCGGCAACAGGACTGTAATTAAGTTTCAGTGAAGAATTCCTATATTTTTATGCTTGAACTTTAAAATATTTGATGGAAGTAACTTCATCTAATTCAAAATCTGACAAGAGGATGTTCTTGGATAAACGTATTTAGTCTGTGGACATTTCTGAAAGATACATTTATGGGGGAGCAACGTTATTGTATGGAGAGCTACTGCAGCCATCAGTGTACAGTATCATACTAAGCTGCAGTCATAGCAATGACTGCAAATTTAAGTGTTGTTAATATTTAACGTATTTGCAGTTCCCTGACCTTCTTAACGCTTGAGTTTATATTAGGCAAATGTTCAAGTTTGCTAATTAACTGCTCAATCATCTGTTGTAATATTACGTAAAAGACATAAATGACTATTGCACTCAATGGGAATCTAAGTCAGTAAATGCTCTGCCCAATTAAAATAAAATTTTGGTTAAGGGTAATGTTATGACACTTATGACAATAGGGGTTTCATCTAATAGTACAAAGGTAATGATGAACTTATTTTCATATATCCTGATCAGCAAAAAGCTCACAACGTACCATTACATCTGCCTGTCAAAAGATATTTATCAATTTTAGATATTTTTGCAGGTTGGAATTATTTTTCAAAAACTAACATGTAGAATATTCACAGGATGATGGACAGTTGTGATGTTCTGTTGTTCATTCTAACAAATTTCACCCCTCTTGTGTTTAATTGAAACATAAATGCAAAAATTCTAGACAAACAGTTAAAGGAAGTGGTCATCTTATGCATTAATGATGTTCAATACATTTTATAAATTTGAAAGCTGATGTATATCTTAGTTGATCCATACACATGCCACTGTGTTGTCCTGATATCAGCAGAAATGACATCAGTGCATTCACCCTTGCTTGAATAAGGCATAATTAATGAAACCCCAAGCCCAGTTTGAATAGAATCAAAAGGCAATGCACAGTGTTTAATTTGATACATCTTGGGAAAGAAGATAGCTTTATATACCTTGAACTGTATTCAGTTTCCTTATTTCACAATAGCCACATTAGGACTACAAAAGGCAGCCAGATTAAGGAATAAATGAATATACTCCTGAATTTATAATTGTTAAATGATAATTGCTTAAGAAATAAATATTTTAATCTGGAAATTTTTTTCATAGAAGTTAATTTAAATCTTTTGAAACAATTAATGACTGTTTTAGAATATAGTTAAATTTTGCAGAATTAGCAATAGTGTATATATTGATTTATGAAATATAAGATAAAAATATTTTACAAAGTCAAAAAAATAACTTTCATACTTGTTTCTCTTTGTTTTCATCAGGTGTTCTTCATTTGCCTCTTCTTGATTAGAAGTGCCATCTTTTGCTAATAATGTAAGACAAGTTAAATTACATACATTTGATAATGACAATGCTTAGTACTTATTTTTGATGGATAAGTGTAATAAATATACATTTGTAGACTACATAATTATTTAAAGACTTGAGAACTTTTGGCCCAGTATTTGTAGTCAAAACTGAGATGTCTGTATCAGATAATTCCCTATGAAAGTATTTTACCTCTTTCATTTCCCTGGAGGGAACTTCATGAAAAAGAAACTGGCTTAGTTTCCCTGTGTTGGTAAGGTCTAACTTTGAGAAGAGGAAATAAATACCGAGTTACACAGGATGAAAACAGGCCTTATGGCTAAATCCATTATTGCCAACCAAGAAATCTTCCTGATCGAAAGCCCCCTTTCCCCGACCTCACCAATTTAGATGAATGCATACTAAGTCAATACTAATTCAAGTGGATGGGGTGATAATGAAGGCATACACCAATGATACCTTCATCATGTATTGAGTATAAAAGTTGGTAAGTCATGTTGCAAATGTGCAAAACTTCGGTGAGACCACATTTGGAAGACTGCAAGCATTTCTGCTAGTTGCACTGCATTAAGGATGTGTAGGCTTTGAGAAGGGTGTGAAAAAGTTTCATTAGGATGTTGTATGGATTGAGTGTATTCGCAATCAGGAGAGGTTGGACAAATTTGCATTGTTTTCTCTGGAGTGTCATACGTTGAGTGGGTGGCTGGATAGAAGCATTTAAATTTACAAAAGATAAATGATCAGTCTTTTACCATTTTCCAGAGTGGAAATGTCAAATACCATATAGCGTAAGTTTAACGGGAGGAGGGAAATTTTGAAGGAGATGCATGAGGCAAGTTTTTTTCTGGGGAGAGTGATAGGGGCCCAGAACGTGTTACCAGGGGAAGTAGTTGAAGTAGCTACAAGAGTAATTTTTAAAGTTCTCTTACTCACTGGAATTTAGAAGAATGTGGGGATCTCATTGAAATCTACTAACTGTTGAAAGGACTTAGATAGGGTGGATGTGGCGAGGATGTTTCCTATGGTGCAGGTATCCAGAACTAGAGGGCACAGCCTCAAAATTGAGGGACAACATCTTAGAACAGAGAAAAGGAGGAATTTTTTTAGCCAGATAGTAGTGAATCTGTGGAATGCTCTGCCTCAGCCTGCAGTGGAGGCCAAGCATGTGGGTATATTTAAAGCGGAAGTTGATAGTTTCCTGATCAATTGGAGCATCAACGGATATGGCGAGAAGGCAGGTGTATGGAATTGAGTGGGATCTGAGATCAGCCATGATGAAATGGTGCAGCAGGCTCGATGGACTGAATGGCCTAATTTAGCTTCTATGTCTTATGGTCTTAGACTCATGAACAGGTGGGGAATGCAGGGGTATGTACTATGGCAGTCAGGTGGGGTTAGATAGATTGGCAACAAGGTCCGTGTAGTGTTCCTGTGCTGTACTGATTTATGTTCTATACTCTATAGTAAAATGGCAAATAGGGTTATTTTTTTCACATGTACCAAAATAAAGCAAAAAATCTGTCTTGCATGCTATTCATGCAGATCAATTCACTCCAACAGTGCACTGACATAGTACAAAGTAAAACAATGTTGGAAATACTGATTTTTTAATGATAGTTTTTTCTAAGATTTGTACTTTTAAACATAAAGTCTTGTATTTTTTACACCCACAGGCAGTAAACAGTATACAAACTAACAGTTTACCACCTTTCTCAATTTTCATTCAGTACATATTAACACCTTACACACATAATGTAATTGTTTTAATTATACAGCCTAGTAACTAATTCATTTCTGTCCTGTAAAAGTGAGGAATTTTTCAGAAGCTTCTTCTTGGCTTCTTCTTTAGTCCTTTGTCCCTCTTAGAATTGTGTCTCAATTCTTTATTTAGTTTGCTTAGCATTTGTATGTTGTTTGTACTCTAAAATTAACTGAAATCTTGGAATTTAGACTGCTCATTGTTCCTGACTCCTGGAAGAACCCTAAAGAACAGAAAGTTAAAGGAGACCTAGCAGCAATAACAGAGTGCAAAGAGTGTTTCAGTTACAGAGGAAGTCTAGTGCAAGTAGAGAAAATGGTCACGGTCATACTGAGGAAGACGGCAAGGCCAAGAGTTCATCTTATTGTACTAGTTAATTGTTCAAAAAGCCTAATTTCAACAGCATAGAAACTGTCCTTGAAACTGGTGGTAGGTGTTTTCAGGCTTATATATCCTTTGTCAAGTCAAGTCAAGTGACTTTTTATTGTCATTTCGACCAGAACTGCTGGTACAGTACATAGTAAAAATGAGACAGCGTTTTTCAGGATCATGGTGCTACATGAAACAATACAAAAGCTACACTGAACTACGAAAAACAACACAAAAACTATACTAGACTATAGACCTACACAGGACTGCATAAAGTGCACAAAACAGTGCAGGCATTAAAATAAATAATAAACAAGACAATAGGCCAGTAAGTTTTCAGTCCAGGCTCTGGGTATTGAGGAGTCTGATAACTTGGGGGAAGAAACTGTTACATACTCTGGTCGTGACAGCCCGAATGCTTCGGTGCCTTTTCCCAGATGGCAGGAGGAAGAAGTGTTTGTGTGAGGGGTGCGTGGGGTCCTTCATAATGCTGTTTGCTTTGCAGATGCAGTGTGTGGTGTAAATGTCTGCAATGGCGGGAAGAGAGACTCTGATGATCTTCTCAGCTGACCTCACTATCCGCTGCAGGGTCTTGCGATCCGAGATGGTGCAATTTCCGAACCAGGCAGCAATGCAGCTGCTCAGGATGCTCTCAATACAACCCCTGTAGAACGTGATGAGGATGGGGGGTGGGAGATGGACATTTCTCAGCATTCGCAGCAAGTAGAGACGCTGTTGGGCTTTCTTTGCTATGGAGCTGGTGTTGAGGGACCAGGTGAGATTCTCCGCCAGGTGAACACCAAGAAATTTGATGCCTTTAAGTGTGGGGGGGGGGGTATAGTGTGTCCACAGTAGGTGGGATCTTCAATTATGCTGGCTGTTTTACCAAGGCTATGCATAGTGTAGACAGAGGAAGGCAGGTGTCCATGATGTACTGATCTATGCCCATAATACACTACAGTTTCTTGCCATTGTAGGCAGAGCAGTTGCTATATACCAAGCCATCATGCGTCTGATGCTTCCTAAGGCACATTAATAAAAGATAGTGAGGATCAAAAGGGTTCAAGCTCAGTTCACATTCATACTCCTTGCTTTATCTAGTTGTCAGAGCTGTGAAGAAACTGTCAAGTTTTCCTGGCATTCAGAAACATTCATAAACTTTATTGTGAATATTAAAAATATGATCAGTTTAAAACTTCCAGGAATAAGTAAAATACTTAAAGCCATTTAAATTGTATTCAAAACAATTGTAAGAAAAACTGAAAACACTAACATTTACCATAGTCTTCAGCAGTTGTTATTCTCCATCAAGATCAAGATAAAAATTCCCAGTGCTGGATCTAACATGACAGATCATTCAACTCTGCAACCTTCCCCTTCCCCCCCCCCCCCCCCCCGACCCCCAGCCATAACAACAGTACACCACTTTCACTTACAGATCTCTCTGTATTCCACAAGCTCAGAATTATATATATAGTAACTTTGGGTGTGGAGAATTATTTGCAGTTACTTTAATTGATTCTTCCCTTCAGATTTAGGTCTGTCATTTTCACTGTTGGTGTCTTGTCAAGGTAACTTAGTGATGTTTTTAAAATGGAATTAAAAAAAAGAACGTACTGTATTGATTATACTTGGCCCACCCAGCTTACCTCCCCATAAGTGTAATATAGACATGTATTCCTTTCTTCACTATCTCCACAGCAGCATTTATTTATCCCTGTAGATCTGATCAAGCTGGAGACCTGTCTACTATTGTATTCCCATGATGGAGTGATCCACAATGAGCCCCAGGCACTTTGCCCACTCACAGCCCTTACAATTGACTTCTAAGACAGCTCAAATATTTTCAAAAAACTAGCATAGATCCAGAAAAATGTCACCTAAAAAAGTAACAATGAAGTAAAATGCAAAACAGTGAACAAACCACTGATTTGCATTTAGATTTTCAGTGAAGGTTGGCAATCCCTTTCAAATAAATGGGGTTGAGCTAGATATCACATGTCTCTTCAGCCCTCTAATGGAGTTTCAACCCAAGATCCTTGAAGAAGATATTGCAGAAGGTCAGTCAAGAGTAACAAAATTCTTTGTTTTAGAATTATTTACATATGAAATCATTATCCAGTTTATTAGTTCATTTTCTGGCTATCACTGGATTCAACTACATCAGAAGATCAGAAGACTATGATGACTCCATCAATGTAGAATTGGGATCAGGTTGAGAAACAAGGGGTGAAGACAAGTTGTGAACAATGTTTTGGAGATCTAACCCAGTACCTACATTCCACAAAAAATTAACTTCCTCCCTACCTCCTCTTCCAACTATTATCAGGTAGATAATAACATCTTCTGCAAAATGTAATAGGGAGGTTATTGAAGAGCCTTCATAATAACCTCAGAAACTCTAATCTGGAGCTCAGACTCATAAAGGGCTGCTCTTCACTTCTTGCTAAATCAAGAATTGATCAATTAAGTTCTGAACACTTCAATGAAGTTACTACAGTATTCATCATGCAGTATGGCACATCAATGCATTTACTTACTGTTTCTGGTTCTTACTCTGAATTATATTAATTTTTGCACAAGTTATATTTCCATCTTAACTTACATCCAAAAATTGCACAAGGAATATTCTTGACTTTCTAGGCATTTCAACCATCAGTGTAAGCCTAATACATAATGAAAACAAACTGGAGTGGAGAGGATCAAACCATCCCTCGGGAGGAATTTTTACCCTTAAATACCCTGCCTCTAGGCTGCTGCACACAGAGAAAAGTGATGCAAATACAACTGAGCAGCCACATAAACTTCATATCAACTCAACAAATCCAACTTACTATTCTTTGTGCCAATGGTGTAATTGAGTGCTTTGTCAGATTAGTGGCCTAACAGTTAAATCATCCCCAAGGAAATGTGAATATCATAGTAATTATCTTACCCCTTCTAAATTTTATAGTCCTGTTGCCTTTTTGTCATAGGTTTTCACAATACCCTCCAAGAGAACTAGAACATCATCACTGGCTTTGGAGGCTTACATGCTTCAATGACCCAGAGAACTATGTTGACTGGAATCAGGGCTTTTTGCTTTAGCTCTTGTCAGGCCACCCCTGCCAAACAGGATAACAGGTAGAGGCCAGACTAAGAGTGGTCCTGCAGTCAGGGCTACCAACCCTGACTAATTAAACAAAATTGTTATGGAAGGAGCAATGAAGAATCCTTCTGTAGCTGAGTGGTCATGGACAGACAAAGAAGGAGGACCTTCATTGTTGCCTTAAGTGCTATTGGCAGTAAGCAAGTTTCACAGTATATTTATTTCTTTAAATTCATGATTCTTTGTTTTTGCTTTCACTGATAAAAGATTTAATCTCCTTGGTTTCTTTGCATCAATGATCAGGATAACATATGAGACTATCATAGATGCTCCCTTTGTTCATTACTCCTTATACTGAGACAATTTGCTCAGTGATTGATTGACTATCATGTACAGATGGCACTATCACTGATTATTCTTATTCACTTGTAATATTTATTTGCCTCAACATCATTCTGTATTATTACAATTTTTATTTAATATGAAATGTCATTTTGAATCCTTCTGCAAACTTGTTATGTTGCTTTAGATACCCCAGAAAGTTATCATTTATGCTTGCATGTCTTGCCTTCCCTCATACCTTGTAGCAATCTGCAGAGTTATTTTTAGTGCTTCCATTATTTATAAATAATTTGAATAGCAGAAGTCCCGAGAAAATACCTCAGGGATGCCTTCTTGTTAAACCTGTCCGATTAAAATGACTACCAGTGATCAATGACTTTGTATCTTATTACTTAGGCAATTTACTATCCAATTTACCACTTTGTCTTTTATCTGAGAAACTATTACTTGAGCCAGAAGTCTCATGACAGAGTCTTTATCAAATGTTTTCTAAATGTTAGGATCCATAAGTTTCACCACATAATCCTTTTTTTTTTTAACAAATTTGGTTATGGAATGAAAAGAACTAAGTATATTAGCTTTACTAAATAGAAATAGTAATGATTTATTTTCTTCACAATTCAGGCTCAATCTGCTTCCTCTGACTCAACTGTTTTCTAAGTATGGGCATTAAACTAATAGATTTTTAACTACTTCAGACTGTGATTCATCCCTTCTCATTTTTAGACAATGCTATTTTGAATTATCTAATACTTTCTGCAAACAAACCTTATTCTTCTTATTTTTTCCAGCCAAAGGAGTATTGGATTCAATCAGTTTTGTTTGGATCCACATTTATATTCTACCGGCAAGCAGGTGCAGGCAAAGGTCAGGGCATTCAGTTAGTAATGCCACATCCCTAGGCTAAGAGTGGGGTGGTAAAATTTCAGAACAGAAATCCAGTGATCATTATTCACTTTTTCTTCAGCCAGAAACTAGCAATTCTTATGCCCCTACTTCCCCATCTGTCTCCTTCTGCTGCCTTATGTTTCATGTTGAGTTCATGTTACCTCACTTGTACCTGCTTAAGTGAACGCCTCTGTGCAGCTGACTGCAAAGAAAGCGAATGCTGGGATGGGTTAGTCATTACAAGAGAATGATGGAACTGCAAGGTCTCGTTCATTAGTAATCTCCTCTGCTGCACACTGGCTTGCAAGAGGAAGGAAATCATATTCTTTTTGAAGTACTTGAATAGCCTTCAATTTTAACCAGCTTCTTATAGATTTTGTTTCTGAGGGAACTGGTGAAGTGAGTCAATACGGAGTAGAATCATTAGAACAAAAAGGAAAGTTTCCCTGCTGATGCAGTGAAATCACAGACAGACCTTCACCGTGATGCTAATTAACAAGGCAGGGATAAATATGGCATTGAGTCTTTTTCATGGGGTTTCAACTTGCCATATTCTCTACCATAACCAGATTTTCTCTAGGAATGTATAATGTCTTCTCCTGTAGGATTGATTAATGCTTTAAATTTTAATTTTTTCTCTATTTTCTCATCGAATTGAGAAAAGCCATTTTAATTCTATCTCTCTCTCTCTCTCTCTCTCTCTGAACTTCCTATTGTTAGTCTTTTATATTGTTTTAAAAAAGCCCACATAAGATAGAAAACAACATTTCCATGAGCACCTCTGCTCCATCTGCCACAAGCAAAATTTCTTGGTGGCCAAACATTTTAATTCCCAGTCCTACATGTAGGTTCAGGGTCTCCTCTTGTGCCAAGAGACACCACCTTCAGGGTGGAGGAGCAACACATTATATTCTGTCTGGGTAGCCTCCAACCTGATGGCATGGAAATCGATTTCTCCTTCAGGTAAAAAAAATCTACCCCCTCCTTCCTTTATTCCCCACTCTAATCTTTAGAGAACCTCTAGCCAGTTCTGATAAAACACCATCAACTGTAACATTAAATCATTCCAGAAATGTATGGTAACCTACTGTGCACTTCCAGTAATCTCTTTTGTTTCAGATTTGCAGCAACTGCTGTGTTTTATGCCTCATATTTCTGTATTTTAGTTTGCCTTTCCTCTGCCCTCATTTTCAAGATAGTTCAACTCCAGTTAATAAGTCTTCACTTTCTTCTTAGTTGGCATCTGTAGCATTCAGTTTCGCTTTATCTCTGTTCTATTGCCAACACTCCCTTTGTTTTCTCCACTCCTCCCATATCCCTGCCACTTTTAAACAAGTTTCAGTTCTGAATTAAGATGTTATTAACTGAAATGTAAGCTTTGTTTCTTACGCTAAAGTTGCTGCCAAACTAGCTGAGTATTCCCACCATGTTATGTTTTATTTTATGGACCAGATCTGTTCCATAAGAATAAAGGAAAAAGTACTTAGGATTCAGATCTGCCAAGCTTCATTAAGATCCTCCCTAAAAGAACAAAGCTTATCTACAGTTCCAGAAAATAGCAATGCTATTTAGAATGCCCCTAGTGCAGGCAAGTATACCTCAGGGCTGTAGTTTCCTGAATACACTGACTTCCCTTTCTATAATTCTTGCAGCTCTAATGGCCTCCTTGCTGTCTTTCTTACCATTTCACCAAACCCCCCCCCCCCACCAAAATGATTAACCATGCAACTATGTCAGCCAAACCCCAGCCTTTCTTAAGCATTCCTGTGCCCTTTTAACAGACCACTCAATTCTGTAAATGTGCAGGGTCTTTTAGCATAGATATTGCATGCTTGCACACCCTTACCGATCAATCTTCTGAGCTCTCAGGTGGCCTTACACCAACATTATTTAGATTATCTGACAAGAAAGTTTCTGATAGGATCAGCAGACCATGAATTTTGGACCAAAGGTTTATTCCATTAAAAGTATACAGTACAACCATACCTAAATGTTCCAGCAATAAAAAAATTCCTGAATAACAAAATCCCTGATGAAAAACAAATTCCCAAAGGGAGAATGTGAGCTTGTGATATCTTAAAAGAATCCTGCTAATGAAGTAATGGGGGGAAAAAATCTTCCTCCTGGTGTTAACTGACCTTGAATGTTCTTGAGTACAAAATCCTAAGACTAATAGGTACTTTTTAATTCTAATTCATAGTTTATTATTCTTTTTCATGTTCTACTCTGCTTACCTCTGCTCAATGTCTGTCCTTATGGGTACACTTCAAGTAAAGAGGCCACTGTACTCATTTGTAGTGTGATATCATGCCCCTCATAGAACTGTGGTGGTGCTTATTTCAGGAGTTGCAGGCTCTAGATGAAGTCACTTGAAAGGGCTGAACTACCATTGTGGATGCTTGGACAACTTGGTCCTGTATCCTAGTACTTTCTGAAGGAACCTGCCAGGGAAGCTGGTAGGTGGGATCATATAAATTATAAAAACAGAGTTGAATGAAAGAAGAATTTTAGGTGCATCACTTGTGCGAAATCATGGGACTGATTTCTGAATGATTAGAGGCTGGATAAAATGGATTGTATCTGCCCTAACCTTCAATCCCTGAGAGATGTTATTCTTTGGGTAGCTTCCTATTAATCTCTCAAAATTGGTCTTCAAGATTTAAATGCCTGAGGTCAGAATTTCCAGTTCGTCTGTACAATCTAGACTGGATGTCACTGCCATCTGGATATCGATGACTTTTCATCAATACCTATCAAACTGCTGCTACTCATCATTCTTCTGACACTGAGCGTAGTGAATGAGAAACCAGCACACATATAAAGAGTAGCAAGAAAAGCAGGAGAGTTTGCCTGTCTGGTTAAGTCATTTTGTCACAAAGGCATAATAGGATTTAAGGTGATGTTCAAAGAAGCTACAGCTTATCCATTGGTAACACCTCTGTAGTTGCATGTTCACCTCCCCCATGTGTGTTGTGCAGAATAGCCAACAAACAAATAGGTTGGCAATATTGCAGGTTAGAAATGGCAGATGAAGGTCTCATCACAAATACTTTCTAGAAACTAGGATTAAAATAAAGGGTTGGCCTTTCTTAACAAAGATAAGAAGGGATTTCTTCACTTAAGGGTTATTATCTCTTTGGAATTACCTCTCCTTAGGATGGTAGTGGGAACACAGTTGCTGTGTACATTTAAAAGAGAGAGATTTTTATATAGGGACAGACTAAAGGGAGGGGGAGTTAGTGCAGGAAAGGGATGCTGAGGAGAAAGATCAGCCATCATCTTATTAAATGCTGGAACTAGCACAAAGCACAGAATGCCCTTCTGTTGCTCCTATTTCTTGTTTTCAACCTAAAATTAGCTAATTGAATTTTAAGAAATCCTATTCAAGTTAAGATCCATCACATATTGAAATAACTGGGCAAAGAGTTAAAAAAAGGTTGGAATAGCCATTTATCATACAAGAGATAGTGCAATAAATACTACTGGTGAGAACTTAGGGTTTCGTTAGCAATCTTTGTAGTTAAAAAAAAAGCCACAGTTTTTAGACTTACACCTAGGACTGACAAAAGACCATAAAACCATAAGGCATTGGAGCAGAATTAGGCCATTTGGCCCATCAAGTCTGCTTCACCATTTCATCATGGCGGATACATTTTTTATCTTCTCAGCTCCAATCTCCTACCTTCTCCTTGTATCCCTTGAAGCCTTGACCAATCAAGAATCTGTTAACCTCTGCCTTAAATATGCATATAGACTTGGCTTCCACAGCCACCTTTGGCACTGAATTCCACAGATTCACCACTCTCTGGCCAAAGAAATTCCTCCTCATCTCTGTTTTAAAAGGAAGTCTTTTTGTTCTGAGGCTGTGCTCTCCGATGTTAGACTCTCCCACCCTAGGAAACATCTTCTCCACATTCAGACTATCAAGGCCTTTCACCATTCAATAAGTTTCAATGAGGTTATGGTTCATCCTTGTGAATTACAGTGAATACAAGCCCAGAGCCATCAAACGCTCTTTATGCCACAAGCCATTCAATGCTGGAATCACTTTCATGAGCTTCCTTTGAACCATCTCCAATTTCAGCACATCCTTTCTAAGATAAGGGGCCTGAAACAGCTCACAATCCTCTAAATGAGGCCTCACAAATGTTTTTTAAAGCCTCAACATTACCTCCTTGCTTTTATATTCCAGTCCTCTTGAAATTAATGTTAACATTGCATTCGCCTTCCTCACCACAGACCCAAACTGCAAATTAACCTTTAGGGAATCCTGCACAAACACTTCCAACACTTCCTTTGCACCTCAGTTTTTTTTTTGTATTTTCTCTCCATTTAGAAAATAGTCAACCCTTTCATTTCTTCTCCAAACTGCATGGCCATATACTTCCCAACACTGTATTCCAACTGCCACATATTTGCCAATTCTCCTAATCTGTCTAAGTCCTTCAGTAGCCCCTCTACTTCCTCAAAACTACTTGCCCTTCCACCTATCTTCATATCACCTGCAAACTTTGCAACAATACCATTAATTCGATCATCCAAAAGAATTGGACCCAACACGAACCCCTGTGGAGCACCACTAGTCATTGGCAGCCAACCAGAGAAAGGTTCCCTTTATTCCTGCTCTTTGCCTCCTACCAATCAGCCACTGCTTTATCCATGCTAGAATCTTCCCTGTAATACCATGGGCAGCCTCAAATGTGGAACCTTGTCAAAGGCCTTTGAAAATCCAAATTCAACCAATTCTCCTTTGTCTATCCTGATTGTAATTCCTTCAAAGAATTCCAAAAGATTTGTCAGGCAAGATTTTCACTTAAGGAACCCATGCTGAATACAGCCTATTTTATCAAGTATCTCCAAGCATCCCCAATACCACATCCTTAACAATCAACTGAAGCATTATCCCAACAATGAAGTCCCTAACTGGCCTATCATCTCCTTTCTTCTGCCCCTCTCTCTTTTTTCTTTCAGTGGGGAGACCTTTGCAATTTTCCAATCTTCCTTAACCATTTCAGAGTCTAGTGATTCTTGAAAAACTATTACTAATGCCTTCACAATCTCTTCAACCACATCATTCAGAACTCTGGGGTGTACATCATCTGGTCCAGGTGACCTATCTACCTTCAGACCTTTCAGGTTTCCAAGAACCTTCTTTCTAGTAATGGTAAAGTCACACACTTCATGACCCCTGACACTTGGAACTTCCATCATACTGTTTATGTCTTCCACAATGAAAACTGATGCAAAATATTTATTCAGTTCATCTGCCATTTCCTTATCCTCCCATTATTACCTCTCCAGCATAATTTTCCATCAGTCCGAAATCCACTCTTGCCTCACTTTTACATTTTACGCATCTGAGCAAACTTTTGGTAACCTCTTTAATATTATTGGCTAATTTATTTTCATATGCTATTTCTACGCCTTCTGATGGTACCAGAAAGCTTCTCAATCCTCTAACTTCCCACTAATTGTTGCCATATTGTATTCCCTCTCTTTGGCTTTTATGTTGGTTTTGATTTCCCATGTTAGCCATGGTGTGTCATCTTGCCTTTAGAAAACTTCTTCTCTTTAGGATGTATATATCCTGTGCCTTCTGAATTATTTTCAGAAATGCCAGCCATTGCTGCTCTGCCGTCATCCCTGCCGGTGTTCATTTCCAATCAATTCTGGCCAACTCCTCTCCCATGTCTCTGTAATTCCCTTTACTCCACTGTAATAATAACATATCTAACATTAACTTCCCCTTATCAGATTTCAGGGTGAACTGAATCATATTATGATCAGTTTCCCTAAGGGATCTTTTACCTTAAGCTCTCTAATCAATTCTGAATCATTGCACAGCACCCAATCCAGAGTAACTATTCTCCTAGTGGGCTCAACCACAAGCTGCTCTAAGAAGCCATCTCATAGACATTCCAGAAATTCCCACTCTTGGAATCCAGCACCAACCTGATTTTCCCAATCTATCTGCATATTGAAATCCCAAATGACTATTGTAACATTGCCCTTTTGGCATGCATTTTCTATCTCCTGTCGTAATTTGAAGACCACATCCTTACTACTGTTTGGGTGTCTATATATAACTATCATAAGGGTCTTTTTACCCTTGCTGTTCCTTTGCTCTGTCCACAATGATTCAACACCTTCCAATCCTATGTCACCTCTTTTTAATGATTTGATTTCATTTTTTTGTCCAACAGAGCAACACCACCCCCTTCCTGCCTGTCCTTTTGATACAATGTGCATCCTTGGACATTAAGCTTCCAGCTGTAGTTGCGTGAATGAATCACTGGAGTAAAGCACTGATAGATACAAAGCAGCTTCTTTATTCGACAACACAAGGTACAGCAGGCATTATATGGAGACGCTTTTGGTCAAAGGTCTGGCTAGCTCAATGTGGGGCCCAATATTTTATGTGGACAATTCTATATTGACAATGTATGGGCAATGTTTTCTTTGAAACTACACACAAACTTACATCTCCCAATATGCACCCATACCATAGGCATCCAAATGAATTTTGCTCAGCATTGTGGGCTCTGGGATTCATGGCTTTCAGGAACCCATTGTTCAGAGCTGCACTCCAAATTAAATCCGCAATATATAGCCAGATGTGAAGATTGGTAGTCAAAGTCATTTGCTAAATGTAAAGGTACTGAACCCAAAAATTGTACTAATACCAGCTATAATCTTTCAGCCTACAACATCATACATGCCAAACTCTAACTGTGCTACGTTCATCTACCTCATTCTGTATACTGTGTGCCATCAAAGGATAAAGTCAGTGATTACAATTTCACCCTAAAATGTACATTATGAAATACTTTAAAATCTGAGCAATTGAAGAATAAAACCTGACAATGTTTTAAGAGGTGACTCGTCCAGCAAACCGTCTTGGTAGAATACACCCTGCCAGACAACAAATGTGAAATAATGGTGTTCCAGGGTTAGGTGAAGTGTATCTACTGTTCCTGTCCCAGTTAATGAACAGTCAGAGAGACAGAGAGAAGGGCAGTGAGAGAGGATAGAGAGCGACAGGGAGGGAGGGGTTAGCGATAGTGGGAGAGAGAGGGGGAGGGGGAGAGAGAGGGGGGAGAGAGAGAGAGTGGGAGAGTGAGAGGAGGGGAGAGGGAGAGAGAGGGTCAGCGAGAGGGGAAGAGAGAGAGGGGGAGTGAGGGGGAGAGAGAGAACGGGGAGGGGAGAGAGAGACGGGGAGAGGGGGAGAGAGAGGGGGGGAGTGAGGGGGAGAGAGAGAACGGGGAGGGGAGAGAGAGACGGGGAGAGGGGGAGGGAGAGGGAGGGAGAGAGAGAGAGAGAATGAAGATGAAGGAAAATTGGCTTTTTGCCCTGTTCAGCAGAGAAGGCAAGTGAATAGAACTAATAACTTATTGAATTATTCGTGTGTGTATGAGAGAGAGGGAGGAACCTAGTGCTTTAGCTGTCTAAGTATAATTACTTAGTAACTTGTAATCATCAGTTCTCAGCAAATGATTTATAATTTCTCAACCTGTTGGGTAATCTGTGATTGTCTTAAAATGTTAAAATGTCACATAGCAGCTTAAATGCATTCTTGTGCTGCAGTAATCAGTATGAGGTACAAGGAGTAAGATTTTTGACAGACCCCATTAAGGATAGATGAAGTCCAAGGAATGTACAGATTTTCTATCATCAGTATAAAAGTTTTTAATGACTATATTATTAAATAAGTGATCTTTACAGTGGACAAAAGTGGACTTGAGTGTACTCAGGGAGGTAAGTACTTATTACTACCAACTCTTCTACCAGATTTTATAACTCATGTACTGGCTCATCTTTCAACTCTAATATAGAAACAGGTTAGTAAGTTGCAGATCTTATTGTGAGAAGCAGAAACAGCTAACTTCTGAGAAATTATTGTATTCGGACTCTGACATAGTCCTATTTATTTATTTATTTATTGATTGATTGATTGATTGAGGGACCATGGGGAATAGGCCCTTCTGGCCCTTCAAGTTGTGCCACCCCTCAAACCCCTGATTTAATCCGAGCCTAATCACAGGGCAACTTACAATGACCAATTAACCTACCAATTGCTTCTTCTTTAGACTGTAGGAGGAAACCCACACGGTCACAGGGAGAACGTACAAGCTCTTTACAGGCAGCAGTGGGAATTGAACCTGGGTCGCCTGTGCCATATAGCATTGAAAAGTACTACACTACCATGCCATGTGGTATTTATGTATAATACCATCATGTTTGTGAGATAGAGAGACTAAGAAAGCAGTTAAAGTTGCACAAGAAACTCAGAAATGTGACAATCCTTGTCTTTCCTTGATAATTTACAGAGCAACATTTAGGAGTGTCTTCAATAAAATCCAAGCTGAGCTACAACTGGCATTTTGCTCAGCAAGATCTATTCTGTGCTCTCACCACAAAAATGAACCCATGGTTGACTTAACATATTAAAATCACAGAGACCTCCCTTTCATCTTTCTTTATGAAATCTACCCACACAATTATTCTACTTACCTTGGACAGAATGGCAAAGTCAAACAAGAAACTAATTAAGTTAGAATTGCCTTGGAGCTAGAGTTGGGTAATCAGCTCTGTGAGGGGTGACCTTAGTGAAACCTATCAAAAATTGAAAGGCCTTGATAGCATAGAGGTTGAGTTGATGTTTTCTATGGTGGGGGAGTTTAAGACCAGAGGACACAGAATCGGAATAGAGGAATACCCTTTTAGAATGGAGATGATGAGGAATTTCTTTAGCCAGAGAGTGGTGGAATTCATTGTAACAGGTGGTTGTGGCCAAGACATTGGGTATATATTTAAGGCAGGGGCTGATAGATTCTTGATTAGTCAGGGCATGAAGGGATACGGGGAGAAGGCAGGTGATTGGGACTGAGAGGGAAATGGATCAGCCATGATGAAATGTTGAAGCAGACTCGATAGGCCGAATGGCATAATTCTGCTCCTGAATCTCATGATTTTATCAAACTAAGAATCAACTTTGGTATGGAGATTAAAAACATCAAGATTAGGGGAAATAAAAAAAACATAAAGCTACTGTTTTTGTAAGGCTAGATTATTTTGGCAATATTTTCTTCAATGCCTCTACTTCCTCCAGTGGCGTAAGAAGCATAACATGTTCGATCCTCACTAATTGCAATCAACTGACTGGGTTTGCCCATCCACCCTAGTTGACAAGAGTTTTTGACTGTGTTTTCTGCTTTCAGTAACTGTTCTTCATAGTCAAAGAGTCATAGAAAACAGGCCCTATCTAGACTGTTCCAAGCCATTTAAACCACTTAGTCCCATTGACCTACACCTTTACCATAGCCCTCCATGTACTAAACTTCTCTTAAGTGTTGAAATCAAAGTCACATCACCGCTTTGCACTGGCGGCAAGTTTCACATTCTCACCACCCTCTAAGTGAAGAAGTTTCTCCTCATGCTTCCCTTAAGCATTTCAGTTTTTACTCATAACTCCAGCTGTAATCTCACCCAAACTCTGTCAAAAACATCAGCTTGTATCATACCTCTCATAATTTTTGTATATCAAATCTCCCCTCAATCTTCTATGTTCTAGAGAATAAAGTTCTAATCTATTCAACCTTTCCTTATAAGTCCCAGCAACATCCTTGTAAATTTTCTCTATACTCTTTAATCTTATTTACATCTTTCCTGTAGGTAGGTGAGAAAATTGCACACAATACTCACAATTAGGCTTCTCCAAAGTCTTATACAACCTTAACATAATATCCCAACTCTTAAAATCAGTACCTTGATCTATGTGCCAAAAGCTTTCTTTACTTCCCTATCTACCTGTACACCACTTACAATGAATTTCCGTGGAACCACAGTGGATACAATGCTAGTTCTTTTACCTGGCTTTGCATCTCCTGAGAGACAATAACTTGATGGGCATCATACCAGATATGTCTTGGCCACTCTGATCGGTCTGAGAATCCACATTTTAAGCACCAGAATACTTCATGAATTCCATGGGTAATTCTTTTATATGAATTCTTCTTTAACATTCCAGTATGTTAAAGATGGCCATAGGAATAGTTGGAAGAATATGATATCAGGAGACAGATACTCCTACAGCATTCATGAGTGCTGGTAGATGTCCAATAGCAGATTTCAGTCCAAATTTCATATGCGAATGTGTGAACTTGGAAATTCCTCCATGCTTGCAGTATGTTTGCATAGACACGAAAAGCTGCGCACTGTGATATCCCAGTAGAATAGTTGGAGAGTGCTTTGCCATTGCAGGAGCCATCCAGCAGATGATATATTAAATTAAGATCCAGTCTTCCTGCTCTGGTGAGTGCAGAAGATTCTCCTGTGTTATTTCATAGCGGGAGCTCCCTCAGTGCTCGAGATCGAGATTCAATGCTGACCTCAGGTTCTATTTGTATTGAACCTGAACATTTTCCCTTGGTCATCTGGGTTTCCTCCAGTTTCTCCATTTTCCTGCCAGACATGGGCGGTAGGCTGACTGGCAGCACTTCAAAATTACCTCAATGCCTCTAAGGAGCTTCAGCACAACTTGAAAGAGATATCAACGGCACTTGTTAAAACCATTTTTCTTCTTCTTCCTTGCAATCTCCCTTCAGGTTGAAATGTCCCAGATCAGCAGGACTGGATGTCCATGCAAACAGGAGGCACAAAGAGGCATGAGTGCTGGTCAGGCGGAAAGTCGAAAGTATATTTATTATTAGACTATGTATATATAAATGATACAACTTTGAGATTTGTCTGCTTACAGGCTGCCTGAAAGAACCTGATTAAAAAACAGATCGACAAGCACTTAATGGGCAGAGAGAGAAAAAATACACACACATGCACATTGTGAAGCCAATAAAAGCAAGCAACAGCTATGGGAACAAACAGTGAGTCCATGGACACCAAGTCCGGAGCAGCCGGAGCATGCCCACAGCCTCAGCCTCACTTCATCACACAGTGGGGGGGGGGGGGGGGAGGAGAGAGAGGGAGGAGGGAGGGAGCGGGAGAGAGAGAGAGAGAGAGAGAGAGAGAGAGAGAGAGAGAGAGATAGAGATCATAACACATAAGAGCAGAATTAGACCATTCAATCCATTGGGTTCGCTCTGCCATTCCATCATGGCTGATTTATTATCCCTTGCAACCCACTCAACTGCCTTCTCCCCATAATCCTTGATGCCCTGACTAATCAAGAACTTATCAGTTTCTACTTTAAATATACTCAGTGACTTGGCCTCCACAGCTATTCATGGCAATGAATTCCACAGATTCACTACCATCTGGCTAAAGAAATTCCCTCTCATTTCTATTCTGAGGCTGTGTCTTCTGGTCTTAGACTCATTCTCTACAGCAAACATCGTCTCCACATTGATTTTATCTAGGCCTTTCAATATTTGCTAAGGTTCAATGAAATCCCCATTCATTCTTCTAAAGTCCAGTGAGTACAGGCCCAGTTCCATCAAATGCCAGCTCATTTTTTTTTAGATAAGGAGCTCAAAACAATTCATAATGCTCCAAGTGCAGTCTGACCAACAGCTCATAAAGCCTCAGCATTACACTGTTACTCTGTTGCTTGCTGTGTTCAGTGTCATTCTGCCAAGCATTGTTGTGGGAATGTTATCTTGGTGCCAGAATGTGTGGTGACACTTGTGGGCTGAGTCCAACACATCCCTAACGTTACGTTCTGAACTACATGTAATAAATAAATCTGAATCTCAATATAAATATCCCTAATGTGTAAGTAAGTGATAAGATTATAAGGGAGTGATGATCTGGTGGATGGTTCCTTCTCATGTACAATGTAATTACAACTGTGAAGATCCCTGCTGCACCTAGTGACCCTGTGATCTCCGTCTCAGAGGTCAATGTCAGGATGTCTTTCAGGAGGGTTGACCCTTGCAAAGTGGCAGGCCCCAGTGGAGTACCTTGTAAGGCTTTGAAAACTTGTGCCAACCTGATGGTGGGAATATTCAGACATTTTCAATCTCTGCTACAGTCAAACGTTCCCACCTGCTTCAAAGAGGCGACTTTTATACCAGTGCCTAAGAAGAGTAGTGTGAACTGCCTTAAAGACTATTGTCTAGTAGCACTCATATTTATGGTGATTAAATACTTTGAGAGGTTGGTCATGGCTAGTAAGAACTCCAGCCTCAGCAATGACCTGGACCCACTGCAATTTGCCTATTATCACAATATGTCTATGCCAGAGACGATCTCAATGGCTCTTCACATCACCAGAACAATACAAACACCTATCTCAAGATGCTGTTCATTGACTATAGTTCAGTTTTTAACACCATCATTCCTAAAGTCCTGATCGATAAGCTACAGAACCTAGACCTCTGTACTTCCCTATGCAACGGGATCTCCAACTTCTGAACCAGAAGACTACAATCTATGCAGATTGGTGATAATATCTCCTCCTCGCTGACAGTTAACACTGTTGCACCTTAAGGGTGTGAGCTTAGCCCACTGCTTTACTGTGTGGCTAGGTATAGTTCAAATGCCATCTATAAATGTACTGATGATATAACCATTGTTGGTAGAATCTCAGATGGAGTTGAGAGGGCATACAGGAGCAAGATATACCAGCTAGTTGAGTGGTGTCACAGCAACAACCTTGCACTCAATGTCAGTAGACAGAAGAGTTGATTGCAAACTTCAGGAAGGGTAAGACAAGGGAATACAAACCATTCCTCACAGAGGAATTGGAAGTGGAGAGAGTGAGCAGTTTCAAGTTCCTGGATGATCTTTGAGGATCTAATCTGGTCCCAACATTATCAATGCAGCTATAAAGAAGGCAAGACAGTGGCTATACTTCATTAGGAGTTTGAAGAGATTTGGTTTGTTACCTAAAACACTTGAAAACTTCTATGGATGTACTGTGGTGAGCATTCTGACAGGCTGCTTCACTGCATGCTACGGGAATGGGGGGTGCTACTGCGCTGGACCGAAAGAAGCTACAGAAAGTTGTAAAATTAGTCAGCTCCATCTTTGGTTCTAGCCTCCATAGTATCCAAGACATCTTCAAGGAGCGTCCATTATTAAGGAATCCCATCACCCAAGCCATCCCCTCTACTCATTGTTCCCGTCAGAAAGGAGGTACAGAAGCCTAAAGGCACACACTCAACAATTCAGGAACAGCTTCTTCCCCTCTGCCATCTGACTCCTAAATGGACATTGAACCCATGAACACTACCTCACTCTTTTTATATGTTATTTATATGTAATGTTTTGCACTATTTTTATCTAACTGTTTAATTATATTTACAAATGTACTGTAATTGATTTACTTATTTATTACCTTTTTTTCTATATTATCATGTATTGCATTGTACAGCTGCTGCTAAGTTAATGAATTTCACAACACATGCTGGTGATAATAAACCTGATTCTGCTTCAAATTCTAATGTAATTACAATGTTCCACTGCAATTAAGGAAATCACACTAACTCTAGATTAAAAAATAACCAGCATCTTTGTCGCTCTGCAATCTCTGCATTAATGCAACCATGTTTTCTCATGTGCTTTGCTATATAATTATTTGTTACATTAAAGCAGCTTTTGTAAATTTACATATATGAAGCTGTTAACAAGCTTATTCTCTATACACACCAGTTTTTTTTATATTTGAAAAATAGAACATAATTCACTGTAAATTGATAGTCAAACCCAGTTATGGACTCTACGAAATGACAGAAATTCAAATATAATTAATGAAATGAATACCCATCTCACCACTGCTCGGTTCTGATACCTTACCCCAAAAAAGGAGTCAGTCCAACATAGGTTCACTAAAGTAATTTGTGGGATGAGAGGTTTATCCTAGCAAGCGATTGCTAAATAGTTTGGATCTTTGTTCCTTGGAGTTTAGAAGAATGATTTTATTTGAAAATATATGATTTGAAGAGAACTTGACAGGGCAGATATTGAGATGAGAGAAATGGGAACAAGGAAACATAGCTTGCATGTCTATTGGGACCACCATTTAAAACTGCTGCATGTCCAAATTTCTTCTCCATATCTGGAATTCTGTGCCCTCAAGGGTGGAGGAGGCCAGATCATCAGATCAGGTTGGAGCATGGATACATGCTTCAAAGACAGAAGTATTGAGTGTTAGAAAGTATAAATATGACAACTTTAAAGACAGAAAATATGAAGCAATCCAGACAAGAGAACTGGAAGTGACTCATAATAACCTGACTAGAAAAAAGTGAAATAGTACGTCTAAATGTTGGCTAATTCTAGCACCAGGCCTCACCCTTATGTTTCTCTAATAGCATTATAATCAAAAATTGCCTGTGCTGATAGGTGGAGACACCAGGGAGGTAGAATAGCCATTTCTGTAGGGTGACAGGTTCTTCAAAAGTTACAAAGGGACACCACTGGAACCCTCAAGTAGGCTTGGTATTTGCATCATGCACAAAAGGTACTTCAATTTGCCTCATACTGTTTGTATAAACATTCAAATGTCCTTAGATATTTCTTGTTAACATTAATACTATTCTCTGGAAATTTCAATAACAGCACTTTCACTTGATAATAATGATCTCCCGAGGGAGGTAAAACAGAGATATGATTCTATGTTGGCTAATGGTGCAAGGAAATTTTCTGAACAAATGTTCTGTGATCCTTAAGTGCAATTGAGCACAGCTCCAGGAGATTATTAACCAATAATATCAATTCAGCAGCTGAACATGTAATATATTTTGAACAAGAGTGTCTGTCTGCAACATTAAAGCAATGTACAGTTCCCTAAACAGGAATGGTAAATGCCCTTGGGAATAATGGTACGTATTACATCCACAAAGAAAAAGATGCTAAAGTATATTTCTTTACTGGATATAAAATTGTGCCATCCAGAAAAGTAAAGCTCACCACCATTGAGCACATGAATCGCTGTCATAGGAAAGCAGCATCCATCATCACAGACATCTCTCTTCTCATTGTTGCCATCAGGAAGAAGGTACAGGAGCCTCAGGACTCATACCACCAGGTTGAGAAAGTGTTATTACTCCTCAACCATCATGCTCTTGAATAAAGTAAGTTAACTTCACTCACCCCATCATTGAAATGTTCCCACAAACTATGGATTCACTTTCAATTACTCTTCATCTTAAGTTCTTGCAATCTATTGCTTATTTGTTTGTTATTATTCTTTCTTTCTTTTTGTGTTTGCACGATGTGGTTTCTTTTGCACACTGGCTGAACATCCAAGTTAGTGTGGTCTTTCATTGATTCTGTTGTGATTATTATTCTATGGATTTACTGAATATGCCCACAAGAAAATGAATCTCAGGGTTGCTGGAGCTGGCCAAGTCTATAACTTTCTGTGGCCTCTTTCAGTCCCGTGCACTGGAGCCTTTATATTGGTAGGTGATGTGATCAGTCAGAATGCAGTCCACAGTACATCTCTAGATATGTTCTTGAGTCATTAGTGACATACCAAATCTCCTCAGACTTCTGATAGGTTACAGTTACCGGCATGCCTTCTTTGTGACTACATCCATATTTGAGGCAGAGGATAGATTGTAGAATATGTTGATGGCCAAGTATTTGAAGATGCTCACCCTTTCCGGTGCTGACCCCTACCGAGGAGATATCACGTTCCTCATCTAAGTGATTTCTGTGATGTTGTGCGCATTTTAGAAACACAATTTATCCATCCTTCCCTGATGTTTGTCATGGAAATAATCTGCACAAACATGTGATTTACTTAAAGGAAAATCTCAAAAATAAGACTGACAAATGATATGATTTCCAAGAATATTTGATCAAGTCTAACTTATAAAGAGTAGAAAGTAAAACTACATTTCTGATGGTTCACGAGACTCTGATATAGAATCACAGAAAAGTACAGCACTGAAACAGGCCCTCCAGTCCATCTAGTGCATGCTGATCCATTGAAACTGCCTATGCCCAGTGACCTGCACCAGGACCATAGCCTTCCATAGCCATGCCATCTATGTACCTATCCAAACTTCTCTTGAATGGTAAAATCGAGCTTGCATGCACCACTTGTGCCGGCAACTTATTCCACACTCTCAAAACTATCTGAGTGAAGAAGTTTCCCCTCATGTTCTCCTTAAACATTTCACCTTTCACTCTTAACTCATGACCTCTCATTGTAGTCCCACCCAACCTCAATGGAAAAAGCCTGCTTGGATTTACACTATCTATACCCCTCATAATTCTGTAGACCTCTATCAAATCTCCTCTCAATCTTTTATGTTCCAAGGAATAAAGTCCTAACCTATTTAATCATTTCTTATAGTAAACACAAAGTACACTGCAGATGCTGTGGTCAAATCAACACATACAAACAAGCTGGAGGAACTCAGCAGGAACTCAGGACAAAGGGTCTCAGCCCGAAACGTTGACTGCTCGTTTCCACGGATGCTGCCCGACCTGCTGATTTCCTCCAGTTTGTTTGTACGTGTTAAACTTTTCTTATAACTGAGGTCCTCCAGACTCAGCAACATCTTTGTAAGCTTTTTCTGTACTTTTTCAACCTTACTAACATCTTTCATATAGACAGGTGACCAAATTAGACCTCGCCAATACCTTAAACAACTTCAAAATAATCCTGTTTTTTTAAAATTCCAGTTTATATCCACAATAAACCACAAACAGTCTATATACTCCAGGTGTAATTAATATCCGAACAAATCTTCACAAATTATTGATTTTCATACCCTATTCCAATACCAATTTATAAACCCACCGATTTGTATTATTGCTTAACGTGCAGTTTCTGTATGCTTTGAGTGTATAAAATCTGCACTTCTCAAAAATATGCTGCAGTGTTTGATGGACATAACATCAGCCAAAGTGATGCCTGAGCTGTTTACTTCATGAAGCACCACTTTAAAGCAGCAGTATCCAGATGTCATTCTATTTAGATTTCTCTGTCAAAGTCGAATCTGATCAGTTTTAATGTTGCAATTAAATTATTCAGGAGCAGGTTCAATATTTTCCAATAGTTGGCTCACTCTGTAGATGGCTACTGGCTTTGTTCACCATCTTCCTTCTCTTCCAGGAGCCCGTGAGCTTCATGCACAAGAAATTTACAGATTCTGCCACATCCATTTCTGTTCAAGTTCTCAGATTCCATTCAATAGTCCTCTTATCATCTTTGGCCTTCACTGTCAGTTTGAAAATCAGGCTGTGTTGTTTAACTGATGCAAGTAAGTATATTGGTAGGCATGTAAGTTGTGAACCTCTACTGAATCTTAGTGCACTGTCAAGAGTGACAAGTTTCTTAGTCTGACAACATCCATATTAGATGGGAATGTATCATTCAACTGCAGTATCTGCAGTTATTTTGAGCATAATAGAATCAGCATCCACCCCATTTTGTAGTGAGCTGACGGTTTAGAACAGAGACCTTATTACTGATATTTTCTAAAAAAATGGCTTATTTGTGAGGCAGGAATCAGGATTAATGGGGTATCTTAAAAGAACCTCACTTTCAGTTAGGATAATACAACCTGGCAGCACAATCATTCACTGAAATATCTGCTACTTTAGTATATCAAAGTCACAGGAATATATAGCATTATCAAAGTTGTTTTTGTTTTCACTTAGTAGGTGATACTAAGTATTTTTTCAAGCAAGATTGTACCATTTCTTGTTATTATGCAAGGCTGTTATCAAAGCATTGAATTTTCTGCCCTATGCTTTAAGCTGTCAGTACAGTCCATCACAATTTAAAACCACAGAAATAAATGTAAAATAGAGCTGGCTTTTGTTCCTTAAATTACTTGCTAATTTAAACTCCCATATAAGCACACTTTCAATCATTTCAAATACATCTTTATGCAATGCCAGTTTAGTTACATTAAAAAAACTTGACCATACCAAAATAACTGTAATTAAACTTGTATATTTCCTAATTATTCAATGATGAAATTATTTCATAATTTTTATTGTTTGGTCAAACTACCATATCGTGGCTTTCAGTGGACCAATACACATGAGAACGATGACAAGCAGATGCCACACTTATTAGAAAACCTACTGACTTTGAGTGATAACAACACTTCGAACATATTGAGCAAAGCTTTTTAATATTGCTGCTTGGATTTTGCACAATAGCCACATTACTGTGGAGAGATCCACATTTTGCAGATGTGAGCATGACTAATGCACAACCCAAAAGGCATAAGACATCCTTATTTGTGTTCAGAGTCAGGTTTATTATCACCGGCATGTGTCATGAAATTTGTTAACTTAGGAGCAGCAGTTCAAGGCAAAACATAATATAGAAGAAATCAATCAATCAATTACAGTATGCATATATTAAATACATTAAAATCATGCAAAAAAACAGAAGCAATTTATATATATTTAAAAAGGGAGATAGTGTCCATTTAGGAATCAGATGGCAGAGTAGAAGAAGCTGTTCTTGAATCACTGAGTGTGTGCTTTCAGGCTTCTGTACCTCCTACCTAAAGGTAATGGTAAGAAAAGAACATGCCCTGGGTGCTTGGGGTCCTTCATAGTGGATGCTGCCTTTCTGAGAGACCACTCCTTGAAGATGTCCTGGGAACTTTGTAGGCTAGTACCCAAGATGGAACCAACTAAATTTACAAATCTCTGCTGCTTCTTTCAGTCTTCTTTCATTCTAATAGTGACTACTCTGTTGTACTGACCCTCTTGGTAGTGTTTTGAACTCTCCTGATTATTCTGAAACAAGGGACTGGGGTAATATATCAGCATGAATAGTTCGACTAGTCTTAGTGATACCACACATGGCACTAATCTTCTGGTTTGAGTGATCTCCGTGAACTCTCCATGGGATTATAAGATATGGCAACAAGAGTGGTCCTTGCCCTGGTCACTCATCACTCCATCTCCTCTCAGAAAATTTGTGAAAACTGAGGCTTTGGGCCTACTCCAGGCTGCTCCAGGGATTTGGATCTAAGGACTCAATTTGGTTTAGAATGCTTTTGTTGTTGCTTGCATGATTGGTTTTGATTTTTTTTCCTCTTTTTTTATTGGCACTGGGGGGTTGGTCTTATTTTTATTAATTGGATTTTTTTGGGTTCCTTGCTTTGCGGCAACCTGTTAAGCAAACAAATCTCAAGGCTGTATAATTTATACATTCTTTGATAATAAATGCACTTTGAATCTTTGAATATTTTCTGCATTTATATCCCAATGGTTAAAGAAGGAAGCGTAACAGCGGAGATGAACCAGACTTGATTCTTGGAGTGAGGAGATGGTACTGTGATAACAGATTTCATAGGCAGAGCTGATGTTCATAACCATGAAGTTAATAAATGGTAGACCAAACCTAGGGGAGAAGGCCATGGCTCACAGAGGACTTTCAAACCAGGTGATTAGTGGCTGAGTCTTATAGCATAGAAACAGGCCTTTGGCCTGCTGTTGTCACCAGTTATGTTTCTATACTGTGGTGAAGAATTTAGTTATACAGGGAGAAGTTGAAATTTTATAAATAATAAATATGTGATACTGCAATAGAAGGTAAACTGGTGGCATTCAGGTACGGCACTGTGAAATAAGAACATATACCCCCCAGCCCCTGTTGGTGCCTAGTCTAATGGGTTATTCTAAAGGCATTCCTGGATATAGTACTGTGTAAATGTCTCAGGCACATATATATCACTAGGATGCCTTAGACTTTTGCATAGTACTGCATTTGCCAATGTGGAGCAGAAAGTAAGTTTGTAAATATGGTGGGAGCAAAGGATGTTGGGAAGGGTAAGGGAGGGATGCGGGACAAACGGTGAAGAAGGAATGCCAGGGCAGGGGGGAGGGGTGGTGCGGGTGTAGACACGCCCACCCTCAGGCAAGCTCATTGATTCCAGACTATTGGTTTCTCGCTCATTACAGACTGTCCCTCAGCTGCTTCCGGCTCCCTCCCCTCTCTGTTCTGTTCTTTCCCCAACCATAATTCTCCTTCCCACTCTCAGCCCACAATAGAAATCCATGACAGAATCAGGTTTATCATCACTCACATACATCATGAAATTTGTAGGGTTTCTTTTGCAGAGGCAGTACAGTGCAATACATAAAATTACTACAGTAATTACTACAGTACTAGTGAAAATTCTTAGGCACCCTAGCTATACGTATACGGGTTTCACCCGCTATCTGAAGGTAGAGCATTCCTATGAAATGTTTCATAAGCCAGAATATTGTAAAGTGAAGGAGCAATTACCATTTATTTATATGGGAAAAATTTGTGAGCATTTGCAGACCCGAAAAATAACCTACTAAATCATGCCAAATTACACATAAAACCTAAAATAACAGTAACATATAGTAAAAGCAGGAATGCTATGATAAATACACAGCCTATATAAAATAGAAATACTTTTCGGCAATCATTGCAGCACTGTCTAGCATAGCAAAAATCTCACGCAAGCATTCTCTCCAGTAACCTTTATGCTATGAAGCTACCAAATTATCCCAAATAACACATAAAAATACACAGCCTATATAAAGTAGAAATAATGTATATACAGTGTAGTTTCACTTACCGAAATCAGGAAGACAGCGAGCATACTGATATTGGTGAGTTAGGCTGAGTCGTTGGATGTTGGGGTGGTGGGAGGCAGAGAGACTGGGGTGTCATCTCATCATCGTCTGTTTCCATCAGGGCAGGGAGGTCACCTTCTATGTCCGCCTGTCTCAGTGTTGAAGGTTGAGGTTCGTCGTCTGCTGTGACTGATGTGGAAGGCTTGAAAAATGATAGTGTGCTTGACTGCTTAGCCTCATGCATTTTTCTATCATACACTTCTTTGTAAGCACTCAAAGCATCCTGCAAATATGCCCTAAACCTATGTACCCTTTCAAAATTAAAGTCATACTTTTCTGCAATATTTGCAGCATTGTCAATCGCAGTGAAAATCTCACGCAATTGCTTCATGTTCAGTTACTGGACGACTTCACTTTCAGGCCATTTGCTTCTGTGTTTGGTTTCAATTGTTATCCTTTCCTCTTGCAATTGCATCAGCTCTTCATCTGTCAGTTCTTGGTCATTGGATGCCAAAACCTCTTCAACATCATCTTTGTCAGTTTCCACAAACCCAGCCTCCTTAGCCAAACTCACAATGTCCTTACTTCATTCACCAGGATCGAAATGCTTAATTATGTCTAGTTTTACACTAAGTGTAACACCCTTATGAGCTCTTTTAGGCTTTTGCAATAACTTAGAACTCATCTAGCTAACGGATGCACAAAATAAATCAAGATAAAGCACAGATGCTCATAGGCTGGTGATTAAGCAATGGCGGCTAGAATGCAGTTCCAGGGGAGGAGCTTGGCTGCCTGGGATGTGTGCTGCCTTTTTTTGTAACAGTGAAAACATCTTCTGTTAGCAAAAACAGGTAACTAATGTAGGTCTTTCGTAACAGCAAGGTGTTGGAAAGCAAACGTTTGAAAACTGGGGACCACCTGTATATAAGACAAGACTAAGACTTGTGAATGATACTGTAGTTTAGCCAGTCAGCAGAGGGTCCTTGTTACTCATTTGTTTCAGAATGCATGAGTAGGGATAGCTCCAAAAAGAGCATCTCAGTGCTGCTCTGTGAAATTTCCTCGAAATAACTAAATATGGACTTCCGGTCAAGATGGTAATGGACTAGTTGCTAAAAACTTTCGCTCTGCTCTTTTTCTTATCTCCACATTCCTTCTCTCCTCTTTTTTTAAATTCAAATTATTAAACTTTTTATTCTCCTTCCCGGCTGCGAATACGCCTGCTCTACAATGACCTCAATGAGTTCCAAACCCGGGAAAAAAGACATTCCAGTGGCTGGCCCGTTGGGCGAAAACATTATCTTGATACTGGATCAGCACCGTCAGGAGATAATTGCTGAATTTAAGTCCTCTTTCAGTTCTTTGGAATTGAAATTGGATCAAATCAATTCCAAAGTGGAGGATCATGCCCATCGCTTATCAAGTTCTGAGCTTGTTACGCAAGATTTGCAACAACGCGTTAACGAGCTGGAAAACATTTCTTCCAGCTTGTGCGATAATAATAACAAGCTAACAGCAAAAGTTACTGAGCTGGAAAGCCGAAGCAGACATCAGAACCTATGTATCTTGGGCCTGTCGGAGTCTATCAAACGTGGACGTCTCACTGAATTTTTCTCCACTCTGCTATGTAAGATTTTTGGGAAGGACATACTTTCAACTCTGCCCAAGATAGATAGAGCTCACCGTTCTGTAGCACATAAACCAGCTTCAGGACACAGACCACGCCCAGTAATTTTACAATTTCATCGCTACCAGATTAAATATCTCCTGGGCAGGGAGGCTTGCTGGAGAAAGAACTTAGAGTACAAGGGTCAATCGATTCGTGTTGTTGAAGATTATGCTCCTCAAGTTTTGACTCTATGAGCTGAGTATAGAGAAGTAATGAAGGAGCTATATAATCATGGATTCAGGCCTTCTCTTTGGTTCCTGGCACTACTTTGAATTACTCTTCCCAGTGGAGACAGGAAGTGATTAAATTCGGTTGCAGAAGCTCAGAAATTTATTGATAGCCTCCCTATTACTTCAATTTCTTCTGATTCGGTCTGATTAGCTAGATTGGCAGAGAAGCATTAATTTTTTTTTCTGTTTTCTTCCATGACCTTTTTTTTCAATTCCGTGAATTTTTTTTACAGTTTTTCGTGAGCAGTTCATTGGGTAAAGTCTGTTTATTTGTTTTTATCTTTCTTTTTCTAAATACTAGTTTATATCCTCTTTTTGGATTATTACTTTGAGTCATGCTTAATAAATTTTGGAGGAATTGCTCTACTTTTCACAATGTCTGGAGTGTCACGAGACAGGAAGTTGAATTAGGAGGTGACTTTTTTTGAAGATCTTGCTGCTGTTTCTCAGCAGCTGTCTTGCTGTGGGTTGGGAGGTGGTAGGAGGGAACTCTGTTGACAATATTATTCCTAGAACCTTTAGATATTTTAGTTATTCAGGACATATTTTTGTCTTGTTTTTCTTTGTTTTATATTTTTGTCCCAGAACTGTTATTCGAATTTCTGACATTGCTTATGCCTATTATCCAGTATCTTTTTTAAAGGACAATGGTTAGTCCATTGAATTTTGTGAGCTGGAATGTTAAGGGATTGAACCATCTTGTTAAAAGATGGAAGGTATTTTTGCATCTTGAACAGCTTAATGCAGCAATTGATTTTTTGCAAGAAACATACATTCATAGTTCTGATAACTCTTGTCTCATGTCAAGATGGGCAGGGCAACACTTCCATTCTATTTTTCAGGCTAAAGCCGGGGGGGGGGGGGGGGGTCTCAATTCTCATAGATCCAAATGTGCCCTTTGAACTCCATAACAAAGTATCAGATACAAATGGTCATTTTATCATTGTCTTGGGGAAATTATATAATACATTGGTAGTGTTGGCTGATTTATATGCTTCTAACTCAGATGATATGGAGTTTTTTGACCATTTCTTCTCTCTATTGCCTGAGTTGAGTTCAGACTCTCTCATATTGGGTGGTGACCTTAACTGTTGCTTAGATCCAGTTTTGGATCAATCGTCTTTTATTCATTAGTTCGGCCCTTACTTTCCAATTATAGTATCTCCGATGTATGACATTTTCTCCACCCAAGTGAGAGAGATTATTCTTTTTTTACACGTTCATCACACTTTTACTAGAATTGATTACTTTTAATTGATAATCAGTTGATCCCATCTGTCTGTTCTTGTGACTATCAGAGTATAATGATTTCAGATCATACCCCAATTACCCTGTCTATAATTCTTCCTGGTTCACCACAAATAAATAAGCATTGGTGTTTTAATTTGACCTTACTGTCAGATCATGATTTTGTAAAATTTATGGAGGACCGGATAATTTTTTTCCTAAGTACTAAGATATCATCTGAAACTTCAAGTCTGGTTGTTTAGGATGCTATGAAAACATACCTGAGGAGTCAAATAATTTCATACTCTGTGAATTTGAAAAGAAGGAACTATAAAGAGCAATTAGAGCTGCTCAATCAAGTCAAAGAAACAGACCAACTATATGCCCAAACCAAAAATCCGGAGCTGTATAAGAAATTAGTGGAACTTAAAAACTAACTTTGACCTTATTTCCACTCACTCAATTGAACACCAACATTTGGAAAGTAAGAGCCGGTTTGTGTTCATGGTGATAAATCTGGTAAATTTTTAGTCAACCAACTAAGACACTTCAAAGCTAAACAACACATTACAAGAATTCTAATGGGAAAAGGGAATATAACCTTGAATCATTCTGAAATCAATGACACATACAGGAATTTTTATTCCCGACTCTATACTCCTGAATCTTTAAATGATAACATTTCGGCTGAGAATTTCTTAAATAGTCTAAATATTCTTACACTTTCTCCTGATCTCAAAGCAAAACTGAATGAGCCAATATCACTAGAGGGAATATCCTCAGCTATTTCTATACAGCAGACTGGTAAATCTCCTGGACCTGATGGGTTCTCCATAGAATTCTATTCCTCATTGCTTTCACGTCAACTAACCTTGGTTTTATATGACTTGTTTAAACAAGGTAAGTTGCCAGCATCATTTAATGAGGCATGTATCATTCTTTTAGTGACAAAAGGCAAAGATCCAACAGAGTGTATTTCATACAGGCAGATTTCTTTGCTAAATGTTGATGTTAAAATTTGGCTAAAGTTTTGGCCTGTAGATTGGAGAACTTTATACCCTTAATTGAAGACCGAACTGGTTTTATTAAAAATCATTTCCTTTTTTCAATATACAGCATCTATTTAATATCTTATACTCACCTTCAGCTGGGATTCCTGAATGTGCCATTTCTTTAGACGTGGAGAAAGTATTTGATTATGTGGAGTGGAACTATCTCTTTGCGGTTTTAGAAAAATTTGATCTTGGACAAAGTTTAATTATGTGAATTAAATTGTTATACTCCCATTCCACTGCCTCTGTTTTGACTAACTCTCAGCAACCCCAACCTTTCAATCTTAAACGTGGCACCTGGCAAGGGTGCCCTTTAAGTCCCTTACAATTACAAATACTTTATTGTCACCAAACAATTGATACTAGAGCATACAGCCATCACAGTGATATTTGTTTTCTGCGCTTCGCGCTCCCTGAAGTACAAATCAAAGTAAATATAATAAAAATTTAAATTATAAATCATAATTAGAAAATAGAAAAGGGAAAGTACGGTAGTGCAAGTCTATTTGGAAGGTACAGCCCAAATCCAGGTCAGGATCTGTTCAGCAGTCTTATCACAGTTGGAAAGAAGCTGTTCCCAAATCTGGCTGTATGTATTTTCATGCTCCTGAACTTTCTCCCGGAGGGAAGTGAGACAAAAAGTGTGTTGGCTGGGTGGGACTTATCCTTGATTATGCTAGCAGCACTGCTCTGACAGCGTGTGGTGTAAAGTGAGTCCTTACTTTTTGATCTGGCCATAGAGCCATTGGTTCTTGGTTCTCCAAAATATTCGGCATGGAATTTCAACTGGAGGTGGTGGAGGATAGACTTAGGAAGGAGATTTTGGAAGAAGAAGAAGAAGAAGAAGAAGAAGAAGAAGAAGAAGAAGAAGAAGAAGAAGAAGAAGAAGAAGAAGAAGAAGAAGAAGAAGAAGAAGAAGAAGAAGAAGAAGAAGAAGAAGAAGAAGAAGAAGAAGAAGAAGAAGAAGAAGAAGAAGAAGAAGAAGAAGAAGAAGAAGAAGAAGAAGAAGACGAAAAGCTGTCTTAAATTTAACTGGGTTTGATTGTGTGACTATGGTAGGATGAAGATTATTCCATGTTTTAATTGTGCAGGGGAAAAATGAATTGCTGTAAACATCTGACTTGGTAGTTAGTATTTCAAATTGAAATGAGTGCCTTCGTCTGCTCCTAATAGTTTTGGGTTTGGTGTAAGATTGGTAGTCTATGTCAAGCTGACCATTTAACATTTTGTAAAAACAGATCAGAAATTGTGCTTCACATCTATCTTGGAGAGAGTTCCACTTCAATGAATTCAAATGCTGGCGATTGCATTTTGTAGCTGCGCTGATCTGATGTGGGTTTGGAGGGGGGTGTTGAGCACAAAGTCTCTCTTTATGATGATCTTTTACTTTTTATATCAAATTCGACTACCTCCCTACCTCCAATGTTTTCACTCCTTAACAAATGTAGCCAATTTTCCAGATACAAACTTAATTTATATAAGAGTGAACCGAGTGAACTCTTTCCAATAAACAGAGAAGCACAAATGTTAGAGTTTCACACCCTTCCTTTTTAAGTAGTGAATAATCGATTTACTTACCTTGGCATTACAGTAACAAGGAAATATAAGCGTATTTTGGAGAAAATTTTACTTATCTCTTAAATCATATAAAACAGAGTCTAGTACAGTGATCACCCCTGTCCATGTCACTGACGGGTCAAATTAATGTCATTAAAATGTATATCCTTCCTAAATTTTTATACTTATTTCAATCTTAACCAATTTTTTATTTCTAAAGGTTTCTTTAACTCATTAGATTCAATTATTTCATCCCATTTATGGAAGGGCAAATGCCCCTGATTAAATAAAGCTCACCTTCAAAAACCTAAAAGTGTAGGGGTACGGCTTATGGCCTTTCCCAATTTCCGCTTATGTTACTGGGCAGCCAACATATGCTGTCTTATGTTTTGGTCTTACTTTTATAATCAGTCTGACTGCTCAATATGGCTGGCAACAAAGTTGAACTCTAATAAGAATTTCTCTATCTCCACACTTCTTGTATCTGCACTTCCTTGCCATCTGCCTAAACCAATTGTCAATCCTGTTATCAGGCACACTTTGAGAATATGGGCTCAGTTTAGAAAGTATAATGGTCCTCATGGTTTCTCTCTCTCTAGACCTATCTTACATAATCATCTCTTTCAGCCTTCTATGCACGATTTAACATTTCAAGTCTGGCACAGAAAGGGCATTAGGTGGTTTGAAGATCTTTTAACAGACAATCATTCTGCATCTTTTGAACAACTGTCTGTAAAGTTCAACCTACCCAACACTCACTTCTTTAGATATCTCCAAATTAGACATTTTATCAATCCTTTACTATCAAACTTCCCTGAGGTACCTGCTAAGAATGTTGTTGACTTGTTTCTTCGCATCAATCCATTGTGGTGTAAAAGTTTAATATCTACTATTCAAGATAACTTAGTTTCTTTGAGGCTAGCTCCCCCCCCCCGACAAAATTAAAACTGCCTGGGAGCAAGATTTAAAATTTGCTTTGTCCGATGATGTATGGGATTCAATTCTTAAGACAGTTGATTCAACTTCTTTATGTACTTGCCATTTCCTGTCACAGTTTAAAGTCATACATATGGCTCATATGTCTAAAATTAAATTATCACATATTTATCCAGGCATTAGTCCCTGTTGTGACAAGTGTAAAGGGGGCGAGGCTTCCCTTATTCATATGTATTGGACTTGCCTGGTTTGGAGAAATACCGGAGAGACGTCTTTCTAACTTTATCCCAAATATTTAATTACTATTTGGAACCTAATTCTCTGATTGCTCTTTTCGGCACCTCGGGGGAGGCTGATAAGCATCTGAGTCCGACTAAACGTCGTGCCCTGTCTTTTGCCTCTCTTGGCCAGACATGCAGTCCTTTTTAGGTGGAGAGATGCTGCCCCACCCACTCATGCTCGATGGCTCAGAGACATTAGGTCCTGTTTAGACCTTGAAAAGATTCATTATTCACTTCTTAATTCGGACATAAAGTTCCAAAGGGTGTGGGGACCTTTTCTTGAATATTTTCATAATTAAAGGTCCATCCCTTTTTTTTTTCTTCTGCATATAAATCCCTTACTTCCAGCTTCTTTCAGTTAAGATTTACTGCTTTTGATGTGTAAACATATTATAGTCCAGGTAGTAGGCAATATACCTTCTTTTTATAAATACAGCTCTGTGGAGATAAAAGCTCTGTTTAACTTTTCTATATACAGGCTTCTCCTGCAATCCAAAGGTAGAGCATTCCTATGAAACTATTTGTAATCTGAAATGTCGTAAACTGAAGAAGCAATTACCATTAATTCATATGGGAAAATTTTTTGAGTGTTCCCAGACCCAAAAAAAACCTACCAAATCAAAGCAAATAACACATAAAACCTAAAATAACACTAACATATAGTAAAAGCAGGAATGATATAATAAATATACATCCTATATAAAGTAGAAATATTGTAGATACGGTGTAGTTTGACGTATCAAACTCGGGAAGGCAGCAACCAAAATCGATTTGAAGAAAAAAAATTGGCACGTGCATGCATACGTATGCATGTGCTTACGCACGTACACACATGCGCAAACAACTGCCTGCACGAGGCTTCATGGTCATTGTGGTCTTTCTCGGGGTAAACACATGTATAAAGCGGGTGTCTTGTTTTCATAAAAGCGAAAATCCTCTTTGGTTGGTGAAAACAGGTACTAATGTAAGTCTTTTGTAACAGCAAGTTGTCGTAAATCGGATGTTCGAAAAGCGGGGGCCACCTGTATTGTAAGGTTGGCTTGGAGTCGGGCAATGGGAGGGTGGGGTGGTAATTAACTACATATGATTCTACCATGGGTGCTTTTTTTTAAACTGTTATGAACTGTACATTCGATACCTTTGTTTTGCACTGTACAAACTTCTTCATTGGGACTTTTTCATTGTAAAAACTAATTTAAAAAAATAACTACATCTGCCAGAATATGATATTACAGCAAAAGTAAATAAATGCAAAAGGAACTGCATCGATATAATTTCAAGTTCTATCGCCTTTCAAACAGCTTATAGGCTTGCTACATTTCAGAAGAGTAACTGTTAAAGGAACATTTTGCAAATGATAGTGATCGAAGGAGCCTCTAAAAACTGGGACACAAATTACCATTACATAAAACATAAAAAATTGCATTTTTATTGTCTTTTTTGAGCAGAGTCAGGTGATATTCATGTATAAGCAATCTAAAGAAGCTGGGCAGTGTATTGGGAGTAGAAATTTAGATTTTGCTCTTTTACTGATGTTCCTGATGTTCTAAGTTCTGGAAGAGTAACCCTATAACAAAAATGCTGGAAATCTTTAAATATAAATTCAAAATTGGGAACACTCAATGGTCCAGCATCTTCTGAAGTGGTAGAAATAGCTTCAGTAATTCAGATTGATAATAATGCTAAGCCTTATAATTTCTTTTGCCAGACTTTCCATGAAAGGGAATTCATGCAGAATATATATCAGATACCGATTGAACTCATCTGTCTAACTAGGTGTCAGAAGTCTAGTACTCGTGTATGCAAAAAGGTTCCTTTGATGCTAGTCCTACCTGTCAATAATGATCAAAGGAACAACAGTGCAAATTCACTAATATTAAATCACAATATCACACAATTCCTTTGGAATGCCAAATGCACATTTTTGGAATCTGGCTAGCTGAGTACATCGATGACTGAAGCTGCAACATGTTGATTTGAAACAAGACACATGGTCATTTTTATTTACCTTGCCCAACATCCACAGCCACTGAATACATTAATCTTTGACAGTGTATTAACAAGATCTGTAGAAATAATTCACGCTTGTACGTTGAAGGAGAGGAAGTAAATTAAAGTGCAGCCTCCTTCCAACATTTGCAAAACATAGGAGTTGGAGCAAAATCAATTACTCTTCCTTTGAACTAGATTAAATAAAAAGACTGCCTAGTTAATGGTGATATATTTCAGTAAAAATAAATCCCCAAAAAAATTGACACAGTTTATAATTTTTCTTTTCTCAAAACATTGCCAAAATTTATTGGAGTCGTTGACACTCTATTGGTTACTAACAAGCAAGACAGAAATTCATTGGGCATGGATCCAACTTTTAGCTCTGTGATATTTCTTCTCTTGGGTACTACATGGCAAGTATGTTGTGTATCTTCAGGCTGAACATTTACCTGAATTGAAATACCTAGCATGCAATTTGATATCATAGGGATTCTATCCCTTCAATAATGTGGGGTCCCCAACTGGCATGAATTCTAATTACCCAAATACCTAATTTTTCACTGCCCTGTGCTTGTCCAGATTTGAGAAAGCTCAGCTAATGAAATGGGAGTCTCTTATTGCCTCTGTTCAAGTAGAAAATGAGATAATATAGCCATAAACTGCCTCTTATGGATTAAATGCATAGGTCCAATGATTGAAGCTGTTTTAATGTCAATAAAAATTAATTTTTCAAATCTTCTCTTTCAAAACCATGAAATACTTACATGTTACATGCCTGAGTATTGGGTTTACTGTTCCATTCCAGAAGCAGTGGAGATTTCAGATAACAACAGCAGAGTGTTTGTGTTTGTCCAGGGCTTCCCAACCAGGGGTCCATGGCATAAAAAAAAGGCTGGGAAACCTTGTAGCAAATGTTAAAGAAAGTTGAGAGATTACTGCATGCATTGTACTGTTCTCAATTTTGTAACTCAAGTTCTTGCTGCATGAATTCAGACACGTGCAGTGTGTGACATATGCTTGGATTCCACTTCTATGATCGTCCTTCATACGCTTGTGGCCATTTGTCCCTGTAGGCAAGTCATGTAGACCCAGACTTTAATGGAACAAGCAAGACCTGCTTTGAAGTACTTTAAAGCAAACTTGCCTGAGCAAGAGTCACCTCACAGAAGGCTGTTTTGGGTCCACTTTCTTTAAACTACACTTGAATTCACAAATATAATAGCTAGTTGAATGGTGTCACAGCAACGACCTTGCACTCAACGTCAGTAAGACCAAAGAACTGATCGTGGACTTCAGAAAGGGTAAGATGAGGAAACACGCACCAGTCCTCACAGAGGGATCTGGAGTGGAAAGATTGAGCAATTTCAAGCTCCTGGGTGTCAACATCTCTGAGGATCTAACCTGGACCCAACATATCGATGCAGCTACAAAGAAGGCACAACAGAAGGCACACTCTCATTAGGAGTTTGAGAAGATTTGGTGTGTCACCAAAAACACTTGAAAATTTCAACAGTTGTACGGGGAAGAGCATTCTGACTGGCTGCATCACCATCTCGTACTGGGGGGTGGGGTGGTCCTGCTGCCCCAAAGTTAACAAATTTCACAACATATGCCAGTGATATTAAACCTGATTCTGATTCTGATACTGAGGCTGAGGTAAACCCGACCTCATTACACCTACACAAAGAACTAGCCTTTAGAAAAAGTCAGTCAGGCAATAGTCTGTGCTGGAGGTCCCTATAGGGCTTTGAGAAGGGGAGGCAGTTGGAACTTTTAGATCAGCGGTTCCCAACCTGGGGTCCAAGGACCCCCTCAGTTAATAGTAGGTTTCCATGGCATGAAAAGGGTATGGAACCCCTGCTTTCGATAATGAAAGAGCAGATTACCAAAATCATTTGCTGCAAAGCCACATTGATCGAAGTTCAAGGAAGCAGAAGCAGAAATGTAAACCATAACAATCTATAATTTCATGATCCGGTATATTCTTCATTCAAATATTACAATCAAAACAACAACAGAAACACGTAATAGAGGAAGGTCTGCAATCTCACAACTAACTGATCACATCAAAGTTCCGCACACTGCACTGTAATAAAAATAGTGAATAATTAAACATCGAACAAGAGGAGGACGTTCCAAGAACATCACCATTTTCAACAATAGAGTGGCCAAGCATGTGAATATTAATAACAAAGCTGGAACATTCACAGCCCATGCTTGGCTAGAAGTAGTGAAAGATGATGCATTTCAGCTTCCTCCTTCAATCCGGCAGAAACAGAAGCCAGTCTTCAGCCAATTCAATTTTTCTCCATGCAAATTCACAAAATACCAGGAACACAAAACTTCCTGATTGTTATTTTACTATTTTTTGTTTTTTTTTTAAATACAATTGCATTTATCTTGTATTACAAATAGAACATTTTGCCTTAACACATTTTGTTCACTGAGGCACAACATATCCTCTCTGCAAAGTCATTCCCTAATGGCATACAAATACACCTTCTCAGTGCTGACAAATGATGTGCAGTAATGTGTTTACAACCGGGTTGTGTATCTTAAGAAATGTTTAAACTTGCATGCATATATAAACAAATATAGCTTTGAGTGGAATGGATTCCTCTAGCCTTTTCTAAACCAGAATGAACAATTATTCTTAGAATACTCTGCAACTGCAATATCACACCTTTGCATTCATTACATATACTATTAATAAATTAATAATGAGCTCATTAGCATTAATGTTGCTCATGGTTCAGCATCAACAGTACCAGGCTGTATATGTTATGTACAACAGAATGACTCATCGCAGACATTTTAGATTCTTCAGGAGAATAATTTGGAATGTTCTTGACAAAACTCATACAGCAAGAAGAACTCATATGTCAGGATGCTGCTCAATGACTACAGCTCAACATTCAATATAATCATCATCAATGATAATCAAAAATAATCATCATCAATGATGATCAAATATGATCATCAATCTTTTAGAACTGGACTTCTGTTCCTCGCTTTGTGACTGGACACTTGACTTTCTCATAGGCAGACGTTAATCACTAATAAATGCTAATCACTTCCTTGTCGATCATCAGCAGGTGCATCTCAATGCCTCATGCCTAGCGCCCTGCTCTACTGTCTTTACACATATGATCATGGGTAAGCACAGTTCCAATGCCACCCTGAATTTTGCTGATGACAGTAAATCAAACTCTTGAACAAACTTCTACAGATGTGACACTGGAAATATTCTAACTGCTTGTATCGTGGTCTGATACAGCAATCAGAGTGCACAGCAATGTAAGAAGCTGCAGAGTAAGGTGGAATCAGCCTAATACATCAGATATTCCCTCTGACTATCAGTAGTATCAACAGGAGGCAATGCCACAAGAAAGAAACATTCATCATCAAAAATATCCACCCTCCAGGCCACGCTATTTTTTCATAGCTACCATCGGACAGGAGGTATAGAAGGAGGTACATACCACATCACCACATTCAAGAATAGCTACTTCCCTTCAACCATTCAGTTCTCAATCAACTTGCAAAAACTTTATCACTCCAGTTTAACACTGTGACCTCTTTGATTCTCTCTGCTATCTGTAAGGAGTCTGTACATTTTCTATGTGACTGCTTGGATTTCCTCTGAGCATCCCAGTTTCCTCCCACAGCCCAAAGACATGCAGATTGGTAGGTAAATTGGTCATTGTAAATTTTCCTGTGATTAAGCTAGGATTAAGTTGACAGTTGCTGGGCGGTGTGGCTCGAAGGACCAGAAGGGACTATTCCTTGGTCTATCTCAATAAATAAATAAAAAATCATTTTGTACTAAAGTGGACTTTGTTTTCTTTTTGGTCTAAGTACATTCTTTCTTGTAAAAACTGTGTATTATGTATGTTTTATGTTTTTCTGTGAATGCAGCTATCATGATGTTATGTGCCCATGTTGCTGCTTGCTATAGGTAAATTCTTCATTGCAGCTGTCTATGCATGTACTCATGTTAAGACAATAAGCTCGACTTTGATAAATTTACAAACATCCAAATTCCTTTATACCAGTATGACACAATCTTAGATTTACAGTGCAAGCAAGTCACTATGAAATGGTCTGGTCTGTTACTTGAGTAGGTTTATGGAGAGTAGGCTCAAAAGTTGTCAAGTCTTTAACCAAATTATGCTGGTATACTGGTAACATATAATTTTGATATAATGCTACTGAGAACTATGAATGAGATAGGAACTGTAGAAATAATTAGGATCAATTACTTTTCTTACTGTATTTTCATATTATTGTGTCTTTTTATCAACATAGATTTAAAATAAAATATCTCAATAAGGTAACCATGCCTGTGAAGAAAGTAAATTTTCCACCATTAAAATATCAGGGGAATGCATCATTAATAGCATATCTCTATGTTGAAATGAATAATACACCCAAACCCTGAATTTAAACTCCAAAATTTGGACATAGAGACACTCTACTTAATTTACAGATTAAAAATCATATATCACACAGATATTTGTGCTTATAATAATATCATTCATCTCCAGGTTTATCTCAGATAAGTTATTAGCAGTCAGTTAAGATGTCAGACAAGATAACTTGTCAGGTTCAATGCCAGCTTTATTCAACTACTGTGAAGAATGGAACAGTCGGTAACTAGGACCTACTACCAGGTCTTTGGATATCAGGGGACTGATAAAAGTCCAGCTTTCATAATGGAATCTGATTTCTATGGTTAGATACACACAAAGAACCACATCCGTGAAATATTGTCATGTGACCCAACTCTTTGAATGTGTGATTAAGTGATGGTACGTTATTGGTTTACATTGAATGTTGGTTGCTTTAAAATCTGTCTACAGCTTGCCCAGCTGGTGCTTGTTAAAGGGGAAAATACTTTCCATTCTATCAAAAAGGTTAAATTTAATAGAATGTGGACTCAGAGGAACTGGGAGACAGTGATCGCAACTCCCTAACCTTTGCCACAGCTTGTGAAGAGGTAGGAGTAGACTGTATGGGAAAGTGTTTAATTGGCTGAGGGTAGTTATGATGCTGTTAAGCAGGAACTTGGGAATGTAAATTGGGAACAGGAGGATAACTGAAGTGAGGGTATGACCACTCAGGGATAAAGAGGGAAATGTATGCCTGGATACGCAAAGGAAGGGAGATCCTTAATGAATACTTTGCTTCAGTGTTCAGCAGGGAAGACTTTGAGAATGTGAGGTTAGAGTAGAACAGGCTGATGAGTGGGTGCATGCTGCAGTTAAGAAAGGCATTAGGATGGATGAATGTCAGGGACTGGACAGGATATAACACAGGTTATTATAAAAAGTGAGGGAAAAGTTTGCAAGTGCATTGATATTAACCTTGGCATCCTCCCAAACTACTGGAGTGGCACCAGGGTATTGGAGGATGGAAAATGTTGTTCTGTTGTTCACAGAAGGTAATAGGGATAATCCTGGGAATTACAGGATAGTGAGTCTTATGGTAGTGGTGGATAAACTTTTGAAAAGCATTCTTTAGGACAGGATTTATGGCGATTTGCAGAAGCATAGTCTTATTGGGAACAGTCATCATGTTTTGTGAGGGCTAGGTCAGGTCTCATGAGTGGAATTGTGTTGTTTGAGGAGATGACAAACAAGGTGATGAAGATAGAATAGTTATAGTGTGTATATGAATTTTGGTAAGTTATTTCACAAGGTTCCCATGGTAGATTAATCCAGAAAGTCATGAAAAATGGTATCCATTGAACAGGATTGCCAACAGAAGGCAGAGGGTGGTAGTTGATGTTATGTATCTAAAATAGAATTTGATGACTAGTGGTGCCCACAAAGATCTGTTCCAGGACAAAAGTTTTTCATGATTTTTATAAATGACGTGGATGAGGAAGTGGATGGGTGGGTTAGAAAGTTTGCTGATGAAACAAAGGTTAGTCCTATTGAAGATAGTGTAGGAGGTTGTCATAGATTATAATAGACAGGATGCGAAATTGGGTGGGGCAGTGGCAAATGGGGGCCAATGCAGAAAAGTGTGAAGTGATATACTTCGGAAGTCAATCTTGAAGGCAGAGTACAAGGCAGGATTCTCAGTAGTTTGGAGGAATAGAAGGATCTTTGGGTCCAAGCCCATAGATCCCTCAAAATTTCTGTGGAAGCAGTTGGGGTGGTTAGAAAGCCATATCTTGTGCTAACCTTCACTAGTTAGGAGATTGAATTCAAGAGCTGCAAGATAATGGTACAGCTCTATAAAACTCTGATTAGATCACATTTAGAATTTATGTTCCATTTTGCTCACCTCATTATAAAGATATGGAAGTTTAAAAGAGAGTGCAGAGGAGATTTACCAGGATGCTATTTGGATAAGAGAATTCTTGTGAGGAAAGGGCTTATTTCTTATCATCTCGGCAATGGAGGACGAGAGATGACTTAATGGAGGTGTATAAGATTATTAGAGGCATAGATAGAGAACAGCCCAAGGTGGCAATGACCTTTAGCAGAGGACATCTGTTTAAGGGAGTGGAGGATGCCTGGATTGTCCTACCAGGGGTGATTGTAGAGGCTGATAAAATAGTAACATTTAAAAGACTCTTAGATAGGCACATGAATGTAAGAAGAATGGAGGGTTTGATCATGGAGTAGGTTGATGATCAGTACAATATTCTGAGCTGAATAGTCTGAACCGTGCGTACTATTCAATCTTCTGTGTTGTATGTGCACAAATGTCTTCTGACCACCCAACCAAAGCTTCAGAATCCCACACTTCCCTCAATTTTTTCAGTGTAAACTTGACTCTTAGCAGTAATTGCTAGCACTATCTTCTCTGATTCCTTTTGTTCACCTCTGGTTGAATCATGTTTTCTGTCCTTCTAAGGGCTTAATTGGTAGCTCCTGTCAATATTATAATAGCCCAATATCTGATGCCTACTTTCTGCTGAGCCTCTAAAGGTATTTCATTGGACGTTTGCAGTTTGTTGTCTCGATGAACATGAGGTCAGAGTTTCAATATAAGGTGCGGTCTAGGTCTAATCACTGATGTTCAAGGACAATTTTGTGCTCTTCATATGTATCCATGTTATGTTCCATTTCGGTAAGTTGGCAAAACTGGTTCACAGTGAACAATGTTCCAAGTAATACTTATTCTGTTGATACTTACACATTGCCAATTCTATTTTACGCTTATGGGGAGGATCTTGAATGATCTTGTTAATATCACCTCGGCCTTCAAGTTCTGCTGGTTTATCCCACACTGACAGTTGTATAGAGGGGTTGAAGAAAAAAACACGGTCATCTCCAGTCCAGACAACACACCTACACATAAAAGAGATTATATTGTTAAATCATGGCTAGAAACAATGTTTTGTTTTGATTTTGCTGAATATATCCAGAATGGGAAATAAGCATAGGTTACTTATGATCTTAATTTATAAAAAAAGACCTTGAAGCCATGGATATTACCTTCAAAAATGATATTTTTGCATCAACTGGACAATACAGACTCTCAAAAACAATACCACCTGAAGAAGTGGATCAAAAATGCATTTTTAACAACAAATGAATTCCATTCATAATTTACTTGAAATGTATTACTGTTTACTACTTCAGCAGTATTTAAAATACACATTGCATTTATTTTTGGACATACTACAGCATAGTCAATTTTAGCAACTGTCACAAAGAAATGAGGTAACAAGGGCAACTGTGGTTTCATATCATGTTACAGAAATATTTCCCCATTTCAAAGAAAAATGAAATTGCTCTTTGATCTTTATATATTGCACTCCACTCAGCATTGAATGCATGGAAAATGCAGTATTTTCACTCTTCATTTTAATGTGCTCTTTAGTCAAAAGTGAACCAACTTTAGCCCATGCTATTTACCAGCAACTTACATCCTTCCAATGGACTATGCCTGGACTCATTTGATAAGGCACGTGTTGGGATGGCTTTATAGGGAATTGAAGGACGGAGAGAACTATGACCAGACCAATAGTGGGCTACAAAATGCACGAGCAAGAAAGTCAGAAACTCAGCCTTGTGTGGTCTGTTATGAATATACCACAGCTCTGAGGGGCCGAAGGGACGGGAGCAGCCCCCTCCTTCCGGAGAATCGCAAGATCACTATTAATTCGGGTCTCGGACCCAGGAAATGAGAGACAATGCAACGGTTTTGACCATGTTCTTAGAGACACCTGTGTGAATTGCATGTCCCTGCTACATGACAGCTACCATGGATATGGACACCCTTGGGCAATGTGGGGGTGGGGATTGCATCACCCTACTTTGATGGACATCTACAACTCTGCAAGTCAAGATAAAAGGGGACTGCAGGAGGCGGTACCCCAGCGACACACCAGAAGGACACCATCGCTCAGCGCTCCCGTGCTAGTGGGAAGCCATACAAAGCCACGTGTGTTCCATCTCTCCTTTGCCTGGGGAGCGGGTGGCTGATAACACTGAAAAGGACTTCGAACTAACAACGGGGAACCAACGCTCCCCTGATTCAACGGAGTTGCTTCATAAAGACCCGGGCAAGTTTTTTCCTTTTCTCACCAATCTCTCTAAAACACGTGAAACCAAGCGATTCCCCAAAAGGCTGAAGCCTGCAGACTTCTGAGTGGCTTTTATATCTCCAACGGACAATATATTATCCCCTAGACAACTGTCGAAATTATTTCTTAAGGATGCTTATTACTATACCCGCGCTTTAGATTGAGTATTGATGACATGCATTATCTGAATGTTTGTATTAACCTTACTTTTGTGCCCCTTTATAAATAAAAACGTTTGAAAATAGTGCCATCAGACTCCAACGGACCTCTCTATCTTTGCTGGTAAGTTATCCAGTTACGGGATACGTAACAGGTCCTTTAAGGATTTCTGGTTAGATTCCTCAATATTTATTACGACTGAAGATAACGTAGGTGCATGATGCCCACTAATCTAATTGTAAGAAGGAATCAGAATCAGAATCGGGTTTATCATCACTGGCATGTGTCATGAAATTCACTAACTTAGCACCTGCAGTTCAATGCAGTACATAATATAGGAGAAAATAAGCAAAATAAAATAATAATAATAAATAAATAACTAAACCAATTACAGTATACATATATTGAATAGATTAAAATTGTGCAAAAAACAGAAACAATATATATTTAAAATGTGAGTAAATACATTGAGGCCACTATTTTAGTACAATTGTTCATTAATGAGAATATCTAATCAACCAATCATGTGGCAGCAACTTAACACATAAAAGCATGCAGACATGGTCAAGAGGCTCGATAGTTGTTCAGACCAAATAATCAGAATGGGGAAGAAATAAGATCTAAGTGACTTTGACAGTGGAATGATAGTTGGTGCCAGGTTTGGTTGTCTCAGAAAATGCTGATCTCCTGAGATAGGTTCAAGCTGACAGGAAGGCAACAGTAGCTCAAATAACCACACGTTACAATGGTGGTGTGCGCAAGAGCATCTCTGACGCAAGACGCATCGAAACTTGAGGTGGATGGGTAACAGCAGCTGAAAAACATGAACAGTGACTGCGTGGGTTTCTTCCTGGTGCTCTGGTTTCCTCCCACATTATAAAGACATACTGGTTGAAAATTTGATTGGTCATCATAAATTGTCCTGTGATTAGGCCAGGGTTAACTTGGGGGTTGCTGGGAGGCACAGCTAGAAGGGTCAGAATGTATTATTCTGCACTGTGTCTCAATAAAAAGCTAGAACTGTGTAATCTTGGTTGTATCTTAATGCTTAAGGATGTGAGGAAAGAGCAGTGTTCACCTTGAATGAAAATGTTAGAACACAGCTCTTATTCAGTGCTCATCTATTATCTGAACTTAATGCCTACTCTCTCAGTTCATTCAGGGGCTCAAGTGGCCCAACCACTTGAAGCAGCAATTCACTTGCAATTCTTGCTGTCCAGTATAGTGCATTCAGAGCTGACAACGTAGCTTCACTCTTTTGCTGAGAAACCAAGAACGGATTAGCTAACTGCATTGCAGAGCTCTTCCTCTCAGTCTGCAGGGATAATCCTGAGTTCTTGTCACTTGTTACTTTAATTCTCTATCTAACTCCTTTTTTTGTTGCTATTTTTTGTGACTGTGAATCAGGGCAGCCTGTAGGTTATGAACCCTGAGCAGAACTGAAACACGCCCAGACTCGTTCGATTTTCTGTTTCATATTTGGTGTCCTTTGCTCTTTTTTTTGTTGCCATTTGCGCAATTAGCTTTTTTGTGCATGGACGGTGTGCTTGATGTTTTCCTTTGAATGGGTTCCATGGTGTTTCTTTGTTTTGTGGCTGTATGTGGGGAAGACGAATCTCAGGGTTGTATACTGCATACGTACTTTGATAATAAACGCACTTTGAATCGTTAACACCCACTCTGTTCAATCTGACTGCAGCCCCATGCTCTGTTTCAACAAGTTGAGGAACAGTACCTCAGCTTCTGGGATCCCAGGTTCCAGCCTCTGGAACGAGTATCAAATCTGTAAACTTCTGGTAGCTCATTTATTCTGTTTGTATCAGATTTGATCACTGTAATTTCTACTGTTGAGGGAGGCAGGGCAGTGTAGTAGTTAATGGAATGCTTTACATTGTCAACTGTAAGATTGGAGTTCAATTTCCACCGCTGCCTGTATGTTCCTGTTGTGAGTGCGTGGATTTCCTCCAGGTGCCCCAGTTTCATCCCACATTTCGAAGATGTACAGTTAGGGTTACTGAGTTGTGGGCATACTATGCTGGAAGTGTGGCAACAGTGGCTGATTTGATTTGACACCAACGATGCATTTCACTCTATGTTTCGAAGTTCATGAGGCAAATAAAGCTAATCTTTCTCTAATCTTTCAGCATTCCCCTCAGATACTACCTCATTTTGCTCTTATGCTTGTTGGGAAATATCAGGGAAGAGGGAACAAAGACAAGAACAAATGGATAAGCATTTGTTTGCTGGCTCGTTGGGTAACTTTATTCCATGATATGGTGTTGAATGATAAAGACTTTCAAAGTTGTAAGTAAAAGGAGGAGCCTTGGAAATATTCAGCAGGTCAGGCAGCATTTGTGGAGAGATAACACAATGACCTTTAAGTCAATTACCTTTCCACAGAACGGAAAAAGTGAACAAAAATACAAGCATTTTCAAGTTTAAGAGAAACAAAGGAAATATAATTCATTGGGTTCAAACCAATAAAATCCAAAAGATGCAGAAGGTGTGTGTGCTACCTAAGAAACAGCGGTGAATGCTTGTTAATCATAACTTACTTACAGTATCTGGAAGAAGAGGAAGCAGAAGGAATTGTGAGAACAAAGAGCAAATAAATAAACATAGTGAGATAGAAAGCAGGGTGGTTGCTGCAAATCTCTGCTAAATTACGAAAAGTACTTGCACATTCAGGTACCATCTGCGGAGAGGGAAAATACTGAAAGCTACAGATTGATGACCAGACATTAGAAATGAGCAGGAAAGGCTGGTTATCTGAAATTGTTAAGTTCGAGCCCCATCTGCTGCAGCTATCTCAGACATAAGACAAGGATCTTTTGCTTGAGTCCACCATGGCCTGTTGATGGAACAATGTGAGGAACTAAAGGTAGAAGTATCTGAGTGAGAGTTGGGGGGAAAATTAGAATGACAAATACTGAAAGCTCAGAATAATTTTTGAGAACTGGTCAGATGCGTTCTATAAAATGCTCATCCAATTTGGGCCTGGTTTTTTAAACATAGAAGCAATCAAATCATGTGCACCGAATGCAGATCATGTGAATCACTATGTCACCTTGAAGAGAAAATTTGCATGTGTTGGAAATCTGAGCAACAGACGCAAAATGCTGGAGGAGCACAGCAGGTGAGGGGGCATCTATGGAAAAAAGTACAGTTGACATTTCGGTCTGGAATTTTAACCGTATTTTTCTCCAAAGATGTTGCCTGGCCTGCTGAGTTCTTCCAGCATTTTGTGAATGTCACTAGAAGGAAATTTTGTGTCTCTGAATTATAGAAATGGAAGCAAGTGATGCTTGTGCTTATCGATTCAAATCATTGAATTTTAGCAAAGGTAAAGAAATGGGTGTGGTAGTAAGAATGGAAAAAGTGAAAAGTCTAGAGGTTTTTAAAATCACCATTGTTAAAAATCTATATATTTCAAACTGAGTGACTGAATACACTCTGTGTTATATTGAAATCCTCTTAAAATTTATTAAAGTAACTCAACAAATTATCTCTACAATTGCTACAAAGTCTTAACAATACATTCATAGTACCATGACAATTTACAGAAAGTAGGTGTACATTGATTTTTATAAAATGGACAGAGCTTTATGTAAGATGGATACACTACTAACATCAGACTTAATGTATAATCAGATAACACTATTGTGTGTCATAATTCCAACCTTTATTAACTTAGTGCATGTTCAGGCTCATTTGAAAGCATTTTTTTTTGTTTTGGATAAGATGATTCAAAGTTCAAGTCTTGTTCCAGCAAAATAAGCACAAAAACGCCTGCTGGTATATAAGTATAATAGTTCTATCAGAAGATTATATCACAGTAAGATTAAGCACATGATTACATTGTACTATATTGAAGAACAGCAAATAAATATCCCTGGTACCCTACCCAATTTCCTCAAAGCATGTCACTAAATCAAATAATCTGGCTGATATCATTTGGCATTTGTTGCGGCTTGTGAGCATAAATTCATCATCAGCTTCCCCAGTTTACATCATATCTATAACTTAAATAAAAAAGAGTTGTGATATTCTGAGCTTGGGATGCCTTATACACTCAATTGCCACTTTATTAGGCACACCTGTTTGTTAATACATATATCTAATCAGCCAATCATGAGGCAGCAACTCAATACATAGAAACATGCAGACATGGCGAAGAGGTGCAGACCAAGCATGAGAATGGGGAAAAAATTTGATCTAAGTGACATTGACTGTGGGATGATTGGTGCCAGATGGGGTGGTTTGACTATCTCAGAAACTGTTGATCCTCTGGGATTTTCATGCACAACAGTCTCTAGAGTTTACAGAGAATGGTGGTAAAAACAAAAAGAAATCCAGTAAGTGGCAGTCATGTGGACAAACGCGCCAGCAAACAACATGAGCAAGGACAACATCTTCCAGATGGTTCATGAAACTAGTTCTTTCACGCTTTCTTTTCTTTCAAATATGGTTCTTCCACAGTTGGAGCCTGAGATCTATATGCTGCTGGTGTGTTATCGGGTCAATTGAGCAAACAATCTCTGTGGGTGTTCCATGAGGCTTCGAGCAAATTGTGCAGGCATGAGGCCAAAAAGCCTGGAGACAGGGTGAATGCCCATGATCAATTCCATTTCTCACTAACCTCGCCGATTAAAGTGCTGAGGAAGATTGAAATCATCAAGGTGAATGTGCCATCTACCTGCCTCTCACTCGCTGCTGCCGGTAGAGGGTGTCTGCGAATGACAGTCTCTCTCCCTTTCGATTGCTGCTCATGGAGAAAGGTCCCTGTGTTCAAGTAGTCTCTCTCTCCCTTGATGCTGTTGGATGATGGTGCTGGAGTTCTAGGTCTTAGGCTAGGTTTAATTGACACGGTTTGTGAATTGGACTCTATAGTTCAAGTTTTGAGGTGTTCCTGGTTTCTGGTCACTCCTTTTTTGTTGCTATTTTGGGCGACTTAAATCAGGGCAGCCAGCAGATAACCAACACTGAGCTGAACTGAATATAAAAACGCAAACACAAGGAAATCTGCAGATGCTGGAAATTCAAGCAAAACACACAAAATGCTGGTGGAACACAGCGGGCCAGGCAGCATCTATAGGAAGAAGCACTGTCGATGTTTTGGGCCGAGACCCAGGACAAAGGGTCCACCAGCGTTCCACCAGCATTTTGTGTGTATTGCTGAACTGAATATGCCTGGATTCTTTGGGTTTTGAGTTTTATATTCTGTGTTTTTTTTTTTACTTTTTTTTGTTATCGTTTTGAGACTTGTTCTCTTTTGTGCATGAGGTGGGGTTGATGGTTTTTTTCTTTGAACAGGTTCCATGGCTTTCTTTGTTTTGTGGATTTCTGTAGCTATTCTCAGGGTTATATACGGCATACATACTTCAATAATTTTGATACTTTGAAAATGTCTTGCTAATGAGCGAGGTCAGAGGAGTTTGACCAAATTGTTTCAAAATGACATTAACACAAATAACAATGTATTACAACAGTAGTGTGTAGAAGAGCATCTCTGAATGCACACACCACATTGAAGTCTGAAGTGGATGGATTGTACAAATGTACATAAATACACTCAGTGATTGCTGTATAGGTATCTCCTGGACCTAATAAAGTGGCCACTGAGTGCAAAACACAAGTTCTTTCCTTTTCAACTCTTCTAATACCAAATATTCACAAGTGCTTTCAGACATTTAAAAATGAAACTAAATATTTCCATGTCATACAAAGGAAATCCCACTGAATTGTTTATGCCTACTTAAACTACTGTACACATTTACTTAAACTTAATTGTGCAGCAACTCATTTTAAAATGCTGCCATAAGATGTACATGCCAATGAATATCAATATATATGAATTCTAGTTATTATCCCTTCCCTTTCATAAACAAAGACATTATGGAATAAAAAACCTACTGGTGATTAAGAAAACAATCTTTTAGTTACAGTAGGTGTATCTCTAAAGTTCAAAGTAAATTTATTATCAAAATTCCAAAATCCGTAAAACTCTGCAATCAGGAACACCTCCAGTTTCTTCACATTGGATGATGAATGCTCAGCCTGTACTCGAATTATAGAAATGTACAGTGCAGAAACAGACCCTACAGACCATCTATTCCATTCCAAACCACTTAAACGGCCTACTTATATAGCCCTTCATACCCCTACAATCCATTAACTTCATCAAACTTCTCTTAAACATTGAAATCAAGCTTGCATGCACAACTTGCACTGACAGCTTGTTCCATACTGTCACGACCCTCAGAGTGAAGAAGTTTTCCCTCATGTTCTCCTTAAATTTTTCAGCTTTCACCCTTAACTCATGACCTTTAGCTGTAGTCCTACCCAATCTCAGTGGAAAAAGCCTGCTTGCATTTATCCTGTCTCTACTCCCTCATAGCTTCGTATACTTCTATCAAATCTCCCCTTAATCTTCTACATCCTTGAGAATAAAGTCCTAACTTGTTCAATCTTTCCTTTTAAATCTGGTCCTTCAGTTATGGCCACATCACTGTGAATTTTCTCTGTACTCTTTCAACCTAATTTACATTATTCCTTTAGGTAGGTGATCAAAACTGCACACAACACTCCAAATTAGGCCTCACCAATTTGGTGGGGTGGGGGGAGCTTTGAGGTGCTAACATTTAACTGTCATTCATTCTTTGGGGGCACCCCTCTGTTTTCATGGAAGGTTGTGAAGAAAGAGTATTTCAGGTTATATATTGTATACATTTCTCTGACATTAAATTACCTTAGAAATCAATGTCTTATACAACTTCAACATAACATTCCATCTTCTGTACTCACAACTTTGATTTATGATGGGCAATATGCCAATACCTTTCTTTATGACCCTATCTACCTATGCTGCCATTTTCAAAGAATTATGGGCCTGTGTTCCCAGATGCCTTTGTTCTACCCCACTGCTCAGTGCCCTACTGCTCACTGTGTAAGAAATACCCTAGTTGATTCCACCAAAGTGCAACATCTCACACTTAACTGCATTAAGTTCCATCTGCCATTTTTCCACTTGGCCCAGGTCCCTCTGAAAGCTCTGACAACCTTCCTTACTGTTCACTTCACCCCCAATCTTGGTGTTGTCATCTGCAAATTTGCTGATCCAGCTAACCACATAATTATTGAGATCATTGATATGGATGACAAACAACGATGGATTTAGCACCAATCCCTGCAGCATTCCACTAGTCACTGGCCTCCAGTCAGAGAGACAACCATCTACTATCATTCTCTGGCTTCTCCCACAAAGCCCATGTCTAATCCTATTTATTACCTCATCTTGAATGCTGACCGATCAAACCTTCTTGATCAACCTCCCGTACGGGATCTTGTCGAATGTCTTGCTAAAGTCCTGTAGACAATATCCACTGCCTTACCTTCATCAACTTTCCTGGTATCTTCCTTGAAAAACTATAAGATTGTTCAGATATGAATTACCATACACAAAACCATGCTCACTATCCCTAATCAGTCCATGTCTATTCAAATACTTATTTGTCTGGTCCCTTAGCATACCTTCCAATAACTTTCCCACTGCAGATGTCAAGCCTATAATTCCCTGATTTATTTTTAAAGCCTTTCTTAAACAGTGGAACAACATTAGCTATCCTCCAATCTTCCGATACCTCAGCTGTAATTAAGGATGATGCAAATATCTTTGCTATGGCCCCTGAAATTTCTGCACATCCCTGCAGATTGTGGGGGTCCCTCCATACTTTAGCCATTAATACTTGATAGAACATACTAGATATCGCATATAAATCCTTCATAATCAAGCCTGGTGATTTACCCACCCTAATTTGCCCCAAACCAGCACACGACTACTCCTCTGTATTCTGTATAGTGTTCATGAAGTCAGTGCTGTTTTGCTTCACTTATATAGAGTCCGTGTCCGTCTCCTGAGTAAATATAGATCCAAAAAATCATTTAAGATCTCCTCCATCTCTTTTGGCTCTGTGCATCGATTACTATTTTGATCTTCTATTTTGTCCCTTGCAATCATTTTGCTTTTACCATATCTGTAGAATCCCTTCAGAATCTCCTTCATTTTGTCTGCTAGGGCAACCTCATGCCTTCTTTTAGCCCTCCTGATTTCATTCTTAAGTGTTCTCTAGCATTTCTTATACTGTATTCATCATTTCTTCCTACCTCCCTATACCTGCTTTATTTTTCTTAACCTGGGCCTCAATATCTCTTGAAAACCAAGGATTCCTAAACCTGCTATCTTTACCTTTTATTCTGACAGGCACATACAAGCTTTGTACTCTCAAAACGTCACTTTTGAAGGCCTCCCACTTACCAAGTATACCTTTGTCAGAAAACAGCCTGTCCCAATCCACACTTGCCAGATCCTTTCTGATACCATCAAAATTGGCCTTTCTCCAATTTAGAATCTCAACCCGCTACTGTAAAGGAAATTGTAAAACCAAAGTGAATCTGATTTTGTGAAAGTACATTTAAAAGGTAAAATCAAAATTCAATTTGTCAGGGAGAATAATTTAGATGTAAATAATGCAATACCTAGCAAGAAAACCTTAGAACAATGTGTACAGTTGAAGAAACATTGAGATTCCAGGTGCTATTTAATCAGATCCGAAATATCAGCACCAGCCATGAGTGTACCAATATTCAAACAGCATTGAAATATTTCTATTTTTATTCTCTTCATCTTGTATTTTTGTTAAAATAGATTTATCTTCTGTCTTGTCACTGGTTTATCTTCTGAAAATATAACAACTTGTGTGGCCTATTTCAGGAAATTGACAGAACTAAGCTTTCCCTACATCATGCTATTGTTCAGTAAGTTTATAGGCAATAAAGTGACCTCAAAGGATTGTAAGAAAACATAGACCTGCATTTCTATAGCATTTTTTATGTTTGGGTCATCTCTCTGATTTTTTTTTAACTTTAGTCACTGTTGGAATGTAGGAAACACAGTATATAATACATTATTGATAACAGCATATAATAACATAAAATGCTGAAAAGCTTCAGTAACTCAAACAGCATCTGTTGAAAGAGAAATAGTTCACATTTTAGGCTTGGGACCAGTTCATCAGAACTGGGAAAGATGGAAAGCAAGATCTGGTCTCAAGTGCACGTTAACTCTATGAAACACTTTCATAGTATCACCCTGTAAAACATTCTATCCTTTATCTATACAACCCTCTTTTCCATATTCTCTGCTACTGAAAATCATTTTGTTTTTTTGTTTCCCAGTTCTGACGAAAGGACTTAGGGAGGCAATGCCAGTCAATATTTCAGGATGAAGGCTCTTTATCAGAAGTGAGAAAGAGAAAAAGCAAGTGGGTCTAACTATTAGAGAAAGAGGTGGACCAGAGATGGAACAAGAGGAATGTCTCTAATACGGTGCAATAATTTGACTATTGAATGGACAGTTGAGCTCCTTGTGTACTGCATTGCTAATATTATAAATTCTGGGTAATGTAGTATTTCATGGCCAGAATGTTAAAATAAAAATCTTGGGGGTTGCTAGCATTACTGTCCATTATGCCCTAAGGACTGACCTTAATGAACTAAACCTTTCAATGAACAATAGATGATTTCTACTCCCTCGGCTTGTGGGTGATGTGAAGCAGTTTCTTTTGGTGAATGTGTTGTTCTCGAACAGCACTTCATACTGAGGAGATTTGAACTGCTGGACAATTGGCAATGTCCCTAAATGGAGAAGCCTATAGAACATGGCGGACACAGCCCAGCCCATCACAGGCAGAGCCCAATGAGTTCCTCTACAAAGAGTGTTGTCACAAGAAATCAGTGTCTATGATGAAGGACTCCCGGCCATCAATGTCATGCTCTCTTCTTGCTGATCAGGATGGAGGTACAGCAGCCTTAGGTCACACACCAACAGGTTCAGGAACAGTTATTACCCTTCAAGCATCAGGCTCCTAAGCTAGTGTGAATAACTTCACTCACCTCAACTCAACTGATTCCACAACCTATGGACTCACTTCCAGGCCCTCTATAACTTATATTCTCAGTATTATTTATTACGTTCTTTTCAGTGTTTGTATTGTTTATCTTCTTTTGCACATTGTTTTTTTATCTTTCCTTGTGTGTAGTTTTTCAATGACCCTGTTGCATTTCTCTGTTCTACTGTGAATGCCTGCAAGAAAATGTACTTCAAGATATTGTATTTTTTTTAACTTTAATAATAAACTTACTTTGAACTTTGATTGAATACTGGGTTCAAAGGTTACCTTGTTTCCTTGATTCCTCACATTAGCCTCTGAACCCAGATACAAGGAGATATCCACAATTACCAGTAATGTCGAGAAAATTTAATTTAGTTTCCTCAAAATGGGATTTTGTTGTCGGCATCAGTCCAGCAGAGACATGACTTCCACACAGCCATGAAAACCAAAGAGAACAGCTGGTGCTAGTAAGGGAAACAAGAGCATCACCCAATGGGCTGACTGGCCTATGTCTGCTCCTATATCCTATGGTCTTATAGCCTCGGGCTATAGGATAGGGCCCAAGGAGCAGCAGGAGCAAGGAAATTTGAAGGAAGAAGGTGCCCCTGTAAAACTTCAAAGTCTTGTCTTCCAGCTGACAAAGAAGGGAACTTTGTTAGCATGCCCTATAGCAGACTCCCTGATTGAGATGTCTCTCTAAAGGGGTCTGAATATTACAAAGCAAATCAGGTGATTCCCTCCATACTTTAGCCATTAATACTTGATAGAACATGCTGATAATCATGCGGAGAAATCTAGATAATGCATAAAAATCCTTCATAGTTAGCTTTGGACAGCTACCTACACGAGATTTAACACACAAATGAGAAATCCCATGTAGAGTGACTTAAACTGCTTATTTCCTACTACTGCTAACAATTTCCTAACAAAAATGCATCACTAGGAAGACTTAGTCTTCTGTTTAATATAAATTTGTCCACTAGAAACTCCAAAATTCAGGCTCAATATGAAGGTATACCTAGTTTATTAGTCAATTTGTCTCCCTGCCTGTGTAGGCACACCCACTATTGGACTGCCCCACTCAATATGGCTGGTTTTCACAAGCACACTTCACTTTTAGCTATTTAGTTCTTTCACAAGTTGGTCATCGTAATAGACCAATTTTACAACCAGTCTGAAATATCTATGTCCTGCACCCTGTTTTACCAATGAAGCTGCCTATCCCTTTTCATCTGGGTTGTGTTGCCTTAGACAGTCCTTTCCAATTAAAGTTAGCATGTTTTCATAACTTCCAGCATAGCTGCACCTGCTGCCCATTGTCTTTCATTCTGTACTTTGCTCTAATGCCTGGAAAATCTCTCAAGAACTGGGGACTTTCCATCAACAAAATCCACCTGAACTTCAGGGCTTGGTTCATTACTGAAAATCTACAACACTGTCAGTTTACATGTCAAAGCAATGGTTCTTACTGAAACATTCACTTGATTGTCTGTTGATTGTGGCACATATGATACAATGTCAGATCCTCATTGTCTGGATGAACCTCCAGTTTCTGAAATCTTTCAATTTTATTGTCATTTTGAATTCCACTCTAACTGCTTTGTTGTATGCCTTCGCCTTGAATCTGTAGGCAGCCAAAATGTGCCATTCATTTAGCACATTTTAGCACAATGGAAGTACTTGTATATTTCAGACTAACAAACTCTTCTGAGGAAGGGCCTTTACAAGGACAGCAGTTGATTAAACTAGTCTCATCAACCTATTTTGGATTTACTGTACTTCCATTATCTTGGACTTTGGTGTTCTTTGTGCACCACGTTTATATGCATCCCTTGTGATCAAAATTTCCATGTATTCTTGGCCACTACTTCTATCAATGCAACAATTTTAATTGTAGATTCAGATTTCAGGTTTTGTGCCCTCAACAGCTTTGACTGAATTTGTTCATCCGCCAAATCACATACAAACCTAGCACATAATGGACAATCTAAAGCAACAATATAAAGTTAAGTTCTTTAATGAAACAAATCCACTCTGATTTCTGATAAATTGCTCCTGATGAAGGGTTTCGGCCTGAAACGTCATCACTACCTCCTCCCATAGATGCTGTCTGGCCTGCTGAATTCCGCCAACATTTTGTGTTTTTACTTAAATCCACTCTCTAATTGTCTTACACCAGTTCTGGGTGCTTGTCTCAAATTTGCTGTTTTCAGCTGTTGTAATTTAGTTAAAGCAATCTTCCAATTTCTGCGCACTATCTTGAAACACGAAGATTTGTCAACGCGCCATATGATCTTGGACAATGTTCATCTGGAATTGCTGGTATTACAATTTTATCTTCTCTTTCTACCTGCAGGGTGTTCCATTTAAAGAACAGACCCATGCTATTGAAATATGAACGGAACTGTTCTTCTGCTCAGTCATACTTGCACAGACTCCAGAATAAGCATTTAAGGTAGTCATTATCCATTCCCATGACTCAATGATGAAAAATTACTTTCTTGTTTCAAACTCACCTACACCCTGCCAAATGAGAGCCAATTTTGGATAATTTGTTCTTTCTTTCTCTTTGTGTCAGGACTGGCCATTAACTTGCCATTCTTCTCACTTACTTTTCTTTAATTTGATTATTCAGCTATCCCTCTACAGCATACTATTCAACATTACCCTGAGAACACAATGTTGGCAGCACAAGACACAGCAAAAGAGCTCAACAGTCCATTCAATGGCCACATTTCACACCCTGACAGACATTCCCTTTGTTCCACCTTCTCCAGCACTTAAACCGATTTTCTTTCTCACTGTTTCACTTCTGATAAAGTGTCCTTGATGTAAACTGGTATCACTTCCCACAGATGCTGCATAGACTGGATGAGCTTGTCCAGCACTTCCGTTTTTCAAGGGCTATCAGTATTTCATCTGCATCAACAACTTGTAATGTTTTCACAAATGCATTGAGGCACAATGAAAATAGAATCAAAGAGATAATGATCTATTTGCAAGGCAGCACATAAAAGCTATTGATACTTTGAGTGAACGTCTGTGACATTTTTGCGTTGCTCATTCTCTTGTCCAAAGGGAAGAGAATGTGAAAAGACATGGAGACAAAGAGAGAACAACAAATCTATCCTGAAAGATACACCATAACAAACGTATGTTCTCTGGTTGGTCTGATTACTATCATATAATTATCAAATAATAACTGGATATTCCTAACATTTTCTTTTTCCTTTGATGCTCTGCATCTGATTACTAAAACGTCTAGACAGATGTCTTTCCTTGATTATTCAAGGTCACGTTGCATAGAATCTTCTCTCTTCTCCCAGGCAGTAGCAAATTTGGAATTTTCTGCTCCCAAAGATGGTAGAGGCCAGATCATTCGACACATTTAAGGTGAAGATGGATAAGTAATGGAAAGATTGAGGTATTGAGAGCTATGGAAAACTGCAGAGAAGAGCAGATAAGGGCAACATACAATATATCAACCATGATCATATTGAATGGTAAGTACAGGCTTGAAGGCTGAGTGGCCTATTCCTGCTCATATTTCCTTATGTTCTTCTGTCGAAACCTTCTAATTACAGAGACGACTCTTGCCCAATTCACAACTGTGTAAACAGAACTTGAAAAATAAAAGCAGTGAAAGAAAACTGATGAAGTCAGAAGCTCCAATTTAGTCAGTCATATTATTTTCATGTTTGTGTTCTTTGGCACTTGTCAATTATATTAGCCATTGTTAATTTTTGCCTGAAAAATGTGTAAATTTTAATTGAATTTTACTAATGAAGCTGGAAATCTCATAATATATCTTGTAAGATTTGGGCTTTGGACCAAATTTATTTAATGAGTGAATGTGGTGAGTCGCTTATTTTGACACTGTCCTATTTAGACTCCTCTAGTGATCTCTCCACACTGTATGCTAATTAGGTATTGACACAGAGTTAGATTTATATAATTAATTAGTATAAGATTTTAATTTTCAACTTATACCTTGACTCTGTTTTATCCTCCCCGGTTCAGGCCTCCAACCTGATGGTATGAACATCGATTTCTTAAACTTCTGGTAATGCTTCCCCCCACTTCACTATTCCCCATCCCCTTTCACCTCTCTCACCTCAACTCCTTGCTTGCCCTAAACACAAAATATTCTGCAGATGCTGGGGTCAAAGACACACGCACAACATGCTGGAGGAACTCAGCAGGTCGGGCAGCATCCGTGGAAACGAACAGTCAACATTTCAGGCCAAGACCCTTCTTGCTTCCATGGCCTTCTGTCCTCTCCTATCAGACTCCCCCTTCTCCAGCCTTGTATCTCTTTCACTAATCAACTTCCCAGCTCTTTACTTCATCCCTCCTCCCTCCTGGTTTCCCCTAACACCTTGTGTTTTTCTCTCTCCCCTCCCCCCACTCCCCATCTTTCTTTTCTCCAGTCCTGCCAAAGAGTCTCAGCCCGAAATATCAACTGCACTTTTCTCCATTAATGCTGTCTGACCTGCTGAGTTCCTCCAGCATTTTGTGTGTGTTGATAAGGTTTTAATTGATTTTTTTTCAAGTGAGGCTGGAAATCTCATAATATAGCTCACAGCATGTAGACATTGGACCAAATTTATTTCATCAGGGAATGTGGTGAGTCAGGCTTATTTTGACACCATCCTATTTAGACTCCCCCTCCAATGATCACCCCACGCTCTATGCTAATTAGGTATTGATTCAGTATTAGGTATTGCTCCAGCATCCTGGTCTTCATAAACTGGCAGTCATGTGGTGAACCATGTAGGGATTTCAATGACTAATAGACTTCAACGAATGTCCACCTGAGTCCCACCTACAGAATGCTTTCAGAGCCTTTCATCGGTATAAGCCTCAATTCTGCGCAAGCCTCTGAGATGTTGTTTGGCATGAATCACCTTTAAAACAAATCTAATTTTGTTTAAGAGGGGGAAAGATATTTATTGCTTATTTATTACTATTATTATTTGTATTTACTGTGAATGCCCACAAGAAAATCTCAGGGTTGTATGTGGTGACATATATGTACTTCGATAATAAATTTACTTTGTACTTTGAATTTTGAGATAGAAAATTACGCTGAACTCTATTTTTGAGGTACAACTCATCAAACTGGCTGAGTGGCCAAATAGAGAGGAAAAAAACTGCAGGCACAATGACCTATTAATCCCTTAATGACAACATGAAAACTATTAGTAATAAGGATATATATGCAAAACCTTGATGTGACTGTAGGGTGGAGAGGCTGGGGAATTAATAGAAGAACCACAGATGTCTTGTTTATTCCGTGATTTCTTGTGGTTCAAGTCAGAGAATTGAAGAATGCCCTCCATCAGAAAAGCAATCTATTACAATTCAAGAACACTCAATGTACACCTTTTGATGAACAAAGCAAAGGTGTGTTTCTAGGAACAAATTCAAACTCCCTTTGAATCAAAATGCAATTTTTGTAAGGAAAATGACCTAAGATTGAAGGCTGCAGATTGAACAATGAAACCTTCAGCTTTTAAGATGGTAAGCAATATTCATTTTCTTTTAAGTTATAACCTAGATGCTACTAATTTAATTATAGACTATTGTTAACACTAAATTGGTGAAAAAGTGTTGCTGACACAACTCTACTATAGTTTGTGGAGCTAAAAATGCAGAAGTTGGGCACAACAAGAGGCAAAATTCTCCCATGTATTTCAGAATCAGATTTAATCAGAAACAGATTTAATATCACTGGCGTATGTCGTGAAACTTTGTAACTTTACTGCAGCAGTACAATGAAATACATGATAATTAAATATTAAGAGAAAAACTGAGTTACATTAAGTATATATAAGTGAAAAATAACAGGAAAAAGGTAGTGGGGTACTTTTCATGGGTTCAATGTCCATTTAGAAATCAGCAGGCAGAGGGGAAGAAGCTGTTTCTGAATCACTGAGTGTGATGATCACCCCACGCCAGAAGCTAATTAGGTATCAAATGCAGCATTAGGCATTGCTCCAGCATCCTGGTCTTCCTAAATTGGCAGTCATTTGGTGAACCATGTAGAGATTTCAGTGATTATTCAGTGCAGTGTTATGCCGGTGATATTTATTTTGCATCAGTAGTTTCAGTCCATCCAAAGGTAATGTGTCCTTTATAAGGTATGACACCGAAAACGCTCACAGTATTTGAAGCACTGTTGCAGTGCAATTTCTACTCCTTGTATTTCAATCCTCTGGAAAGAGATGCCAGCATACCATTAGAGTGTTGACTTTTTCAGAACTCTTGGATATTTGCTGCCAGGTCCAGAGAATTCATTACATTCTTAATCACTTTACTTTCCCTAGTGCAATTCCTCTTTGTTTCTCTCAGTTGGTTCCTTACATTTTATATGTTGTTTGTAACTTCTGTTATCCAAATATGTGTAATCCTTTCACAGTAGCCACAGACTGATTACTTTTTAAATGGAAATTTTACTTCTCGCGTGTGGAAGACGACACTCTGTATTCCGAGATTATGTTTTAGTACTGGAGATTGAAGAGATGGCGGAAGGAATACAGAAACAAGCCCCTGGCTGCCTGTGACTCCAAAAAGTATATTTTTAGAACACCTGTTCAACTGTTTTCTGGCTATTTTGCATGATTAATGAGTTAAGAATTCAATATATTTTGCAGGGGTTATTTATCTCATGTATCCGTGATTAGTGATCGGCCTTTAAGTGTTTAACATTGTTTATCAGTAATCTCCATTATAAATTAAATGTCTCAGGTTACTCAGGCAAATTCACCTCCCATGCTGAAGGGTCTAGTTTCTTAGTTTTGAAATCATTATCACTTACCACCAGATGATCTGTTACTACTAAAATACTAAATTATCTTATCTCATTATGCAAGACAAATTCTAAAGTAATCTTTTATTTTCTGGTTTAATGTGGTTGACAAGATTCTATTGGTGAAACAAAGAAATTCTCTTGAAGAGCATGAAGTGATTTATCCTGAGGCCTGATTGAAAGGTCATGGACAAATGTTATCAGCAGTGTATAACAATTGGATAAACAGAGCATTGAACATTTTAAATAGTTTATCTAAGCTGAGGTAACTCAATTGTCTTTGAAGTCTCATTGATACACGAGGAGCTAACAATTTAACAATTTCAAGCCGCAATTTAACTCTCTCACTGATAGTAAAAATTGCGCAGAGTAGTTAAATAAAACTATGGACTTAGTCATTACTTTTTGACCAACTGCAATGTTCATTTAACGCACTGTCGTTTTCATAGCCAGGGAGTTCAGGGTGTGAAGCAAAAGATGGAACGGGTTTGAGAGTGAGAGGTGAACAGGGTTTGACATGGTTTTGGCTAAACTCAAGTTCATAAAGTAAGGAAGATACTGGGTAGGAGATGATTCAAAAAATAATTCACAGATTCACTGTAATAGTTTTCATTGTTTTCATTTTAGAGAAATTACAGAACAAAAATGTGTGACCATGCTCCTCGGTGTATTTTACTAACGTTTTTCCTTTCCTTTTTCAATTAAACTTTAGTTTCTATCACAATAGGCAATACGATTAAGGATTCCATGCTCTATAACTCTCATTTCTTGAACTGTCCTCCTTCACGTTCTTTGGATGAAAAAGACCAGAATATTTTCAACTTCCAGACAAGTTCAAGTGGACATAAATTGAACTTTGACAAAATGAAACGTAAAATATTTTGGGTGGCTCTCCTGGTACACGTCCCTGCAAGCAACAGGAATGCAAGATATGCCCATTCATCATCTCCCCCACCTTCATTCAGGGTCCCAAACAGTCCCTTCAGGTTAATCTGTTGGGATTATCCATTGTAGCCAGTGCTTGCAATGTGGCCTTCTCTACATTGGTGAGACCTGATGTAAATTGAGGGACAGCATTGTTGAGCACCTCCGCTCCATCTATCAAAAGTGTAATTGCACAACTATTTTATTTCCTATCCCCATTCCCATTCCACATGTTGGTCTTTAATCTTCTGTTTTACCACAATGAGACCACTTACAGGCTGGAACAGCAACACCTCATATTCCGTCTAGGTAGCCTCCAAATCAATGGCATGAATGTCAATTTCTCCTTCTGGTAATTTTATTTCTCTTCTATTCTCTACTCTGGGCTCTTACCTCTTCTCTTCACCTGCCTATTACCTTCTGCTTGTGCTCCTCCTTCTTCCCTTTCTTCCATGGACCACTCTCCTCCTCTTCTCCAATCCTTTAACTTACCCATCCACCTGGCTTCACATATCACCTTCTAGTTGGTTCTCATTCTCCTCCCCCCATCCCAACCCTTTTATTTTGGTGTCTTCCCCCTTCCCTTTCAGTCCCAAGGAAGAGTCTGGGCCCAAAATGTCAACTGTCCATTCATTTCCACATTGACTGATTTGCTGAGTTTCTCCAGCATTTTGTGTATGTTGCTCTGGATTTTCAGCATCTGCAGAATCTCTTGTGTTTATTATTAGTGGCACAGCTAGTAGGCTCAGTCTTGACTTTAAGTGCTATCCACGTGGAGTCTGCACATTCTCCCTGTGCCATGTAGGTTTCCAAAAGGTCCTCTGGTTTCTGCAAAAGTCATGGTGGTTGCTAGTTAAGTAACTGCTGCGAATTGCTGAGTGCTTATAGCTGTGTGGTTGCATCTAGGCGTTGATGACAAAGAAGGGAACATATAAAACGGAATTCATGTAAGATCATTGTAGGAAGTTTGATGGCTGGAATAGACTTAATGGGCCAAAGGGCCTTTTTCTTAGCAGTATATCTATTAATCTGTGACTCTATAGAAAGGAAATTTATTTTAAAAAGCTGAATTATTCCACTCTCTGGGTTGTAGCAAGGTAATGGCGCAATGTAGGTGCCAGTTATCTTTGAACCCATGTGATTCTCACATGACACAATTGTAACTTCTAATAGGATTATTGCTGCAGACATTGGGGGAAATATACCTTAAATAGTCAAATATAGTTAAAAACTACTCCCAAGCTCTATACAACCTTAACTGGCTCCTGAGCCCTCTTTGTGACTAGTTAAGAATCACGATATCTTCAATTGAATGGTGTATTTAAACTAGAAAATTTTTAATGGGAAACATAAGAAAGTACTGTGTTAGTATATGAGACAAAAGGCTTGGTCAAAGAATTTGACTATACAGTGCTTATAAAAAGTATTCACTCCCTTGGAAGTTTCCATGTTTTATTGCTTTACAATATTGAATCACAGTGGATTCAATTTGGCTTTTTGACACTGATCAACAGAAAAAGACTCTTTTGAATCAAAATGAAAACATATGTAAAATACAAAATCATTGATTGCGTAAGTATTCAGCCCCTTAAATATGACACAACAATTCATCAACAGTTGGTTTTCAGAAGTCACATAATAAATTAAATGGAGATCACCTGTGTGCAGTCAAGGTGTTTCAATTGATTGTGGTAAAAATACAACTCTATCTGGAAGGTCCAACTGCTGGTGAGTCAGCATCCTGCCAAAGACTACACCACAAAGGATTCCAAGCAATTCCGCAAAAAGGTTATTGAAAAGCACAAGTCAGGAAATGGATACAAGAAAATTTCCAAGTCACTGAATATCTCTTGGAATACAGTTAAGTCAATCATCAAGAAATTGAAAAAATATGGCACAGCTGTAAATCTGCTGAGAGCAGGCCATTCTCAAAAACGGAGTGAACATGCAAGAAGGGGACTAGAGAGGGAGGCCACCAAAAGACCTATGACAAATCTGGAGGAATTACAAGCTTCAGTGGCTGAGATGGGAGAGACTGTACATACAACTGTTGCCTGAGTGCTTCACCAGTCACAGCTTTATGGGACAGTGTCAAAAGGAAAGCCACTGTTGAAAAAAAATCTCACATGAAATCTCAGCTAGAGGTTGCCAGAAGGCATGTGGGAGACTCTGAAGTCAGCTGGAAGAAGATTCTATGGAAGAAGCTCAAAAAAAATTAAGCTTTTTGGCCATCAGACTAAATGCTATGATCGTCATAAGCCAAACACTGTACATCATCAAAAATACACTATCCCTACTGTGAAGCACGGTGGCGGCTGCATCGTGCTGTGGGGATGCTTCACTGCAGCAGCCCCTGGAAGGGTTGTGAAGGTAGAGGGTAAAATTAAAGCAGTAAAATACAGGGAAATCCTGGAGGAAAACCTGATGCATTCTGCTAGAGATCTGTGACTTAGGAGAAGATTTGTTTTCCAGCATGACAATGACCCCAAGCATAAAGCCAAAGCCATATACGAATGGCTTAAAAACAACAAAGTTAATTTCCTGGAGTGGTTAAGTCAGAGTCCAGACCTCAATCCAATTGAGAATTTGTGGCTGCACTTGAAAAGGCTGTTCACTCATGATCTCCATGCAACCTGACAGAGCTTGAGCAGTTTTGCAAAGAAAAACGAGGAAAAATTGCAGGGTCCAGATGTGCAAAGCTGATAAAGCCCTATCCACACAGACTCAGGGCTGTAATTGCTGCCAAAGGTGCATCTATTGAATATTGAGGCAACACACACAAAATGCTGGAGGAACTCAGCAGGCCGGGCAGCATTTATGGAAAAAAAAAGTACAGTCGACGTTTTGGGCTGAGACCTTTCAGCAGGACTGGAGCAAAAAGATTAATTAATTAAATATTGACTTGAAGGGGGTGAATACTTATGCAATCAATTATTTTGTGTTTAATAATAATTAATTTAGATCATTTTGTAGAGATCTGTTTTTGTTCGATACAAAAGATTCTTTTTCCATTGATCAGTGTCAAAAAAGCCAAATTAAATCCATTGTGATTCAATGTTGTAAAACAATAAAACATGAAAACTTCCAAGGGGGGGCAAATACTTTTTATAGGCACTGTAGGTAGTGCCCTAAAGGAAGAGAGAAACAGAAATAGAGAAGCAGTGGGAGGAAATGCCAGAGCCATGAGCTTTATTAGCTGATGACACAATTATCAATAGCAGAGCTGTTACAAATAAGTATAGTTAGAAACATGCATGATCAGAAATAGCATGGAGGTCTATAGGGATGGGGTAATCTTCAGCTGGAGAGCAATGGGGCACAAAGCAAAAGATTTGAGAACTTGCTAAGAATTTTAAAAACAATGCCTTGCTGGTAATTGCAAGGGCAGAGGGCAATGATAATGGTGGGTCAAGGGTGAATTCACTGACCTTTAACAGAATGGACACACACGCATAATTTCACACTACCAAAAACTTTTCTTCCGGAATGACAATAGGTTTACATGATTTATTCAATTTTCCTTTTCATTAAGAGGGGAAATTTTCAGCATTTATCCTTTGAATAAAGATATATGAATAAACAATAAAGGGAAGAAAAAGAAACCATTTCCTAAAAGAAAACTTCCAATGAATTTTCATTTAAGTTTATATCCAACATATTCATAAATGATGAGCAAACAGATCTTTTTGTAAGAAACCATAAAATTGTAAACATCATGATTACTAAGCTGGTGCAAAACTGGATAATGTGTACAAATACAGAAATAACTTTTGAATAATATCCCATAATTGCCTGGAGATCTTCAATTAAAATATCCCGTTTGCACTGCTGCACTCATTTAAATCCAAATAATGTGAAAATTAATGAAATGAGCATTTATGATGAAAACAATGATCACAGATGTCTTTCTAAATCTAGCCCCCAGTGAATGAAATGGAAATTTGCATTTAGCAGCCTTAACCTTCTCCATCTGCCACTTTTTTTGTTCCTAGTGTCCTTGCTAGAAAGAAGAGAAAGGTCCACAAAAACTTATTTTCTTAGCACAATCACATATTAGCCTTGAGATAAAACTGCTTCATCTGCTGACATTTCCACTAACAAAGATTGGCAAAATAATAGAGATTATTAATTATAGTTCAAGGGAAGAAGTTTAGATTTTTTTATATTTTGGGAGAATCCTCTATAGATAACAGAAATATTAAACATTAATGATGCCACTGATGATTACTATCTTTAAAATGAGGGTTATAGAAATGCAACCATTATTGAACAAATGGAAATGCTGATTTAAGTTTAGGAACTGAACAAAGATATGTGGTTTTAGTTGAGACAAGATTTTGTTCATTCATTGAATAGGTTTGGTACGTGGATGGTAAGGCATGGAGAACTATGGTCCTGGTGAAGGTCCATGGGAGTAAGCAGCTTAAATAGTTTTGGCATGGACGAGCTGGCTAAAGGCCTGATTTCTGTGCTGTATTTTTCTATGACTCTATGTCCAACTATAACTCTCTTCATATTGGGATGATAGCACTTCTGATACATCATAATCTTTCACAGAAACATAATTCAGTAGTGTTATTTAATACTCACTAATGCCTGGATAAGTGCTGCTACAGTAACACTTTTGAAGCTTAACACTATCTCAGATCAAACAGCCTGTTCCCAATTGCCACGGCCTAGATGGGCCAAAGAGACTGTTTATGTTCTGACACTATGAATGCCCAAATGCTGTGACCAGAAATACCTGTTTTACAGTATTGACATGAAAGAGAACCCAAAATAAGCTTTGTATAAAGTAGTAGCACTTTAGATGTCCATATAAATCTACTAAGCTGAAAAATATCCATAAACTATAAAAGCCTAGAAACTTATCATCAGCTGATAGGGTTAACCAGGCCAATGCATTATACTCTGCCTCTGATATTAATCCCATTGAAGTCAGTGGAATTTAAAAGCAGAGTAGAAAATTCTGACATTAATTTATAGTATACTTCGTGCTACTGGCTAGCGACAAATTTCAATACATTAGTTCATAATTGCTTATGCTAATATATTTAGAAATTTAAAACTTTTAGATATCTTTGTACTCTAGAATCTGGAATTGCAGCTGGTTCTCAATATAGTTATTCTTCCATTTAATTTACTCTTTATAATTTCATCTAAATAAAATAAATATTTTAATTTTTTATTCTTTTACTCTATTGGATAAAGATCTGAAATGTAAGTGTCAAGAGAAGTAATTACCTAAATGGTTCATTCATTTGTTGTAAAGGTAAAAGCTCTGGGGAATATGATGGATCAAAAAGGAAAAAACTTGCATTTAATGGACATCCCATAGCATTTTTTAACCAGTAAAGCTGCTTTTCAAGTATATTCACAGTTGTTATACAGGAAATGAACTAGCTAATTAAGGCACTGCTAGACCCTACAATCAGCAATGTCTTAGTTAAGTGCATAATGTGTTTACTGTTGAAAGAAAATCTGAAACAGAAACAAAAATGTTGAGAATCAGGCAGCACCTATAGAAAGAGAAACAGTAACACCTCAGGTCCTCAGAAGTGGCTATCCAAGTTTATTTAGAGCATTCGGAATTTTATATTATTAAACATACACTCAGTGGTCACGTAATTAGGTACAGTTGTACACCTGCTTATTAATGCAAATATCTCTTCAGCCAATCATGTGGTAGCAACTTACTGCATAAAAACAAGCAGACATAGTCAAGAGGTTTATTGTTATTCAGACCAAACATCAAAATGGAGAAGAAATGTGATCTCAGTATAATCAGATGATCGTTAAACATCAGGTTTTATTGTTAAAGTGCACTTACGTATTCACCCTAGTAATGCTAAAACAGATGCCTGTACCTTTAAGAGAAAGCAGTAACGTCATTTTGTACAGGTGGAGTAGAATGAAGAGTTACCATGTTCTAAAGAGAATGACGTATGCTTTTCCCAGTTTTGGTGAGGAAAGGTGAATATCCATGTAAAGTTATTTATACTTGTTTTTAAATCTAGAATATCAGTAATTTGACATGTTTCACAAGTGGATGCCTTAAATCTTTGCGAGTAAGTAGATTAATGCTAGATTGTGTGGTTGTACGAAGTTCCTTATTGGCCTAGTAGGTTAGACTTTTGTAATTTAAACTCCAAGGCAATATATTGTGAAAGTTCTATTATTGTCTTTCTTTATTCTTTCATGACCGAATGTGAATGCAATGGAATAATGTAAATGTGTTAATCACTGTTTGTGTAGCATAAGCAAGGAGAACTCATTTCAGGGTCTAGTGTCTAGTCTATATGTGTTTGGATGTTAAGCATGTGTATGCCAAAGTGGATATATCTCTAAGTTAAGATGAGATGTATTTATTCATATTTTTGATGTATGTACGGTACAGGGTTGGTGGGATTCTAATGTTGTTTGTATTGTTTCTTTTTAGAATTGCCACTGCCATATTGGTTTGTATATTTTGTTTTAGTTATTTTCATACTGCATATGTAACAAGGGTGTGGTCCAAAATTAAACTGAGATTGTAGCAGCAGGAACTGCTTTTTTAAAAATTCATTTTGTTTTTATTTTGATACTGTCTTTCTGCATTGAAACATCTAAAACAGATAAAGGAATTAAAGACCCGAAAAAGTACTTCTTGTCCTGCATGTGTAATTTTCCTCAGGCGACAAAATGAGTGACTTTGACCAGTGAATGATTGTTGATATCAGATGGGATGGTTTGAGTATCTCAGAAGCTGATCTCCTGGGACTTTCATGCACAACAGTCTCCAGAGTTTGCAGAAAATGGTGAAAAACAAAGAAAAATCCAGTGAGCAGCAGTTCTGTGGGCAAAAATAGCTTGTTAATGAGAGAGTTCAGAGGAGAATGGCCAGACTGGTTCAAGCTGACAGGAAGGTGAGAACAACTCATATAATCACATGTTACAACAGCAACGTGCCGAAGAATATCTCTGAAGGCACTACACAACAGACCTTGAAGTGAATGGACTATAGCATCAGAAGACCATGGGCATACAGAAGTGCACTCAATGGCCACTTTATTAGGTATTACCCATACCTAATAAAGTGGCCACTGAGTGTATTTTGAATTACGTAAGCTTCTATTAAGAATCAAGATTGTTTATTGTAATTTCTTATTACACAATTCTAAAGGATTGTTAATCAAAGTGATTGTTAATCAAGTTCTGTTGCAGCATATAAAAATACATGGCATTAAAAACAGAATAAGAAGCACAAGAAATATTATTAGGTTATATACATAGACTGTATGTACTTGAAGTGACACTAAGTACAGGAGCAGCTGTACATAAGGTGATTGACAGGAAATTATTTTGGATATTTTAAATGCAATAAGGTATCACTGAGTTAGCTAATGAGAATCATATTCTCATTGAATATACTTTTCAAAAGAGAGAAGATTTGGGAATGAATCTTCAGTTGTAATTCTGATGGATGAGTTAGCGTAATAGCTGTTGCTGGAGTTTATGTTCAAAGTGCAGTTAATTTCCATAGGATAGATGACTACAAGTGGTGGAAGAGCAGTTGTAAAATTCTCTGGTCCTACCATGTCTACTTCTGTACATTGGTAGACAACTTAACAGCTAACATAAAGATCTAACTGGAAGATCATCCCTGTTCATCAGGCTGAATAATTTGCCAGCATTTTAAGATGGAGGTGTTAAATATGTTCATCCATCTCAGCTTTCTACTGAGATCTACATCATCATCACCAGTATCAGTCTCCAGTCAATATAAATCACTCCGTGTGATATCAAAAAAGGCTGAGAGCTCAGGATGCTGCAAAAGTTATGGGACCAGACAACACTGCAATTGTAGTACTGATGGTCTGCACTCCAGTACTATCCGAACCTACGGCCAAATTCTCTATTACATTTACAATACTGACATCTACCCAACAATGTGGAAAATTGCCTATATATTGTATGACAGACACTGGAGAAATCCATCTGGGCTAAGTACCATGCAATTCTTCCAATCATCAATAAGGTGACAAAAGCTGCCAATGACAGTGCTACCAAGTAATAACTTACTTAACAATGCCCAGCCAGGGTTTGCCAGGACTACTTGCATCAGAACTCAACACAGCCTTTGTCAAATCATTGACTAAAAGGCTAAATTTTAGAGGTGAGGCAAGAGTCATTGACCTTGCTATCAACACAGTATTTGACAAAGCGAACTATCAAGGCATTCTAGTAAAATTACACTAAATGGTCAATCAAAGTAAAACACTTAAGTGGCTGGCATTACAGCTTGCATAAAAGTAGATTGTGCTGAATACCAGAGGATAATCATTCCAGCATTCTTCAAATATCATTGCATGTTATGTAGAGCAATATCTAGAACTTATGCAACTCTGTTTGCAAAGGTACTATGTAAGCAAAGGTTTTAAGGAAGTGTTCACAGCCATTGTCTTAAGATAGACCCAAAAATGAATGGGAACAAAAGCACCAGATGTATTTATAATTAACAACTATTTCCCAAATTGATTCTACAATCTCTGAAAGAATGTTGGTTAATCCTACAAGCAATAGAGTTTTGGTGCATCAGTCTTCTATCACTTTATCAGTTGGTCTCAACAGGTCTTTTGGCGATTGACAGAGATAGGAATTTGTCATCTGCTGTAGCAACATATTTGCTCTGAACTCTGCTTCTCTCATTTTATTCCATTGACTTCAATAGTACTGAATTTTGGAAGCAGGATTCAATATAAATTGGCTACTACCTAGTGCATTCAGCATTTATTAGTGTCTGAATGTTACCATACCCTGCACAGTGTCAAAGTATATTTATGAAATTCTACACTTTGATAAATAATACCCAAATTGTGGCACCTAAGGAATCGCATTTTTTATGGGAAATGTTGCAGATCAATAATTGGAACTTATGTAGGTTTCTATGACCAATGACCTTTCAAGCAACCAGCCTTTGATTAGTGTTTTCATCACTACTTTAGACAGTGCACAAAGTCTGAGTCTTAGGTAAAAAGGATACACCAAAGTTGGTTTGTTATATTCAATGAATTAAAGCACATTAATACTATTTCTGATCTTTGGCATGTGTATTTAAGGCTACATTTCTTTAATTTACCTATTTTAGTAATATTGAATTCTGTACTCGATAAACCTTCCATTGACCACACTGGTTAAAACACATACATTTATGCTTGATGATCACTGTCAAACTCATTTATGTAATGAAACATTGCATTATCTGTTTTTCTACTACTTTGAGAAATGATGATGCAAAAATAATAAGAAGGGAGGGCCTGAAAATAAAGTGCTTTCATTATAATTTGAAATAGACAAAATCGTTGAAAGGTCAAGGGAAAATAAAACACTGTTTGCAACAGTTTTATTTTCTACAGCATAGGGGATTTGTCAGTTATTGACTCAGGAGAAACTCAGTTGCCAGGATTCATTAACTGTCAACTGGTTCATCTGTTTCCAGATAGAAGAAGAGGGGACATCCATTACCAAGATTAAAAGAACAACCAACAATCTCTGACCAGTGAGGAGGCAGCCAATCCAGTTATTATTCAAAGACCTACTTAATTGGCTTGTCTATTATGACACCGAGTATCAGGAATCGCATCTCAGGAATCAGGAATGAAAGACGTGGATGAGATCATTTGCAAGTGCACAGGACACAATATTGTTGGAGGGAATCTAGCTAAATCTGTTATTCTCCATTAAATACAGTTTATCACGTGACACACTCCTGAGCTGTAAGCTCCAAAAAGCCATCAATAACATTTGATGAGACTGCATTCTACCTGTTTACCAATTGATTTTTGATAGTGATGCAGAGGAATTTCAACTTCCATGAAAGGTATGACGACTGACAGGGCCAACTTCAAATTTAATTAGATTGAAACCATTGTTTCTGATTTCTGATTTTAGATTCAGCACCACTTGTTCAATAATTATAAAGTTAATGCACGTACTTCACGCTTCTTCAGAATAACAACCCAATGCCAGCAATGAAATACAGACAAATCACATTAAATATTGATCGAGAAATATAAAAATATGCATTGAAATAACTGACTAATAAACAAGAAAATTTGAACTATGTGGTTAGACCCTGTGTAGAACCAAGCAAGCATTTTTGATTTCAATGTATGAACGGTGTTCATTGAAAAATGACAAAAATTGGCTATTGTATTGTCAAAGTTTGGACTTACCAAGGAGATCCTGGTACAGGAGTTGATGCCACAGGCTTGGTTTGGTGACGTACAGTTTCTTTCTCATCAATGGCTTTTTTAATATCATTCTTAATATAAAAAATGAGTTGTCAGTAAAATACAACTGATTTTTGTCAAATCTTTCAAAATCAGCATAAACTCAAATGTTCTAGGTGCAGTTTTGTGAAAATGACCTGTTAAGGATTGAACATGGAAATTATGTGATGCAAGAATTAATTTATTATAACTGGCTTGAAGGTTAAAAATAAGCAATGATATTTTTTGGGAAGAAAGACAAGAGTAATCTTTGAATAGAACAATGGTGACAGGATTTTCTTTTCATCTGACCACTCTGTACTCCGGCTAGCTGTCTGCAACATTTATCTTTAAAAGACAGCTGATTGTTCATATGTACCTGCAAGTCTGTCTGTAAACAACAGTCCAAATGTGTCAATTCGTGAGTATCTGGGGGACAGTGTTATAGGTCAGCATGAGGTGAAACAGATGTACACCAAAGTTGTCAGGTGAAGCCCTGCGTACATGAATTCACTAATTTTCACAACGCAGGGAAGAATAAAAGAAGATAGAATAGTATCCTGTGTATGGCAGATGTTATAAACTTTAATGAAATTTAGGGTTAAGGGCAATCGTTAGGAAGGGAGATTAGCACAATGGAACCTTCATTGATTTATCTCCCCTTGCACATCCAGTTGAGTCTAACTACCGCATCACTCTTTCCACCACAATTAACGGAATGCTTCAATCTCATGACATGTACTCATTTAAACAAGCAGTCAATAAATCATTATCTTTGATTATGGTTAAAAGAAAGTGCTGATTACTGGAAAGTAACTACTTTCTAGCTACTATACTGTAAATAGATTTAAGTAATTTTGCCAAGGTATGGGGTACTTCCTTTCCCTTCCTGGTCCTGAAGTTTGCACAAGTTAGGAGTGGTTCTATCTCCTCAACAACATCACCCCTTTCTAAAATGTGCTTTAGTCAACCATCTCTTCAAAGAACCAATTAAAACTTTCCTTCCTCTTCATAGTCTTTGGAGACCAATTTTCACCTATCATTTTCTTGCCCATATCTCTATGATCAGGTTTCTGTTCTGAAACCAGTAAAATAGCTCTTGCAGAACTCAATCTATCCTTCTTAGTTCAACTACTACCTTTGATATGGTTGATCACATTCTTCTATTCTTTCGTCTCTACTGTTGTCCAGGAGGGCGGAACTATTCTCTTGGTTTCCATTCTTATCTGTCAAATTTTCATCAGGGAAATGCTTCTTTTTCAACATGGACACTATTACCTCTGATGTCCCCTAAATACCTTTCTAAAATCTCATTCTATTTCTAATCCTCTTACTGTCACTCATGAACCTCACATGGAAGCATACATTTTTTCCAATATACTGTATATACCGAGGTTACCAGCACTACCTTACCACACCTCCTTTGTCCAAATTGTTATAGATTGTCAGAATATTGCCTGCTACTAAATGAAGCAGAAATTTCCTCCAGATGAACAGTAAATCACAACTATTGGTTTCAGTGCCTATTGCAAATTCCCACTTTCAGGCACCTGTCTGAAATTGAGCACAGCCACTCTGCTTCGCTGCCATATCTGATTAGGTGAAGAGCTTGGGACCATATATTTCTCCCTCCAAATGCTGTCTGACTCCTCAATTGTCACGATTCTTTTGCTGCTCAAAGGTGTCTTCTTTTTTTTTCATGGCTTATCTATTCAAATTCACTCTTGATAACCCTTTTTCATTTTACGCTCCATGAAATAGAAGTTATGCAAAATTCTCATGTCTGTGTCTTACCTTCCACTTTTCATTGGGCACCCTCTGCCCAATGTGCAGGTTTCAGTTTAAACAATGCCTCTGCTTTAAAATTCCCCCTTATTCTGTTGTCTTTATTCCCTTTTCCCCATCTCCATAAAATTGAAACCCCTAATAGCCCAGAGATGTCAGCATTCCCTCTCATTAGGTGACCTTTATTATCCCTAAATTTTTAGCGCAACCAGCAGTGGTCAATCCTTCATCTGTTGAGATTCTTAACTCATGAGGTTCCTCCCTAAATCTCATTAACTCTCTACAACCTTTCTCCTTTATGGTGCTTCAAAACCAAGTTTTGCTTATTTGCCATACCATCTCTAAGATTGGCATGTGAATATGTATTGCCAGATGTTATATTAAAGGTGCTATTTACATACAAGCTACTTTTGTTTTGGTTGTTGTCAAAGCTGTTGTATACAATTCCAAGTTTGTTCCTTCTTGGTTTACCAATTAAATTGCAACTATTTTGCTTATTCAAAATAATTTAAAATTTTTATTAATATTAATGTAGAGATTAAAAGTGAACTAAAACAAACCTCTTCTGAATTCATATTAGATTCACTTTTCCCTCCTGAAATTGCATTGGAAGCCCTGGTACATGATTGCTGGCAAGATCCTCTTTCTTTATCTGTGAATAAAAAGAAATGGTATTACATTAAAATATCAAAATCCACAACTGTGAATACAAGTTATTTTCTTCTAAGCCAAGTTAAAATAACCAGGGTACTTTTAAAAGATTTGAGTTCATATGTTTTACTAATTTAGACATGTTTTGTAAATAGTTGTATATAAATTTAATTTATTCTGTTACTTATCCTGTTGTTCAGTACAGTTCACCTCACTGTCAATACCCTTTACCTCATTTCTCTATTTAATTATTTCCTTGCTTAAAAGTTCTGGTACAGTTATAGGTTACAATGCATGTTGTAGCCAATCGTATATTTATCAGTATTTACTTTTTCTTTCTAATAAATTAATAATGGCACATTTTAACATATTTACTGTGGCTGTTTGTAATTTACAAAGTCTTTACCTAATAGCCATGCATATATGCAAGTAATATAAATATCAGCAGAGAATTTTAGATTCAATTCAATATTGCTTAAGGTTTATGTCATGTGGAATGGGGAATAATGAATCTTAAAGAATTTTTTGAAGATGTAACTAGTAGAGTGGATAGGGGAGAGCCAGTGGATGTGGTATATTTAGATTTTCAAAAGGCTTTTGACAAGGTCCCACACAGGAGATTAGTGTGAAAACTTAAAGCAAACGGTATTGGGGTATGGTATTGATGTAGATAGAGAATTGGTTGGCAGACAGGAAGCAATGAGTGGGAGTAAACGGGACCTGTTCAGAATGGCAGGTAGTGACTAGTGGGGTACCGCAAGGCTCAGTGCTGGGACCCCAGTTGTTTACAATATATTAATGATTTAGACGAGGGAATTAAATGCAGCATCTCCAAGTTTGCGGATGACATGAAGCTGGGCGGCGGTGTTAGCTGTGAGAAGGATGCTAAAAGGGTGCAGGGTGACTTGGATAGGTTAGGTGAGTGGGCAAATTCATGGCAGATGCAATTTAATGTGGATAAATATGAGGTTATCCACTTTGGTTGCAAGAACAGGAGAACAGATTATTATCTGAATGGTGGCTGATTAGGAAAAGGGGAGATGCAACAAGACCTGGGTGTCATTGTACACCAGTTATTGAAGGTGGGCATGCAGGTACAGCAGGCGGTGAAAAAGGCAAATGGTATGTTGGCATTCATAGCAAAAGGATTTGAGTACAGGAGCAGGGAGGTTCTACTGCAGTTGTACAAGGCCTTGGTGAGACCGCACCTAGAGTATTGTGTGCAGTTTTGGTCCCCTAATCTGAGGAAAGACATTCTTGCCATAGAGGGAGTACAAAGAAGGTTCACCAGATTGATTCGTGGGATGGCAGAACTTTTGTATGAAGAAAGACAGGATCAACTAGGCTTATACTCACTAGAATTTAGAAGATTGAGGGGGGATCTCATTGAAACGTATAAAATTCTAAAGGGATTGGACAGGCTAGATGCAGGAAGATTGTTTCCGATGTTGGGGAAGTCCAGAACGAGGGGTCACAGTTTAAGGATAAAGGAGAAGCCTTTTAGGACCGAGATGAGGAAAAACTTATTCACACAGAGAGTGGTGAATCTGTGGAATTCTCTGCCACAGGAAACAGTTGAGGCCGGTTCATTGGCTATATTTAAGAGGAAGTTAGGTATGGCCCTTGTGGCTAAAGAGATCAGGGGGTATGGAGAGAAATCAGGTACAGGGTTCTGAGTTGGATGATCAGCCATGATCATACTGAATGGCGGTGCAGGCTCGAAGGGCCGAATGGCCTACTCCTGCACCTATTTTTTATGTTTCTATGTTTCTATTATATGAGGTATTTCATAATGACAAAATGAGAAATTGTTCACTGTGCTGTCTGTTGGTATTTCTGCAAAGTTTATATTTGTTACACAGCAGAACGTTACATGAAAACGTATTGCTCAATGATTTTGTGCTTGAAAGGCCTATTTCATATACTATTTCTCATATTTGCAAATGACACAGGAGAAGGTAGGTTGGTGCATCAAGTCAGTTCCATCATTCTAGCACTCACGGACACAAGGGATGATTTATGACAGATAATTCATCAACCATCGCATCATTGGGATGTGGAAGTGAGACCCTTCAAAAATGCACACAGTCACAAGGAGAACTTGTGGCCTCCATGCAAACTCTGAGGTCAGAATTGAACCTGATCCCTGGAGCAACTGCTGTACCACTATACCAATTCAAATTTCTATCTTAGCCCTCCATTTATGGTGTATGCATTGTTTTTTTGGTAAATGCAGTAATATCAAATGGTATACAGGAGCAACTGATTCCTTTTCTGGGCTTAGGTGATGGATCAATGTTGTGGTGCCGGACACAGAGACAGATAGTATCTATATCAAGTGACTAGTAGAATCAGAGTGTGGATGAACAGGTAAATGGAGGAGTGGACTTGATGGAATGGAATTGAGTTGATGGGTTGAATGGCCATCTTCTAGGCAGTGAAGAAATATGATACATGAGAAATAATACGTGAATTGTGTCTCTATGCACAAGGTGTCTGATCCTATTTAATCTTTGTATCTGGTGTGATCATTCTTCCTTCTCCTAAATTATACAGTCTTCTCTCCAGTACATTCAGCTGTTTATTCAATCCCGTGATCTCAAAGTCAAAGTAAATTTATATATCGTGTCACCATGTACAACCCTGAGACTCATTGTCTTGTGGTCATTCATAGTAACTACAAAAACCACAACAAAATCAAAGAAAGACAACATCCACAGGATGGACAAACAACCAATGTGCAAAAGGCAACAAACTGTGCAAATACAAAAAGAAAGAAAGAAAAAAAGTACTAAGTCTGCTGCTACTACTACTAATAGTAATAATAATAATCAATAATTATTGAGAACAAGAGATGGAGTATTTAAAAGTGGGGGCATAAGTTATGGGAACAGTTCAGTGATGGGGTGAGTGAAGTTGAGTGAAGTTATCCCCTCTGGTTCCAGATCCAAATGGTTGAGGGGTAAAATTTGTTCCTGAACCTGGTGGTGTGGGTCCTGAGGCTCCTTCACCTCCTTCCTGATGGCAGTAGCAAAAAAAAGAACATGGCCTGGATAGTGGGGCTCCTTGATGATGGGTGCTGCTTTCCTGTGACATTGCTCCATGTAAATATGCTCTGTGGTGGGGAGGGCTTTACATCTGATAGGCTCAACTGTATGCATTACTTTTCGTAGGCTTTTCCACTCAAGGGCATTGGTGGTTCCATACCAGGCTGTGATGCAGCCTGACAATACTCTCCATCGGACATCTATTGAAGTTTAAGATGACATCCTTATATCTTTGCGAACTTCTAAGAAAGTAAAGGCACTGCCATGCTTTCTTCATATTGGCATTTACGTGATAGACCAAGGATATATTTTCTGAAATGATAATACTGAGAAATTTAAAGTTGCTGACTTTCTCCACCTCTAATGCCCCAATGAGGACAGGCAAATGGACATTTGGTTACCTCCTCCTGAAGTCAATAATCAGCTGCTTGATGTTGCTGACATTGAGGGCAAGGTTGTTGTTGTGGCACCACGCGGCCAGATTTCCAATCTTCCTCTGATATGTTGATTCATCCTCACCTTTGATTTGGCCAGTGACAATGAGGGCATCAGCAAAATTAAATATGGCATTAGAGTTACCTTTAGGCTCACGGTCATAAATATGAAGTGATTTGAGCAAGGGCTAAGCACAGAGCCATGGAGTGCACTGTGCTGATGGTGATTGTGGAGGAGGTGCCATTGCCAATCCAAACTTGCTGGGATCTTCAAGTGAGAAAATCGATGATCCAGTTACACAATGAGGCATTGAGGCCTAGATCTTGAAGCTTATTGATAAGCATTAAGGACATGATAGAATTGAATGCTGAGCTGCAGTCAATGAAGAACATCTTGATGAGTATCTTTACTGTCCAGATGTTCTAGGATTGAATGAAGAGCCAATGAAATAACATCTGCTGTTGACCTTTTGTGAAGGTAGGCAAACTGGAGTGGTTGAAAGACACTTCTCAGCAGGAGTTGATATGTTTCATCACCACCTCTCAAAGCATTCATTTCAGGGGATGTAAGTGCTACTGGACGATATTCATTGAGGCAGCTTACAACATTCTTCTTAGACATTGGTATAATTGAAGCCTGCTTGAAGCAGATTGGGTACATCAGACCGCAGAAACAAGAGGATTAAGATATTGGTGAATATCTTAAACCTTAGCTAGGCTGCTTTCCATGTGTTCCCCCCTCCTAAAGGATGCTCTCACAGTGGCCTCAGAGACTGAAATCAGAGGGTCATTGGAGCCTATGGGAGTTTGTGAAGGTACCTTTGTTCAGATGATCAAAGCCTGTATAAAAGGTATTGAGCTCATCTATGAGTGAAAACTGGTTATTGCTTGGTTTCACTTTGAAGAAGAGTTCAAGCCCTACCATAGTTGTCGAGCATCCCTCAGTGATTCAAGTTTGGTCCAGAATTGCCACTTCACCCTTGAGTTGGTTTTCCAGAGATCGGTGGCCAAACCTGAATGCCACTGGTCTGGCCCTCAGCAGGCAGCAGATTGCATGGTTTATCCAGTTGGGGAAGACTCGGATTGATTTTCCAGGAACATACTCATCTATGAATGTTTTTCTGAAGTCTGTGATAACTGTGGTGTATTTGCTCAGATCCTCTGAGTCCTTAAAAATGGTCCAGTCCACTGACTCGAAGCAACCTTGTAGTTGCTCCTCTGCCTTGTGTGATAACATTTTCCTTAATTTTGGACACTTTTTCTTTAGCTTCTGCCTAAGTGCAAGTAGGAGAACAGCCAAATGATCAGTTATCCCAAAATGTGATCTAGGGATTGAAAAGTAGGCATCCTTTATGGTAATGTAGCAGTGGTTGAATGTGTTGGGACCCCTGGTGCTGCAGGTGATACGTTGATAATAATTGGAGAAAGATTTATTTAAACAAGTCTGACTGAAGAGCTCGACAAATGGTTTGCCTTCTCAAATACAGTCATCTTTCAAGGCCGCTTACTTGCCTCTCTGCTATAGCCCAAGTTTTCTCCATGCTCCTTATTTTTACCATGATCATCTCCCCACCCTTTCTCTAACCTTCCCCCTCTCTTCCTGGTCTTCTCCGTACTGATCACCTCTGACACCCAATACTATACACCCCATACTCTATGCAATCTGCCTCTCACCATCTCTCTGCAATGCCCACTCCTCACTGTGGTGCTTTCTCCATTCATGATGTTTTGGGTATTATAAATGGTGTTAAACAATAGTCTTCCATCATTATTATTATTATTCCTCAGTTACTGAAAACAAGAGCTAAAAAAATTTCTGTGCCTGATATTATATAAATACATTTGGTTAAGTTCAATCCAGGTCCTGATAGCTGTCAGCCTGACCTACAAAATTATTCAAAATTCAGCATAAGACGGCAGGAAAGGAATAGCTCTCAGGAAAATAAATCATTCACAATGGATAGATTAAAGGACAACCCATAACAGTAAATTAATACACAGATTTTTAAAAATTACCCATAACTCATAAACATCAACAATGTTTTAGATATAATTCTGATGATCATGAATTTCCACTCTGGAAATTTTTAAATGCCTAAATAAATTTGTTAATACTGCAGAGTTGGATTTCAATCACGTTGTATATTTCTATGTCATTCAATTTTAGTGATGGTGATTAATTATTACTTTGCACTATTTATGAATCATGATCTGTAGTTTTACAAGATCTGTGACCAGTTTCACTTTAGTAGTCACTATATTTTCAGATTTGTGTTCATCTAAAATGATGAAAAGCACCTACATGTATCATTGAAGTTAAGATGAATCTAAGTTCATTCAGCAGAGATAAATAATGATTGATGTGTTATTTATATGCTCCTTTCTCAATGTCACTTTAGAAGAAAAATTACGCTGCCATAGTAACAAGTAATAGATTTGCTCTAAGTTAAACCTTCAGTGTGATTTATTTTCAGTTCAGTAACAGATTATGTTGTTTATGTTAGGTTTTGTACTACATCCATTCTATAAAATTTGATTTATTGATCATATGAAACACACAATATTAGATATATGTTCAAAATTAAACAATTGTCAATTTGACAAAATAATATTTTTTAACATTATAAAAAAATCCTATGCTTGAATTGTAATTGCATAAATTAGGAACTAGGACAACAGCTACAGTGTATCATGGGTTCTAATATTAACAACATGGGGACACAGGTCTCATTCAGTGAAAAGATGTTCAGGAAACTTTAATTAAAGTCACTAAAGTGACTTTAATTAAAGTCACCAATCAAAATGCAAGTAAATAATTGTACCGACACTGCACTTGAAAGGTAAATTACAATAATTTACTTGTTCATCTTGCTAATTTATCAGTCTTAGCATTAATTATTTTAAGAAGATTGGCAGATGTGAGGAAACGTTTCTTTTGAAGGTTTTCCCACATTTGCTACACACCTCTTATTACAAATTTTATTGATCGTCTTATCTAGCCGGATTCTACATAGATAGGTAATATGTCCTCTGCCTTTTCTATTTAATGGTACTAGTTTAGATTGAACCACCAGTTTTTATTTTCATTAACTATGCATAGCTTTGCTGATATTTTTAAGTCATCAAATGCATTCAAACATCACAAAACCCAAAAATGTTTGTTATGAATTTTGAACATTGACATTGATATTTATGTATGCTATATTAGTAAACACATTTCTTCCTAAATTGAAACAAATGCATCAATTTACGTGAACTTTTCAACTATATCATGAAGGTGGGGCTTGACTTCTACGACATCTGAGGATGAATTGCCAGCCATTTCCCTTGTCCTGTTTTTACCTGTGCCTGTTTCCTTTTGAGTTAAGGTTACTTAGATATTCTTGCTGGGCTACTGGCATATTAAACCTAAATTAATCTAGATGCACAGAAATATTATTTTGACAAGGATTTTCTTTTTGCCAAAGAAACAGATGAGATTCTGAACACACAATGTAAGATATATATTGTATATGTTATTTATATATTGTCTTTAATAATGAAATAGAAATAGCACTAGCAATTTTCAGTATGTGCTCAAAAATGCATAAAAGTGCATGAAAAGAACTTATAAACATCTATAAGTAAATGTTAAAAGGTTATACTCTTCACCGCAGGCATCACGCAAATCATATAATACAATATATTTTAATTTGACGGCATAATCTGCTCAAAAAATAACATGTTAAGGATTTATGATGATGATTTTCCTGATACCGATATAGCAGGTTGCACAATTCCAAATTGTAATGAGCATGCAGTTCCTGTTTGACACATTAGCAACTTAAGATCCTATTTAACGCCCAAAAGCTGGCAAGGTGCCATCAAACTTCCAAGTCTATAAGTCAGGCAGTACATCAAGCAACAAGTAGATATTCCTTTTCTGTGGAGAAAAATGATAGCTTGCACTCGGATGATTATGTACTGAAAAATAACTTTTGTCTTTCATTAGTAAAATTAAGCACATTATAAATCATACTGCTTGATATTACCTCAAATTATCAATGAGTATTACAAATAATTTTCATAAAACCAACTCATCAATATTACATCTAAGTTCAGCAATTTCAGGCAAAAATATTAAATAAATGTTAGCTTTGTTTTATCTGTTGAGATATTTTGTAAGATGAAATTGACCCAAACATTGTTCATGCTTTTTGAACACAATGTTAAAAATTCAGACTTCAGAGAAATGCCTTTTTATTTGAGGTAATTGAGCATTGTTAGTACAATTTAATATACCAAGTTATCTACTAGTATATCTGGCCAGGTGATGCTCACGATGAAACATTAGATAAATAGAGAGAGAGATGGATGGTTGACAGACAGATAGGTACAGAAATTGAGGCTATGGGCCAGCTCCACCTGCTTCAGGCTTTGTGTCTATGGACTCAGTTTTGTTCTGAACGATATTGCTTGTTTTTATTGCTTGCACCAATGTGTTGTTTTTTTCCTCTCCCTCTCCTTTCCCCCCACCCCGCCCCCCCCCCCCCAAATTGGGTTTTGGGTCTTTGTTTTAAAATTGGGCTCTTGTTTTGTGGCAGCCTGTAAGCTGACAAATCTCAGGGTTGCATAATTTATGCATACTTTGATAATAAACGTACTTTGATAGATAATAGGCAGAAAGGAGGGAAATCACTAAACCTCAAATCATCATAATAATAGAATTGTAACCTATTATCAATATATGGGCTATTTGTAAAGCAGTCTGTTGATCTAAAGGACCTTTGGATCCTTTTGATTTAATTTAGATGATCATACATTAGACATATTAATTTTGTGGTTTGTGAAATTGCATCAGAACTAAATAATGAGGATGTCCTCTGGTATTGTTTAGGCTTTGCTATTCTTAATAGGGCCAACTTGATCTTTAAGTCACCAGAGTTGGTTGGAGATTGCTAACTTTCCATCATGATATCAAAACAACTATCTGACAAGATGAAAGAGTTGGTTGTTGAACATGGCTGTGTCCTCAAAAATGGAGCTGCTGTAAAGCTGTTTGACAGTTTTGACCTCCTCGGTGTCCATATTACCATCGATCTCCCCTGGTCCCTCACACTGGTGCAGTGATCAAGAATTGACTTCAACATATTTACTTTCTTAGGCAACTGTGAAGAGTTGACAAGTCCATAAGCATTCTCTTGAACTTCTATGGACTCTCTAGAAAGTACCCTGGTAGGTGGCCTCTCAGCCAGGTATGGCAACTATTCTGCTTTGGAGCAGTGGGACCTGTGAAATGTGTTGATTACAGTCCAGCTTATCACTTCTGTCTATCCAGTCTATCTTTATGGCTCACTGCATTAGGAAGGCTAATTGTATAACCACCTGCCACCCTGATCATTCATTTTCCTGTTTTCTGTCTTCTGGGAAAATATACAAGAGCTTGAAGCCTGGATGTTCAAAGAAAGAACAGCTTCCTCCCTACTACTATGCTTGCATCTCTTTTTGTCCCATTTAAATTTCCACAACAATCTTCACACCATTATACTCTTTTGCATTCATTATTGTACTTATGGATATAATTAATATCGCCATGTATACTGTTAAGTCTGTGAGCTTCTTGAAAGCAAACAATTTCAATGCACTCTAGTTAATATGGCAATAAACTAATCTATTCTGAATTAAATAATAAACTTCACACAATCTTATAATAAATATTGCTGTTTATACATTATTTGTTTATTGAGCACGGACTAGGCCCTTCCAGACCTTTGAGCCATGCCACAGAGTAATTCCCCAATTTAATCCGAGCCTAATCACAGGACAGTTTACAACGACCAATTAACTTACTAACTGGTGCGTATTTGGACTGTGGGAGGAAACCGGAACTCCTGGAGCAAACCCATGCAGTCACAGGGAGAACGTATAAATGGCTTACAAGAAGCGGAATGAATTGAACCTGTGTAGCATTGTGCTAATCTCGATGCTACCGTGCCACCCTTTCTAGCAATGGTGTTGGAATAGTTTCAGTCTCTGCACATTACATGATGTTAATGTAGTACTTTGCTCCTTGAACACATTTTAACTGATCAAAAGCATACTGCGAAGGGAAGAGAAATATTGAGGTGATATTTTAAGGAAATGGCAAAGTGTTGGAGGCACTTAGAAATAAATGGGAATGAAGCATCAAATAAAATACCAGCGACTTTATGAAAGGCTGTCAGAATAGAATTTCTGTAGTTGAATTAATGCTGTTTGATATAATGGTATGATATGTTGCGATGAAGCTTTGTGCTGACAGTGCTAAAGGTGAACACTTACCATGAAATAGACACATGGTCTGCTACACAATCTCAGTAAAAAAAAATGAATATAGAACATGTTCTTACAAATCACATAAGGAACTGTGGTTGCATTAAGCAATAAAATAAAACTCAGGAGTTACATTCTTTAAATTATAAGACAACTGCATTTTTAGCCCAGAAGTCTCCTGTGAACATCAGGGAATTGTGAAATTGTACTTGTAACTCCGAGTTCTATATTAAATCTTGCAATTGTAGTTTAGCATTTTGCAACATGTATTCAGATCATGTAATTAATATGGTATTTGATATTTACACAACTGCTTTTAAATCTACTTTGCATTCAAAAAGTAATTTTAATTTTCCCTTCCACATTCACCACTGCTGTGTCTCAGAAGTTGATTTATTTGCTACCAACCATCTGCCAAAACAAAACAGATCTTGAATTTAGGAGTTGATGAGAATAGACTGATCATCTTTTGCTACTCATCCTTCTCTTCTCAAAGGAGGCTCTTGCCATCTGTTAGCTCCCCACAATGGGTTAGCTCTGTTACCAGCTACATAGGGTGCCTGATCAAACCAAATATCTTAACTGGCCTCCGAACACTTTTGCACACATTGTGTTTTCAAGACAAAGGTAAGGAATTGAAGAGAGCTGAGTAATACATTATTTAAAATGTAATTATAGATTACTTAACTATAAAGCCATATTCTTCCTTATTTGTTTCTCCCAACAGTAATGCTTTCTGACTTGCTGAAAGAAATATATTGACTACCTCAGTGGCAGAAAATTAGAAATTAGCACAAGAATATGAACTTTTATTATGTGGTCTTTTATTACATCTGGTGATTGCCACTTATCAATTTGTCAGTTTGTATTTCCAAATGAATAGCAATAATACATCAATATGCACCGATGGATACACTTTAAATTTTATTGTAGTTTTAAAATTACTTCACTCAAGGTTGCCAGAGTTCTTATTTGTTGCTAAATAAGGTATAATAATCTTACTTTTGCTTCTCACCAAAACAATACAACATGCTGAATATTGGAAATTCATTAACAATGGTATAAAATTTATTTGCCTGACCTATAGTGTTGTTTCTGATTAAACCAATGGCAATGTATTGCCTTGAAGGGTTTTTTTTTTCTTTTTCTTACTTTTAGACAAATTCTTTGCAATTTTACCATATACAGTAAACAGAAGAAAGCTTAGCAACTATGAAACCTAGAAACTCACCGGCACGACAAAAATTATAACATCCAGTAACAAGGCAGAAAACATATTTTATACAATCGTAAATTTTTAAAAATTGTATGGTCCTTTGCGGCAGAGGGTCATTTGACAAGGTGCCACACATGAGGCTGCTTACCAAGTTAAGAGCTCATGGTATTACAGGAATGTTACTTATGTGGTTAGAGCATTAGATGATTGGTAGGAAGCAGCGAGTGGGAATAAAAGGATCTTCTTCTGGTTGGCTACAGTGACTAGTGGTGCTCCTCAGGGACCAGTGTGGGGACCATTTCTATTTATGCTGTATATAAATGATTTACATGATGGAATAGATGGCTCTGTTTGCAGATGATATAAATAAGTACATATTCGGCACAGCATTGTGGGTGGAAGGGCCTGTATTGTTTTGAAGGTTTTCTATGATATGAAGATTGGTGCAGGGGCAGGTAGTGTTGAGGAAACAGGTAGAATGTACAAGGACTTAGACAGATTAGAAGAATGGGCAAGAAAGTGGCAAATAAAATACAATGTTGGAAAATGCATGGTCATGCACTTTGGTAAGTAGATATAAATGTGCAGACAGTTTTTCTAAATGGGGAGAAAATTCCAAAAATCTGAGAAGCAAAGGGACTTGGGAGTCCTTGTGCAGAACACACTAAAGGTTAACTTGTAGGTTGAGTCGGTGGTGAGGAAGACAAATACATTGTTAGCATTCATTTCAAGTGGTCTAGAATACAAGAGCCAGAATGTAATACTGATGCTTTATAAGGCACTGGAGAGGCATGACCTTCAGTATTGTGAACAGTTTCGGGCTCCTTATCTGAGAATATATGTATTAGCATTGAAGAGGGTGCAGAGGACGATGCTGATGGCTCTGGGTCTGTTCTTGCTGGAATTCAGAAGGATGGGGGGGGGGATCTCATTGAAACCTTTTGAAGGTTGAGCGATCTGGACAGACTAGATGTAGAAAGGATGTTTCCCGTGGTAGGAGAGTCTAGGAGAAAAGGGTACAGCCTCAGGATAGAGGGGCAACATTTCAAAACAGAGATGTGGAGAAATTTCTTCCCCAAAGGGTGGTGAATTTGTTGAATTTGTGGCCACATGCAGCTGTGGAGGCCAGGTCGTTGGGTGAATTTAAGGCAGATAGGTTCTTGATTGGACATGGCATCAAAGGTTACAGGCAGAAGGCTGGGAATTGATGTTGAGGAGGGGGATAAAAGAGGGATTAGCCATTATTGAATGGTGGAGCAGACTCTATGGGCCAGATGGTCTAATCCTGCTCCTATGTCTTATGTGAATGTCCTGTACAGCCAGAAGCCACCAAAGATCTTTTAAAGCATATAAGAACAGTCATTTGTACATGGGATGTTTGTATATGCAACAATATGGTAAAGATCAGATAATAATGTAGTATAGATGCTCTTTACAAGTTCCTCTTTTTGATAAAATAATGTGCAATGTTGCAAAGGAACATGTATATGATACTAGAAGGATCTGGTGTATTCTGGATGGCACAATGATATACACAATCAAAGCTATCATTTCTTCAGTATAGTATTTTCTAAACTTCTGTCTGTCTAGATTTCATATCTTTCCTTAAACATTTCTATCTCTTTACTCCTCCTTTGTGATATTGCTTAAAATCTACCTAACTCAGCATCTCAGTGAACTTTTGGTCATATGCCTTGAAATTATATTTCTCAGCACTTCTATCCATTAATATTTCTGCTATGTTAAAAGTTATATAACCAAATAGCATAATTTATTTCAGGATTTTGAAACCAACAGACAATTTTAACAAAGGGGAGTTATTATTGTATTTGGAACATGCACTCATGTACAATTTTAGCATAGTAATACCCCTGAATGCACTTCATTACAAATATTGACAAGTAGCTGGATTTACAGTGAAGGACCAAAGCCAAAGCAACATCAATTTTGTGGAGACTATTTGAAGTTCAGAGATTTTTGGGAGGTCTGTTTGCAGCCAGTAGAGCTGCTGCCTCACTCATTTAGCAACCTGTATTCAATCCTTCTCTCAAGTGTTCTCTTTGTGGAGTTCACATATTGTCCCTGAGACTATGGGTTTCTTCTGGATGCTCTGGTTTCCTCTCCCATCCTAAAGTCATATGGAAAGTGTTAGTGAGTGAATGGAAATGAGGGAAGAATAAAGATTGGATTAGTATAGACACGTTCTTGATAGTCAGCTCAGACATAATGGGATAAAAGGTCTGTTTCCATGATGTCTGATTGCAATGGCATTTTAGAAAGAAAATTCTGAATATTTTCTGATGACTGCCATAGATTGTGATGTCTATGGAGGGGCCATTAATAAAATGGAAGGGGTTAAGGCTTCATAAGTGGAACGAAAAAATTTAAATCTATTGTTAAGGGAACAGAACACACTGTCAGATGCAGAGTTCAAGCAATCTTTCTCAAGCATAGAAACAAAGATGGTTCAAGTTACCACTGTGATCATTATACCTGAAGGAGAAATGTGAGTTTAAAGAAGCACAAGGAAGTCAGACAAAACATTACTTTTTCAAAAATTCAAAGCATTCTATGATCTTCCTCAGCATAATAGCTGTGCACTGGATTGTTATCATTCAGTGGGGAAGTAACAGAACAGATGTGCCAAATTTTGCTCTCAAAGGATGCATTAATGTTTCAATTTACTATTGTAAGCAAAAGGGCACGACTTTTTCATATTTATTAAGAACATAATATCTGCTGATATCTGGGTTATGTTTTTGTTGGAAGGGCAGGGAGTCTAAAACCCTCAGAGATAGAGGAGAATTGTTTGTGTATATTTTCCATTTATAGAAGGACATATAGTTTGTGAGGAAAGGCATCAGTTGGAAGCTACACAGCTGCTCTTCAATTTTCTGTCTTCTGCAAAATGAGCTTTCAAACATCATCATTCTAAGAACTTGGGAAATAAGAGCAGGACTGGGACATCTGATTCTGAGAATTGCTATAATGCCCCTTAATGGTTTGAGAATGTATCATGATATTGAATTTTGTTGGGTGCAATAAATTCTTCAGTCCAGGCAGCTTTATTAGGTTGTATATTTTACACTGGTAAAGCTACTAGTTGGTGCGATGGCTGCAGTGTACTGTGCTGTAGAGAGAGTGATGTTTTAGGAATTTCACAAGCACTTACACTGACAGCAAATGGAGCCCCAGGTACAGACTAAGATGTTGCTGCCAGCCCCAAACAGGGACGCAGCACGAGCAAACGTGAAGGCTTCTCAGTGGCCTCATTAACACCCTGCACCATATCCCCTCTTAACACCTTCAGGGAAGCAAAATTATCCCTGCCTCCAGCTGTGAGTGCTTCTCGTATTTCAGCATTAAATGCAGGAGCTTTCTAAGGTGTAACAGCTTCTCTATCCAAGAATTATGCTCCACTGACATTTTTATTGGAATTAATGTTTTCACATGATTGGTACCTCCTGACAGATAACTTGTAAATGTTCTATCTCTCCTCACATTGCAGGAGCACAATCTCCTCACAAAAGTCATTAATTTGGCAGAACACAGAATACTAAATTTAAATGCATAGCAATTCTGCAATTCATCACTGTAATGTTACCCTACCACTGCTGGAGTTGTGCACACATGCTTACCCTATCTAACCTATCCGCCCATTGCTGCTGTAGCTGGAATGATTCCATTCACTGTGGAATATTGCACAATGAAATGGTTAAAGTACATTTGTATATGCCACTAGAAATAACACTTGGTGTTCTTCAGATTCCAGCCATAACAAAACAAAATCTTCCATGACATTACTTGCCTTATGCAGTTTGTTTTGTTTAGACACAGAATCAATCAGATCATCAGAATTTGATACGGAGTACTCCTGGAATCTAAATAAGCAGTTCCAGAATGTTCTTACAAAGGGTTTTGGTCTTCCAAAATCACACTTCGAAATAAGCCCTTTAGCAATGTCCAGAACCTTAAGCCTTCTCCTTAAACTCTTCACGTGAATGACCCTTCATCAAATATGGTGATATTTTTACTAAATAAAGCATGCTACATTCTGTGATTCGGGTAACTTGATTGCTCTCGGTAAACACTTGGATAGTGAAAGCTCAATCTGCAAGAATTCTCTCTCACTTAGCCATCACTGCCTCTTTGATTCTCCTGTTACCTGACAATAGTGGTAATTTACAGTCATCAACTAAACTATTAAATGCACATCTGTGGAATGTGAAATTAAACCAGATCATTGAAGAAAAACCCACCGAGCCATAGTTGACATTCTTTCACAAAGGGGATGCGATTATACAACACAATAAAAGGAACATATATAGAATTCTACAACACAAGTTCTCAGCATTACCTATCTATCAACCTATGTACGTATCTATTTATTTATTTGTACCATTTGTCTTCTTTTGCATGATAGTTGTTTGTGTAGTGTCTCTTTAATTGTGTTGTATTTTTTGTTCTACGGTAAATGCCTGTAAGAAAACAAGTTTAGAGAACAAGTTTACTTTGAATTGTGAACTTTGAGAATGAATGCCTCCCAACTATCTGGATGATGGGAAATTGGTTTGGATGTGCACATATCGAGTGAGTGAACAAGTACTCAAATAGTTCAATGATTGAATCAATGCTGGCTGTGGACTCCAAAATCTCAGTGGCTTAGCTGTGGAAGTGTCCCACGTCTGACAAATTCAGATGAAGGTATAGCTTTCCAGCATTGTTCCTGGCCTCGATATAGCAAAACAACTTCCTCTAGAGGAAGCAAAACCCAGTGCTTTAACAATTGATATGGATAAAGGCAGTGCACAGATCTAGTTTTCATCCAAATGGGTGAATCGGGAGGAGAACTTTTGAACCTGGAATCATGTACTCTTCTCAGTCAGCAATGCCAAGCCATGTATAAAGCATATCAATTCATTCATGGCACTTAAAACACAAGTCATGCCACATTTGCTGGGTGTTCTGATAGCAACAGGATATTTGCTTGTTGTTGATGGCCTTCTGATCTATATCTGTCTCTTGCCACTTTATTTACAACATAGAACAATTTGAGCCAAAGAAAAGTCTAATCCTTCCTGAGTTACTACTTTTCTTCAAAGTAAAATTTCCCCTAATGATATCAACAGTAATACAACGTGAAATTTGTGTCCGGCATGATTTTCAATCTCATTGGTCTGGAAAATAAATAAGCATTATTTACCCACATAATAATCACATTTACTAACACTATTCCTACTGAAACTGCACCAATAAAAGGGCTAACAATCAAAGTTCATTCTCTGATCACTGACATTTATGTTCCACTGTTTCTTCAGAGCACATGCACACTAATGCCTGAAGTCTGGTGCTTAAAGGGATCAAGATCATGGTCATGCTTGATATGGGGTCAATCAGGCTGATCAATGCCATATTTCATAGTTTGTTAATCAGAACTACAATAAGGAGGTCACCCAAACTCAGTGCTTGAGGAGAAAAGATCTCACTGACAGGAGCAGACACAGGAATATGTGTATCTGTTGCATTGCAAACGTCAGAAAGGGTGGGCATTTGTGACTCTGACCAGGACCTCCGTGGCAATCACCATGCAGGAGTGTTTGGTTGTAGCCCTGTATTACCTTTGTCCACTCTTTATAGAGATAGCATGTTCTGCACTTCTGCCCCCTCCCACCCCCACCCCCACCTTCCTATTCTGGCTTTTACCCCTTCCTCTCCATTCCTGATGAAGGGTCTTGGGCTGAAACATTGACTGCTTATTTCTCTCTATATATGCTGCCTGACCTGATGAGTTCCTCCTGCATGCTGCATGTGTTCCTCAAGATTTCCAGTCTCTGCAGGATCTCTTGTGATTATGTTGTACACCGGCTTTTCCTGACTTCTTAGAAGAACTTCCCAAATCTCGCCTTCCATCACTGCATCATCCATTTATTAAGCACAACACTTTCTGGTAGTTAGAAGAATGTTGCCTAGTTTCACTTTAAGAGTTGACGGCCGAGAATGTCATAGTGAGATTTATATATTGGAAATAGATGCAACATTATACAGTACAGGGATCTCCAAAAGCGCTGTTCTTGCAACTGAAGATCCTGATATTTATATAAGTTTATGATATTAATACTGCAATGTTTGCTATCTAATGGTTTGAAAATGCCTATAGTTTGGCTCACTGTGACCCCAGTCTCCATGCTCCCTTTAAACCTACAGAGGCCTCTTTACAGTGCTTTCTTAAAAAGGAGCCCCATTTCTCGTATGTTGTTTGAACACATTGGGGCTCTGTTTTCCTGCATCCCTTTTAAACTCTCCAGGTTTATTAGATGGATATCATCTAACAGTGAAATAGAAGTACACTAATAAGATCAATCTCAATTGCCTTGACAATCTGCCAGTCTGGCACTACTAAAGTGCAAGGTTGCAGGATTGTGAAACAGAATATGGTAACAGTGTTAGGTTGCTTTAGACTATTCTCAACCCCATTCTCCAGCCTTGTCCTTATAAACTTTGACACCCTTACAAATCAAGAATTTATCAACTACTGTAAATGCTCTGTACCCAAAACTTGGCTTCCATAGCTGTCTGCAGCAATGAATTCTACAGATTCATCACCCAGTGACTAAAGAAATTCTTCCTCTTCTCTGTTCTAAGGGATATTCTCCTATTCTGAGGCTGGATTCTCCTGTGCTATACTCCCCATTATTGGAAATGTTCCCTCCCACTCTATCTATACTTTTCAATATTCAGTAGGTTTCAATGAGATCATAGAAATAGAACAATAAAAATCTACAGCACATTACAGGCCCTTTGGCCCACATGCCAACCATGTAACCTATCCCAGAAACGGCCTAGAATTACCCTACTACATAGTCTTCTGTTTTCCTAAGCTCCATGTACCTACCGAAGAGTCTTTTAAAAGACCTTATTGCATCAGCCTCTCCCACCATTGCCAGTCGTGCATTCCACGCACCCAACACTGTGTGAAAAGCTTACTCTTGACATCCCCTCTGTACCTACTTCCAAGCACGTTAAAACTATGCCCCCCCCCCCCCCCCGTTAGCCATTTCAACCACGGGAAAAAGCCTCTGGCTATCCACACAATCAATGCTCCTCAACATCTTATACATCTCTATCAGGTTTCCTCTCATCCTCCATTGTTCCAAGGAGAAAAGGCCAAGTTCATTCAACCTATTCTCAAAAGGCATACTCTCTAATCCAGAAAACATCCTTGTAAATCTCCTCTGCACTCTCTGTATAGTATCCACATCCTTTCTGTAATGAAGCGACCAAAACTGAACACAGCACTCCAAGTGGGGTCTGACCAGGGTCTTGTATAGCTGTAAATTACCTCACTGCTCTTGAACTCAGTCCTATGGTTAATGAATGCCAACACACCACATGCCTTCTTAATAACACTGTCAACCTACATAGCAGCTTTGAGTGTCCTATGGATATGAACCCCAAGATCTCTCTGATCCTCCACACTGCCAAGAGTCTTACCATTAATATTATATTCTGTCTTCAAATCTGACCTACCAAAATGAACCACTTATTTGGGTTCATTTATCTGGGTTGAACCCAGCTGTTGATCTGCATCCTATCGATGTCCTGCTGTAATCTCTGACACCCCTCCAGACTATCCACAACACCCCACCCTTTGTGTCATCAGCAAACATATTAACACACCCTTCTACTTCCTCATCCAGGTCATTTATAAAAAAAAATCACAAAAAGGAGCAGTCCAATAACAGATGCCTGTGGAACACCACTGGTCACCGACCTCCATGCAGAATACAAATCATCTACAATCACCCTTTGCCTTCTGTGGGCAAGCCAATTCTGGATCTACAAAGCAAGGTCTCCTTGGATCCCATGCCTCCTTACTTTTTGAATAAGCCTTGCATGGGGAACCTCATCAAATGCCTTACTGAAATCCATATACACTATATCCATTGCTCTACCTTCATCAATGTGTTTTGTTACATCCTCAGAGAATTCAGTCAGGCTAGTAAGGCATGACGTGCCCTTGACAAAGCCATGCTGACTACTCCTTATCAGATTATGTCTCTCCAAATGCTCATAAATCCTGTCTCTCAAGATCTTCTCCAACAACTTGCCCAGCACTGAAGTAAGACTAAGGTCTATAATTTCCTGGGTTATCTCTACTCCCTTTCTTGAACAAGGGAACAACATTTGCAACCCTCCAATCCTCCAGTAATCTCCCATCCCTATTGATGATGCAAAGATCATTGCCAGAGCCCTAGTAATCTCCTCCCTTGCTTCGCTGAGTAGACTGGGGTATATCTTGTCTAGTCCCGGTAACTTATCTAACTTAATGTTTTTCAAAGTTCCAACGGCTTCTCTTTCTTAATGTCTATATGTTCTAGCATTTCAGTCTGCTGTAAGTCATCCCCACAATTGCCAAGGACATTTTCCCTGGTGAATACTGAAGTAAAGAATTCATTAAATATCCCTGCTACTTCCTCCAACTCCATGCCCACATTCTACTATCCATCTAATTGGTCCTATTCTCACACAGCTCATCCTCTTGTTCTTCACATATTTGCAGAATGCATTGGATTTTCCTTAACCCTGTTTGACAAGTTCTTCACATGGCCCCTTCTGGCTCTCTTAATTTCATTCTGAAGCTCCTTCCGTGGATGGTGCACAATGAGATCGCCCTTCATTCTGCTAAACTCTAATGGGAGTAGGCACAGAGCCATAAAACACTCCTCATATGTTAACCCTTCCTTTTCTGAGTTCATCCTTTCAATCCTCTCCAATGCCAACACCTTTCTTGGATATGGGACCCAAAACTACTCACAATACACCAAGTGTGGTCCGAGCAATGCCTTATAAAGCCTCAGTACTCCACCCTTGCCTTTATATTGTAATCCTCTCGAAATGAATGCTAATATCGCATTTCCCTTCCTTACCACTGATTCAATCTGCAAGATAACCTTTCGGGAATCCAGCATGAGGACTCCCAAGTGTCTTTGCACCTCTCATATCTGAATTTACTCCCCATTTAGAAAATAGCCTATGCCTTTATTCAATCTACCAAAGTGCATGGCCAATATTTCCCTACTCTATTCCATCTGCCATTTCTTTGCCCATTCTGCTCATTACATGGTGTGTTGGCTTTCATTAGTCAGGGGTTTGAGTTCAAGAGCTGCGAGATAATGTTGCAGCACAATAAAGTTCTGGTAAAACCACACTTAGCTGACCTGTGGCGTAGCAGCATCAGCACCGGACATTGAGCTGAATAATCCCGAGTTTGAATCTGGCCAGCTCCTTACATGCTTTCCATCTGTGCTACGTTGAGCATTGAGCTAGCAACTTAGCCTCATAAAAAAAAGTCAAATGATGGCCCCACCTCATACTCCTCATCCTCCCCCTTCTCAGCCAGACATCAGAAAGTGAGATACAATGGTATTTTTTTAATATAATTTTTTAAATTGAATTTTCAAATAGGTTACAGAAAGAAAAAAAAGTTCTTCCCTCCCTCCTAACATATCTCTATAGAAAAAGAAAGAAAGAGTGAGAGAGAGAGAGAGAGAGAGAGAGAGAGAGAGAGAGAGAGAGAGAGAGAGAGAGAGAGAGAGAGAGAGAGAGAGAGAGAGAGAGAGAGAGAGAGAGAGAGAGAGAGAGAGAGAGAGAGAGAGAGAGAGAGAGAGGGAGAGGGAGAGGGAGAGGGAGAGGGAGAGGGAGAGGGAGAGGGAGAGGGAGAGGGAGAGGGAGAGGGAGAGGGAGAGGGAGAGGGAGAGGGAGAGAGGGAGGGAGGGAGGGAGGGAAGAAAGAAAGAAAGCAAGCAAGCAAGCCTGGATATCGGAAGATACCTACATGCTCCATGGAGTTCATAATAGCTTTAATATGTATATTTCTTTCTTTCCCCAAATAACCAATAATTTTATCTTCAGAGCACCTATATATTTTTTCAAGTGGAATGCAGCTAAAAATTTCATTCTTCCAACGATCTATACTTAAGTATGAATCTGATTTCCAAGTAACTGCAATAGCCTTTTTGGCTACTGCCAATGCAATTTTTCTGAATTCTTTCTGATATTTATTCAATTTGGATTTTGATTTTATCCCTTAAGTATCACCTAGTAAAAATAATGTTGGAATATGTGGAAGAGTAAAACACTTAAATTTGTCCAAAAAGGTTGAATTTTAAAACAAGACCAAGTAGAGTGTAAAAAAGTGCCAATTTCTTGATTACGTCAGAAGCATTGATCAGATAAATTTGGGTTTCATTTATTTATTTTTTGTGGTGTAATATATAATTGATGTAAAAAATTATATTGCACTAATCTTAACCGGACATTTGCTGTATTTGTCATACTGTCAAGACATAGTCCTGACCAATTTGTTTCTTCAATTTTAATATTCAAATCAGTTTCCCATTTTTGTCTTGACTTATGAATTCCTTGTTTAATTGCCTGCTTTTGAATCAAACTATACATACAAGAATTTCTTTAAATTTTTCCTTTTTGAGTTAAAATTTCTATTTCATTAGGTTTCAGCAATAACATTGTTTGACTCAATTTATCTCTTAAGTAAGCCCTTAATTGGAAATAACAAAAAAGTGTTGTTTGATATTTTATATTTATTCTTTTATTGATCAAATGACATTAATATACCTCCTTCAAAACAATCTCCTATATATCTAATCCCTTTTTGAAACCAGCTGTATAGAAGTTGGTTAAACATTGTAACAGGAATAAGTTTATTTTGAATTAAAGGTCTCTTTGCTAATACAGATTTCTTTATGTCATCATCAAAATTTATCTTACTCCATAAATCAATCAAATGTTTTAATATAGGAGATTCTTTCTTTTCCCGTATCCATTTAGATTCCCACTTATATATAAAATCTTCTGGTATATTTTCTCCTGTTTTATCTAGTTCTATTCTAATCTATGCCAGTTTATTCTCATCAAAAAAGATGCAATAAATCTAAGTTGATTTGCTTTATAATAATTTTTAAAGTTTGGAAGTTGTAACTCTCCTAGGTCAAATTTCCATGTCAATTTTTCCAACGATATTCTTGACATCTTACCTTTCCAAAGGAACTTCCTCACACATTTATTTAACTCTTGAAAAAACTTCTGCAGTAATTGTATTGGTAGTGTTTGGAATAAATATTATAATCTAGGGAATACATTCATTTTTACAACATTTACTCTGCTTACTAATGTTATTAGTAACATCATCCATTTATCAAGATCTTCTTGAAATTTTTTCAATAATGGTAAATAATTTAACTTATATGTTCTTTATATCATTATCATCTCTTATACCTAAATATTTTATACCATTTATCGGCCATCTAAATTGAGTTATTAATTGACATTGACTATAATCTCCTTTAGTAAGGGGTAGAATTTCACTTTTATCCCAATTCATTTTGTAGCCTGATATTTTCCCATATTCTTCCAATCTAGAAGATAATTTACACAGCAAAAAAATGGGTTTGTTAAATAAAGCAAAACATCGTCAGCAAATAAATTAATCTTATATTGTTCCTGGTTAACTCTGAAACCCATAATATCTAGGTCTGTTCTAATTACTTCAGCTAATGGTTCTATTGCCAACACAAATAAAGCAGGTGATAATGGACAACCTTGTCTAGTTGACCTCGTTAACTGAAATGATGTTGAAATTTGACCATTTGATGTTACTTTAGCTTTGGGATTAGTATTTAAGGTTTTAATCCATTTTATAAAAGATTTTCCTAACCCACACTTTTCCAATACCTTAAATAAAAAATCCCATTCCAATCTATCAAATGCTTTTTCTGCATCTAAAGCAACTGCCACACTCATTTCCTCCCTCTTTTGTGCCAGATGAATTATACTGAGTTACATTATCCGAGTTACATTATCTGCTGATTGTCTATTTTTGATAAATCCTGTTTGATCCATATGTATTAATTTTGTTAAGAATTTAAATAATCTATTAGATAAAACTTTTGCTATTATTTTATAGTCGGTGTTCAACAAACAAATAGGTCTATATGATGTTGGCTTGAAAAGATCTCTATCTTTTTTGGCAATACTATTAAAATAGCTGTTGAAAAAGATTCTGGAAGTTTATGTGTTCTTTCCGCTTGGTGTATTAACTCCATAAAAGGAGGAATTAGTAAATCTTTAAATCTTTAAACTTTTTGTAAAATTCAGGCGGAAAACTATCTTCTCCTGGGGACTTATTACTCTGAAGTGATCCTAGAGCTTCTTCGACCTTTCTTAATGTAAAAGAGGTCCCTTCTGTTCTTCCGAATTCAATTTTGGAAGAGTTAGTTGTGATAAAAACCTTTCTATCTCAACATTATCATTTTGTGATTCTGATTGATACAGTTCAGAATAAAAATTCTTAAAACTTTCACTAATTTCTAAAGGTTTATAAGTAATTTTATTTACACTTGTTCTAATTGCATTTATCGTTTTGGAAGTCTGGTCTCTTTTTAACTGCCAAGCAAGAATCTTGTGTGATCTTTCACCTAGTTCGTAATATCTCTGTTTAGTTCTCATAATTGCTTTTACTGTTCGGTATGTCTAAAGTATTATATTGTAACTTCTTGTTAACAAGTTGTCTTCTTTTTTCTTCTGTCATATATCTTTGAGATTCTTTTTCTAATTTTGTAATCTCTTTCGCCAATTGATCTGTTTCTACTATATATTCCTTCTTAATTTTAGAAGTATAACTTATTATCTGACCTCTCAAATATGCCTTCATTGCTTCCCATACTATAAATTTATCATCAACTGAATGTAAATTTGTATCTAAAAACAACTGAATCTGCTTTTTCATAAAATCACAAAAATCTTGACGTTTTAATAATATTGAATTAAATCTCCATCTGTAAATCAATTCCTCTTTATCCATCATTATCACTGTCATTATCAAGAGGGAATGATCCAACAATATTCTTGCTTTATATTCCATATTTTCACTGTTTTGAATATTCGTTGATAATAGAAAAACATCTACCCTTGAATAAGTTTTACGTCTATTTGAATAAAATGAATAATCTCTTTCTTTTGGATTAATTCTTCTCCATATATCAATCAAATTTAAATCTTTCATCAAGGATAAAGTTAATTTTGCTACTTTTGATTTTGTAACAACCTTTGTTGATCTATCTAAAACTGGGTCTAAACAAAAATTAATATCTCCACCTATTAATATTTTGTCATATGCATCAGCCAAATTCAAAAAGGCCTCTTGTATAAATTTTACATCATTTTCATAAGAGTTCATAAATATTCATAAGAGTCCATAGTTCTGAAAACATTTGGCAATGTATAGTTACATATCTCCCTGCAGAATCAATTAATACATTTTGTATTTTAATTGGTAAAGTTTTATTAACCAAAATTGCAACTCCTCTCGCCTTTGAGTTAAATGAAGCTGCAATAACATTTCCAACCCAATCTCTCTTTAATTTCTGATGTTCTATCTCTGTTAAGTGTGTTTCTTGTAAAAAAAAAGCTATATCTATTTTCATTTTCTTAATATATGTTAAAATTCTTTTTCTTTTCACTGGTCCATTAAGCCCATTAACATTAAAACTTTAAAAATTCAGTAAATTAGTCATTATTTTTAACAGGGTTACTCCAATCTATAATAATACCTAATCTTTCAACTTTCGTAGTACCTTGGGGAATCTTTTTAAAATTCTTCATGTTGCTATGTGTGTCTCCCCCCCCCCCCCCGATTATCTAGGCAAAGAAAGAAAGATAAAAGAAAAATAGATTATAAAGAAAAAGATAATAAAATACCCCCTACTAATGTTGTGAATGAACATCATATCGCCATGATTACACATGTGAATCCTGTAGCAATCGATCCGAAGTTCCCCCAGCTCCCCGTAACATAAAAAGTATATATAAGAGACGAAAAAAACATAATATCACTACTCTCGATTAATATTTCTCAATTTTTAACCTTTCTCCCTATAAGATATAATTAAGAATATATTTAAATATTCTGTCCTTAAACATCCATCAGTTCCATTCACTGTCCCTATCTTCATTTTTAATCCATTTCACTTTTAAATCTTTGACTGTAATTAGCGAATACTTGGGAGTTCTTTTGCAAATTCTTCCGCATCCCGATAATCAGTAAAAAATCTTCTTTTTCCATCATCCAAAAAAATTATCAGGGTTGCTGGGTGGCACAATATAAATTTATAGCCTTTTTCCCATAAAACTTTTTTTCGCTGGGTTAAATTACTTCTTTCTCTTCAAAAGGTCATAACGTATATCAGGATAGAAAAGAACTGTTTTCCCTTCTATAATCAATGGCCCATTTCTCTTTCTGGCACGTTGGGCAGCCGCCTTCAGGATCTTTTCTTTATCTTGATATCTTAAGCATTTTATCAAGATTGATCGTGGGTTTTAATCAACTTGAGGTCTTGGTCTTAAGGCTCTGTGAGCCCTTTCAATTTCAATTAATTGGGCTCTTTCTTCCATTTCCAAAAGTTTCGGGATCCATTTTTGAAAAAAATTTATTGGATCCTCTCCCTCTATACCTTCTTTAAGTCCAACAATCTTAATATTGTTTCGTCTGCTAAAATTTTCAAGCACATCCACTTTTTCCAACAACTGTTTTCTTTCTGATGTCCAGGCAGAACTATTATCTTCCATTTTATTCACTCTATCAATGGTGTCTCCCATTGTTTCTTCCAAGTTTTTAATTTTCTTGTCCATTTTGTCCTGTCTTTTCATCATTTTATCAAACATAATCTTCATATTTTAATATCTTTTTTATTACTTTTTAATGCTTTTAATTCATGCGTTATTTGCACAAAAGTTTTTCTTATGTCTCCATCACTTCCAACCTCTTCCTGTTGCTCTTCTTTGTTTGTCTCTTCATCTTCATCTGATTTATCCAGAGAATCTGATTCCACCTCATCTTCACTTTCACTTTCAGTTCCGATCGTAGCAGGATTTGTAGTTTGGGTTGCTCGTGTTTGCGTATGCCCTTTCCTTCACGCATGTGCAATTCCTGTTGCTCTTTTTTTTTTGGAAACAGCTGATGTTGCCGCAGTTTCCTGTTCTGTATCGCCAGAGGTAAAATGCAGTTGAGCCCGAGGCTCTTTCATAGCGACTGGCCTTGATTCTTTTCCAACTTGTGTTGTCTTCAAAGTAGTAGTTTTCTTCTGCTTCTGTTTAGGAGGCATATCTTAAGACAATCCTGAATAGTTTATAAGTAGTTTTTAAAAATTATTTACTAACTTTTCTTCACTTAAAAGTTATTTTACTGTTTTTTTATGGGAGAGCTAGATTTTCACGTCTAGATCCTACGTCATCACGTGACGTCCCCCTGAGATACAATGGTTAAATGAGCACTAGCAGGCAATATCACAGAGCTCGGTTATCTCACCAGTCTTGTTCACTCTGTACACAGACGACTGCAGAAGCTCACTCCCAGGCATGCAGTACATAAAGTACTTAGATAACACAGTCATCTTCAACACTACCAACTCTGATGAACGCATCAATGAGGAAATCAATGAATTTTCTGGATGGTGCACAAACAGCTATCTTGACCTGAACCCCAGTAAAACAAAGGAAGTGATAGTGGAACTTAGAAAACAATGGTTCTCTGTCCCAACCCTGGAAATAAGTGGTCAATCGATAGAGTGTGTTGGAGAATACAAGTACCTCAGCATGACTACAGATAACAAAATCACCTTCAAGACAAATGGTGGTTGATAATCTCCAAGTGCCAACACTGGTTATTTTTCCTTAGGAAGATTTGGAAACTTGAGGTCCAGCCATCGATTCTTCAGACATTTTATAAGTGCTTCACTGAATCAATATTAACCAACAACATCATGGCATGGTTCTGAACAATGAGCACTATCAACCTCACCCCACTCACAGAATTGTCAGAAGTAGTAAAATCATTGGCCAGGAACAAGAATCACTCAGCAGCATCCATAAAAGATGGACAATAAAGAACGCTCAACAAATAGTAGAGGACATTACGCATACACTTCACATATACTACACTCTCATGCCATCTGGATGCTGCTACAGGTCCTTGCCTATCAGCACCAGCAGAGCCTTATCTAGTTTTGTACCTTCCTCCATTAGTCTCCTCAACACCCAATTTTGAATATATAGTACGCATAGCACCTTTGACAGTAAAAACAGTTAGCTTTATTATGTGTATTTGTATTTTATATTATATGCATTTTTTAGTATTTATTGTCTATTGTGAGGATATGTAGTGTGGTGTTGTATATCTTCGGTTCTGTGATGTTGTCCTTTCCACTGCACAAACTAAGCTCCTCATGGAAAATAAAGTCAATTGAAGGATGTGGAAGCTTTCGAGAGTGCAGAGGAGATTTATGAGGATGCTTTCTGGATGAGAGAGCATGCCTTATGAGGAAAGGTTGAGCAAGCCACGGCTTTTCTCTATGAAACCAAGAAGGATGATAGGTGATTGATAGGCATTTAATCGATGATAAGAGGCATAAATGGAATGGCCAGCCATTACCTTTTGCCCAGCATAGAAATGGCTAATGCAGGGCGACATAATTTTAAGGTTATTGGTGGAAAGTATAGGCAGAATGTCAAAGATAGTTTTTTTTTCCAGAGAGTAGTAGGTGTATGGAATGTGCTGCTGGGGTGGTGGTAGAGAGAGCTACATTAGGGACATTTAAAAGATTCTTAGATTGATAGAAAAATGGAGGGCTAAGTGTAACAGAAGGATTAGGTTAAAAGATTGGCATAACATCATGGTCCAAATGGCCTGAAATGTGCTGAAATGTTTATGTTCTATGTCCGGTTCTGTCTGCATGGAGTTTGCACATTCTCCCTGTGATCCTATGGATTTCCTTGGATGCTCTGGTTTCTTAGATTATGGGACACAAAATCCACTCACGATCTTCCAGATGTGATCTGATGAATGCCTTATAAAGCATTACATACTTTCTTTTACTTGCCCTCTCAAAATGAATGCTAACATTGCATTTGTCTTCCTTACCACCATCTCAACCAGCACGTTATCCTCCACTTAGACTATCCAGTCCCACCACACCTCCGAGTTTAGATTTAATGCTATTTAAAATAATAGAGTGAGTTCTAGGCCAGTAGCTCTCACATGGCATTCTCAGCCAGTATCTAAAAAACTTTTAGCTATTATTTATCATTTAGTTATTAAGCACTTCAGAAATATGTGGTGCTTTTTGCCATGGAATATTGAAACTGAATTCAAAGATTAGCAGCAACAAAAATCATATAATACAAAATGCAAGAACTCTCAGCCAGGAATTTATCTGCTTTGTGACTGCACCACATGGATCATCTAAGCCAGTTCATACAGTCACAGTGCTGTTTCAGCCCAATTTATGGCACTTAGCTTCACAATAAATACACACAATCCTTAAAGGGACATCCACCATGAAGCCACAGCTGTGCAGAAGATGGAAGTCTTAGTCACCATGAGGAATGAAATACTTCTAAACTTGGAGGATTGCCACAACAAAAGCAAGGTTAGAACTCCCACATTTCAAGCTCATGCACTCAAACCCTTGAGACAACAAATCATTTACGTATACATTCAAAAACAGAAGAACACAGGTAATCATTTGCACCCACACACAGAGGCAGGTGTGCGCACGTGCGCACACACACACACACACACGCACACACGCACACGCACACACACACACACACACACACACACACGCACACACACACACACACACACACACTTTACCCCTTTACAAAGAGGTGTAAGTCTTTTCAAGAGATCTTGATGAACATAGACATGTCTCGTTCACATTTTCTCTGGCTGAAGTTGCAGTCAGTAGCTTTGCGTCAGTTCACAAGTGATGCCATTAATGCAAAATCTACTTTAGTCTTACAAAACATTTTGCTCAATAAGCTTATTAGCTTATTATTCAATCAGGTAACTCCGCCTCACTAACTGTATTTCAATGCTGACTTTGCTCAATGAGATGTAAGGAACTGCTGTAGTTCAAGCCTTGCTGGAAAGATTTCTCATTTATCTATTGGTAATTGCAGTGCTATAAAAATTGCAAGTCCTTACATATCTAGCATTGCAGGCTGTTCTAAAGTCTTTATTGAAAGCTTCGACTGAAATACTTAAGAATCTTTAATGGGTATAAACAATGATTAAAATAATGCTATTGATTTGCTAAAGTGATCCATAACTGAGGTGAGATGTTATACTAAGTTAAGAAATGCTTACCATTCCATGCCAAGACCATTTTTCAGAAAACTGGATCACTTGGCTGTCCTTCCCCTACTCATATTCAGGCAAGTATGCAGGTAGGAGAAGGACAGCAAAGATGTTAGGATAACAAAGAGGTGGCTGAGGGAGGAAGAGGAGTGGCAAGGGGACTGCTTTGATTTAGTGGACTGGGCCATGTTCAAGGACTCATCTGTGGATCTGAATGAATACACTGTAGTTGTCATGCTCTTTATTAAAACAGTTTTAGATTAGTGTGTCCCCACAAAATCATTCAGTCTTCTCCAATCAGAAGCCCTGGATGTACCATGAGATCTGTAATCTGCTGAGGGCCAGATCAGAAGCATTCAAGTCTGGTGACCAAGAAAGTTACAAGCTATGATCTCCAGAAAGTTATCTCAAGAGTAAAGTGACAATTTCAGACTAAATTTGAATCAACGAAGGATGATCAACAGTTATGACAGTTGAATACTATCATACCTTATAATGTTAATTCAAGCGACTGTGGAGCTTCATTTCCGGATGAGCTAATTGCTCACTTTGACTGAAAAAAACATTGAAAACCTCCATGAACTCTCACAGCTCTTGATAATCCTGTGGTTTCAGTCTTTGAGGCTGACATGCATTCAAGAGGGTGAACCCACGAAAAGCATCTGACTTGGATGGGGTACTTGGCCAAGTACTAAAGCCCCATGTAGATCAACTGGGCAGAGTGTTCACTAAGATTTTTAACTTCTTGCTTCAGCAGTCTTCAAACAGACTTCAATTATACCGGTGCCTAAGAAGAAAGTGATGAGCCACCTTGATGACTATTGTCCTGCTGCACTTACATCCAAAGTGATGAATGTTTTGAGAGGTTGATGATGAAACATATCGACTTCTATCTGAAAAGCATCTTGGATCGGATCCAATTTGCCTATCAGAGCAACAGGCCCACGGCAAATGTCTTCTCACTGGCTCTTCACTCAACCCTGGAACATCTGGCAGCGAAGATACATACATCAGAGTGTTCTTTATCAACAACATCTCAGCATTCAATACCATCATTCCCTCAAAACTAATCAGTATGCTCCAAGACCTTGGCCACAATATCAACTTGTGCAATTGGATCCTCAATTTCCTCACTTGTAGACTTCTTTCAGTTTGGATTTGAACAACATCTCTTCCATGATCTCCATCAGCACAGGTGCACTACAAGGCTATGTGCTTAGCCCCCTGCATTACACATACAACTGTGTGGCTAAGCACAGCTCCAGTGCCATATTCAAGATTGCTGATGACATCACTATCATAGGCAGTATCAAAGGTGGTGATGAATCTGTATAGAGGAGGGAGATTAAAAATCGGGCTGAGTGGTGCCATAACAACAGCTTCTTACTCAATGTCAGCAAAACCAAGAGCTGATTCTTGACTTCAGGAGAGGAAAATACCTGGATTGCAAAGATGCATATGTCAGGATGCTCTTTATCAACATCAGCTCAGCATTCATTGGAGGATCAGAAATGCAGAGGGTCAGCAACCTCAAATTCCTCAGTGTTAATATTTTGGAGGTCCTGCCCTAGGCCCAGCTCATCAGTGCAATTACAAAGAAAGCTTGAGAGCGCTCTTACATCTTTAGGAGTTTGTGAAGATTCCACATAACATCTAAAACTTTGACAAACTTCTATGAAGGTGTAATGTTGAGTATATTGACTGATTGCAACACAACCTGGTATGGAAACTCCAATGCCCTTCAATGGAAAAAAGTCTACAAAAAGTATTGGATATAGCCCAGTCCATCAGAGGTAAAGCCCCTCCCCTCCACTGAGCACATCCACACAGGACACTATTGTAGGAAAGACAGCATCCATCATCAGAACCCCAACACCCAGGACATGCTCTCTTCTCGCTGCTCTCATCAGGAAGAAGATACAGGAATATCGGAACTCACATCACCAGGTTCAGGAACAATTATTACCCCTCAACCATCAGGCTCTTGAACCAAAAGTGATAACTTCATTCAACTTCATTTGCCTCATTATTGAAATGTTCCCTCAACCCATGGACTCTTCAGCTCATGTTTATTGCTTATTTGTTAATTATTATTTTTTTCTCTATTTGCACATTGGTTGGACATCCAAGTTGGTGCGGTTTTTCATTGATTCTGTTATGGTTATTCCTCTATTGAGTTGCCCACAAGAAAATGAATCTCAAGTTTGTATATGGTGACATATATATACTTTGGTAATACACTTACATGAACTTTGAACTATAAATATAACTTGTAGTGTAAGGATGATAGATTTTGGTAAGAGACAAAGAGATGCAAGAATCTGAAGCATAAAGGAAGTGTTGTTGGAACTCAGTGTATTAGGTAGCATCTGGATTAGATAAAGGGTCTCAACCCAAAACATCTGCATCCATTCATAGTTGCTAAGCTTTGTGATTAATCTCCATATACTACTAGTCCCTCAAAGAATGAAAATATTGGAAGATAACAAGGAACCGCATACATTTACAATTTAGTTTTTTGAGTTCTTTACATCTGATAGTAACTCTGTGCTGAACTGGCAGAACATCCCAAGCATACTCCTGTGTCTAGAGCTGTGTCTGCTGAAGTTGCAGACATTGATCCCCATTGATTTTGAAAGTGTTAACTTCTGGAGGCTATGGACCTGGAATTGATTTATCATTGTCACATATATCAAGATACAGTGAGAACCTTGTCATGCATATTGTTCTTACAGATCAAATTATTATACTGTGCATTGAGGTTAGTGCAAAATATAACAAAAATAACAGAAGGCAGAATAAAGTGTAAAAGCTCCAGTGTAGTGCAGGTAGGTAATAAAGTGCAAGGTCATAATGATTGTGAGGTCAAGAATTCATCTTCAGGGTCTGTTTTTGCTATATGTGGGATCAGTCTTTTAAATTGTCCTGCAGCACACCATACAACATCATAATTACCTGGTTCTGTTATGACTATTAAGTGACCAATTCATATTGGATCAACATGGCCTAATTTCCTCTTGCATTATTCTAAATGCATGGTGGACATGGACCGATGCTTTTATGTGTCCATCTTATGCGGAAAAGGGGTCATGTCCACAATTGGATTTCATGATAAATTCCCCCATCTAATTGTTCTATTCATACAAAATAACTGATTAAATTCCACTCTGAAAAAGCCCATGCTCAGAATGCCTCAGCATTTAACACTATATGGTATGTCACTAAATTCATGTCAATCAAAAGCAGAAAGCAAAACTGTTTATCTGTTTTTATGGAGTTTCACCATATTCATCTCAGTTACACAATGTCAGTTAGGCCACTATGTTTAGTTTATACTACGTTATTAAAAAAACAATGCCCTATTGTGTTAATCAGAGTGCCTGATGGGTACTTCAGGGAGAAACGGTTGAGAAATTGCTGGTAGATCCTGAATGAACAATCCTTAAATCTTGCAGTCTTCCTTTGTGAGTATTTCACGTAGAGAATCAGTCCCTATACTAATTTGTACATTAGCCTTCAGATAATTCAAAAATAAGCTTCAGGAAACAATGTGAATTTAGAGTAAACTATGTCTTCTTGGTTACTGAATCTTTTTCAAAGAGTCTCCATTTTCCTCTTGATTCCTATTTTCCCCTGTGCTTTCAGTATAATATTCAGCGAGATGTAAATACACGATTGGCTGTGACAGCACGACAGGTAAACTTGTGTCAGATGTAGATGAGTTGACAGCACTATTCCTTCTAAATTTAAAGGTAACTGTTTAAATCTGAACCCAGAATATAGAATCCAGGTTGACACTTGTGTGCAGTACTGAATGAGTACTGCATTGTTGGAGGTTAAACTGAGGCTCCATCTATCCTCTCGCAGGTTTATTTCAAGAATCCATGGGATAGATTTAAAATAAATCAGAAGAGTTATTCCCAGTGCCCAAACCAATATTTATCCCTTAGAAATATTCATTATCTTGCTGCAAATTATTGATGTTAATTGTTTGCAAATTGGCTGTTGCATAGATATTACAGTTTCACATTACTTCACAAGCCCTTACTCTGACAACCTTCCACAGATTTCCAGAGGCCAGCACTCTGACTAGCTGGTTCATGGCCTGATATGGGAAGGAAGTCCAATGCACAGAGGACAAGACACTACAGAGACTCAGCCAGTTTCACTATGGGTACAGGTCTTTCCACTGGCAAGGATATTCACAAGAGGTGAATATCCTCTTGTGACTATCCTTCTCCATTATTAAGGAAAAGGAACTTCCATTATTAAAGACCATTCCTTCTTCTCATGGTTGCTATCAGACAGGAGGTACAGGAGACTGAAGACCTACACCTCAAACAGCTGTTGAACAACAGCTCCTTCCCCATATTGGATTGTGTTTTCCTTAACTTGTACAAATGTCATTGTGGTGAACTACATATACCTGTCTGGACATGTGCCCCTGCTGACTGCTGCTGTGGCTCCTCCCACAGACCCCGGTATAAAGGCGATTGGAGGTACAGCTCCTTCCTCAGTCTCCAGGATGTTGTGTGGTGGTCGCTTGCTGATGGTGCTTTCTTCCAGCCAATAAAAGCCTACCTTAACTCACGTATCCGAGAGTTATTGATGGTGCATCAGTCATTGAGCCTATTTTTTTTATTTTGCTGTATAAGTTATGTGTAATTTATGTTTGTAATGTATTATAAACTTGAACTTTATTTCATTATCTCCTTGACTGTAGAGCTATGTTACCCTAACAGCTTTAAACAAAGATTCCTACAGAGCTCAGAGCTAGGAAACGAGAATGAGAGGTGTCCCCGTATTGTGAAGGTAAGGATGTGTTTCACAGAGGAAAACCAATCGTTGGGAAATAAACTTACACATCTATCACCCATTCTCAGCCCTCCTGTCATGAGGTGCAGGAGTCAATTTTTCATTTTGTCCACAAAATCACATCCAATCTCTGTAGCTTATGTGGTTTTTGTCATTTCTACAGGTCAATAACTTTACACCAAGTTAGTCAGAATATATTGTTAGCACCTTTAACAGGCAGGTGCAGAATTTCACCCTCTCTGTTTAAGTATCTAATAATCTCCGTAAGCTTGGGTTTCCCACTGCAGAGTGTTCATACTGTAGTGGGGCTAGATTTTTAGGAATAGGTTGAAAGATTGGATGCTAGCACATACAAATTTAGGTCAATAATTTTTTGGTTAAAATTTCCGATCATTTATTTTGATATTATCCAATTGTCCTATTCATATAAAACCATAGATCAGAAAACACAGGAACAGAATTTGGCCACATGGCTGAGTCTGCTCCACTATTCGATCATGACTGATCTGTTTTCCCTCACAACGTCATTCTTCTGCCTTCTCCTCATAACCTTTGACGCCGTTACTAATGAAAAAACAATGAACCTCAGCTTTAAATATATGATTTAGCCTCCACAGCCATCCGCGGCAATGAAATGCACAGATCCACCACCTCTTGGCTAATGAAATTCCTTCTCAGTTATACAGGGACATCCTTCTATGCTGAGTCTGTCCCCTCTGCTGCTAGATTCTCCCATTATTAGAAACATCTTCTCCACATCCACTCTGTCTAGGCCTTTCCATATTCAATGGGGTTCAATGAGACACCTCCTCATTCTTCTAAACCCCAGTGAGCACAGGCTCAGAGCAATCAAACGCTCTTTCATCCCTGGGATCATTCTTGTAAACCTTCTCTGGACCCTTTCCAATGTCAGTGTATCCCTTCTTAGATATAAAGCCCAAAATTGCTCACAATGTGTCTGATCAATGCCTTATAAAATCAAAGTTTGCACCATATTTGGTAAGAAAAATTGGTTTAAGGTTCAAATTTCAAGGTACAAGATAAATTTATTATCAAAGTATGTATGCACTATGCAACTCTGAGATTCATCTTCTTCAGACAGTCAAGAAACCAAAGCAAACCATGGAAGCAGTTAAAGGAAAAACATTAATGCCCATGCACAAAGTAAACCAAATCACGCTAACAACACCAAGAACATCACTTGAGTAATGTACAGCACTAGTTGAAAATAATTGCACGAGTTCAATTTTATGTCTAACATTGTCTAGCTTTCACCTTTTCATAATGTCAGAGTATTTCAAACCTTTGCAAAAATGTTGAGCCTTGTCATTTTTTAAATGCTTATACTGTTTTCCAAATCCTGTCATTATTTTAGCACTTCTAATGATTGCACCTGCTTCCAGTCTTCAGAAATATCCTCCAGTTCTGGTACTTTGAGTTACATGATACAGCTATGACTTTGATAATTTGCTACCCCTCACTGTGGCCATCTCAAACCATCCCTAAAATCTCTCTACTTGTCACCACACCTTTACATCTGACCTCCATTTGCCCTGTTTCATATAAAAGAGGCAATAGTTGCTTGGGCAATGGAAATTTCCAGACATGAATTGTGATTTCTTTTCAGAAATCAAATTCTAAATGAATTTAATGTTTGACCTTTTAGAGTGGCACACGTATGCATGACACCAGTACAGTTCAATCTAGACCTATTGTAGAATGTGACCTACAATTCAGACTCAGCATATCATACGGATGCATGAAATTCCATGCTATGAACAGCTTTGCATCTCTGAATTTCAGAATTGGTGCTATGCTTTTTTGACTGTTATTCAAATAATTACAATGTGTTATGAATCGTTCACCATGAGTAATGCTGAAAATATTAAAGATAATTATTTTGAAAGAGAATTAGGAGATGTCTATCATTTTTATGAGTGGCTGATGTATATTTGTACATTCACAGTTAAATTTTTAAGTGCCTGGGAGCTCAGCACTGTGGTATACAGAGGGCGAAGGTACCTCTTGTGAAGAATGGAAAAAATATATAATTTATGCAGAAGAATAAAGGAAATGGTTGCAGAAACTGGAAATCTGAAATGAAAAGCAGAAAATGTAGGACATGCAAATCAGGTGAGAATTAATATGTCAGGTCAATGACCATACTTCTGGACCAGAAAAAGTTAGAATAAGGAATTGAAAGGAGATTTACATAACTAGGGTTAAAATAGAAAATGCTGCAAATTCTCAACTGGTCAGGCAGCATTCGTGGAAAGAGAACCAATTAACATTTCAGATCTGAGACACTTCTTCAGAATTGAAACTTTGTCCCCTTTTTCTATAGTTGCTGCATGACCTGTGGAGTGTTTTCAACATTTTCTGCTTTTATTTCAGATGTAATATTTTTATAGTTTTCCATTTATCCTGTTGAGGTGTTCGCTCAAGAGCATGGTGCCAGTGAACAACACTACCAAGGGCAACAGCCACAAGGTGGGTCAAGAAGGTGGTGTGCTTTTGGGTCTGGTGATCTGGCACTTTGAGACAAAAGGGCACTACAAGACAGTGTGCAAAGTGTGCAGCATAGAGTTAAGGCAGCCTAGGGATGGGTTGTGAACCCATGATTGCCCATCTCTTGCCGATCTCGCTGATTAAAGTGCTGAGGAAGACTCGATATTGAGGAGGGTGCAGAGGTATGCAAGAGTCAAATGCTGTCTACCAGCCTCTTGCTTGCTGCAAGAAGAGTGTTTCTGCGTGTGATGGCCTCTCACTTCTTTTTGCTCACTGCTCCTGAGGGAAGGTTCTTGCATTTGAATGATCTCTCTCTCTCCTTTGATGATGTCAAAGGCTGGTGCCAGAGCAAGGTTTAATTGACAGGGTTTCAGGATTGGACTCTAGTTCATGTACAATGTGTTTCTAGTTTTTCTGGTCACTCCTTTTCTTGTTACTATTTTGGGTGATTTTGAATTTTGGGTGGCTGCAGAACACTGAGCTGAACTGAAATATCCCTTTTGATTTTATGTTTTATATCCTGTGTTTTTGCTCTTTGTTTGTTGCCTTTTGTGAGATTTGTTTTTTTTTTGTGGGTGGGGGAAGGGGTTTGAAGTTTTTTTTCCTTTGAAAGGGTTCCATGGTTCTTCTTTGTTTCATGGCTGTCTGTGGGAAGATGAATCTCAGTGTTGTATACTGCATACATACTTTGATAATATATGTATTTTGAATCCTTTGAATGGCAGGTTCTCAACCATAAATTCTCACGATATTGCCGCTGATAAATCTATCGAATAGCATCTCTGTAACCAATGTCTGTTGCTTGAACACCTAAATGTTTTCTCAAAAATATTTCACCTTTAGCTTACAACATTAAGTAACAGAAACAATCCTCAATCATTTCAATTTGCTACACCTGGTTTGAAACCATACCACCATTCCCTCAAAACTCAAACTTAAAGTTGAGTTTATTAGTTATTTGAATATACTATACTCACTTATCATCCTGTGATGTCCTCCACATTGGAAAAACCAAGTTCAAGCTGGGTGACTATTTTGCATTCAGTCCATAAATATGACTCGTACTTTTAATTGTGTTGTTAACTTCACAACACCCATTCATGAAGTGGGAGATCCATTTCAGCTTCTTTTTATGATTGCTAGAAGATGATAGATGAAGCCAGGTGGGTGGGGGAGTAGTGATTTGAGAAGCTGGGAGGTGATTGGTGGTAAGGTAAAGGGCTGAAGAAGGAGGAATCTGATAGGACATGAGAGTGAACCATGGGAGAAAGGGAAGGAGGAGAATCACCAGGGGAATGTGATAGACAGGTGAGGAGAAGAGAAGAGGTAAGAGAGGGGCCAGAATGATGAATGGAAGAAGGGGAGGAGGATTTTGGTTACCACTAGTTAGGTCCCAGTTCTTGAGTACTAAAGGAAAAGGATTAGCTTAAAATTGTTGTGAAAGGAGGGAAACATTTACAACACAAAACTTCAACAGCTCTTCAGCCAAAAGAAATTGCAAGATAAGATATAAACAAAGGTTTAATACATATTCCTTTCCCTCTACTTTAATGGCATTTGCTATTGGTTACAGCACTGTTCATCATCCATGCTTAATCCTTGGTGGTGTCACTTCCATTAAGTTAAGAACATAAAGCCATGTCTGCCCCTTCCAGTTAGTCCCTGTCGCCCCTGGTTGTACACAATTTTGAGCAACACACACAAAATACCAAGGGAATTCAGCAGCATTAGGCAGCATCTATGGAAATGAATAAACAGTGGATGTTTTGGATTGAGGCCCTTCACCAGGACTGGAAAGCAAGAGGGAAGATGCCAGAATAAGAAGGTGAGGGGAAGGGAAGGATGAGACAAGTTAGATGGTGATAGGTGAAGCCAGGTGGGTGGAGAAGGGGTGAAGTAAGAAGCTGGGAGGTGATAGGTGGAAAAGGTAAAGGGCTGCAGAAAAAGAAACCTGATAGGAGAGGAGAGTGGATCATAGGAAAAAGGGAAGGAATAGGGGCACCAGGGGGTGATGATAGGGAGGTGAGGAGAAGAAGTAAGAGACCCAAGTGGGGAATTGAAGAAAATGGAAGGGGGGGTGAAATTACAGGAGGTTAGAGAAGTCGATGTTCATGTCATTAGGCTGGAGGCTACCCAGATAGAATTTGAGATGTTGCCCCTCCAACCTGAGAATGGCCTCATTATTGCAGTAGAGGAGGCCATGGAGTGACACGTCGGAATGGGAATTGGAATGGGATTGGAATTGAAATCATTAACCATTGGGAGTTCCTGCTTTTTGTGGGTGGAGTGAAGGTACTCGATAAAGCAGTCCTCAAATCTATATCGAGTCTCGCCAACATAGAGGAGGTTCTTTCAGGAGCACCGGATAAAGTAGACAACACCAACAGGTTCTCAGGTGAAGTGTTGCCTCACCTGAAAGCAATGTTTGGGGCTTTGAATGGAGGTGAATGGGCAGGTGTCTCACTTTTTCCACTTGCAGGGCTAAGTGCCAGGAGGGAGATTAATGGGAAGGGATGAATGGACAAGGGATCATGAAGGTAGTAAATTCTGTTGAAAGTGGAGATTGGGGAGAGGTGTAAAGATATGGCTGGTGGTAGGGTTGCATTGGAGGTGGTGGAATTCGTGGAGAATGTTGTGCTGGATGCTGAGGCTCATGGCGTGGTTGGCAAGGATAAGAGGAACTCTATCCCTGTTAAGGCAGTGAGAAGATGGCATGAAGAGATATGGGTGAGGGCAGCATTAATGATCAGATGTCAACTGCTTAACTTACTAAGCTTATATAACAGAACTTAGAACATTACAGCACAGTATAGGCCCACAATGTTGTGCTAACCTTTTAACCTACTGAACTCTAAGGTTAGTAGGCTAAGGTTAAGTAGTAGGAGAAGTAACCCTTCTCTCCATTTCTTTACCATCCATGTACTTATCTAACAGTTTCTTAACTGCTCTTGATATATCTGCCTCTACTATCACCCCTGACCGGGCATTCCATGCACCCATCACTCTCTGTGTAACATCTTATCTCTGATATCTCCCCTATTCTTTCCTTCAATCCAAAAATGTTTTCACTTTTATCTTTAGATTTCCAGCATATGCAAATTTTCATGACATCCTCATATGCATGGAAGCACCATTGTCTATGCAGATGAATTACATTTGAAATGAATGATTTAAAAATATCAAACTTAAATTAAAAGAAACTTTTAAAGTTAAATGTGATTTTTAATGCATTCTGTGCCTGGAATGCCAACTGCAACGCGTGTTAATTCAAGACATTCCTCATTATCCAGAGTGCCTCATAGACTGTGAGTTGACTGGCCCAAACTTGATGTTGATTGTTCTGTGGCATCTGATGTGTTTCAGACAATTAACCATCTTTCTGAAAACATGAACTGTTCACCATGAACCAAATTGTTCGTGGCAGTTGGAAGTCATTACCATAAGTTAAATGTTAGGTTTTGTTTGAATCCCTTCTGCCAATCATAATTTCTGGTATATTCACAGACAGTGTAGAAGGACTCACTTTTTGCATTAAAAAGGTCATCCTGGGTGATGAGGGATTACAACAGCAAGAAACTACATGACAGAATATCTGCACTGCATCTTAGATGAAGTCTTCTATGTAAATCCAGAGTAGGCATTCATGCACCTTCTAATCAGCACACTGAGGCAGTTGAATATCACACCTTGTTTCAAAGATATGAAATAAAGTGTGTTTTCTGTCATTCAATCTCAATCTCCACTGCCTACTTTCATGAAGTGCAAGGATGGATTGTGTGTGAAGGAAGAAGAACAAATCTATAAAATTCAAAGGTCTGATGAATCATGATATTATTCGAACGAACTCTAAATTAAAAAGACTGCAGTGAGCAGAAAAGCCAATTTTATCAATCTGCTTCTATTTGTGTAACCCTGCAAGAAAGATGGTTAAATGTCTAAAACACAACACCCGTATAGTTATCAAAATTAGATCGAGTCCAGAAAACAACACTAACACAGATTACACCTAAAATTGCACCCGGTTTTACAAGTATTATTTGAAGGTTTTGAGAGTAAGCTAGAACAAAATCTGCCCCCTACTAACATGATTGGGATGATTGAGGATTGATTACCTCAAGATGTATGGTGCTTCTCAAATAGTGATTTTTTAAAAACTGCACAAAAGGTCATGGAAGTCCAATTTGCATGAGGGGTGATTACCTTATTTCCTTTCTTTACTGTCATTCAGTATAAGTACACTGAGTTTTAAGTAGTGGAAACTTTTAAGAACATAGAACATTACAGCACAGTACAAGCCCTTCAGCCCATGGTGTTGTGTGTTTTGTTTTGAGAAGTGGGTGTCACTGAAAAGGCAAACCTATTTTATCCATAGCTGCCCTTGGGATGGTGGCAGTAAGGGACTGCCTTGAACTGCTCCAGTCCCTGATTAAAGAACCCGCACGATCTTGCAGGATAGGGATCTTTTGAACTTGGACTCAGAAACAACACAAGTCTGATAAAATAATTTACAAATCAGCTACATGTTTAATCCTACAGTTCGTGACAATCCCATGTTTCTGTTGTTCTTGTCTTTCATTGTGATAAAGATATTGGTGGCAAAGTTGTGTGTTTTGTTTTGAGAAGTGGGTATCACTGAAAAGGCAAACCTATTTTATCCATAGCTGCCCCTGGGATGGTGGCAGTAAGGGACTGCCTTGAACTACTCCAGTCCCTGATTAAAGAACCCGCATGATCTTGCATGATATGGATCTTTTGAACTTGGACTCAGAAACAACACAAGTCTGATAAAATAATTTACAAATCAGCTACATGTTTAATCCTACAGTTTGTGACAATCCCATTTTTCTGTTGTTCTTGTCTTTCATTGTGATAAAGATATTGGTGGCAAGGTTTGAGGGTTTAATAGGAGTCATTATTCATTTGTGAAAATTCATCCACCGCCATACTGCTGACGTTCTTTGAGGATGGTTGAAAAACTTCTCTTGTTTTTCCAGTCCCTTTGAAATTAGCATTATGCATTTTCTTTTTGGTTCTATGGGCTCTGAGTGCCAAAGATTGATGCCAACATTTGCCTCACTCTCCTGCAGTAGAAATTGGCCCTTAACCAATGCGACCAGATCTGCCCTTCTTTGATATGTCCAGTACTCAAAATGTCATGAATCATTACTTCACACTAGTTTACCTGATAGGACAGTAACCTGAGCTGCTTCACTCAATCCTTGTTCAAACTACAGTACATGTCATTAGATAAGAACAGAATTTTAAATTCAATATACTAATTTGCCAAAGGCATATGATTAAAGATCATTATATACCTTAAAACCCTTGACTGATGCTGTTCTGCAAGGTTCGGTGTTTAGCCCACATCTTTGATAGTATTGATGGCTTTGTAGCCAAGGCTGCTTACAATACAAAGATAGGTGGAGGGACAGACAGTCTTAAGGAAACAGGAAGCCTGTAAAGGACTTGGACAAATTAGGTGAATGATCAAAGAAGTGCCATTTCGAATACAGTGCAGGGATATGCACTTTAGTAGAAGGAATACAAGCGTAGACTGCTTTCTTAATGGGGAGAAAGAGGTGCATAGGAACTTGGGGATCTTAGTGCAGGATTCCGTGAAGATTAACTGGCAGGTTGAATTGGTTATAAGGAAGGAAAATGCAATATTAGCATTCACTTTGAGAGGACTAGAATATACAAATGAGGATGTAATGCTGAGGCTTTATTTGACATTGGTCAGATGACATTTGGAGTATCGTGAGCAGTTTTGAGTCCCATATCTAAGAAAAGCTGTGCTGGCATTGGAGAGGGTCCAAAGGAAGTTTACGAGAATGATCCCTGAAATTAAAGGGTTAAGGTATGAGGAGTATTTGATGGTTCTGGGCCTGTACTCATTGGAGTTTAGTAAAATAAGGGCATCTAACTGAAACCTACCAAATATTGAAAGGCCCAGACAGAGTGACATGGAGAAAATGTTTACAATAGTGGGAGAATCTCAGAGCAGAGGGCATAGCTGCAGAATACAAGGATGTCCCTTTAGAACAGAGAAGAGGAGGAATTTCTTTAACCATTGGGTGCTTAATCTGTGGAATTCATGGCCACAGATAGCCATGGAGGCTGTCATTGGCTATATTTAATGAAGAGGCTGATAAATTCCTGATCATTAAGGGCAACAAAAGTTGTGGAGAGAAGCCAGGAGAATGGGGTTGAGAGGGAAAATAAGCCAGGCATGATTGAATGCTCTAATTCTGCTCCCATGTCTTATGGTCTAAAATATTAATGCCAAGAAACATTGATCTATTAAACATTCATATTTTTCTTATAATGTTTCCTTCTAACACATAAGATTCATTGGTCAGTACCAATTTCATGTCTTGCTCACCATTAATTCCCAAGTGCCAACTCACCCTGATACAATGTGGCCAGGAGACAATGGCCAGATGTGCAAAGTGTAAGGTTTGGTTGAGGAGTTATTTAACAGAAAGTTAAAGGAAAAGGGATAAGGATTCCTGGGTACTGGAGCAGAACATAGGATTTTATTTTGAACAAATCAAGACATCACTGTGGTCAATCCTTTTCACTTCCCTCCTCTTCCTCCTGTCAGTGTTTCTTTCTTCCACACACAAAACGCTTTGTTGCTTTCCTCCTGTGGTCCTGCACTGTCTTTGCTAATGCCAGGACATACCTTAGAGAGTAATGGCCTGGCAATGCCAAAAAGATGACTGTGTGCAAATTAATCTGCAGCTAACCTGCAATTAATAAATAATCACTTTGTGTGACAGAAACCGCAGGGAAGGGATTTGGATGCATGTTGGAAAGCGTCCTTCTTGTCGCTCTGTGTGAATTAATGCATCATTGTGACAGCAGCACGGGCTTCATATCACTATTGTGAGCAGGTTAATAACTTGGTTTGTCCCCTCTATACTTCAGAGAATGTCACTTCTGCTCTGAATACACATGTCTGCATGATATCCTGAACTAAAAGTGCTTAATTCTCTAACTAGGCAAACAAATGGTTGTTACAGAGCTAACTGGCAGAGACTATGTATCTTGTTATTTCATGTTCTTCCTTTTTATTGCTATTTATTTATATTTGCATTTGGACAGTTTGTCATCCTGTGGTTGATCTTGTTATAGTATTATTCAATAGATTTGCTGAGTACACCTGCAGAAGAATGAATCTCAGCATTGGATGTGGTGACACATATGTACTCCGATAATGAAATTTACTTTGAACTCTGAACTCTTTGAGCCTGCAATTGGTTCCTTAGTTCTGTCACTTACACTTACAGACTGGGTCTCAGAAGTGACATTGAGGAAAACAAAAGTGCAATAATCTTGATGATAAATGATTGTGGATGATTTTGGGTAACAGAGAAACCGATGATATTTGGACACAGTTTGGAAACAGAACAAAGCAAGACAAAAATAAAGCACCTGCATTACAAGAGGCTTTGATAAGACCAGCAACATCAATGTTCTGATGAAATATGTTGAGCTTAAGGTCAAAATTTAAACAATTGAATACTGTAGAAATTCTCCATGACAGCTGGAACAACACAAGATGTTATGCCTTTTCACTTTGCACAACGCACTGTGGCAGGGATTCAGAGAACTGTCAAATAATATGCAGGCTGCTTTCCAACATGACTTTGTTATCTTGATTTATACTCGAAATGCACGTACAATGACATTTTATATACAACAGGAAACTTAATTTTCAATGCAGTATGGATTTAACTTGCATGCAGATATTCCTTCTCATCTAGACATTCTGATTTAGTTAAAAAAACATGAAAATTTTGTGCAAATATTATCCCATAAAATATATTAATAATCATCTCAGTAAACACTACTTTCTGGTTTATGTTCTTATTTCTTATGCAGTGAACAAATATAATTTCATCATATAATCTGGAATTACACTTCCATATATCTATAAACCATGGACTCATTTTGATTTAATATGTGATTGCTGCATCCTTCTCTATACAATGGTCAACTATTTCCATGACCACAAATTTAATATTCAGGTGTGAAAACTGAAAATCTGAACATATATTTTCTTGGATGCCAATCAGGAAACTCTGTTGTTTTCAAAATTAACTCTCTCTCTCCACTTCTTTTTCACCTATGAGGGGACATATACACACACACACACACACACATTCTATTTTATTTCCATTTTTTATATCATTGCCATGATTGAATATGCGGTGATGAAGTAGTGAACAAAAGGCTGAGGGTATCTGCACGTTTCAGTATAACATCGGAATTCCTACAACAACTTCTGAAATAGGCACTTGTTTAGTTAAATATGGAAATCCACAACCTCCTTTTTTGATACCAAAATTCCCTACAGACTTTGTTGTTACATCTTTGGAGGCCAGAAGCAACCAAAGGAAAACTAAGCCTTTGTTCTTTGGCAATGGGTCAAAAATCATCATACAGTTTTGTTCTTTGGTAATGAGTCAAAAAAGAATATATGATTCAACACAGGGTCTGATTAGCAGATTAATGAGAAAGTGTTCAAAAGAGCTGGGGTATTGGGATTGACTTATACCAATAGAGAAGATGAAGTTGGGAAAGTGGGAATAGCATTCCTTCTCAATAGCAGGAAAGAACCTAGTCATTAGCTGTAAGGTGCTCCCAGAATACAGACCACAAGTGTAGCCTTTTCCCCACTACTTGCTGTGAGCATCACCCACATCATCTTCCATTTCTTCAGGAGAGAGAGGAAGAAATGTACCCTATGTTGTCCTAATCCTCATGGCCACCTTTCGGTGTGGTTGCACAAACTGTGCAAAAAGTAAAGGGAGGCAAATATGTAGCCAGTTGCTGAGGTTCAGCTTGCTGCAAGTGTCACAAAGGAAGGGACTATTCTCTTCAGCAAGGGATAGTCCATTCAGTTGGATAGTATCACACCACTTATCGCTCACAGAGAAGTTTCTGCAGAAAAACATCTTTGACCACAAGTATATAGGCAGTGATCTGCATGGAATGTCCTGGAAGCCCAGGGAGAGAAAGGTATAGCAGATCTTAATGAGTGGTTCCTGGAGTCATTTGGCTTGATGACTTACCATCCAACTTCTCAAACAGCATCTAGAGTTCACCTTGCTGGTGGTGAGCAGATCCTTCCTGATCACATCCTTCAGGCACTGATGGAGGCTCACTCATATTGCTCTTGAGAGGCTGCCTTGCAGGTGGATTGATTGTCCACCTGTTTGTGGAGTTTTTATTTGCCAAGATCAGCAAACAATGAAGTGGTCTTTGTCAAGTTTTACATAAAAAAAAACAGATATCATATCACTCTGATCTACAGTTTTTCTTATAGGGACATATAGCAAGACAAATATAAGCTGTTGCTGGAAGATTACCAGCCAGTAAAAGATTAACTTTGATTTGCTTAAAATTTATTGATCTTCCAAAACAAAGAGACACCCACAACCAAATGTGGCCAACTGGCACATTACAAAGTGTAGGAGTATCTGCTTAGTGATGCAGTGAAGCCTGATACAGACTCCTCAAAGTCTATGAAGTCAAGTTTCCACTGGATTGAGAGAGCCTAGTTCCCATGAGTCACTGATGGATGGCTGGGGTTTAAATTTCAATGACTTTGACAAGTCTGGATACAGAAAGTAGATCTATATTCTTTGGATTTTAGATGAATAAGATGAGATCTTAATGAAGTTCTGAGGAAGCATGTGATGGTAGATGCTGAGAGTTTTCTTCTGGTGGTAGAACTTTGAATAGGGGGCATAGTAACAAGATTATGGGACAACTGAGGTACTTAGGAACAATTTTTTTCAAAAAGGTGATAACTGTCTGGAATTCTGTACTTCAGGAGATCATACAGGCTGGATCAATTGGGATAGTTAAAGAAGAAGGTGATACATTTGTGAAAGAGCAGAAGAGAAGCTCGAAGTTCAAAGGAAAATTTATGATCAAGAGACCATACATGGCACCACTACAACCCTGAGATTCTCTTGCTGCATGCATACTTAGCAAATCTGTAGAACAGTTACTGTAAATAGGATCAAAAAACAACATTCTGTGCAAATGCTGATATAGATATATAACAATAAATAATCAGCATGAAATAACAAGATAAAAGAGCGTTAGGTGAGTGTAGTTATCCCTTTTTGTTCAAGATGGCTGAGGGGTGGTAACTGTTCCTGAACCAAGTGATGCGAGTTCTACTTGTGCCTTCTACCTGATGGCAGCAGCAAGCAGTTAGGGGGGAGGGGTTAAGGGGAGGGGGTAAGGGTTATATACATTGTTTTTTCATACTTTGTAACCATTTAAAAATGCAATAAAAAAAGTTTAAAAAAAAAGAAAGGAGCATGGCCTGGGTAGTGAGGATCTTTGATAATGGATGCTTTTTCGTATGGCAACGTTTCATGTAGATGTAGATATTTCATGTAGAAGTTAAGACCTGAGGTCGATTAACCATGATCATACAGGATGCTAGGGCAGGTTTGAAAGGCTAACAGGCCTACTTCTGCTCTTAATTTCTTTTGTTCTTGGTAAGAAAATTCCAATATTGTATATTAACATTCAGATACAAAATTATTATCTTCCACTGTTTTAAGTTTTCCAAGATAATGCTTTTCCTGAGGGTCTCTATCCTTTGCTCTTTGTACTGCGTTTAGATGAGTGGGCTAAAATATGAGCATTGAAAACAAAACTGTTAATTGTCCCACAATGTGGCAAACTATATTTCAGTTTCACTTTACAACAATTTAGAAACACAGTGTAATGAAATTCAGTTCATTACAGATAATGCATAAACGTTAGTGTTCTTAAGAACCATTAGTACTGGTTCTTAATGTGTCATACTGCATTAGTTAAGGTTTAATTAATTCCACACTGTGCTATAAAATGCAAATGATAAATTATTGACTTAACATTTGCAATAACTTGGATAAATTTCATTCCAAGGTGATGCTGAACTATGGAACTGTTCCTAAATACACATACTGTATATGTGAGTATTCATGCAGTGTTCACTCATCAATGAATGATTTGATAGCAAAGATAATATGACCTTTTGCAGAAATTGTTCAGAAAAGCACTATACAAGAGCTTATTGGCAAAGATGATGAATAGTTATCATATTTTAGTGTGGTCTGTAGATGCTTAACATAAAACGGAATGTAGGATTTAAGGGATGACTTTTGAGAGGGAAGGGTGTAATTAGTAGTATGTCAAGAGTCAGAGTTTGAGTCTCATCCATTTACAACCTGCATCAGTGAATCAAATTGGCGTGATGGAAGAATGTAGAGTGTGGTGGTGGAAGGTCGTTGTTTGGACTGGAGGCCCATGATTACTGATTTTACCCAGGGTTCAGTGCAAGGTCCATTATTAATTGCCATCTGTATCAATGATGATCCATAGGAATATACAAGGCTCGGTTAGTAGGTTTGCAGATGACATTAAAACAGGTAGTTTCACTTACAGTGAAGAAGGTTATCAGGATTTACAGAGTTTAGAGATTTAGTAGAAGGCAGAAAATGGAGAGGTGCAGAAGCTCGTGAGGGGAATTACAGAGCTTAGAGCTTTGCCACCTGAATAAAGAATCACAAAGGGTGAAGGAAATTGACGAAGTACAAGAGCACAGAATTGGAGGGAAGGGTTATGTGCTTGAACAGCTGCGAGATCATTAATGAACTGGTGCACATCAATTGGAAAAACAGGCACTCATCTATATGTTTTATTTTCTTCAGGATCATCAGAACCTGATTTATCATCAGTGACAAATGTCGTGAACTTGTTGTTTTGCAGCAGCAGTACAGTGGAAGACATAAAGGTTACTCTAGATCACAAAATAAATAAGTAGGGCAAAAGACAAATAATGAGCTGGTGTTCATGGGCTCATGAACCATACAGACTATTCAGTGTCTATTCCTGCTCTGGCTACAACATCATACTGGAAGAAATCCAGGGATTACTACCATTGAGGTTCAGCTTTTCAGCCTCTTCCCTAATTCCCTATACTTGCTGTGTAGGCTTCTTCCCACTTTCTTAATGGCTGCTCTCCCTCCCCCCTTGAGAAAGTTTTGCAGTCTCTCTGAGGCATCCTGACCCTCGCACCCAGGAAGCACCACACCATGTCAGCATCTCTTTCATGGCCAGAGAATCTCATTTCTGTACTCCTAAATACTATGTCTACTATCACTATTGATCTGCTTGACTTCACCTTCCCTACTAAGCCCCAGAGCTGACCATAGTACCATTAACCAGGCTGCTGTCAGTATATTATGTGGAGTGATATGAGACAGATAATACTAAGAGTTTATTAAACAATGGATGCTTTTTGTTACCTTTTGAAATTGGAAGGAAATTTGCATCAATCACAAACATTAGCTGCATTTATCAGTCTAGGAAGCAATTTAAGTCTATTCAGTCTTCTTGAATTGATTATTTTTACGGTAAGGCGGTAAAATTTAAATACAGCTTAACATTTCCTTTGATAACATGATTAAAGCATTGTCACACAAAACCATTTTCAATCATTCTCAGTTCTCCAGAATAGGAGAAATACCCTTGGACCCTTCACTTGTATATTGGGTCTCATCCACATTTTTTCCCCTTTACTGAGCATTCATACCAAAATCTACTGCAGTTGAGATTTCAACATTCACAATTTCAAATGGATCTCATGTTATTTGGTTTTATATTTTTGCTGAAAGCTTGCTGTTCAACAGAATAAAACCAGCAGTAATGAGATTTCCATTTTTTAAACCTTCACATCACCTGACACTATCAACTATGCACAAACTAGTTACATCGGCTCCAAAATTAACTTGCTGGCATTCATTATGTTGCTGAGGCCAGTTGACAAAGAGCAATTCGAGACCTCGGAGACTTTCACTGAGAGGCTTTATCTGCATTCACACATTCAGTCTTACATCTAAACTAATTGGAAGTATGAACTGACAGTGTGCAGAAGAATTTTAGACAGCTGGGCACCCAAGGAAAACTCCTATGCAGTTAAGTATGGGGTTGGAAACATGGTAGCACTTGTGCCAGAGTAATGAGAGGAAATCCCTAAAGGACAGAAACACAAAGTTCCATATAGAGTCTGGAAGCAATGTTCCCCCTCCAGGAGCTTTTTACTGCTCTCCCTTATTGTTGCTGTCTGGAAAGAATGGAATAGGTACCCTAACCTCATCAAAAGGATAGACTAAAATTATAATTTCTTGGAAACTAATGGATTCCAAAGCATTCGACCCAAGGTGGTGCTGGTGAATCACAGTGATGTGTTGCAGGTTCCTTTCAAAACTTCTAATATACCTCTTCTGAATTAGTCACTTCAACCTGCAGCCTGTAATTTCCCTTTAAGCAACACACTTTAGAAACATCTTAAAGAAGTAGTGATTTTACAATCTCTGAAGGACTGGGTGGACTCTCTCTGAAGGACTCTCAAGAATGCAGGTACGGCACCTTTAAGCAAATGAAGGTACATCACCATGGCTAGAAGACAGGGAGGAGCGGAGGATTCCAAGCCGGTCTGAAACACAGAGGAATGAAAGTCCCTCTACCCAGTATCTTGTTAGCAAATTTACAGTCACTGGAGAACAAGATTGAGGACTTAAGGGCAAGAATACCGTATTGGCAGGAAATGAGGAATTGCTGTGTTCTGTGTTTCATGGAGACGTGACTTACTCCGGACACACCAGATACGTAGGTAAGACTTGAAGGCTTCCCAAAATGCTAGATGGACTGGACTGCAGATTAGAGAAAAGAAAAGGTGGGGGTCTGTGTTTCATGATAAACTTTTTGTGGTGCTCAGACACAGCGGTCTTGTCCAACTCTTTTTCCCCCAGCCTGGAATATCTGATGATAAATGCCAACTGTTCCACTTACCAAGAGAGTACACATCCATAATTCTGACTGGAATTTACATACTCACTGTACTGAACGCACAATCAGCAAACAAGAAACATCCTACTCTGATGCCTTTCAAATCATTGTCAGGGACTTTAATCAGGCTATCATCTGCCACACCAGGGACCCCTACACACATGACCAATGTTACACTACAATTAGGAGTGCCTACCATTCGGTTCCTACACTTTATTACAGGAAACCTAATCACTTAGCTGTCTTCCACCCACTGGCAGAGGCTAAAGAGCAAAGCTCCATAGGTAAGGACAACAAAGAGGAGGCAGAAGAGTAACTATGGGTTGGCTTCAATTTGTTGGACTGGGCCTTGTTCAAGAACTTATCAGAGGATCTGAACAAATACACCATGGGTGTCATGGATTTTATAAAAACAGTCCTAGACAAGTGTATCCCCATAAAATCGGTCAGAGACTTCCCTATTCAGAAGCCTGGATAAACCATGAGATCCACAATCTGCTGAGGGCCAAATCAATAGCATCCAAGTCTGGTGACCAAATTAAATACAGAGTCCTAGGTATGACGTCTGGAAAGCCAACTCACATGCAAAGCGGCAATTCCAAACCAAACTTGAACCACTGAATGGTGCTTGACGGTTGTGGCAGGGGATGAATGTTAGCACCCCCTACAAAGTGAACTGTAAGTGACAATGAGTCATCGCTCCCAGATATGCTCAATGCCTTTTATTCTCGGTTTAACCATTAAAACATGTAGGCACCTTCACGAACCCTCACAGTCTCCAATAACTCTATGACTTCAGTGTCTGAGGCCAATGTAAGAGCATCCATCAGCAGGGTAAACACACAGAAAGCATCTGGTCTATATAGGGTACATGACCAAGTACTAATCACCTGTGCTGATCAATTGGTTGGAGCATGTTGGGGCATACTCTGGAGTTAGGGTATATAGCAAATATTAATTTCACCAGCATCCAATCTTCAGACATAATCATGGATTGTAGATTGAATTTAAAATGCAGCTCTGAACATTTGTTTTCCTGGAGCGATAGAATGGAGTTGATTGCAAACCAGACAATGCTGATTAACATTCTTTTTGGGTGTCTGGAGCGTGGGTGCAAAGAAGCAGGTGTATGAAAACTATATGTAATTCAGAGAAAGGATTGTAGACACATTGTATCTATAGAATGTTCTGCAGTTACCTTTGATCTTCAGTATATAAAAACGTAATGTAATATTGGGTCAGGAAGCCTGTTTCTCTAAAAGTGTCTCAATATAATGCTTGCTGCTCATTTCTTTTGAATAAAACACTTTTATATCAACAAGGTTCAGTGTCTCTCTGGTGACTTTGTTCACACCACAACATTTGGGGGCTCGATTGGGATACATTCATAAACTGTCATGTGGCCAGCAATCTCTGCAGTCTAAGTGGTTGAGCATTTTTAAAATTGGCACTCACACTTCGCTCTGTTCAGGGATATGACCACGGGATCACTAAGTATCACAAATATGGTGGAGAGCTAAACTGGTAGATATAAAAGTAGTGTGGGATGTGTGTGTGTGTGCATGTGTACTTACATGTAAGAGATAGGACATTTTTGTGTCAATTTGGTGAGACAGGGCAATCAGCTGTGAATGGAGGTTACTGGCTGTATGTGACACCAGTGGAGTGTGTGTATACTCATCTGGGTAGCTCTATAGTAGCAGACACATTTACAAGTGTGTTTGTGCGTTTTAAAAATAAGTCTGTAACCTTGGTGTAACAGTTTTAAAAGCAAAGGGATACAACAGGCATTATGAGTTCAGATGGCAAATTGTTGAATGGTTTACTCTGTGGTTTTAAATATTACTTTCTAATTTATATCTAATATTTATATTTTGCATAACATGGGAATTATTGTGGAAATATTTGAGGGGGGGTTATAAAAATATATCTGTTGAGATGGCACTGATTGAGGTCAGGTAACGTCAGGTCAAGAAACCTGATGATCCAAGCCAGCCTGTAACATTGATTATGACCATCCATAAGCCCTTCACCACAGGAGAAGCAAAGCATTTTGTAGAGCTGCTGTCACTTAAGGTCGCTTGTGGAAATGCAGAATTCTGGCGCAAGCTTGAGGAAATGATTGAAATTCACCAGATGCACCCTAAAGATATACATGTATTGAATTGAATTGCTTACCTCCTTCATATACATGAGGAATAAAAATCTTTACATTATGTCTCTGTCTAAATGTGCAATGTGCAATTCATAGTAATTTATCATCAATAGTATGTACAGCAGGACAGTCAATATAACATAGAAATACAGTTGCCTGTGAAGTATCGTGTTTTCCAAGGGGTGCATGATGGCACATGGGCAACTACTGGGAAAGCCAGCAATGAAGAGAGATCTCACTTCCTTAAGGGAACGTAAGGTGAGAGTAACTGTGGAACAATAATGATAGTGGTTCAGAGAGCTACAGAGCCTGTCATGGATTAAGCAGAATGTAAATATCGAGCGCATGAGGAGTATTCTGGGTTGGATAATCAAGGGAGGGATAACCCAGTCTTCCTGACAATTCTGAAGGAAGGACTGAGGTCAGCCTACCTGGAGGATTTAGCTTGTTGTATAGAGGTGGGATTGATAGTATTATGGTTGGTGAGATAAATCTGAGGAGGGGAAAGAGTGTAGTGAATGTAGCTGCTATGATGTCACAAAGAGCTTCTTTTACATGCCAGCAGCTGGGGCACAGATCAAGGAACTGCCGAAATAGACATGGGAGGATAAAGGAGATAATTTGTTGCAGCAAGAGAAGATCTGCTGATGCTGGAAATCCAAGCAACACACACACAAGATGCTAAAGGAACTCGACAGGCCAGGCAGCATCAATGGAAAAGAGTACTGACAACGTTTTGGCCAAGACCCTTTAGCAGGACTGGAGAAAAAAAGATGAGGAGTAGATGGGGGGAGGGGAGGGAGAAACACAAGGTTATAGGTGAAACTAGGAGGGGGAGGGGTGAAATAAAGAGCCATCTTTTTATCTCCAGTCCTGCTGAATGGTCTTGGCCTGAAACGTCAACTGTACTCCTTCCCATAGATGCTGTCTGGCTTGTTGAGTTCCTCCAGCATTTTGTGTGTTGATTCATTATAGCTGGGGCTTCTCAGGCCATGGTTGGAAGCAGTGTCCTGAAAAGAGAGCAATGTGTGAGAATCATTCACCAAAGCAGGCCAGAATACACAGCTGTCTTTCCGATTTGATTGCTGACCAGATTATAGAGCTGGTGAGGTTAAACAAATGGCTGATGGCCTCCTCTATTGCCAGTGGTGGCCATCCATGGGTGTACACAAGAGATTTATGAGTGGGCTAACAACATGAAATGTTAGTGGACACAGGGTTGTCAATATCAATAAATGACCTATCCTTGCCCATGACTGGAGAGATGATTCACATTACCAGTGCAGGAGGTGAAACAATGATGGAGGAGAGAAGTCAAAACCAGGTGCTTGAGGTTGAAGGAGTGAAGCTGCCTTCAAATGTTGGGTGTGCCCAAATAATGAAGGTACTATACTGGGAATGGACACACTGAGTAAGGCAGGTGCTATCAGAGAAAAAGGTGAAATAACACAAACAAGACAGGACAGCAAACGTGTGACCTGCAAAGCAGCTAACATAGCCCACAGAGAGAAAGCAGGGAGGAGAGACAGGGCGATGCGTGGAAATCATGTCAGGAGGTCCTGAAGGGAGGGGCCAAGCACAGTGAGGAGCTGTTAGAAGCACTGCAGCTGCCTGAGGAGGTAGCAGTGAATAAAGTAAAGGCTCACCAGAAAGGGGATAGTAAGGAGCAGAAAGGGAATGAGTGGGCAGACATCAGCATGAGGAGGACAGTGGAAGAACAAGAAGCAACTGAAATTACTAGAAGAGGATACTACAAGCGCCAATTTAGTAAGATGTGAAGGACTACTGTAACCAGGTTAACACATTGAAGGATCGAGCAAAGCAGCAACAGCAACATATCACAGATCAGAGTGAGCCAGAGGGATAGAAGATAGTCCTCCCATGGTCAAGTGACCAAATCATCTTATGGAAACTGCCTGAAAAGACATGCTTCGCTTCCAGTGAGATAGAGACACAGGTGGTGGTCTGGACGGATGACTCCTGTGTTGATGTACAGTCCCAGAAAGGTAGCCTGGAAACGCTGGCCTCAGGTTAAACTGTATGATCTACCTCCTTGTCGGCCTGACAGACAGAGAGACTGAGTGTGCCCCATAACAGTGTCTTTGCAGAGAACCTAAGTGATGAACACCAGCCAGCTGCACCAGGTTTGACCACACCTGATGGAAGCAGACCCACAACAAACACAAGTGCAGAAGACACTGAAAGGGTGTGACAGCAAGCCGTGAACAGTATGTTAAGGTACAATGGTAACTGTACTCTGTAATGAAGGCTGGTTGCTGAATGTAGATGATTAGCACAGAATAGATACAATATTGAGGAAAGTAGATGGGAAGGGACCTGAGTTACAGCAGAGATGTCAGGTTCCACAACTTTGATGGTGGGGCAGACCAAGTAAGAACGTAAAATACACACAGCATCTGAAGGCAGTCACCCCACCCTGAATAAGGAGTGAATACAATTGAGTTGGGCCTTTCAGTGATTGGGCCAGTGAATGTATGGACAAAGCAGAAGGGGGTGCCACTGGGATGAGGTCCATGCAGTCATTCAAATAGAAACCACCCTAACTCCTCCTGTACATTGATGAATGGGCCCTTGAGCCTGAGGCAGCCAATCAACAACCAACTTTCAGACATGAACGTGGATTGTAGGTTGAATTTAAAGTGAAACTCTGAACATTAGTTTATCGAGGCTGTAGACGGGAGTTGATTACAAACCGGACAATACTGATTAACATTCATTTTGGGTGTCTGGAGTGTTGGTGCGAAGGAGGCGTGTGAAGACTGTATGTTATTCAAAGGAAGCATTGTAGATGCATTGTAACTATAAAATTGTCTTGTTGTTACCTTTGATCTTTAGCATATATAAAATGTCATGTAATTTTGGGTCGGGAGGCCTCTTCCTCTAAGAGTTTTACAACATGTTGCCGACTGCTCATCTTTGTTGATTAAAACATTTCTATATTCACTAGCTCCAGTGCTTCTCTGGTGCCTTTGTTCACATCAAAACAGAATGTTCACCAATAGCTTTAACCTCTTGCTTTGGCAGTCTGAAGTACCCACCTGCTTCAAGCAGGCTTTAATTATACCGTTGCCTAAGAAGAACATGGTAGCCTACCCCAATGACTATCATCCGAAAGCACTTACATCCACTGTGATGAAGTACTTTTGAGAGGTTGGTGATGAACCCTATCAACACCTGCCTGAGAAGAAAATTAGATCCACTCCAATTTGCCTACTATCAAAACAGGCCAACAGCAGATAGTATTTCATCGACTGCACTCAAACCTGGAACATCTAGACAAAGAAGATGCATACATCAGGATGCTCTTCATTCATTACTATCATCCCTTCAAGTCATAGGCCTCAATACCTCCTGGTGTAACTAGATAATCAATCTCTTCTTCACTTGCACACACTAGTTGGGTCGGACTGGCAACATCTCCTCCAGAATCTCCCTCAATGTAGGTGCAGGACAAGGCCGTGTGCTCGGTCCCCTGCTCTACTCACTTCATACTATCATTGATTCTATTGGTTTCTTGTACTTACTGTAATTGCCTGCAAGAAGAGGAATCTCAGTGTTATATATGGTGACATATACACACCGTTGATAATAAATTTACTTAGAACTTTCAGTTTCTGCAATCTTCTGAAAGACTCATCTGGTTTCTAATAAGCAACAAGGATTAAAATCGACCAAGGTAGAAAACTTTTACAAAGAAACAATCATGTATTTAAATATCATAGCACCAACAGTTTTTGTTTTCATAACTGGTATTAGAAATGCAAAAGAAATTGAAACTAATTTATTGCTTAAGAACATTCAGCACTGTCCAACTAGTTGATAAGTGGTTCAGTGATAACATAAGTGGCCTCAATAAATTAATGCAAAACTTGTGAAGAATGCAGAATCAACAAATTAATTATGCCACCTCATATTTCATTTTAACAAATAGTGAAGGGGAATTTTGATCATCAGCATGGCTGGTCTATTCAGCATTAACTGACAAGGTGCAAAAGTAATGCTGGTCAGTTACGTATATTTTTTGCAGAAAATTAAATTGAACAGTGTGATATCAAGAACACAGTCTTGGGATTTCAAATAGATTCAATTTAATTATTACTAAATTTCCTCTACTTGGCCTCATTGTACGGATGGCTAGAACGCAAACATAAAATACCAATGAAAAATGTACAAGAATCAAGAACAAAACTTGTGTCACTGAGTTACTGTAAGGAAGAGTCCCTGTTGATGGTTTATCTGATTCATTAGATTTTCAAAAGATTTCCTATCATATTACATTTACACCCTACACAATTGCAATACCAAACAATTGCAGCTACCTCTGCTTTGAGGAGATTAGTGAAGCATAAGAAGGCCCCAGTCACTTCCAAAGCATGATACAATATTCAATTTGGTGCTTTGCCAAAAGAATCTCCACTGGAAGCTGAGAGAAAAAATATATTTAAGGGAAGCTGTAACTTTCATTGCTACAATCACAGCGGTCAGATTTTCTGAAGCAGCTTTGACTTTGGGAGCAATCAGCTCCCAGATCTTAATGATCTTGTGGCTCAGCTTGAAATTCCTCTCATGCAGCTTTTATTAGATATCATAGTAATTCATCCTGAGCTTATAAATCCTTCTGCCTGGATATCCATCTCCCTTTCCTCCTCCTCCTCCATCACTAAATCTATTGAAAATTCTGTTGCTCCTTCTACTGTGTGATTGCTATGTCAGCCCAATCAAATACAAAAAAAAAGCAAAAGGATATTGGTAGAAATGGTCATGATTTTTCATATTAATTACCTTTGCTGACTACATGAATATTTTGATTTATTTTAGGCTATGATTCAAAGTAGACAGAAGGTAGCTGAATCCTAAATGCTTTTTTTCTCCCCCCACCTGGTTTCAATCTCATCTTTGATCAGGATTCCACACTGAGATCTTAGACTTGGATACATTTTTGCATGTAGAGTATTAAGTGGCCAATATCAGCTGTAGGCAAGAGTAATAAATGCTTCTTACTTGCCATTGACCTGGAATAACAGGCCGCAAATTTACAGCTGGTAAAGTGTCTGCATATTGGGGTCTTAAAATCTGAGTAATGTCTGGAAAAAAAAATGATTGAAGAATTTAAGAGTAAGGGAAGTAGTAGAGAGCAGAATTTAAAAAATAATTAGCTAGATAACTAATTACATTAATGCTGAACCATCTAAATCCCTCTGAGGCAAAGAAGTTCACATTCAAGTTCATAACCAGTACAGTTCCAGCCATACATTATGGATCATCAGATTCCATACTTACTCAACCCCCACTACCACCCCCCCCCCCCCCCCACAGCAGTGAAGACTGGGAAATTACAATAGACTGACAAAGACAGCTAATAGGGTTATGAATACATGGAACACTTTTGCACTCGGCCTATGGTGCTCCCTGAAAATCTTAAATGCTCCTCTGAAATGGCTTCTTAAATGCAACTGGGATAGTAACATATCCATTCTGGTATCAGGAGACAGTGTCTGTACAATATTCTCAAGCAAATGTGTGAAAGACACTGGTTAAGTCATAGAACTTTTGAGATTAGGATGTTTATTGCCAGAAGCAAATTAGAACGTATTTATAAAATATTTTCTGTATGTTTGGTGTTGAAAGCAGCCTGAGAAATGCACCCTCTGTTTTTTATGCCTTTCCTTTTACAGACCACTTATAGCTAACCAGCACAGCAAAATCAAGGGTAGATAAGACTGGATGAAGATTACACCACCAAAGAGCAATACTGCAGAAAGAGGAACATAGTGTTCAGGGAGAGTACAGCATTGTAAGAATTAAGAAGTAACTAGCTATGCCAAAGGGAGTCACAATGTTAACATGTTCTGTACAAACTTTTTTTCTCAATTGTGCTTTACAATGAGACATGAGTGTAGTCATATCAGCAATGATAACAGCTGTCAGTGCAAATTTCAGACTTGCTTCTAAAAACCTGCTGAATAGAATTTGGTAGAGATTCTACAGAAGATCACATCCATTTATGTCAGAACCTTAGCATGCTTCAGATTGGGAATATGATAAGTTAGTACAACTATGTAGCTGCTCAATATCATGCTGGAATTTCATAACATACAGTGGAAATTATTCCATAAAAATTACTGCTTTTCATTCCGATAATAAAGTCCCTTTTAATTTAAGTAGTTATGTTCAATGGCCAAACACTCAGGAAATCCTATTTTAGATATTGGTCATACATTATGGAAACTATGCAATTCTTTAATACTATTCATTAGTGTAGGATTTATGGAACAGTAATGATTTTGTGCATGACATTTTCTCAGAATACAAGGGTGGACTGCTAACTCAGAAGATTCTATTGTACTTATTTTCTGATATCAAGATATTCAGGTATCTGAAGACGACATTCAGCCTGAGTTTAATGGATCCATATGTCTCACTATTGAAATATAATTTTACTACTTATTACTTTGAATTTAACTTGTCATTATGTGAAGTGCAAAGGATTTGTAAACGATGCTGGACTTGAAATTGGTTGACTATTTTTCTTAAATCTAATAGAGGTTCAGGAGGATCAGAAAGAGCACTTCCAAGGAATGGTTGAAGAACATTATTCGCTGTAGTTCTACCAGCAAACAGTAGCTCCTTTACACTTTCAGAAATGGAAGAGGGGTGGCAGAGAAGAGGATGTTAGTGATGTTGAAAGGAATCAGAGCCCTGAGCTAGTGTTGGAAACATAGGGGAAGAATTATATTGAAGAATGGAACCAGTATTGTGGCAAGTAGGGAATGGAAACAAAATTAAAGGCTTCAACAATTGGCTTTGTGGGGTTGGCTTAGGGCTGGAGTTGCAGATCAAAAGGGACATTGATACTCAGGAATTATATTGTCAGATGATCAGGTGATAGTTGGGACCAAAGGATGAGGTTTATAAAAATTATTAAAGATAAGTTAAAGAATTAACTTACTGTTATTGAACAAAGCATTAAGAGAACTTAGTTACTCTGAAAATGACCAACAGTAGTTACTTCCAGAGCAATCTGGTCCCAGTTCTCCCATTGTTCCCCCATTCTTCTAAAGGGAGGAATTACCATTATTAAATTATACTGGGGTAAATTTACCTCATGGACAGAACTGCCAAGTTGAATTCCAAAGTAGCTTGAAACTATTTGGAAATGGATGTTATCAAAATTAATTTCAGAACAAAATTCTTCTCAATTGCAAGACACCAACGACACTATTTGTTGAATTCCTAAGAGATGGCTTTTAGAGCAGTTTGTCATTGAACCTCCTAGGGGATCAGCTATCAGCTAGGGGATTATGTGTTATGTAATGAACCAGAGGTGATTAGGGAGCATAAGGTAAAAGAACCCTTAGGAACCAGTGATCACAATATGATTGATTTCAACTTGAAATTGGAAAGGGAGGAAGTAAGGTCTGATGTAGCAGTATTTCAGTGGAGTAAGGAAAATTACAGTGGTATGAGACAGAAGTTGGCCAAAATAAATGGAAGGAGATGCTGGTAGGGATGTCAGCAGAACAGCAATGGCATGCATTTCTGGGAAAAGTGAGGGAAATGCAGTACATATGTATTCCAAAAATGACGAAATACTCAAATGGTAAAGTAGTACAACCATGGCTGACAAAGGAAGTCAAAGCTATTGTAAAATCAAAAGAAAAGGCATACAACAAAGCAAAAATTAGTGGGAAGATTGGGAGGTTTTAAAAAACCTACAGAGAGTAACTAAAAACATCATTTGGAAGGGAAAAGAAAGCAAGCAAAGAATATCAAAGTGAATAGTAAAAGGTTTTTCAAGTATGTTAAATATAAAAGAGAAATGAGAGTGGATATAGGACTGCTAGAAAATGAGGCAGGAGAAATAATAATGGGGGACAAGGAGATGGCTGATGAACTAAATCAGAATTTTACATCAATCTTCACTTTGGAAGACACTAGTGGTGTGCCTGATGTTGTAGTATGTGAAGGAAGAGAAGTGGGTGCAGTTACTATTACAAGAGAGAAGGTGCTCAAAAAGCTGAAAGATCTAAAGATACATAAGTCACCCAGACTAGATGAACTGCACATTAGGGTTCTGAAAGAGGTAGTGTTAGAGATTGTGATGGCATGAGAAATGATCTTTCAAAAATCATTGGACTCTGGCATGGTACCAGAGGACTGGAAAACTGCAAATGTCACTCTGCTCTTTAAAAAGTTGGAAGGCAGCAGAAAGGAAATTATAGACCAGTTAGCCTGACCTCAGTGGTTGGGAAGGTGTTGGAATCAACTTTTAAGGATGAGGTGATGGAATACTTGGTGACACAGGAAAACACAGTACAAAGTCAGCATGGTTTCCTTCAGGGAAAATCCCACCTGACCAAACTTTTGGAATTCTTTGAGGAGATTACGAGTCGGATAGATAAAGGGGATGCAATGGATGCTGTATATTTGGACTTTCTGAAGGCCTTTGACAAGGTGCCACATGTGAGACTGCTTACCAAGTTAAGAGCACATGGTATTACAGGAAAGTTACTAACATGGTTAGAGCTTTGGCTGATTGATAGGAGGCAGCCAGTGGGAATAAAAGGATCCTATTTTGGTTGGCTGCCAGTAATTAGTGGTGTTCCACAGGAATCAATGTTGGGACCACTTCTTTTTATGCTGTATATAAATAATTTAGATGATTGAATAGATGGCTTTATTGCCAAGTTTGTTGATGATACAAAGATTGGTGGAGGGGCAGGTAGTGATGCAGAAACAGGTAGGATGCAGAAGGACAGACAGGTTAGGAGAATGGGCAAGAAAGTGGCAAATGAAATACACTGTTGGAAAATGTATGGTCATAAACTTTGAAAGTAGAAATAAATGTGTGGTCTGTTTTCTAAATGGGGAGAAAATCCAAATATCTGAGATGCAAAGGGACTCGGGAGTCTAATGCAGAATTCCCTAAAGGTTAACTTGCAGGTCAAATCAGTGGTGTGGAAGGCCAATGCCATATTAGCATTCATTTCTAGAGGTCTAGAATACAAGAGCAAGGTTGTGATGCTGGTTTATAAGGCACTGGTGAAATCTCACCTTGAGTATTGTAAACAGTTTTGGGCCCCTCATCTTCGAAAAGATGTGTTGGCATTGGAGAGGGTCCACAGGAGGTTCACCTTTTGAATGTTGAAAGGCCTAGACAGAGTAGATGTGGAAAGGATGTTCCCCATGGTGGGAGAGTCCATGACAAGAGGGCACAGCCACTGGATAGCGGGGTACTCTTTGAAACAAGATGTGGAGAAATTCCTTTTACCAAAGGGTAGTTAATTTGTGGAATTTTTTGCTGCATGCAGCAGTGGAGGCCACGTCATTGGACGTATTGAAGGCAGAGATTGATAGGTTCTTGAGTGGACACAGCATCAAAGATTAAGGGGAGAAAGACCGGGAATTGGGGTTGAGGAGAAGGTAATAAAAAAAAGGATCAATCATGATTGACTAGCTGAGCAGACTTGATGGGTCAGATGGCCTAATTCTTCTCCTATGTCTTATGGAAGAACAGTATAATACAAGGCCCATATCAAAGAAAAGATGAGCTGACATTGGACAGGGCTCCAGAGGAGGTTTACAGGAATGATCCTCAGAATGAAAGGATTGATGTATGAGGACCATTTGATAGCCCTGGGCTTGTACTCACTAGAGTTTAGAAGAATATTCAAAACTACCAAACATTGAAATGGAGTGGACATGATAGAATGTTTCCAAAAGAGGGAGAGTCTGAAACCAGAAGGCACATATTCAGAATAGAAGGATGTCCCTTTAGAACAGAGAAAAGGAATAATTTCTTTAGCAAGAGGCTAGTGAACTCATTGCCACAGACCAATATGGAGGTCAAGTTATTTGATATATTCAAAGCAGAGGTTGATAGGCTCTTAATTAGTAAGGGAGTCAACGATTACAAGGAGAAGGCAAGACAGAGCATTGAGAGAAACAATAAATCAGCCATGATCAAATGGCAGAGATGACTCAATGGACTGAATGGCATAATTCTGCAATAATTACTACATATTTGGGATACTAAACTGTGGAACTGACAACTAAATACTTTCTCACAGTTTGCATTAGTTCTTAAGCAGCTTGGGCACTGGTCTTGAAATTCTACTATGTAACATTATGTCGTTACATTAGAGTCATGGAGTACTTCAGCACAGAAACAGACCATTTGTCCCATCCAGTTCACAGCAACCTGATTTTCTGCCTAATCCCATCTTCCCTTATCTTATGGTCTTAGATCATAGCACTTCATTCCCCTCTGTGCACATACCTATCCAAATTTCTCTTAAATGTTACAATTGAACCCACTGCCACTATTTCCACTGGCAGCTCTTTCTGAACTCACATCATCCTCTGAGTGAAGAAGTTCCCCTCAGGTTCAGCTTAAATATTTCCCATGTGTAATGCACACACTCAATCAGAAAATAATTTACCTACACCAAATAGAATGGAGAATTCTACGAGACTCAAACAAATCTTGATTGCTCCAGCTTGTGATATATTTGAAACATTAGGGAAAGTCTGGAAATGAATAAAATATCTTCATAAGCTGGACATTTATGTGGACACACTTGAGTGACTGCAGTTGCTAGAAATCTAGATCAACATATGCAGACTGTTCTACAAAAAGGAATTTTAGTAATGTACTCTTGTGTACATTGTACTGTCTGCTTACAACTTCAGCTGGTGTGAAACACATAGACAACAGACAATAGGTGCAGAAGTAGACCATTCGGCCCTTCGAGCCTGCACTGCCATTCTGAGATCATGGCTGATCATCTACTATCAATACCTGGTTCCTGCCTTGTCCCCATATCCCTTGATTCCCCTATCCATAAGATACCTATCTAGCTCCTTCTTGAAAGCATCCAGAGAATTGGCCTCCACTGCCTTCTGAGGCAGTGCATTCCACACCTCCACAACTCTGAGAAGAAGTTTTTCCTTAACTCTGTCCTAAATGACCTACCCCTTATTCTCAAACCATGCCCTCTGGTACTGGACTCTCCCAGCATCTGGAACATCTTTCCTGCCTCTATCTTGTCCAATCCCTTAATAATTTTATATGTTGCAATCAGATCCCCTCTCAATCTCCTTAATTCCAGCGTGTACAAGCCCCAGTCTCTCTAACCTCTCTGCATAAGACAGTCCGGACATCCCAGGAATTAACCTTGTGAATCTACGCTGCATTTCCTCTACAGCCAGGATGTCCTTCCTTAACCCTGGAGACCAAAACTGTACACAATACTCCAGGTGTGGTCTCACCAGGGCCCTGTACAAATGCAAAAGGATTTCCTTGCTCTTGTACTCAATTCCCTTTGTAATAAAGGCCAACATTCCATTAGCCTTCTTCACTGCCTGCTGCACTTGCTCATTCACCTTCAGTGACTGATGAACAAGGACTCCTAGATCTCTTTGTATTTCTTCCTTACCTAACTTTACACTGTTCAGATAATAATCTGCCTTCCTGTTCTTACTCCCAAAGTGGATAACCTCACACTTATTCACATTAAACATCTTCTGCCAAGTATCTGCCCACTCACCCAGCCTATCCAAGTCACCCTGAATTCTCCTAACATCCTCATCACATGTCACACTGCCACCCAGCTTAGTATCATCAGCAAACTTGCTGGTATTATTCTCAATGCCTTCATCTAAATCGTTGATGTAAATCGTAAACAGCTGTGTTCACCAAAGGTGCAGTGATGCAAGTTTCAAATGCAAGAACAGACTTTTATTGGAGGGTGAAGTCCTACTTTTACATATGTTAAAGGAACAGTCTCTGCCATCCAATTTGGCACTGAAGATTTGACCTGATGTTTTTTTCCCTTGAATAATGAATTCTTCGATCTCCCCTTCTTCAAAGCAAGGCATTCATTTGTTTTTTCTTCCAGGAGGTTCACCTGACTTTCGCACTTTGGATAAGCTGCTGCAGGGGTCAAATAGCAATTATAAATTTCCCATAAAGCAAACATTATTTCTAGCAGCAGGTGCCAAATTTCAGAGTATAGCAGAAGAAATGGAAGTAAATTTGCACTAGAAAGTCTATGAGGTTTGCAATTCTAAGGTTCAGCTACGTTCACAAGTCTAATATGCTTCTTACATGTCTTGCACATGAGAATATATCTCCCCTAGAGTTCTGCTTCAACAATTGTCCTGTTACCTTGGAAAATTTCAAACCTTTACATTGTTGATATGGCTCATTTTGTTTTACATTTTGAATTTTTGTTTTTACCTTCCATTTGGTTATTCTTCTTTAGTCCAGGCCTGCAGAGTTGCCTTATCTGGGAAAAAATAATTTTTAACTTTAAACTTTTTAACCTTTGGTGGCTTTTTCCGAGTCCTACAGGTATTTAGATTCCAGCAGTCATTACAAAACTGAATGAGTCGCACGCTGACAGATTGCAGTACCAGTGCCTGAGTGTGACCAAAGGGCCACATAAAAGATCAGCAGCAGGAGAGAGTAAACACTGAAACACCTAAAACTGGACTAGCTTGGATAGAGAACCATCATAAGTTGAGGAGAGGCCTTACCAGAAGTTAGATGGGATTCTGTCATGTGATTATCCGCTGACAATAGAATAGATAAATCACGCCAGTTGCATATTTCTACCAAAATATCAGTGTTTAGAGGAACAGCTTTACCGTTCAAGAGTTTCATGCAATTTCATTGATATTGGTCACTGTGTGGATGATGTGAATAAGCATCAACATGGACTACTACCATAAGAAAGCAGAATCCATCATTACAGACCCCCACCATCCAGGCTATGCTCTCTTCTTGCTAATGTTATTGGTATGGAGCTACAGGAGCCTTAGGCCCCACAGCATCCGTTTATTATTAACAGTTATTACCCTCAACCATCAGGCTCCTGAACCAGCATGAATAACTTTACTCACCTCAACAATAATTACACAGCCTATGGACACACTTTCAGGGACTCTACACTCATTTTTTCAGTGTTATTTATTTAGTTATTTTTATTTATTTGCACAGTTTGTCTTCTTTTGCTCATTAGTTGTTTGCCTTGACCATGTCCTCGTTGCTTGTACACAGTTTATCACTAATTCCATTGTATTTCATTTTTCTACTGTGAATGTCTGCGGGAAAATGAATCTCAGGACAGTATATAGTGACATATACATACTTTGCTAATAAATGAACAGTCAACTGTGAAGCAAAGATACTGCTAAGCTTTTGCAGTGATAGTCATATACAATGGTGTGTTCATTTTAATATCATTATCTTGGAATTCACACATGCTCATGAGGATACAGCAAAGTCAGAAGTATATGCATTATTCAGATTTGTTCAACATTTCACTAGAAACGATTGAAACCATCTCCCACTCACCCTGTTGATCTTCCTGGGCCCTGTTAATTTTCTGACCTATGATTCACTCCGATCAACTATCTGACCAATTCCACTACCATCAATACACTTACCATTTCTCAAAAACAACTCATTCTAACTAATCACCGCCATGAACCTCCCTGCTGATCATCTGCGTAGCCTTCCTCAGTGGTTGGCTCCTGCCCAAGACCCTTTTCCTTATCTTGTTCTTGGCAGTTAACAACAGCTAAATTTCCAAAATGTTAATCAGTTTCAAAAAAAAAAAAATCTGCACTATTTTACTTCTCAGAAGACTCCTAAGAGCAAAATATTTGTTATATTTAATAGCTATTTTAACTCATTTGATTACTCTCTTCTTAAATGAAAAAAAAGCATCGGTAAGAAGAAGCAGCACAGAAAGCATTAGAGAAACCCAGTGGATCAGGCAGCATCTTTGAGCAAAAAGGACAGTCAACATTTTGGATCAGGACCCTTCAGCTGCTAAGAATTCTGCTTTCTCTATCCACATCTCAAATTAGTAATTTTAACATTGCTAGTCTTTTACCTTGATTGTGTTGGATGCCTAAATGGGAAACAATTTCTCCATGATCTCTATTCTATGTGATGTTAACAGGTTATGAAGAATGGGCCTTTGTGGATTATTGAGTTCATTGAACTACTGTTCTACAAAGTGAGGCAATGTTTTACCACTAAATATTAGAAACATGGAAAACCTTCAGCACAATACAGGTCCTTTGGCTCACAAAGCTGTGCAAGATACCCAGGCTCACCCATGGCCTTCTATTTTTCTAAGCTCCATGTATCCATCCAGGAGTCTCTTAAAAAACCCAATCAAATTCACCTCCACCACCACTGCCAGCAGCCCATTCCACGCACTCACCACTCTCTGCATAAAAAACTTACCCCTGACATCTCCTTAGTACCTACTTCCAAGTACCTTAAAACTGTGCCCTCTCATGCTAGCCATTTCAACCCTGGGAAAAAGCCTCTGGCTATCCACACGATCAATGCCTGTCATTATCTTGTACACCTCTATCAGGTCACCTCTCATCCTCCGTTGCTCTGAAGAGAAAAGGCCGAATTCACTCAACCTATTCTCATAAGGCATGCTCCTCAATCCAGGCAACATCCTTGTAAATCTCCTCAGCACCCTTTCTATGGTTTCCACATCCTTCCTGTAGTGAGGCGACCAGAATTGAGCACAGTACTCCAAGTGGGGTCTGACCAGGGTCCTATATAGCAGCAACATTACCTCTCAGCTCTTAAACTCAATCCCATGATTGATGAAGACCAAGGCACTGTATGCCTTCTTACCCACAGTATCAACCTGTGTAGCAGCTTTGAGTGTCCTCTGGACTCGGATCCCAAGATCCCTCTGATCCTCCACACTGTCAAGAGTCTTGCCATTAATGCTATATTCTGCCATCATACTTGACCTACCAAAATGAACCACCTCACACTTATCTGGGTTGAACTCCATCTGCCACTTCTCAGCCCAGTTTTGCAACCTATCAATCTTCCACTGTAATCTCTGACAGCCAACCACACTATCCACAACAGCTCCAACCTTTGTGTCATCAGCAAATTTAATAACTCATCCCCTACTTTCTCATCCAGGTCATTCATAAAAATCACAAAGAGTAGGGGTCCAAGGACAGATCCCTGAGACACACCACTCTGTTAATTGGACAAAAGTAAGAAATAAAGCTTCGTTGTAAAAAAAAATCTGAATGCACCACGCATACCAAATTTATATTTCATAATTGTGAAGCTCTAAAATAACCTCAAAACATTAAAAGGAAGCAAAAAACTTCGAACATTTTTATTTGATCAGCAAGGATTATTAATTCAGCATTGACCTTGAACTGCTGACAATGTAAGCTACACAGCTTTCCTTTCTGTTTAGCAAAACATTTTCTATTCCGCAAGGCTCAGTATCTGGTCTGTGAAATTACTGAAATCCAACTGCAGTCTTCTATCACAGCTAGATTGTACCTGTGGTGAAAGTGAGTCCTTTCTTCTTAAGCAGACAAAAGAAAAACATACCATGGTTTTTTCATGATGTAGCATCTTGCTGAAAGTCACTGAAGTGTGCCAACAAGTTAGTAGGCCCTCAGAGAAGATTCCCACATATAAACATATGGTGACTGACATAAATACTTAGATAATTATTATATGCATAATTTGAAGGTTCTATTTTTTCAACATTTGAAAAGTGGGTGTAATGTGGTGCAGCCGACTGCATGTAGTTTTTTCTTGTTTAGGGCAATTTTAATTAGTCTTCAGTAAAAAGCTCAGTCAGAGTCCACATTTTCTCCTTTGCTGATTTGTAAAATATAAATCAGGGGAGAGGGTAGTGATTCAATTGAACGTGCACGGAAGGATTTAAATAAAATCTGTGCAGACAAATGGTCCATACAGTATGTATATTATGTAATATAAGTACAAAACAGGGCTTTATTAGAAAATATTGGCTGATTCAGCTTCTTGTAATGGAACTTGAAAAATCAAATATTATTCCTCTCAAGAGTTATTTTAAAATTCATTTCCATATTTTTTTAATTTAAAATTTTCACTTAAAAACTAACAAGCTTAGAAAAGAGTATCAATATATTTAACTCTGTATATTCTTCTGTTCAGCTGCCTATGCCACATAGGTGTTCTACCAAGAATAAAACTTCAGAGATGTAGGGCTGGAAGAGAGTCAGAATATTCTTTAAAAAAATACAGTGCAATGTACAGATCAAAATGTTATTGATGTTGAAAGAACAAAAGATCAGATGTGGAGGAATGATGAATGTCTGCCTTTCCGGTTTCCCCATTCTATCATTATCCATGTTTGCTTGCAACCTGTAATACTAGTCAGAATACAAACTTACTCTGTGAATGATGTACAAAAGTTCAAACCTAGAATGTGGTATAATGTATGCTGCAGGCAACAGATGTACGAGCAGCCACAGTTTTATTGGTATTAGAAAGTTCTAACTTATTTATGTTCCTTAAAAAGTTCATCAAGATCTTACATATGTATTACATTTCTGTTCAAAGGTGAGTGAGTTTTTTTTTAAATGGCTGTTCCAACCATGGTGGGCAGCAGAGTTCTCAGAGAGTACTTGGAACTCAAGTGTTAGGTTGGAAAGGAGATTTAAAAACTGTTAAGATTAGTTTGAACTTATGATGTAGGTTTTAAAACATCACAATTTAACTCACTGAGGATGATGCTTCAATGGAGCAAGTGATGTACCAATATTATACCATCACAAAAGTATGAAGTGCTGCAATTATGAGCTACTTGACTTCAATATTCAAATAATCCTGAATTTGGAAATGAGGAATGACAAAAGGTGAACAGTAGGCACGTTGGACTAAAGAACCATCAGCATTACAGAAAAGAACAAAACTGACTATCTCCTGCTGTTGAATAGCAAGTTTGCAACACACATTTTAGATTACTCATACATGAGTATGAGGCACTTATGTCCCAAAGACAATATTTAATATTTTCACTTGCTTGGATAATTAGTGGTCCCTAGAGAACATTTTGGTTATCAGATTGTTTTTGTACCAAGTGTTACATAACGCAACACTGCATTGTTCATTACAATACACTTCTATCCTGTTCATAGCTTACACTGGTTAGCAAATAATGTTAAATCTAATTTTACTGTACACTCTAGTTTAAATATTAGATGATACCACAATCATTTGCAACACCTAAGGGATATTTACTTCTGTGTTCAAAATTCAAAGTAAATTTATTATCCAATTAGATACATGTCACCATATACAACCTCAAGATTAATTTTCTTGCCCGCAGTCAAAGTAAATATAAAAAAAACAGAATAGAATCAATGAGAGACCACACCCAACAGGATGGATAACAACCAAAGTGCAAATACAAAAATAAAGAAAAAATATAAATGAATAAATAAACAAACAAATAAGCAAGCAATAAATATTGAGAACATGAGATGAAGATTCTTTGAAAATGAATCCATAGGTTATGGGAACAGTTCGGTGATAGGGCATGTGAAGTTAAGTGAAGATATCGCCTCTTGATAAACCTATTGTTTATCAATATTTTTAGAATTTATTGCCACTGAGGATTTCCTTTGCACCTGATCAAGATGTGAGCTATTCTTAGCACTGCTCTTGACAGTGAGTTGAAGAAATATCTTTAAAAATGTCCAATAGTTTCAATAATTTCAACTCCCCTTAAATCATTCCCACTTCATTTAATGTAATTGGTTACATTAAGTGTTCCATTAATATAACATATTGCTTTTAAATATATGTCATAATATGGCACATTTCAGTAGTCTTTATCACACCTAGTGTGAGTGGGGCTAGCTACAGCAAAAGGTTAAATGGAGAATAAACTGTTAAAGTTTTAGTCTAATTTACTAATCCCATCATCAATCTACTTGTCAAAACAGATTATTCAGTTGCTCCTTCTCTGCAATGTTAGTTTATCAATCCAAATTTGTAACCTCTCAATATTGTACATAAGGCTATCATTCATCTTCGACTGTCTTTGTAATCTTTCAGCATTAGATATATTTTGACATACCAGATTCATTCCCAGTTTGTGTAGTAAATGTGTCCATTTTACATTGAAATAGATGTATGTTCTGCCAAAGGGAAACCCTAATTATTTTCAATTGATGTTTCTTAATGCAAATTAGCAGTCATTGAAATTCTCAACTTGTATCTGAGGGCCCATTTGGATTTTAATCAATTTGCCAGCTGACGGGTTGAAAACAAATGAAATAAACTGCATAAAATCCTGAAATTTTAATCTCAGTCTCTATTTTTTGTGGGGTCTTTTGATGGGTAGCAAACTTATTTGAGAAGTAAGTGAAGTATAAAGCCTAAGAAAGTAGAGCCTTGTTTCAATCCCCACGAAAATAACTAAGCCGATTTGGAAGACAAAAAATGTGTCATAATCATCCTGGGGTTGTAGATGTAAAGCAGGCTAGATTGCTCAGTCCACAGCCTCCTTTCCTGTTGTGATAAGACCTCATTCAAGTTGGAGGAGCAGCACCTTATATTCCATCTGGGTAGCCCCTAACCTGATGGCATGAACATTGATTTCTTGAACTGGTAATTGCACCCCATCCCCATCACCATTCCCATTCCCATTTCCCTCTCTCACCTCATTTCCTTTCCTGCCCATCTCCTCTCTATAGTGCTCCCCCCCCTTTCCTGTCTTCCATAGCCTTCTACCCTCTCCTATCAGATTCCCCCTTCTCCAGCTCTTCATATCTTCCACCTATCAGCTTCCCAGCTCTTTACATCAAGCCCTCCCTCTTTTCCAGTTTCACCTTTCACCTATCATGTTGTACTTCTTCCTCCCCTCCCCCCACCTTCTTGCTCTTAACTTCTCAGCTTTTTTTTTCTCCAGTCTTGGAGAAGGGTCTTGGCCCAAAATGTTGACTGTTTACTCTTTTCCATGGACACTGCCTGGCCTGCTGAGCTCCTCAAGTATTTTGTGCGTGTTGCCTCGATTTCTCAGTCTTTAATACTGTATTAAAAAATAACACACACACAGCAGCTCCATCTGCAAGTCCAAGTATGTGAACAGAGTGAGGATGGAACCTATTAAGCCTGATGTGCCCATTATGAATCAGAACTAGGTGGCCCACAGTGTTAAAACTCTCACATGAATAATGGATACTTGGGGAGGCATCAGATGGTTATTACGAGCCTGGAAATCAGCTGAAGTTTAAACCTTCAGCAGGATGACAGGGAAAATTATTGGTGAGGAAAACAAATCCTCTGTCAGTCTTTGTGATAAGGTTGAATTGTCTCAAAGAACTGTTCCACTAAAGAAAGTTTAGACAATGAAAGTCTGAAAAATGTGCTCCTTATTTGACAGTACGGAGAAATGTATAAGGTTCTTACTCATGTCTGTATTTTAATTTGTAAGAGAATTCATAAATTAGTCATGGAAAATGTTTTGCCAATGTTATAGAGTTGTAAATGGGTAATAATGTGTCATAGGGGGAATCAGTGCGAATGTTTTCCTAAAGACTGCAGCTAGGGAAAATAGCAGAAATATGTGAACAGATTTAAAGCTGATGCGTAAGCCTAATGGCGAAGCAAATAGTGCAGAGAAGATTGATGACACCCAGAGACCAGACAACTTAAGTATTATTTAATGTGGACAATCCAAGGCATTGCACATTAAGACACATTGATCACTTAACCACTCAGCAGGCATCTGCTGACAGAGGCAGATAAAAAAACTGACTTAAGTGCAATTGCTGTGGTCAAACATCTGACCCCTGCATGTCTCATGAGAGTGAACTACATCTCTCAGGACTGTTAATGTGGTCTTATGAGCTTGCCACCTAGGATATAACGAATAAGAATTGAGGAAGAATTTTGTCAGGTCAATTCATTTGTCTTTATTTTCAAAGTTTAGTTTCAACTAAGAGTTTGGATTAGGTCATTACGGAATGTATCCTTTTTAAGGTACTAATAATTGGTGTCACTTTAACATCAGTAATTCTGTCATCAATACTGTCTGATACAGGTGACCTCAACCTGGGAATTGTGGACCCCTTGCTTCATGGTATTGGTCCATGGGATCAAAAAAGGTTGGGAACCCCTGCTCTAATACAAAAGCAGAAAGGTCAGTGAGCATTAAACTCAGTCAGCTAGGAGAGAAATAGACTCTACAATTTAGATAAAGACTCTTCTTTGAAAGTAGAAAGCAAGTGTTTTAAGTCACAGAGACAGGGAGGAGGAGAGAAAGCAGTAAAAATATTTGTGGTAGTGGTAGACCAAGTTTACGAATATAACAATTACATTCAAAACTGGCAGTTGGCAGAAGTAGAAAAATGTAACATATTGAAATAGAAAGGTATGGCTATATCTGTGGAGAAAGAGGATTGGTTGTCTAAAATTGTTAAACTGAATATTAGGTCCCAAGGACTTCAGTATACTCAAATGGAAGATTAGGTGTTTTTACTTGAGATTATACTGGTCATCATTGGAGCAATGCAGAAAGCTGCAGGCAGGGACCTCAGAGTGGATGTGAAGTGGACAATCGAAGCAACAGGGAACTGGAAGCTTAGAGTTAACTTGCGAATTAAATGGAGAGGTTTTGCAAATGACCACCCAGTTTGCATTTGGTTTCTCTGGTGAAAAGGGGAATGGCATCATCGACAGTGAATGTAAAAGACCATCTAGGAAGAAGTGTAACTAATTTATTGCCTCATCTAGAATTAGTGTTTGGGGACAGGAATGGTGAGAATGAATGAGGTAATATGAGAAATTCTGCATCTCATGTTGATGAGGATCGGTTGGTGGAGGTGGTAGAATGAACCGAGAAAATGCTCAAGCTTTTTGAAGAGGAAGATTTATCCAGATGAGGAATCCAATTGCAGCTGCCAAAAATTATGGAGAATGATTGGTTGAATATGGAGGATGATGGGATAGAAGGTGATGAAAGGTCTCGGCCCAAAACGTTGACTGTTTACTCCTTTCCGTAGATGTTGCCTGGCCTGCTGAGTTCCTCCCAGCATTTTTCTCTTGTTTGTGAATAGCCTAGTTGTGTTCTGGCTGAATGAAAAGGAGCTATGATCAGAACCGAGGGAAGCAGTCAATGTGATTGAGATTCCTATCAAACATGGTGGAGGTAAGCGAACAGTTAAAAAGGAAATAGCTCTTAAAGGCATTGGCAAGAGAAGTCTTCTCATCACAGCAGGCATGGAAAGACTGAAACAGTTCTTACTGGAGACAGGGATCGAGGGGCTGTCGGTGAGACAGCAACAGGGCTCCGAACTTATGGTGGATCTTGGGAGCCAGCCCATTCCCTGAGATGGAGATAAAGATGTCAAGAAAGGAAAGGGAAGGATTAGATATGGAGAATGTGAAAGTGACCGCAGGGAGGAGATTGGCAGCTAGTGTAATAGAATTTTTAAGTACTGTAAAAATACAGAAAACAGCATCAATACAGATATCAGTGTAATCGAAATGATGGAGGACTTCTGATGAGGATATGTAAAAACTGTTCAACGCATCCAAGATGGCTTGGCCTCTTGTGAGCTCCTCAGCTATAGATGAGAGCTGGAGTCAGAGAGAGGTTTTGACAGAGAAGTTGTCCAATAAAAAATAAATAATAGCTTTGGCCCACATCCAATGAAGAGACAGGAATCATTTGAATCTATATGATAGTGGATTCAAAATAATTTATTGATTGATTCATTTGTGACACCCCCATGCACATGAAATACAGGTGACCTAGTTCAAAACTTCTTTTTATTTTAATTTTATTTACACAGGAACAGCCCCTTTTGTCCCAATGAATCTACATCGCCCGATTACACCCATGTGATCAACTAACCCACTAACCCGTACACTTTTGGAATGAGGGAGGAAACCCATGTGGTCCCAGGGAGAATGTACAATTCCCTTACAGGCCGCGGTGAATTGAACCCAGTTTGCTGGTACTGCAAAAGCGTTACACTAACGACTATGCTACAGTGCCATGGCTTTATTTTCTGAATGGAGTTTTTAGTTCCCTGTTAACCACTTGTCCAGGCTGTTTATTTCTTGAAATATTGCCGTCATAAAATAAAGACATTATGGCTACTGCAGAGTATTAAAAATACAGATGCATTACTCTTTTCATAAGACATAAACATTCATTACATATACACTGACAGAATAAAGCTTTTCCCATTCATGTACATCCTGGAGTTGTCAGTGCCTTAATACATAAAGTACATGTGCAGCATCAATGAGGGCTTGCACTTAGGGATGGTCGGCCTCCTTTGGAAATACTTCTGCATGCCTTACCATCAGGAAAAGAAGAAGAATGGAGCAGTGACAGAGTGGAACTCTTGTGAGAATTAGTAAGAGAAAGCTGATCCATGAGTGTTTCCTGAGAGAATCCTAATTCCCTGCTGAGGCCTCCTATTTTCACCCTATTGCACTGCTGCGGAATGCTGGTACAGTGAACCAACCCTACAGTACATTTAAATTGTTGGGGAGTTAAAACTCTACAAGTTGTCTTAAGCAGTAAAATTTAACTGCTACCTGTTTTCTCCCAGCTGGATGAATTAAAATTTCAGGGAAGTTATATAAATATATCAGTCTACCTCAAATCAGCACTTCAGTTGCTGATCTGAAACTGGCAACAGCATCATAACCAGGAAATAAATGTCTGATTGACATCAGTTTGAGTGTCAAACATTAAAAATATTTCAGTTGGTACAAGCTCCACAAATTGCAATGAAAGTCAGTTCATGCATTATTTGTAAAGGCTTGAATATTTTCTTCTATTGCTGTCAGATCACATCAAGTTGTCATTCAAGCTTTGGGTGAAGTAAATAAGCTTTTCTTTGATTAGTCTTTCTGTGCAGATTGTTTGAAAACAGCGAGTTTTGCCTTGTATACCTGCTGCTTAACATTTCCATCATGTACATATTCAGAATGAATCTCTTTGCAATTATGATGTTCAGTACAGAAAGAAATATCTTGAAAATGTCTGAGAAATGTAGAATAGTGTTTCATCCCTGCCTCATTCATAAGGTGTGGTGCTGATAAGGCAAAATTGAGGGAAATGTGAGCAAAGGATTGGATGGTAATTAGTAGGTCCAATTTTGTCAATAGAATGGCAGTTATTAACTCAGGTCAAAGATAGCACAATTTATCACAAATAGGTAAGGCCTTTCTTTATGACAACATCATTCCAATAACTACATTATTTTAATTCAAGTCAAGTGGATCAAATAAAATAAAAGTGGTTCAGATGGTGACAAGAGGGTGTGCAGGAGTGAGATATACCAGTTAGTTGAGTGGTGTCAAAAGTTCAAGATTAAAATTTATTATCAGAGTACATACAGGACACCACATGCAACCCTGAGATACTTCTTCCTGTGGGCATACTTCTCAAATCTATAGAACAGTAACTGTAAGCAGCATCAATGAACAACAAACTCAGCAATAAATAACAAAAAAAATAATGAGATGAATAGTCCTTAAAGTGAGACCACTGGTTGTGAGAACAACAGAAAAAGAATGAGTGTAGTTATTCCCTTTTGTTCAAGAGCCTGATGGTTGAGGAGTAGCAACTGTTATTGAACGTGACGGTGCGAGTCGTGAAGCACCTGTGCCTTCTACCTGATTGTGGTAAACTACACCTGTCTGGACACGCCCCTCTGCTGACTGCTCCTGTGGCTCCTCCCACAGACCCCTGTATAAAGGCGATTGGAGGCACTGCTCCTCCCTCAGTCTCCGAGATGCCATACTCCATTTTGTTGCTAATAAAAGCCTATCGTTCACCTCCCATCTCCGAGAGTTATTAATGGTGCATCAATTTTATTAGCAGCAATTTTAAAACATGGAGAGCATTTTACAACCAGACAGATTGGATCTCAACCTACAATCCCAGGAGGCCGGTGACGCTTTCGAACTCTGGCTAGCATGCTTCAAATCATACCTGGAGGAGATTCATGTGACTGACCCTGCCACAAAGAGCAGGGTTCTCCTATCCAGAGTCATTGCAAGGGTCTACACCATGATCAAAGACCAAATGGACTACTAGGGTGCGATGGATGCCCTCAAAAGACAATACCGGTGGCCGGTGAACACCGTCTACGCAAGACATCCCTTAGCAACATGGCGGCAGTGGGCCAGAGAGTCGAGCGCTGAGTTTGGCCGGGCCCTACAGACACTCGTGCGGGCCTGTGACTGCAGGGGACTGATGGCGGAACAGTATGCGGAGCTGCTGGTAAGAAATGCCTTCGTTACAGGGATCAAGTCAGTGTACGTGCACCAGCAGCTGCTGGAACATGCTGATCTTACCTTACATTCGGTGATCGAGCTGGCTGACACGCTGGAGGCCGCTCTGCACAACGCTGACGCTGTCCAGGCACGTCAACTCCTGCCAGCCCCGTGGACGCTGCAGACCCCGCAACCCGCCGGCGAATTGACCTTGGCTGCTGCCAGTCGTGAGTCCGTGAAGTCCACGCAACCCGCCAGCGGGTCGACCACGGCTGCTGCCAGTCGCAAGTCTGCACAGTGTTACTTCTGCGGACTCGAAAAGCACCCCTGAAAATGCTGCCCGGCCCGAGAAGCTACCTGCTCCAGCTGTGGAAAGAAGGGCCACTTCGCCAAGGCCTGTAAGTCCAAACCACGAGCGGGGTTGAGCAGCGCCGCATGCGAGGCATGGGGGTCGCCGTCTTGGCCACCGCCATCTTGCCTGCCGGCCTCGTGCGAGGCATGGGGGCAGCCATCTTGGTTGCCGCCATCTTGCCTGCCCGCCGCGTGCGAGGCATGAGGGCGACCATCTTTGCGGCGCCACCTCGCCCCACGTCCCACCCATGGGTACTTACCGGGCACCAAGACGGCGATTCAACTCTGGCCTCCGTGACTCTCGACCAAAGCTTACAAGGTCAATGATGGACATCCTGGTGAAGGGGCACAGGACTAGCTGCCTGTTTGACACGGGCAGCACTGAGAGTTTTATTCATCCGGACACAGTGCAGCGCTGCGGAATTGTGACACAGCCGGTAAGCCAGAGGGTCACCTTGGCTTCTGGGTCGCATTCCACAGACATCTGGGGGTGGGGGTTGTGTAGTGACATTGGTGGTGCAGGGCACAGAATACCGGGACTTTGGATTACTGGTCATGCCTCAACCGTGTGCCCCTGTGCTATTGGGGCTGGACTTCCAGAGCCACCTGAAAAGTGTGACAATGGAGTATGACGGGCCCCTCCCACCAATCACTGTCAGAAATCCTCAGTTTTGTGGGACTTCGTCATATTTCCTGCTACTGACCACACACACACACCGACCTGCATATCCCACCCAACACCATGCCAACAGCCGCGCTACTGACACCACTTGCAGCCTCTCCACCCTCAATATCCCTCCCCCACCACTGTTCACCAACCTGACCCCCGACTGTAAACCTGTGGCAACTAAAAGCAGGAGGTACAGCGCGGGGGACATGGCCTTCATTCAGTCAGAGGTGCAGCGGCTGCTCAGGGAGGGGATCATTGAGCCAAGCACAAGTCCTTGGAGGGCCCAGGTGGTTGTTGTTCAGACCGGGCAGAAATATAGGATGGTTGTGGACTATAGCCAGACCATCAATAGGTTCACGTAGCTTGATGCGTACCCCTACCCTGCATCGCGGATATGGTCAATCAGATAGCTCAGTACAAGGTGTACTCGACCATAGACCTGAAATCCGCTTATCATCAGTTCCCCATCCGCCCAGAGGACAGCCCCTACACCGCCTTCGAGGCAGGCGGCAGGCTCTATCACTTCCTGCGCATCCCCTTCGGTGTCACAAATGGTGACTCTGTCTTCTAGAGGGAAATGGACCGGATGGTGGACCAGTACCAACTGAAGGCCACGTTCCCATATCTGGATAACATCACCATCTGCGATCACGACTGGCCGGATCACAACGCCAACCTCCAATGATTTTTCCAAGCGGCCAAAACTCTTAACCTCACCTATAACAGGGACAAGTGTGTGTTCGGAACAACCCGACTTGCTATCCTTGGGTATGTCGTGGAGAACGGGGTCATTGGCCCTGACCCCGACCGTATGCGCCCCCTGTTGGAATTCCCACCACCCTCAGAGCCCTCAAACGGTGCCTGGGCTTCTTTTCCTATTACGCCCAATGGATCCCCCATTACGCAGTCAAGGCCCGCCCCCTGGTCAAGTCCACTGCATTTTCCCTCTCAGCCGAGGCCTGCGCGGCCTTCAGCCACATTAAAGGGGACATTGCCAAAGCAATGATGCATGCGGTGGACGAGACCATTCCCTTCCAAGTAGAGAGTGATGCCTCCGACTTTGCACTGGCTGCTACCCTCAATCAGGCAGGAAGGCCGGTAGCATTCTTCTCTCGTACCCTTCAAGGCTCTGAAATTCGGCACTCCACGGTGGAGAAAGAAGCCCAGGCCATGGTGGAAGCTATTAGGCACTGGAGGCACTATCTCACCGGCAAAAGGTTCACCTTGCTGACCGACCAACGCTCAGTTGCGTTCATGTTTAGCAACCAACAGCGGGGCAAAATCAAAAATGATAAAATTTTGAGGTGGAGAATAGAACTCTCCACCTACAACTATGATATCCTGTACCGGCCTAGAAGGCCCAATGAGCCCCCTGATGCCCTATCCCAGGGAGCATGTGCCAGTGCACAGCTTGACCAGCTATACGCCCTCCATGCACATCTTTGCCACCCGGGGATCACCCGATTTTCCCATTTCATGAAAGCCCGGAACCTGCCTTACTCCCTTGAGGAAATCAGGACGATGACCAGGGACTGTCAAGTCTGCGCTGAGTGCAAACCGCACTTCTACCATCCTGAACAGGCACGACTTATCAAGGCCACCCGCCCCTTTGAGCGACTGAGTATCGACTTTAAGGGCCCCCTTCCCTCCACCAACCGCAATGTCTACTTTCTCAACATTATCGGCAAGTACTCGCGGTTCCCCTTTGCCACCCACGGCCCCGACACCACTACCACGTCCGTCATAAAAGCCCTGCACCAGCTCTTCACTCTGTTCGGATTGCCCTGCTATATCCACAGTGATAGAGGGTCCTTGTTTATGAGTGACAAGCTGCGCCAGTACCTGCTGGCTAGCGGTATTGCTACTAGTAGGACCACGAGCTATAATCCCTGGGGGAATGGACAGGTGGAGAGGCAGAATGCCACTGAGTGGAAGGCCACACTCTTAGCCCTTAGGTCAAAGGGATTGCCAGTCTCTCGATGGCAGGAGGTCCTCCCCGAGGCACTCTACTCCATCCGCTTCCTATTATGCACGTCCACCAATGCAACCCCTCATGAGCGACTCTTTTCTTTTCCCAGGAAGTCTGCCACTGGGACTACCCTACCGGCTTGGCTGACGACCCCAGGGCCAGTGCTGCTCCGGAAACATGCAAGGTGTAATAAATACTCCCCGATGGTTGAGAGGGTTCACCTACTTCATGTAAACCCCCAGTATGCCTACATGGTCTTACCTGATGGGCGGGAGTACACGGTCTCCGTCCGTGACCTGGCACCCACAGGAGCACCAGACCCCTACCCCGAACACTCCACGGTGACTATGAACCCCGTACTCACTGATGTATATACCCACGAGACACTGCGCACACCAAGCCCTACATAGACACCTCACGACACTCCCATACCGGGCACCACGCACACACATGAGGGATTACTGGCTCTTAACCGGCTGGCAGCTCAAGTCAGGCCAGAGCCAGCACAACCACCAACAACGGTGCTTCGTAGATCGCAGCGACAGACTCGACCGCCTGATAGACTTAACCTGCAAATATACTTGTAAGAAACTTCGCCCCGTGGGGACTCTCTTTTAAAACAAAGGGGGGGGGGGTGAATGTGGTGAACTATGTATACCTGTCTGGACATGCCCCTCTGCTGACTGCTCCTGTGGCTCATTCCACAGACCCCTGTATAAAGGCGATTGGAGGCACTGCTCCCCACTCAGTCTCCGAGATGCCGTGCTCCGTTTTGCTGCTAATAAAAGCCTATCATTCACCTCCTGTCTCTGAGAGTTATTGATGCTGCATCACTGATGCAGCAGTGAGAAAAGAGAATTCCTTCAGTGGTGAGGATCTTTGACGATTGTCTGCTTTTCTACAGCAACATTTCAAGTAGATGTACTCACTGACTGGGAGGATTTCACCCATGATGTACTGAGCCAAATCCACTAGCTTTTGTAGGATTTTCCACTCAAAGGCATTGCTGGTCACTTACCAGGCCATGATGCAGCCAGTCAGCACACTTGCCACCACAAAGCTATGGCAGTTTGCCAAGGTTGCAGCAATAACCCTGCACTCGATGGCAGTAAGATCAAAGAGCTGACTGTGGACTTCAAAAAGGGTAAGATGAGGGAACACGCACCAGTTCTCAGAGAGGGATTGTGGAGAGCGAGCGATTCCAAATTCCTGTGTGTTAATATCTCTGAGGACCCAACCTGGTCCCAGCAGATCAATGCAGCTATAAAAAGGCAAGACAGCAGCTACCTGTATATTTCAGTTGGATATTGAAAAGATTTAGTATGTCACTGGAAACACTTGCAAATTTCTACTGATGTACCATGGAGAGCATTCAACTGGCTAATCATTGTCTGGTATGGGGGGTGGGGGTTGCTACTGCACAGGATCGAATCAAGCTGCTGAGATTTGTAAAATTAGTCATCTCTATCATGGGCACTAGACTCTGTAGTATCCTAGACATCTTCAATGAACGGTACTTCAAAAAGGCAACATCCATTATTAAGGACCCGACCACCCAGGACGTGCCCCCTTCTCTTTGTGACCATCAGAAATAAGGTACAGGAGCCTGAAGGCACACACTCAAGAACTTGGGAATAGCTTCTTCACCCCTGCCATCCGATTTCTGAATGAACATTGAACCCATGAATAACTCACTACTTTTTTTTTTTATTTTTGCACTACTTATTTAATTTAATTATTTAATGTATGTGTGTATATATATTAATATATATGTTTTCTGTAATTAAGTCTTTTCTTATATTATCAGATATTGCATTGCATAGCTAGTGCAAATTTAATAAATTTCGTGACATATGCTGGTGATATGAAACCTGATTCTGATAAAAAGAAAATGCAAAGTAATAATCACAGCACCAGTATTCCCAAAGCCCTCACAGTAGACCATTGATTGGCAATGGCACCTTTAACAACTGAATCCCTGAGCGCAGAACCCCCAACAGCAGAATCCTGTCAGAAACTCCAACAGCTGAACTTCTGCAGCAGCAGAAAACCAGGCACTGTGAACAACACAGGACAACAAAAAAACTTCTACACCTCAACAGTATAAGCCATGACACTCCAAAGTGGTGCCTCCGGCAGCCAAGAACCATGACTCTAGACAATGTCCAAAATCAGCAATTTCCTCCACAGCAGGGAACTCCATTAGAAGTATATCTGACAGCAGACCCCTCTAACTACAGAGCCCTCTTGATGGTCAATACCCCAATGGTGAATCAATCTACATAATTATTGACAAGTATGACAGGATGTCACAAAATGATATGCCTTTAGGAAAAATCTCTGAGGTATAAGGATCTTGTGAGCTCTCCAAGTTGTCAGAAAGTGTCATTTCACCCTTCATCAGAGTGACAAGAAAATTCAATGGAGGTAAAAAGTTGAGGTGGGAACAGAGACATATAAATAACCAATTCAAGCAGCGAATGTGCTGTTTACAATAGTGGTAAAAATATTAAAGGCGCAATGTAATCCTATATCTCAACTGAAAACTTCACATTAAGAATGGAATGCTAAAGCATCCAGAACCATTCGTGATGTTACTATAGCAATGAAGATCATTTTGGCGCATTGCAACTTGGGAGAATTTCATAACAAAATCACAAACAGGTAGGATAGTTTATAGATTAAATGAAGATTTATTCCAAATGACCCTGTATGTCTAAATTACAAACTTGAGAAAATCTGCAGATGCTGGAAATCCAAGGCACAACACACAAAATGCTGGAAGAACTCAGAGGTTCGGCAGCATCTATAGAAATTAATAAACAGTCATCACCCAGTCCTGACGCAGTGTTCCAGCCCAAAACGTCAACTACTCGTTCATTTCCATAGATGCTGCCTGATCTGCTGAGTTCCTTCTGCATTTTGTGTGTCTTGCCTGTGCATCTGAACTTACATTAGAGGAAATCTGACAGACTGGAAATTGCAAATGTCACTTCACTCTTCAAGAAAGAAGGAAGGTAGAAGAAACAAAAGATAGCATGACCAATGAAACAGTTAGCCTGACCTCAGTGGCTATGAAGGTATTGGAGTCAATTGTTAAGGACGAGGTTTCAGGGTGCTTGGAGGCTATGGCCACAGTCAGCATGGTTTCCTCTGGGGAAAATCTTGCCTGACAAATCTGTTAGAATTCTTTGAGGATATGAGGATATAACAAGTAAGATAGATACTGTTGTGGACTTGAATTTTCAGAAGGTCTTTGATAAGGTGCCACACATAAGGCTGCTTAGCAAGTTAAAAGCCCATGGTATTACAGAAGAGATATTAGCATGAGGCAAAGAGTGGGAATAAAAGGAGCCTTTTCTTATTGGCTGGTAGTGACTAGTGGTGTTTCACAGGGGTTGGAGTTCGGACCACTTATTTTTATGTTACATGTCAATGAATTGGATAACGGAATTGAGGACTTGGTGGCCAAGTTCATGGATGATCTAAAGGAGCAGGTAGATTTGAGGAAGCAGGGAGGCTGCAGAAGGACAAACAAGTTAGGAGAATTGGCAAAGAAATGGAAGATGAAATACAGTGCTGGGAAGTGCATGGTCATGCATTTTGGTAGAAGGAATAGAAGCGTAGATTATTTTCTAAATGGAGAAATTTCAACAATCTGAGGTGCAAAGGGTCTTGGGAGTCCTCATGCATTAACACTAAGGGTTAACTTGTAGGTTGAGTTGATGGTGAGGAATTCAAAAGCAACGTTAGCTTTCATTTCAAGAGGAATAGGGTATAAAAACAAGGATCTAATGCTGAAGCTTTATAAGGCGTTGGTGAAGCCTTACTTAGAGTATTTTGAGCAGTTTTGAGTTTCTTATCTAAGACAGGATGTGCTGACATTGGAAAGGGTTCAAAGGAGGTTCACAAAAATGATTCCAGAAATGTAAAAAAATTATTATATGAGGAGCATTTGATGGCTCTGGGCCTGCACTTGCAGGAATTCAGAGGAATGGGGGAGGGGTGATCTCATTGAAACCTATTGAATGTTGAAAGATCTAGATAGAGTGAATGTGGAGAAGATGCTTCCTGTGGTGGGGGAGTCTTGACCGGAGGGTACAACCTCAGAACTGAGTGTTCCATTTAGAATGCAGATTAGGAGGTATTTCTTTAGCTGGAGGGTGGAGAATCTGCGGTATTTGTTTTCACAGGTGGCTGTGAAGGCCAGGTCAGTGGGTGTATTTGAGACAAAGGTTGATAGATTCTTGATAAGTCAGGGTGTGAAATATCTCCAGTGTCTTATGGTCTAATAGATGGCACTTCAATGGAGATGCAAAAATATACCTGTAGGCCTGCAGTCAAACAGAAAAGACTACTTATTTAGGGAACATGCACTGGCAAACAGTGCAGTAATATATAATTTAAAATGGCGGCTATCAGTTTTGCCAAATGAAGGGTCACACTGCAGCAGCTTGGTAGTCAAAGGGCAAACTGAAGATGAAAGCAGATGCTCAAAATAAATGCCTTTAGTGGCTGCCAATTAGAAAGATGAAGAAACTGTCACATTCAGTATGCATATTGTAAACAGCCAGAATGAAAACTAGTGAATCAAGCCTTTAAAACCAAGGTTTTAATCAAGAGCAAGCATCCTGAGATGAAAACCAACTTGCCATGTTGTATTGTGAGTCACAATACTTGCAAAATTTCAGCAGGATGCCTTTATGGGAAAAAGCACAATCAATTTTTCCAGTTGTTGGATCAAACAGAATGACTGGTGAAACTTACGTAAATATTCATGAGACTATCATTATAAAAGCAATATTAATAGCTTGACATTGATGGGCAATATTAGATATATCAACTGAATATAAATTGGGAAGATGTGGTTTGTTTAGAGATGGCAAAGTCAAATCTAGACAGGCAAAATGAACAAGTAAGGATATCCAGTATGTACTAAGAGATTTGTAAGTTCGTGTTAAGTTCCAGATGTGAAACCCATCTACCCACATTCAGGGCTATTCCTTACACATTGAAAGCCTGTCAGTTGGGAACTGGATAAATTGGAAAGTCGGACTTTTGGCAAAGACAGGTTAAAGCAGATCAAATGTTGAATGCAATGGAGCAGCTAAACATAAACAAAATATGAAGACCCAGTGGCAACTGGATGGAGTAGAAATTCACAGTAATAATGCCTAGAGGAGTGCTTATGTCCCCTAGTAAGAGAATGGGAAGAACTACAGAAGATATGTCCAGCACTGCATGATGTGGAGGGTGGCAGAAATTACAGAGAATGGTCTACTGAATGTGCAATGTTCAGAGTTCAAAATTTCAGGAAAAAATATTATCAAATTACATATATGTCACCATATACAACCCTGGGATTCATTTTATAGTAGGCATACTCTAAATCCATAATAGAATAATATCCATAATAGAATCAATGAAAGACTGCACCAACTGGCCATTCAACCAATGTCCAAAAGACAACAAACTGTGCAAATACAAAAGGAAAGAAATAATAATAATACAGAAGTAAGAGATTAATATAGAGAATATGAGATGAAGAGTCCATAGGTTGTGGAAACATTTTAGTAATGGGGCAAGGGAAAGGAAGCTATTCAGCCCATTAATTCTGCACTGGCTCTCAAAGCCTTGCCCTCATGTATTTCATTGTAACTTATTCTGTCTCACAAGCCCATCAATTCCTCCTAATTCTTCTATCACTAACTCACACTGGGAACAATTGAAAGTAGTCAATCAATCTTTAAAAAAAGGTGTTCATGAAATGTGTGAAGAAATGAGAGAACCAGTAGAATTCCACTCAGTCACAGGAAGAATGTCCAAAATCCTCACAGCTATTCTGGGTGACAGAATGAGAGTGGGAAATGAAACAGAGTGGCTTAGAGCTCAGTCAACTATGATGGGTGGGAAACTGTGGCTCATTTCTTGTGCTTTCTGTAGTGTCAGCTACAAAATAGAATCCAAGACTTTGAAACAAAACAACATAACAAATGCATTGTCCAGAGAACCTTGTGAGAATTCAAAGACTGGATGTGAAAGCCTTATCAATATAGTATGAAGACCAAGTCAAAATTATCACTAACTTCAACTCTCTACTGCCCGTTATGCCACTGGCGTTTCGGGCAGCAATGAAGTTCCTCCATCTCTGGAGGTGTTCAGGGCGGCCTTCATCGTGTCAGTCATTCAAGTACTGACAGAGACTCAGGAATACCATTGCACTCAGATGTCGAAGGATTCTTCATTGCTGTTTCTGAAACAACTTATTTTACTAGTCAGGGTTGTTTGCTCTGAACTGTACCCCCAAAGCTGGAGGACCGGGGGACTACTCTTAGACTGGCTTCTACCCTTTGACCTGTTTGATATGGGTGACCCTACCACGAGCCAAAGCATAAAGCCCTGACTCCAGCCAACATAGCTCTCTGGGTCATTGAGGCATGTAAGCCTCCAAACCTTATGGCAAGTTTGTGGGTCCTCTTGGATGACTAACTTGATACTATATAGATAATGCTTTCACATCCAGTCTTTGAATTCTCACAAGATTCTTGAGACAATGTATCTGTTACATTGTTTTGTTTCAAAGTCTTGGATTCTATTTTGTAGCTACATTGAGATTGAGATACAACAATTATTTATCTTTCTATTTATAACAAACTCTGGACTCAAATTTACCAGAAATGAATATGGTCTGTTATCGATGTAATAATACTTCCCAAGAAGGAATCAATGCAACTTAATACTGAATTACATACCAAGAAATTGCTTCTCTATTTCAGCAATATTTGGTCTGCTTTTCAACAATGTATGGGAGGCAAAAGCACTGGTGTTCTCCAGCCCTCATCTATGACATGATTGAGGAATGTCCAAACATCACATATTAACTTCAGTTCACAGGAGGTGTCATAATGGATAATGGGTGTTTTGAGAACAGCTTCATACGCACACTACTGTTCTTCGTCCCATATACATTGACTTCCTTCATCAAAAAACATTGTCAATTTTGGCCGAAAACTTGCATGGTGTTGTACCATTCTTAAGGAGGGCTTCCATTCAAAACACATTTTAGGCTTGGGAGCCTTTATAATCTCTTGACAATAAACCGTGCACACCAATTCTAACCATGATGTTTTGCAGAACACATTTATAGTACCTCTGTTGAGTTTCACATTGTGCTTCTGCAGCCACAGTGAGAATCTTATTTTCGGCATAATGTCCTGATTGCAAAAATAATGGCATGACTTTTGTAAAATTTCATCAATGATGCTATTAAAAATTTTACAAGTGACTTATCAAATGGGAGTTTAGTATTATGATAATAGAGTCAACATTTGTTGCTTATTACAAAACACTGTGTTTATGGTGATTTGTTCTGCTTATAATCCTGTGCTTAAGAACAGATTCATTGTGGTTAGTCAGAGACAAAATATAGATATAGCTGCAAAAAGTAAGACCATTTTATTTTTGATGAGTCACCATGTTATCACTGTTGTTTAAATTGCAAGAAAACTTTAGTTTGAAATGTGTAGAGTTTGAAATTGAGTATTGCGGGCGAATTAAAGCTCCAAGATGAAAAATAACAGAATGGCAACAGAACATATGGGAATGGTGGTAAGGAAAGTAATTGCTCTTAGATTTATATGCTGGGCAGGTTGGAATTGTAATCTAGAGGAAATGACAAGCCATTTTATCACATGTCAGCAGTGCAGATCAATGCAACATTGTAAGTGTGGTCTTGGCGGAAGAGACTTTTTCAATGAGTACATGTAGATTTCTGTGAAAGAGTTGACAACATTTTAGTCCTCATAATTAGTCATCACAGTGGTTGTGTGTAAAGCACGTGGGATCTCCAATTACCATAAAATGTATGTTAAACAAGTTAAGAATATTTTTACACACCATGGTCAACCAGTGAAATGAACTTCTGACAATGGACTACAATTTTGTGCATGACAGTTGAAGGATTTTCTGAGAAAAGGGGATCAAACACATTTGAGTACCTTTTATTATCAGGATGTAGGGAGTGATGTGTACAACTAAACTAAAGTACAATCGTATTTAAATAATGTGCCTGCTTAGGTCTCCTTATAAAAAACACTGCAATAATAGTATATTAGAAAAGGTCAACATCAGAGTATCTAAAGAAAATCTGTCTGCTGAATATAGTTTTGTTAATGTGAAAACAACATTATTTTCGTAGGGGAGCAGATGTATTTTTTAGACATATCTGATTTTTTAAACTCGGGGATCTGGAAAAATTAAATAAAATTTAAAAATGCTGGAAGCACTCAACAAGCTGATAAAAAGTTAATGTTTCATGTCTGAGATGTTTCAGCAGATGCTGCCTGACCTGTTGAGCGTTCCCATTGCTTTCTGTTTGCATGCTGTATTAAACTGGTTGGTTGTCCTGTAATATACCTGCGTTATATCCACAGCATGTTGTCAGGTCAAGCTCTCACAGGATATGAAAAACTCCACACATGCACCTTTTGAATTTTCAGTTATTGTAAAAATTTGAGATTTATTGTTGGAATCTTAATGTATTTGTTAAGACACCACAAAGATTTATAGGTAAAATGATCCAGCTGTCTCACTGTGCTCCAGTCAGTTTGTTTGCAGTATTTAAAAATTAATACCTTTCTTTTCCCAGAGCATACAAATGACTGAGTGTGAGTGGGCTTATCTTGTTTCATTTAGTAGACCTCTGACTTTTGTGTCAGATTGCTGTGGATTTAAGACTCTAGCTCTCACTCAACATGTTTTATACCTTCGGGTGAATGTAAAATATTCAGTATCACATTTCAAGCTTGAGGTGTTTCTAGCAACCTATCCAATATTTTTTGATTGGTAATTTATTTATTCTTATTGCTGTCTGTATTTGAATTAAGGATCAATTAAAAACTGAATTATATGCAATTTATATTTAAAAGCAATTTACAAACCCTTCTCTACCATCATCTATTTGTTTTGTCACTTCCTCAAAGAATTCAGTCAGGCTTGTGAATATGACCTGTCCCTCACAAAGCCATGTTGACTGTTCTTAAAGTTTGCTTCTCAAAATGCTCATAAATCCTATTTCCAAGAATCATCTCCAATAACTTGTCCACCACTGTAAATTTAACTGATCTATAATTATTTGGGATATACTTACTTCCTTTCTTTCTTTGAACAAACATTTAATGTTTGCCACCTTCCAATCTCTAGGCGTTACTCCTATGACCAGTAAGGATGCAAAGATCATTGCCAAACATTCAGCAATATCTTGCTTTGCTTCCTATAATAACCTGTAGTATATCCGATTCAGCTCCAGGGACTTATCAATCCTAATATTTTTCAAGTTTCCATTTTGTGCTTCTTAACCTCGACATGCCCTAACATATCAACCTGTTCTACACTGACCTCATAGTCATCAAGGTCTATCTCATTGGTGAATACAGAAGCAAAGTGTTCATCAATTAGTCTTCTCATGTCTGCTTCCATCTCTCCTAAGTCCATTCTGAAGCACCTTGAAGCTTCAATTTTCCTCGCCGCTTCAATATGGACTCGTTCATGACACACATCACATCTTTGGTCTTTTTCACGAGTCAGCCTGTGCTTCCAGTCCCCTTCGGGTTCTCCCTCTGATCTCCACCTGGCAGCCCTCTAGACACGGCACAGCGCCGGATCCCTCAACTGAGACCCAAACTGTTCATCACAGGCATTAACTGTCTCCGAAACATAAACAATACAAAAAGAACAAGAAGAAAGCAGAGAAAACCTGAAATAATCTAAAAGGTTTGCTAGCTAGAATCACTGCTTGCTGGTGCCATCTTGACCAATATTGGCAAAACACATCTAACTTTACACCAACCGCCCATCCTCTCACCTATCACTCTGGTTCCCATCCCTCTGCCATACTAGTTTAAACCCTCCCCAACAGCCCTAGCAAAACTGCCCAAAAGGATATTGGTCTCCTTCAAGTTCCAGTGTAATCTACCCCTTTTGAAGTGGTCATAAATACATTCCCCATAAGAGATCCCAATAATCCACAAATTTGAAACCTTACCTCCTAACTAATTCTTCAGCCACATTTTCATCTGCCAAATCACCGTATTATAAAATTATTCTCATTCGTGTGTGGCACAGGCAGCAATTCAGAAGTTACCACACTTGTGTCCTTGCCTTTTAGCATCCTGCCTCACTCTCTATATTCTACCTTAGGGACCTCATTCTTTTTCCTACCAATATGATCCACTACTTCTGGCTGTTCACACTCTCTTAAAAATGCGCCTTGGACCCAATCTGAGATGCCCTTGACTATGGCATCTCATGCCTACAGAATTGCTCTCCTCTTTCTAAGATCTCAGGGCTCTGGAGACAGGTGGATTAGGAGTCAGTGTTATGGCAGGAGACTCGTGTGTTGCCAGGTAAACCAGAAAATCTTTCGCCCTGAGCCCGAAGACCCGAGATTTTGCGATCTTTGGGCACAGAGCTAAAAAAAAAAGCAACAAAACGAACTTATTAACATCATAAACCACTGGGTTGTAGTTACGTCTCCTGTTTGCTATGAAAATGGGGGACACCTCCCTCTCTCTTGCCAGGGAGGGAGGGAGAGAACCTGTGGGTTTCCGAAAGCTGGATGAATTGCGCTAGTCTTTGGGGTAACTGCAAGGTCAGTGTTTTTGCTATCGCCTAGCTCACTCCTGTGTTCGGTAACGGGTGCACATATTTTGCTGGGGAGGTGAGGTATAGTTGCCTTGCTGCCGCTTACACATGGGAGGGGGGAGCTGGGGGTTACTTCGGGGTTCTCACGTTTAACTTTCGTTCATTTTTTGGGGCACTTCTCTGTTTTCATGTATGTTTTGTGGAGAAAAAGCATTATACAGTTCTCTGACATTAAATTGAACCTTCGAACCGATTACTATTTTCCCCTCTCAACTGAAATCCATGCTCTCTAATTCTTGATTCCCAAACTCTGGACAAAATAAAAAACATTCACCCTGATACATTAGCCTTGGCTTACACGAACACAAGAGCATTCCCTCGACCCCACATTGGACTTCAGATGACTTATCTGTAGTGTTACTTCCAGCACACAAACCAGTTATCAAATGAGTCAAACCAGTTCTAAAGGTGATGAAAACCTGGCCTGAGGGTGCAATCTCTGCAATGCAGGACTGTTTTGATAATATGAACTGAAGAACACCTATATTAACATCGAGGAACATGTAGATTCTGTGACCAGCCACAAAGAGTAGTGTACTGAGGGTGTTACCATCACAAAACAGATCCAGGTGAGGGCAAATCAGAAGCCATGGCTTACTGCAGGCCGAGGGATCACGTCTTTAGGCAGCTCTCAGGGAAGAAAGAGCTGTGCTTTCCAACTCCATCAGAAAGGAGAAATGGGAGAATTCTCAGAAAATTTACAGTCACTTTTGTAAATTTAGACATGGGGTGCATGTGGCAGAGGATTACAGACTACAAGTCTAACCTGCAAATCAGTGACCAAGTGCAAATCCACTCCCTGAGAGGCTGAATGTCCACTACACCTGATCTGACGGGCGGAATAAAGTGTTGAGCAGACACTCTGGCTGAAGCAGAGTTGTGGAATACCCTGGCCAGAGTCAACCCATACAAAGCTGTGGAGCCCAATAATATAGCAGGTCAGATTCTGAAAGACTGCGCAGCCCAGCTGATGGATAAATTCAACATCTCTCCAGAACAATCCATTGTTCCCTTGACTTTCAAGGTGGCAACAATCAAGCTAGTGCCAAAGAAGGTGTCAGTAACCTGCCTAAATGACTATCATCTGGTGGCATTATCGACTATTCCCATATCATCTGTTTTAGTGTCATCTACAAACTTACAAACCATTCTTGGGAATCGCTGTATTGAAGCAGAGCACACGTAAACAATGTTCCTACCTTATAAATGATACACTTAGCACCCAATTGCATGCACTGATGAAGTTTATGAGAACAAACTCTATCACATAGATCACTTACAAACTGGGCCATTATATAGTTTGTATTCTTTTCAGACTGTCACCTTTACATATCAGAAACTTGAATATTCTTTCCTGCTTTCATTGCACTTAAGTGCAATCAAATACAAATCAAGGGTTTTGTATTTGTAATTTGCTGCTTTGTTGACAAATTCTAGTTCCATGAAATGGTACCTTTTAATATAACAATAAAGAAAAGGAAATTAGGTTGTCCTCACAGAAGATGTATTGTAGGTTGTGTCACAGCCTCAAAGGGAGGAATAATAGGATTCAACATCAATGGTCGTTAGTGGATAATGAACAGCATGGAAAGGACAGATATTTGAAAACGTGCACACTTACATAACACATAAAAACATTATGTTGCAAATCACTCCTGCGGAACATGATGGATATATTAAAAAAAACACATCTGAACTTGTGTTAATAGAGTTTTGACATTCTATCCAAGGAAAATTCTCCTTATCAATTGAATCACAAAACATGTAATACAATAGAGAGAAGCAGGGCAAAGTCATGATTGAAACCTACTATTATTTTCATATTTTCTCTGCACATATGAAACAATAGGGCTGATTGGATGATGACCTTGTAAAAGGATATGAATTAACCATCAGGCATTAAAAAAGAAAGTGGTTACCCAAGAGCAATAACTAGGCGTTGAGCCTTCAATATACATGTCATTAATGTGGCTTGAGACTGACCTAGAAGAAGAAATCACAATACGACAGATGTGCAGCATTCCTGAAGAAACTTGTACTGAACAGGCTAACCCAGATGTCAAACTTCATCTCATTTGAAGAAGAATGATCATCTATGTAACTCTGCTGCTGGGGAAAGAAAAGCAAGGCCAGCACGAGAGTAAACATTCAGGCCAAAAATGATATGCCCACTTTCATCTTAATTATTGGAATGCCATTGATTCTTAAAAAATCTGGCCACTATATCTGGTCAGTTGTTCTGACTAATCTACCTATGAAGAAATCTGCTTACAAAATGTTGAGCTAGCTCATCCAGGTTGATAATTTCCGGTACAACATAGAGTTTGATCATTAAAACAACATGATCAAATTAGATTATTTTCAATAGGGATATACTTCCATTAGTGGGCACTTTAATATTCTCACAGATATTATGGATCCTTCAGGCATTATTAGAGTTATGATTTAACAAATTAAAATCATATCCTGTGCAGAAAGTGACATGCCTGAGGGCAACAAGTCTCATTCATTAATCAATTGTCAGGAGAAATGTATTGTTGGGTATTAGTCATCAGCTTATTTTCAACTGAGAGCAACTTCATAAACAGATAGTTTATGAACAGGAAGAAGAACAGTTAAATTTTAAGCTGTTAACTTGGTTTTTAAAACAAGTGAAATGCAATAATTAGAGAACTTTATCTGAAAACTACTTTCCATAAACACAGACTAGTGTTTCGCTGAATAAAAAGGGCAACATATTTCTAAACAACGAAATACTTGCAAATTTTGCAGCATAATTAACGTTGGTTATGCTGTCAAATCAATGTACAGATTTTAATTAAGTGTTTTGAGAGAGTAATATTCTGTCAATAGAAGTAGCAATCAACTTATGTGCGCCAAAATAATCGTTCAGCACTTCACAAAGAGCTGTTTTGAATGTTGCATAAACACATAAACAAAATAAATAGTAAATCTGGCTCTGACTTGTATTCTTTTAGTTAAAAGTAGCTGGATAACACCTGAAAGGGTTCTGATATAGCAATGTTCTGATACTTTAACTATTCTGACATGTTCCTTCAGAAACAGCGCATCTCCTCATACTCAAAGTAAGCTTCAAACCTGCTAATATGTTACTGACAGAGTGACTCATTCCCAGCTTACAGAAAAGCATCAGAAAAAAAAAACACCTCAAAGATATGATTGAAGATATTTCTGATGTCTCAGAACTTTCAGAGATCATCATGCCAGCCATCCTCTTCCACAGCCTGGTCTATTAAATCCATACTGTCCTAGGGAGTGACTTAAGAGAGTCTTTCCTGCCCTGGGAATCTGATAGGAGAGGATAGTAGACCATGGGAGAAAGGGAGGGAGGAGGAGCACCACAGGGAGGTGATAGGCAGGTGGGGAGAAGAGAAGAAGCAAGAGGGGAGCCAGAATGGGAAAAGGAAAAGGAGAGAAGTTGGACAGGTAGAAAATACCAGAGGTTGAAATTGACACCTATGTCAGCCTTTTGGGGTGATCTTAAGAGCTCTGTAGGTGACTAGTTGTTTGCAATTTCATAAATATATGAAAGGGAATACTGTGACAGACAGATTGTCCACCAACAGATTCAAATAACAGCAGAAGGATCATACAAATGAAAAAGCTGAAGTGTTAAAAGATACATTGTGGGGTATGCCCTGATGACTCCTCATCCTGCAGCATCCAGCAATCCCTGATTTAACCCTAGCCTAATCATGGGTCAATTTACAATGACCAATTAACCTACTAACCAGTACACCTTTGGACTGAGAGACGAAACTGGAGCATCACGAGAAAACCCACACATTCCACGGGGAAGACGAACAGACTCCTTGTAAATGCCGTCACAAATTGAGTTTCGAACTCTGACACCTCAAGCTGTAATATTGTTGTGCTAACTGCTCCATTACCATGGCAGGCCACATTCAAAATTTACTAAATAAGGAACTGGGAGCTAAACCCATAGATACAGACAATCTTATAGATTGATACAATCCTTATTTCAAGTATTATCATCCTCTGCTCATCAGCAATGTATGTAGTAAATCTGAACAGAACATCAAAGAATGAATTGTAAAAATCAAAAGTTGAAGAACAACTCAGTCTCTTATATACATTTATATTTTAATAAATGTCAAGAAGTTCGGAAATAGTGATGAGATACGTTTGCACTGTTGAGAACTGGTGTCAGCATCACTCATTCCTTAGAGCTAAACATAGAATAGACTATAGAGGCAGAATAAAGTTTTACTGTCACAGTCACAACCAGAACCTAGTCAATAATCTTCAAATGCCCCATGGTGACAATATGGCAAAAACGTACAAGTATAGTAAAGCATACAACTGTCCCACACCATGACCACCATGCTCTGCAACCCCTTCTGATGTCTTCATTTATAATTGTTAACGCATCACTTTTCTATTCTACTACACTCTTGGTAAGCATCCCATCTTCCACCCACCATATATTCAAGCTTGGCCATTCCTCTACTCATAAACATGTACCAGCCTTATCCAGCCATCACCCTTGAACTTGCTGACATACATTGGCTCCAGCAATTCAATGCCTTGATGTTCATTCTCTTTTTCACCATGACCTCCCTAGCTTTAAGGTCTCATTTAGCCCCACACAGCTAAGTATTTCTATAGTTGTGGTCTCCGGTAAATTGCTTCATCTTTTTCCTCAACCCTGGTAGCTCTGCATTTAGCACTGAATATATTTCCAATTGGTTTCTTCTTCTCTTCCTCCCCAATGATATTCGAATAAACCTCTTTTGATAATCCTGCTATGAAACAGCATCCGGTATTGAGCACAGTAATCCAGTCAAACTCATGCTAGCTTGGCTTAAAAAGTTATGGGGAGGTAATCACAAAATAAATATATATATATATGTTTAACTAGAGATTATAATTCCAACCCCATTCAAAATTTGACCTGGAGCAAGAAACTATCTCCAATGTATGCCAATGGAAAAGACTAGTGTGTTTGAGAGTTCCCTTGTGTATATAAACCACAGTGGATCAGAATATCAGACAGGTAAATGCATATGGCAAACTGACATCATTCTTATTATTTTTAGTCAGTAACAGTAAGGTAACAAAAAATCTTTTGTTCCCCTTAGCTGATTAACAATCTCACTTACCTTGAGAAATAGAGCTTCATCAGCCTCAACATTTACAGAGCTGAAAAATGCAAAACAGGATTGAATAGATGATATAAACTGAATAATTTTTTTTAAAAGAATTGAGGGAATAGCAAAACCTGTGAAGCGCGTACGCAAACCTTTGATGGTGACAAGATAAAATGAGAAGACTATTTTAAAAATAAATGGAGATGAGCAATAGAAACTTCCTTTCTCCCATGGTCCACTGTCCTCTCCTATTGGATTCCTTCTTGTTCAGCCCTTTACCTTTTACATCTTTCACCTCCCAGCTTCTCACTTCATCTCTTATCCCTCATCCACATACCTTCCCCCTCACCTGGTCTCACCTATCACCTGTCAACTTGTATTCCTTCCCTCCACCCTCTTATTCTGGCTTTTCCCCATTTCTTTTCAGTCCTGATGACGGGTAGATACCCAAGCAGTCTTGGGGTGAACGTACGAACTCCTTACAGACAGTGGTGGGAATCGAACACAGATCTTACTACTGGCTATTATAAAATGGTGCACTGACATCTATGCTACTGTGAGCCCTTGATAACTGGGATAATCAGTAATCCTATTAAACCAGCTCCCTCAACAGTGTCTCATGTCAGCCTACAATTCCTTTAGTACTGCCCTGAGGTCAGCAAATTAACTTCCTTAATGGTGAGCCAGTGACAGTAAGGGGCTACATCAGCACTGCCATATGCCATCTCTGAACTACTTCTTTCTTGACAGTGAGGTTAATGACTTTTATTCCTCTCCATAGATGCTGCATGACCTGCCAAGTTCCTGCAGCATTTTGTGTGTGTTACACTGGATTTCCAGCATCTGTAGAATCTTTTGTGTCTGTAATATAGAAACTAGGAAATAGGGTTTAAACACTGATTAGAGTTCAGCTGGACTATTGTGGTCAATACTTGAGACTACAATTTGGGAAGGTTGCCAGTACCATTAGGGTGTGTAGAGAGGGATTTACATGAAAAGCATCAGGTGATAGAATTTGGTTATGCACAGTTAAACTGGTTAAACTGAGGTTATACATCATAGCATAGAGATAGCTTCAGAGTTGATTTGACAGAGGTATGCCCAGTCTTGATTGAATAAATAAAACAAGCCATTTCCAGTGGTAAAGAGCAGATTCAACATGGCCATGAAAAGAACCAGAAATGAATTAGTAAAAGTCCAATATGTTGCTTTACTAACTTCACTATCCAAGAAGTAGCAGTTCAGAGCTTGCAAAAGGGCCATGCTGATGCAGCCCCCCCCAGCTGTCACTGGGACACCGCTGAGGAAGATCATGGACTGACAACAGGGCAAAACTGAGGGAATTGTAGGCTGACATGAGACACTGCTGAGGGAGCTGGTTTAATGGGATGACTGATTATGATGGTTATCAGGGGCTAACAGTAGTTAGTGCATCGTTTTACTTTAGCCAGTAGTAAAATCAGGGTTTGATTCCCACCCACTGTCTGTAAGGAGTGAGTACATTTTCCCAGTGACTGCTTGGGTTCCCACTGGGTGTTCCAGTTTCCTCCCACGTTCCAAAGACATGTGGTTAGATTTAGTGAATTGTGAGCACGCTGTGTTGGCACCAGGAACATAGCAGCACTTGCAGACTACCGAGCACAGCCATCATTGATTTGCTTTGACACAAATTGATGCATTTCATTGAATATTTCAACATACATGGGACAAATAAAGCTAATCTTTTCATTAACTGGTGACTTTCAAGTCTGGGATATTGTGGATAATAGAGCATTTACTCCATTTTTGCACTTTAACCTGTACAAATGGTGCCTGAAAATAGTAGCAAAAATAGATTCGGCATTATCTTTGAAATGGGAATAGGGTATATTCTTGAAGGAAAAATAAATCTATAGTAATGGGGAATAAAGCAGAAATGTTCTACATTTACGTTACACATCATGTGCCAAATGGCCTTTTCAATTCTGCATTTTTCCAAGGAGATAAGTGATTGACTACTGTTTTAATCTCTTTTTACCTCACCTGGGAACTCATCACTTGCTTGTCACTATAACAAGATTTTGTGCAGATGAAGATTTATACTTAAATAAATCATTGGTTATTTCTGGCCTTCTTTGTAGTTTAGTCAATGAGTCATTTATATGCCCAAATCAGATTTAAACCCCGGAACACAGGAGAATGAGGAGAGGTTTCATACAGTTACATAAAATTAAGAGGGGTATAGATAGGCTAAATGCAAGCATTTTTTTTTCCCTACAGAAGCTGGGTGAGACTAGAACCAGCCGAGAAAGATGAAATGTCTAAGGGTAACATGAGGGGGGGATTTCTTCACTCAGAGGGTGGTGAGAATAAGGAATGAGCTGCCAGCAGAAGTGGTGGCTGCAGGTTTGATTTCAACATTTAAGAGAAGTTTCAATGTATGAAGAGCTGTGGTCCACCTGCAAATTGATGGGACTAGGCAGATTAATAGTCCTGCACAGACTAGATGGGCCAAAGGGCCTGGTTCTGCGCTGGCGTGCTCTATGACCCTATAACTATAACAAGGCAATGAACCTTGTAAACTTATTTTCAAGTGTCCATTAAAAATGTTGCTATTTAAATGACAATTATCTAAATATGAGGAATCAGGTAATTGAAAATATGTACGTATAGGTCACTGGCTGATGTAATGAGTGCAGTCAAAACCACGTTACATGGAAACTGTGTTATCATTAGCAGCTCCATCATTGAATTTAATCCAGATGAGTGGGTGATCTAATTGCTATCCAGTCATTTTCATTTATCATAGAGACAAACTGCCACATCTTTCTTTGAAAGCTCATGAAAAAAATGTCATCAGACAATTTAACAATTTAAACTCTGTTTGTGCAAGGAGGGCTGCAACCAGATTATGGAACCCATGGGTAAGAAAGTTCTTATGTCCAATAAAGCCTTGCAAAAACAGATATTTAAAGTTTCATGCTTTCAGTTATTAACTCAGCTTTCGACCTGTTTTCAGCAATTGATCAGAGATGGATAAAATATGGAACAAAACGAGTCCAATAGACTTTGTGACCTTAAATAGAGTTAGGCAACATTCTGATGAAAAATATTTCAGGTGTAACATTAACTATTTTACGTTAATGACATTAAAAGAGTAGACAGGACTGGGGCCCTTCCAGCTTCATGGCTTATCTTCAAATATGTCCACTTCTGTCTGATTCTCATTACACTTGATTCCATAAATGTTCAGAAGTCCACCTTATAAATATTTTGAATGAACTAAATTAATAAGCAACCATCCCTCTCGAGAATTTTTAATATGGAAAAACTTCCACATCAGGAATAATCATTAACCCCTCCTATTCAAGACGTTCTCATCTGAGGAGCAGCTGGTCATATCTATCTGATCATGCCCTTTCAAAATCCTTCATTCTCCGGTGAATGAGTCTCACTTTGCATTCTTGCAAGCTCTAGGCAGTACTGCACTGCTTGCAATGCAGATATATTTGCCTAAATATACAATTATATTGCGCCGCCCTTTTTAGCCCTAACAAGGGAAAGAAAAAAAAAGTTCCCAGAATAGATGAAGTTAATGATAGTTTTCAGGTCAAACCATGTCATTGAATAAGCTTGAATGGGCTATTAATTTTGCAATTTGCTCATTTGTGTAAACTTGGGTTTCCGTAGTTGATTCAAATGTAATTCTTAGGGCAAAGGAGAATTAAACTGTGTCAATAGGAACAGGCCATGATATTCTAAATCACAATTTATTGAGCACTCTTAACCACAAGAGATTTTCACCACACTACTTACTCTACAGCAGCACATTTAAGTGGGGACACTTTCAGGAAGACTGACATGCCAACCCAACCTGGGTGGATTCCCTTCATTTGACATGCCCAATCACCACCAACAGCTCCATGATCTTCAAACTGAACCCTCTCATGCTCTCCACCAAAATTCGTGCCTGCTGCACCACTACTACCTCCCACAGCTCTCCCCAACCTACCAACCCCCCAGGCATCCATTGTCTGATGACTAATCCATTGCCTGTAACTCCAGGTCCAGGCCTCAATCACTTGACCAACCCATCAACTAATGCACCGAACTCTTGATTGCCAACTTATAAGTGACCAATAATCATAGGTCAGTGAAAACCAAGCTCTTACACCTTGCACACAAAATGCTGGTGGAACGCAGCAGGCCAGGCAGTATCTATTAGGAGAAGCGCTGTCGACGTTTTGGGCTGAGACCCTTCGTTCAGTCCTGACGAAGGGTCTCGGCCCAAAACGTCAACAGCGCTTCTCCCTATAGATGCTGCCTGCTGCGTTCCACCAGCATTTTGTGTGTGTTGCTTGAATTTCCAGCATCTGCAGATTTCCTCGTGTTTGTTTTACACCTTGACTGGCAACTGCAGACTCCCGAGTTACTGAACTCTCTCCTATTTCAGGCCTCAAACTCAGCCTACCAAGTCAAACCACACTTTGCAGCTCTAACTTACACCCTTCCCTAGCTCCTGTTTCAATTCACATTCCTTCCCCGCCACTGCTTCCCTCCCCCTCCCAATCCATTTACTTCAAAGCACTGCACCATGCAGAACTCTGCACCAAACCCAGCATCAGATTTTCATATCTGTCCTCACACACTCTGCCTTGGGCCCTGGGCTTTGGCTATACAGATTTCCCAAATGGCAGCCCACAACCAAATGCACAACTATCCTTTTCTTTAACATGGAAAAGCCAACACGTTTGTAGATAATCTTCCCTAAGGTATAGAAAGCAAGTCTGCACATTCTACTTCATGTGCCTTCTCTGTGGAGCCCTTATAAATGGAGCAGGACACCTTATTCTGGTATTTCAATGTATTTACATTGCCAAAACATCTTTTGCCTTCCTAATTGCAAACTGAAATTTAATAAACACAAGAGATTCTGCAAATGTTGGAAATCCAAGGTAACATACACAAAATGCTGAAAGAACCTAGCAGGTCAGGCAGCATCTAGGGAGAGGAATAGAGTCAACATTTTAGTTTGATGCCCTTCATCAGGACTGCAAAGGAAGGGGGTAGAAGCCAAAATAAGAAAGTGGGGGAGAAGAAGGAGTACAAGATTGAAGGTGATAGGTGAAGCCAGATATTTGGGAAGAGAGTGGGTGGAGGAGGGGGAATGAAGTGAGAAGTTGAGAGGTGATAGGTGGAAAAGATAAAGGGCTGAAAGAATCTGATAGGAGAGGGGAATGAACCATGGGGGAAAGGGAAGGAGGAAGGGCACTAGAATGAGGTGAAATGCAGGTGAGTAGAAGAGAAGGGGCAAGAAGAGAGACAGAATGGGGAATGGAAAAGGAGAGAATGGGAAGGGGGGGAAGAAATTACCAGAAGATGGAGAAATTGATGTTCATGTTATCAGATTGGAGGCCATCAAAATGGAAAGCGAGGTGTTACCCCTCAAATCATAGAGTGGACACGTTTTGGAAGTAGAGGAGGCCAATTACTGACATGTTGGAATGGGAATGGGCAGTGGAATAAAAATTATTGGTCACTGAGAAATCCTCCCTGTTGTGCACAGAGCAAAGAAGCTTAACAAAACAGTCCTCTCATCTACAACAAGTCTCACCAATGAAGAGGAGACTGCATTAGGATCACCGAATCCACCCAACAGACTGCCAGGAAAATTCAGGTAACAGCTTATTCCTCCATCTAAAATACTGAAGGACATTGTGAATAGCTGCATTCCTACCTTTGATACATTTGCGATTTGACTTTAAAAAAAGTTCTCAACCTTAAAAATGATGGTTTAGTCTCTGCTTTTAACTAATTTCCTCTCCATAGCAATACAATATTCATACACAAGGAAGTCTGTAGATGCCGAAATTCCAAAGCAATACCTACAAAATCCTGGAGGAACTCAGCAGGTCAGGCAGCATCTCTGGAAAAGAGTAGACAGTTCAAAATTCATTCCCCATTCTGACCTTTCACTTCTTCTCACCTGCCTATTACTACCCCATGAGTCCCCTCCTCCTTCCCTTTCTCCTATTGTCCACTCTCTTCTCCTATCAGGTTCTTTTTTCTCCACCCCTTGACCTTTCCCACCCACCTGGCTTCAACTATTACCTTTCAGCTAGCCTTTTTCCTCCTTCCCCACCTTTTTTATTCTGGTAGCTTTCCCCTTCCTTCACAGTCCTCAAGAAAGATCTCAGCCAGAAACATAGACTGCTTACTCTTTTCTATTAATGCTTCCTGACTTGCTGAGTTCCTCCAGCGTTTTGTGTGTGTTGCATATAATTGTCAAGCCTAAGAAGGGTTTACTCTAGGGGAAGGGGTAGCTAAGTTTGGGATGGTGAGGTGATCACCTCCAGATCAAATTGTTCGGCTTGCACTCTCCTTCCAAAGAGAATCACAATGCCTGCAAGCTAAGAAATGACACATCAATATCATGAGCAAAGAGAGCACCAATGTGGATAACATACACTATTTTGTTTGTACAATTAAAACATCCTTTAATATGTGAGCTACATTGTACTGTGGAAAATAAATGATTAAACACCTATCATCATTGAGAAAAGATTGTAATCATTGTTATCAAATCTGAACAATTTATCTGACTTTGGGCTTTAGAGATCCATACTACTTCAAGGCCCAGGGATAAATATATTGCAATAGCTTTACTAGAAACCCTAAAATGGATTGTTTTAATTCATATAAAACCATAGGATACAGGAGCAGAATTAGGCTATTCGGCCCATCAAGTATGCTCTACCATTTCATCATGGCAGATTTACTTTCCTCTCAACCCCATTCTCCTGCCTTTTCCTCGTAACCATGAAAACCCTTGGATGTTGCATTAGCTACTTCTTGAGCATGGTTTTCACTCATTTTGAAGAAAAAAATTACAATCGGAATATTTGTCTCTGAATATAATTATAAGTGCCTGAATGTAATCTCAAAGTCAAAGTCAAAATAGATTTATTATCAAAGTACAAAGTCACTAGCTGTATGGTGGAAGTTCCAGATATCAGAGGTCATGAAGCGTGTCAAGTTACCATTACTACGGAGAAGGTTCTTGGGAAACTGAAAAGTCTGAAGGTAATTGATCAGCTAAACCAGATAACATTCTGAAAAAGGTGGCTGAAGAGATTGTGGAGGCAGTAGTAATGATCTTCGAAGAATAACTAGATTCTGGAATGGTTTCAGAAGACTGGGAAATTACATATGTCACCCCACTCTTCAAGAAGGCAGAGAGGCCCAAGAAAGGAAATTATAGGCCAATTAGTCTGTCCTCAGTAGTTGGGAAGATGTTGCAGTTGATTGATAAGAATATGGTAACAGGGTACTTGGAGGCACATGACAAAATAGGCCATAGTCAGCATGGTTTCCTCAAGGGAAAACTGTGCCTGGTAAATATGTTGGAAATATTTGAAGAAATAACAAGTAGGATAGACAAGGGAGAATCGGTTGATGCTGTGTACAGTACTTGGATGTTCAGAAGGCCTTTGACAAGCTGTCACACAAAAGGGTGCTTAACACGCTATGGGCCCATGGTATTACAGGGGAGATTCCTGCATGGATAAAGCAGTGGCTGATTGGAAGGAGGCAAAGGGAGACTTCACTGGTTGGCTGCCAGTGACTAGTGATGTTCCACAGGGGTTTCTGTTGGACCCGATTAGGTTTACATTATATGTCAAGGATTTGGATTATGGAATTGATGGCTTTGTTGCAAAGTTTGCAGATGATATGATAGGTGGAAGGGCAGGTACTTTTGAGGAAGTTAAGTGGAAGATTGAATACAGTGTCAGGAAGTGTGTGGTCATGCACTTTAGTATAAGAAATGAAAGGGTTGACTATTTTCTAAGTAGGGAGAAAATACAAAAATCTGAGGCATGAAGGGACTTGGAAGTTCTTGTGCAGGATTCCCTAAAGGTTAATTTGCAGATTGTATCTGTGGTGTGGAAGGCACATGCTATGTTAGAACTCATTTCAAGAGGACTGGAATATAAAAGCAAGAATGTAATGTTGTGACTTTATAAAGTGCTAGTGAGGCATCACTTGGATACTGTAAGCAGTTTTGGGCCCTTTACCTTAGAAAGGATGTGCTGAAACTGAAGAGGTTTCAAAGGAGGCTCACAAAATGATTGCAGTATTGAATGGCTGTGGAATCTGTTGCCACAGGCTGCTGTGAAGGCCAAGTCTTTATGGGTATTTAAGAAAGACGCTGATAGATTCTTGATTTGTCAGGGCATGAAGATATATGGGGGTAAGGCAGGAGATTGGAGCTGTGAGGGAAAATGGATGAACCATGATGACTCAATTGGCCAAATGGCCTAATTATGCTCCTATATATACTCTTATATATGCCACCATATACTACCTTGTGATTCATTTTCTTGCAGGCATTTAGAGGAGATTAAAGAAATACAATAGAATTTATGAAAAACTGCTTAAACAAAGACTGACAAACAACGATGTGCAAAAGAAGACAAATTGTGTAAATAAAAAAATAAATAATACCAAGAATACGAAATGTGGAATGTTTAAAGGGAAGTCTGTAGATTGTGAAATGAGATGAGTGAAGTTATCCACTCTGGTTCCCTTGCTTGATGGTAGTAAGTTAATAACTAATTCCTAACCTAATGGTCTTGGACCCATTGCTCCTGTGCCTCCTGTCCAATGGTAGTAGTGGGCAGGGAGAGTGGCCTGGATAATGGAGGTCCCTGATGATGGATGCTGCCTTCTTCTGGCTTGCACCATTGAACATATCTACACTACATATTGTTGCAGGAAAGCACCAACTATCATCAGGGACTTCCACCATCCAGGACACGCTCTCTTCTCACTGCAGCCATCAGTAAGAAGGAACGGGAGCCTCAGGGCAAACACCACCAGGTTCAGAAACAGTTATTAACCCCTCAAGCATCAGGCTCTTGAACCAAAGGGGATAACTTGATTCAACTTCACTTGCTCCATTATTGAAATGTTCCCACAAACTATGGACTCATTTGCAAGGATTCTTCATCTCATGTCTCAATTTTTGTAGCTTGTTATTATTATTATTTATTTATTTCTGTATTTGCATACTTTGTTGTCTTTTGCACATTAGTTGAACACCCAGGTTGGTGCAGTCTTTTATTGATTTTATTATGATTATTAATCTATTATGGATTTATTGAATATGGCTGCAAAAAAATTAATCTTAGGGTTATATAGTATATGGTGAAAAATACGTCCTTTGATAATAAATTTACTTCGCACTTTAAATGCACTCAATAGTGGAGAGGCCTTTACCTGTGAGGGACTAGGCCGAATCCAACACTTTCTGCAAACTTTTCCATTCTTAGGCATTGGTGTTTCCATACCAGACCATGATGCAACCTGTCAGGATACTCTCCCCTGCATACCTATATAAGTTTTTCAAAGTTTTACATGAAATGTCGAATCTACTCAAACTTCCAGGAATGTAGAGGCATATTCATGCCTTCTTTGATATGGCACTTAAGTGATGGACCCAGGGCAGATCCTCTGAATTGATTATGCCAAGGGAATGTTACTGACCCTCTTTACCTCCGATCCCTTAATGAGGACTGGCTCATGGACTTCTGGCTTCTTCCATCTATGGTCAATAAGCACTTTTGTTTGATCTCGGTTAATATTTGATATTTTCCTCTCAAATGGAACACTAATGATTAAGAGAGTTAATATCGACAAACCAAAGATGAAGCAAATTTTTCTGTTTTACCAAAGGAATACACACAAACAAAATAAATTATTAATAAATTGCTTTCTTGGCAAGGTAATTAACTCCATACATGCATATTTTTGATGAAATTTCACCTTTCAGAAACCACAATATAATACAATGCTTTTATTAGAAAAATGACATTATTCCATTAAGTTATTTAATTGGACTAACGTTAAAAATTGTTAAAATAGGATGTCAATTCAGAATAAATCTGGAAGAAGCATGTAATCGTAATGCAAGTGCCATTCAATGCAAGCAATACACGTACAAGTTCTGGCAGCACAAAAGCAAGACAATCTTTCAAAACAAATGGATAATACTTTCTCTTCTCTTTCTCCCTGCTGTTAGGATCAACAAACCAGGCTGATATAATGCTAATCCATGTTCCTCACTTATACCAAATTGAATGTACACTTGCATGAGAAAAGTTCAGTACCCCCACACAGCTAGTTTTAATCTTTTCTCTCGTTCAACATTGATGAAGGATTATGAAAATGAACATTAAGCAAGATAACATCTCCTGAATGCCTATTAAAACATCAGTTACTTTCCAGCCAAGGTTAGAAAAACTGACTATCTGTTCATTATCACACTGTTGATTGTGGGCACGAGGCCCATAATTCCAACATGCACCACAACAACATTCATTTGCTAGTTCTTCAATGGCTGCATATTGCTTTGGGATGACCTGAGGCAGTTAAAAGCACAATACAAATTCATGTTTTGGTTCAACAAGCTTAAATTAAAAATAATTGTTTCAATGTATTTTGTAGTGTAGCCAGTGGCAAGTTGATAATACCAACTGATGAGCTCAAAGAAAATCATCCACAAATACCTAGTGATCAGAATGCTGTAGACCTGGTGCTTTCTGACGAGGGTACTCTCAGGCATCAGTTCAAGGCCACCTAAAATCAGTGACATCAAACTGAGCACCCAATCGTATTTTTAAAAATTCTCAAAATATAAACCTAGAGTAAGAGCAGCATTTTTATCTAATATTTTATACATTTGACTGAGTCAAAATAAAGGATTGAACACACATAGTCTATCGGTCAAAGTAAATTTATTATCAAAGTACATACACATCACCATTCAACCAGTGTGCAAAAGATGACAAACTATGCAAATACAAAAAGGAAAAAAGAATCATTAATAAATAAATTAGCAATAAATATGGAGAACATGAGATGAAGATTCCTTGAAACTGAGTCCATAAGTTTTGGCAACATTTTGATGATGGGGCAAGTGAAGCTGAGTGAGGTTATATTGAGAATAATATTAATAATAGGAGTTGTGGAGTCCTTAAAAGTGAGTCCATAGATTGTTGGATTAGTTGGGACCTCAGTGTTGTGGTGAGTGGAGTTATCCACTCTCGTTCAGGAGCCTGACAGTGGAGGGGTAACAACTAATTCTAAACCTGTTGGTGTGGACCTGAGATCTTGTACCTCCTTCATGATGGCAGCAGTGAAAGAGAGCATGGCCTGGATGTGGTGGAGGGGGGGGGGGTTGCTTGGTGATGGATGCTGCTTTCCTGCAGTGCCCCTTGTAGTTGTGCTCAATGGCGGGGAAGGGTTTACCCGTGATGGACTGGGCTGTGTCCATGACCTCTTGTAGGCATTTTCTTTTAAGGGCACTGGCGTCTCCATACCAGGCTGTGATGCAACCAGTCAGTATACTCTCTACCACACATCTATAAAAGTTTGTCAGAGTCTTAGATGACATGCTGAATCTTCACAAACTCTTACGAAAGTAGAGGCACTGCTGAGCCTTCTTTTGTAATAGCAGTAATATGTTGGACCCAGAACAGATCCTCAGAAATGATAACATGAAGAATTTATAGTTACTGACCCTCCCCACTTCTGATCCTGATGAAGACTGGTTTACTCCTCCTGTAGTCAATAAACAGCTCCTTGGTCTTGCTGACATTGAGTGAGTGGTTATTGTTGTGGCCCCACTCAAACCAGATTTTCAATCTCCTTCCTATATGCTGATTCATCACCACTTTTGATTCAGCTAACAATAGTGGAGTCATCAGTGAACATAGATATGGCATTGGAGCTGTACTGAGTCCCACAGTCAAAAGTATAAAGAGAGTAGAGCAGGAGTTTAAGCACACAGCCTTGTGGTGTGCCAGTGCTGATGGTGGTTGTTGAGGAGATGTTGCCAATCTGAAATGACTAGGATCTGCAAATAAGGATCCAGTTCCACAAGGAAGTATTGAGGCTTCGATCTTGGAGCTTATTAATTAGATTAGAGGAGACAATTGCATATAATGCAGAGCAGCAGTCAATGAAGAACAACCCGATGTATGTACTTTCACTGTCCAGATATTCCAGGATTGAACAATCAGCCAATAAAATAACCTCTTGTGACAGTAGTCAAATTGGACTGGATCCAAGTTGCACCTCAGGCAGGATTTGATGTGTTTCATCACCAACCTCTGAAAGCACTTCATCAAGGTGGATTTAAGTGTTACTGGATGATAGTCATTTAGGCAGGTTACCACATTCTTCTTGGGCGCCAGTATGTTTGAAGGCTGCTTGAAGCGAGTGGGTGCCTCAGATTTCTGAAGCAAGAGGTTAAAGATATCAGTAATACTTCAGCCAGTTGATTATAACATGTCTTCAGCATTCAGCCAGGAACACTGTCTGGGCCATATTGATAACAAACATTTCCCAAAACTAGATATTTTCATTATTTTAAAATCCACAATATTTTGAATTATTTATCAGATAATTATAATCTACACATAACATTTGATTTTTAGGACTTAACAGCTTTCTAAGGAGTAGACATGATTTTTAAAATGATTACACCAAAAGAGTTCATGTAGTTTGTTATTTTACAAGAAGAAGAGTTTGAGGTTCTTCACCTTCACATCAGATTTTAATTCCTCTTGATTTCATTGGTGAAAGCTGTAACAAAGTGCAAACTATTAAAAAGAAGTCAATCCCTAATAGGGATGTCTACATTTCTGTGTTTAACTGTGAATGTATGTATGCAGTCAAGTGGTTGCTATTAGTCTTAAGATGTAATGACAAGATCGGTTGATTGCAATTCCAATAAATGCTGATTACAGTGGCATTGCTAATGTAATAGAAAATATTTGCCCTTCGTGAAACTCAAAGATGCTGTTTCTATTTTTATCTGTTCCCTATAGCCTTCCCCCTTGAGTATGAATATTCAAACAGACAGCACATCTTTTTGATAGCCTAAATAATATTGTTGTGCAGAAATATCAGCTATGACATTTCAAAAACACATTTCCAAATTCAGAAACCTCTATCACACACTTTAAAAGTATTATTTTTATATGAGAATTTAGATTAAATTTTAAAAATGAATAGTAACGCAGCTTTGGGAGGCAGTGCGATATACAGTTATCACTCAGACATTATCAACCAGTAATTTTGCTTTTAATTAATTCACTTGTTGCTACATGTATTGTTTCAATAATTAATTTGATGGTGCTCGCTGCCCTGTGATTTGTTAATTAATTCATTTGTTCATGTGCCCAATTATCAAACCATTTGCAGTATTTTCTCTGCTCAATATACCTCTATTTAATGTGCTAGTGCCCATTGTATTGTAGGCAATAATAAACTATTGCCTCATAGATAAAAATATATAGATTCTGTGTCCCTCACGTTCAATCATTAACAAACTTATGAACACCCATTAGAACCAACATATTATGAAACTTTCCTGGTTTAGTGAGTTATGATACAAGTTGTTTGCCCTGAATTATGCTTTTCTATTGCATTACCTTTCCTAAAACCTAATTTGTGTTTTCCAATTCATTTCATTTCTTCTTTAATATTTATGCTAATACAGTGGTGGCATTTTTTTTTGTTTTCAAGTGCATTAAATTCTCTGTCAATGTATAGACAAAAGTTAATAGACCTTTGTGCACAATGTTATTCCAGATAGTTGAGCACTATACGTAGTAGAAGTTAATTATTTTTGAAAAATGGAATAACTTTGCCCATAATATTTTCCTGGTGAGCTTTTAAGAAAATTAGGTCATAAAGGAAGCATTATAGAAAAGATTATTGCTGAATTATTATATTTATGTGAATTGTACTGTGGAGACTTGGTCTAATTGGGGTTGTGATGTAAAATGCTCCTTTTGAAAACATATTTCTATATACTATTCCCTGATACCCTGTGCAGTTAATGTGTCTCACTACTCTGCAAGGTTAGAGGTGAGATTGCTGATGTCCCACCACCACTGATGACATCTTCCATAATGATTCTGATGCTTTCTCTGTACGCATGCAGTAGTCATTGGTGTGAGAAGTCAAGGAAGCCAAGGGCAATCCTGGTCTCCAAGGATCAACCAATAAACTTATAACACTGCGAGCACCATCAAATTAATTAAGAAAGCATTGCACACAGCCATAAGTGAACTGGAAATGGAGCAATATTATCTACCCATTCATAATTTCTGAGTTCTGGGGAACTTTTATTAGCTGTAAGCAGCAAATCAGCAAGCAACAATTAAAAACCGAGGAAGATCCAGAGAGAAGAAAATACAAGTTAATAAGACCTTGGTCTCACTGAATAGGGCTGCCCAACTATGAAAGTGTGGCAGAATGTCATGTCTTGCTGTAATGACCACCATGGAAAATGTGAGCCTTTAAATGTCTTATTGACATGAGGTCCACATATGACAGTGTGTCTGAAGTTATTACAGCAGCAAGGTCTTTTGCTGCTCAGCATGTCTTTGCCTCCTGCTTTGAGCTCTTCAACACAACCAGTATGGTCATTTACTGTGGAGTTCTGCCTGTGGGTTGGTGCTCAGAAGCAGCCATTCGCTGAGTACTTCAGTGTAAAAGAGCTATAGGGCTATAGAGCTACAGAAAAGTACAGCGTAGAAACTGGCCCATCAGTCCATCTAGTCTATGCCAAACCATTTAAAGTGCCTACTCCCATCAACCTGCACTGGGACCATAGCCCTCCATACTGCTACCATCTTAAGAGTTGAAATCAAGCTTGCATGCACCACTTGACTCTGAGTGAAGAAAGGTTAGATCATATGCCTGGTGTTCATCTGTTGACTTTCACCAGTGTTTGTGCAGCCTGCAGCAAACCACTAAATTTGCAACTAGGTCTCCATTGTCAGCAGATTGTCCTTTTAAAGATTGATGAATGTAATCAAGTTGCATGATAGGCCCCTGATTATAGCGTCACACTCCCAATGAAAGTTGCAAGTTGCACACCTTATTTGAATTAGAAAGGGAGGAAATGTTAGCTCGGTCTGCACATGATAATTAATAAACAATTGACATATAAATATATATTTTGTACATGGAAGTGCCCGGCTCAAGAGCATGATTTCACTCAGAAATAATCATTCATCATCATCATTATGTACCCTGTACTTGACAAATCTCTCTATAGAATTGGCTTGCCATTACCACCTTCTGGGCAGCGTCTTTACAAGATGGGTGACCCCAGTCAATATCAATACTCTTCAGAGATTGTCTACCTGGCGTCAGCGGTCACAACAAGGAATTATGATAAGCACCAGCTACTCATATGACCATCCACCACCTGTTCCCATGGCTTCATGTGACCCTAAACAGGGTGGGGGGGGGGGGGCCGAAGCAGGTGCCTCACCTTGTCCAAGGGTGACCTGCGGTCTAACAGAATGAAGGAATGCCTTACACTTCCCTTGGTGGAGACATATCTCCCCCCCACCACCCAAAATAATCATTGATGCAGTCAAATCACTTACGTCTGTAATGTATGTATGATGGCAGATATTTTTGGCATAATGAAGTTTAAATTGTACTTTGGATTGAAGCTTGAATAGTCCAAAATATACTTTGCAAGGGGAATGACGTAATCCATATGGAAGTAATGTGCAAATCACATTAGAGGCTCATCGGTAACTCACATCCATAACTGCCTGGCTGCGTTTGCAGAATTAAAGTGAAACAACCCCAGAAATGGTCTTTGCACATTTTATATTGGAAACAAAAGAAAAATTATACTTCAGCCGCAAAATACGAAAGAAACAGTAGTATATGATCAGTTCCTGGATAACAAACTTAAATGTTCATCATTAAGTGTTCTCATTTTTGCACAAATCTTTACTACAAGGAAAGAAAAATAAATCAGCAAAACATCAATTCTCTGGTCATGCTGCAAATTTAATGGAAAATTAGCTTTACTCAGGATCCAACTTAGCTGTTGAATATCAATCATTTTGCAGGCTGAATATTCTTCCGGGACTGAATAACTCAAATCCAGCACACTGTGTAACTTAGGATGATGACAAAGCCCAGCATTATCAATTACAATATTAAAAGATTGTATTTAACATGGGCGGATGGTTATGTTCTGTTGAGGATTTTACTCCTGATTTTAAATGAGTATAGCCACAGAAATCATTGAAAATTTGACTACTAATAATTCCAAGGGTAACATCTAGTCTCAAAAGTTCAGAAGATTTAGAAATTATGATTGTTAATGAAATAATGAGGGTAAAGTAAATTAATTTTGAATAATCAATGTTTAAACTAGGATCACATTCCCTTACGTAATTTTAACTTCAGCTCTCTTCTGCAGACTTTTAAGCTTTATAATATCTGCATAGTAATATCCATTGTACCTACAGTAAGAATACTGAATTTTTGTACAGACACTTTAAAATATGAGAGAGTATTTGTTACAATCCCAGATTCTAGCACAATTGTGCTTTGAAATAATCAAAGCATGATGAGAAGTTGGTTAATAGTGGGAAAGGTGATGCAGTGTGTGTGAGAGAGAGAATGAGAGGAGAGGGAGCGTAGGCGTGAATGAGAGTGGAGATGAAAGGGACGGAATGAGAGGTGGGGACAAAGAAGAAGCAGATGTGAGAGGGTGTAGATGTGGGAAGGTGGAAGAGAGGAGGGGAACAAGGGTGGCAGATGTGAGCGGGGTGGATATGAAATGCTAGATGAGAGCGGGGTGGATATGAAATGGTAGATGAGAGATGGGGTGCGAGAGTGAGATAATGAGAGAGAGGGATCAGACAGGGAGAATGAAAGTGTGGTTAAGAGAGGGAGGATGAGCAGATGGATGAGAGGGGGTTGTGGGATGTGAGGGTGATGAGGAGGGATAAGGAGGTGATGAAAGAGGGGAATGTGAGGAGGGATGCAAGGGGGTTGAGAGAGGGGATGAGAGGGGGTAAGAAGGGGTGGGGGATGAGAGGTGGCGAGGGAGTGATGAGAGAGGGGATGAGATGAGTGGAGGTATGAGGTGGGGGTGAGGAAGAGGATGTGTGAGAGAGAGAAGAGTGAGTGAGAGGCTGAGAGGCTTGTGAGAGAGGGAAGGTAGAGAGCAGAATGAGGTGGGTGAGATAGGAAGTGAGAGAGACAGTGGAAATTGAAGGTGCTAAATGGCAACTCCTTTGCTTTCTTCTTTGGAAACAGCTCCATTTCCATCTTTAATATCTCTATTTTTTTCCTTCTCAAGGTACTTTTGAAGACCCTGACCTGGAGTTACATGCTGACTATGGTTCTTTGCAGAAATGGGACCCGCTCTCGGGGTTTCACAACTGGCTGTTGTTCAGCGCGCCAAAGGCTCGGCCTAAGAGTTTGGCTCGCCTTTGGAGGCCTAGGATCTCGGGGCTCTGGAGGTGGGCTGATCAAATGTCAATGTCCTGGAGTGGTGTGTTGTGGGAGCTGGAACATCTTTGGCTGTATGCCGAGAAACCTGAGGTCTTTGGGCACAGAGCTCGAAAAATGCAATGCGATGGATTTTTAACATCATAAACCAGACAGATGTTTGTTATGTCTCCCCTCTGCTGTGAAACATAGACACCACTTTCTCCTTTATTAGGGTGAGGGAGAGCTGGTGTGTGGTATGACGAATGCCAAGTGAACAATGTAGTCTTTGGAGTACTGCAAGTCTGTGTCTTTCCTGTTGCTTTGCTTACACTTCAGTGCTCGATTGGCGGATGCCGACACGTTTTTTTTTGCCGGTGGAGGTAGGGAGGATTGTTGCTTGTTGCCGCTTACGCGTGGGAGGGAGGGGAGCTGGGGGGGGGAGCTTTGGGGTTTTAACATCAAACTGTCGCTCATTCTTTGGGCAACTCCTGTGTGTTTGTGAAGAAAAAGCATTTCAGGATGTACATTGTATACATTTCAATGATATTAAATGTACCTTTGAAACCTTGGAGTGGGGGTGAGAGTGCAGAATGGCATATAAGAGGGGGTGGGAGTGTGGGGTTTGAACGTGGGAGTATGAAAGTGGATAGCGGGGGTGCGAGGGTGGGAGTATAATGATGGGAAGTGGGGGTGTGAGAGTCTAGGTGTGAGGCTGTGTACGGGGTGTGAGGATAGTTAGTGGGGGTATGAGACTGGGTGTGTGAGTGGCATTTCAGTGTGAGAGTATGAAAGTAGATAGTGGGAGAGTGAGGGTGGAGGTATAAGGGTGGGTAGTGGGGTTGTGAGGGTAATGACAGCAGGTGATGAAAAGTGGGGTATTCAGAGCCCATTAAAGCAGAATGGAAGTAAGCCATCTTTAATCTAAAATGATTTTCAAAAAAAGGAGGAATTGCTGCAGCGTTCACAATATTCTGATAGAACAGATTCCTTCCAACTGCTGTGTATTTAATAGTTCAGTAATAATTGAAAAATATATTGTTTGGTTAAGCATTCTTTGTTGTTACCTGTTTCATTACGGGTTATATGTAAAAGTACGTGAATGGATACATCATCATGCCACCATCTCATACACACCTCCTCGCTTAAAGTAAAAACAAAACTAAGACACGCATTCCCAGCTCTGAGTTTCCTTTCAATTAGAATTCTGTTTTGGAGTTACAAAGTATAATAGTGTCGGTGAGGAAACTTTGAAAAAAAGCTAAGATGACTACCAACCTGTTGAAATGCAGCAAAACATTCAAGTTTAAAAAAAGTGTGAGAAACGTTCGAGGAAAGAAAAGAGCACACCACTTGCTTCTTTGGGAAATGACAGCGATGGCTGAATTTTTTAAAAAAGGCAGACAATGAACAATTTCATGGGTTTATAAACAGTGAGTACTGGGTGATAATAATCATAAATTGAATAAAAGCAGAAATGGTTGGCTACATTGAAAAGATAGATATGTCTGATTGCACAAGAGATAACTAGAATATGTAAACTAAATGAACTGACTAGTATTTTGAAGCAAGTGAAATAGTGGATGAGAAGAGAGTGTCACTTTTTCTGAATTTAAAGGCATATAGTTTGCTTAAGTTTGACTGGTCCAACCAAACTAGCCAAAACGAGCTTTACTGATATCATGAAAGTAATACAGGTACATTTAGAACTGACACCATTGATGATTGTAGAACACTTTAGGTTTCATAGGGCGAAACAATAGGAAGGGGTGTCCATTTCAGCTTACATGGCTGAATTGAAGATATTGTCTGAGCATTGTAAAGTTCAATGATGGTATGAATGATGCACTCATTGAGAGATAGGTTAGATTGTGGAACTTACAAGAAAGCTGTCAAAAAGGACACTTACCCAAGCACAACTTACATTCAAATGGGCACTGGAATTCACTGTTTCAATAGAAACTGCATACAGAGATGCAGTTGAGGTGCGGTCGTGAATGAAAATGAATGTGAATAAAATTGCAACGTCTGAACAGAAATTTGCCAAGCCAAACAAATTATGTTCCGTTGTGGCAGGGGCTCAAATACACCAGGCCAATGCAGATCTTTTTTTAAAAACTTGCAGAAAATGCAATAAAGCAGAACACATTCAAAGAGCATGTTGGACAGACAAAAATAAATAAGACCGCACAGGGAAGAGAAAAAGAAAAAAAGTTGCAGTGTCAAAAAGATCATTAATCTGCATGTTGTTGATGAAAAATCTGATGATGATGAGAGTGACACAGGACTGAGTAGTCTTGAAAATTACAATATGAAAGTTTGCAATAGACAAGCAATATGGCTTACACCAGAAGTGAACGGCAAATTCATTAAAATGGAATTAGACTGGTTGTTTCAGTGATTCCACAAAATGAACTTGAATGGCATTTCAAAGATACTGAACTTAAGACTGTGGATAACCAACTAAGAACTTATACTGGAGAAAAGAAATACAATAACTAACAAGGCATGTTGTGCTTGTGTGTAGTAAAAACATAAGGGTAGCATTGTGGAGTTGCAAGTGGCTACAACTACAATTTGATAAGAGATCCATCCACCATTTTCATACCACAAATGCTGTAATAAAGTCAATTGAAAGTGAATTTAAAAAAGGTACTGAATGATGCCACAGCAGTGTTCAAGGATGAGACTGGAAAACTCAGACATATAAAGCGTAAAATAGTGTTAAATGAAAGTGCCACACCCAAGTTTTCCAAACCCTGTCAGGTTTCTTATACCATTTTGTTAAACTAGCTAGTGAGCTAGATTGCATGGAAGCTGAAGGAATTCTTCCCAAAGTTGAGTGAAGCCCATGGGTATCATCAGTGATCCTAGTAGCCAAGAAGAATGGGTCTATCAGGATCTGTGGTGTTTTAAATGAGAACTGAAAACATATCAATACCCTCTGCCCAGGATAGAGGATATCTTTGCAAACATTACAGGAGGAAAACACTTTGGCAAAGTGGACCCAGCTGAAACCTGCCTACAGATGGAGATGGAAGAAGAGTCAAAAGTGTCTTTCACCATGAACACTCACAAAAGTCTTTATTGCTTATTTTTGGAGTAGTATCTACACTTGAATTCTGACAGAAAGCTATGGACCAGGTGCTGCAATGTTGACCAGGCACTCAGTGTTACAAAGGTTAGAAAATTGTGGGCCCAGGGCACAATGCAACAACTGTGAATTCTTTAAACCAAACATTACTTACTGTGGTCTTACTTACTGATGCACAAGAGTTACACACGTGTGCTGAGAAAATTCAAGCAGTGGTAGATGACCCAAGGCCAAAGGACTTGTTAGAGTTGCAATCCTATTTAGGGATTTGTCAATTACTATAACAAGTTCCTGCCAAACCTGGCTACTGTGCTTCACCACTGAACTCATTGCTACAGATCGGAAAGAAATGGCAATAGACAAAGCACTGTGATGTGGCATTCAAAATGGTAAATGAAATGGTGATGTCAGACTCACACATTGTGATGCATATCATCCACTGAAGCTTGCCTGTGATTCCTCTCCATATGATATGGGTGCAGTCATGCCACATGTTATGAGTGATGGAAGTGAACATCCCATAGCCTTTGCAATATGCTCCTTTACCACTGCAGAGAAAAATAATGCACAGATTGACAGAAAGACCTTGAGTCTGGTTTGGAGTGTAAAGCATTTCAATAAGTATTTATATGATTACTGATCATCAACCACTAGTGTCTATTTTCAATACACAGACCAGTGCTCCACTAACAGCAGCAGCACTAACACAGCAAAGGGTTCTGTTTCGTCGAGAGCATAATTCAAGATGACTAATCACGGAAATGTTGATGGATTGTCCCGTTTACCCTTGAAAAGGAAATATTTCAAAATCTAACAAAAGATGACTCTCCTCTTGACATATTTACCCTAATGCAAAACAAAAGTCTTCCCAATACAGCGGAAATAGAAAGTACCCCAGACTGTTTCACGTCTACATTGCCACCCAAAATGGCAGACAGGTTATCCAGGTGTGGTCAAAATTAAAGAGTTGGTGAAATTGAAAGGTAGCCTGGGATAGATCAGCAGATTGAACAGCTTGCCATGCACTGTTCAGGGTACGAACATGCCCAGAAGACGCCAGGTACAGCACCTCTCCATCTCTGGGAATGACCTGCATTGCCCTGGCAGAGGATTCCAGTAGATTTTGCTGGACCATTCATGGACACACATTCCTTGGTAGTAGTAGATATGGCTACAAAGTGGCCAGAAGGGTTCCCGATAGCCTCCACTACAGCCTCGCACATTGTCGATGTTTTGAGAAGCCTCTTCTCAAGGACAGGTGTTCCAGAAACCTTAGTTACTGGCAATGGATCACAGTTTGTTGCAGAATAGTTCCAGAAAATGAATGGAATAAGACATATTACATCTGTACCCAGCTACAATTGGTTTGGTGGAAGATTTAGTCCCCAGTCTAATGAACACAAATTGGGCAAAGTCAGCAGAACACACTACACTGATACTGAATCAGAAACTTGCCACTTTCTTCCTTGCACATCGCAATTCATCACACTCCACAACCAACAACTCACTGGCTATGTTGTTCCTGGATCATCAGTTGTGTTCACACTTGAATCTCCTCAAACCCAAAATCAGAAGGAGTATGCAGGACAAACAGCTGTCATACTGAGGGCTCCTCAAACAAGGAGGTTCGAGACTTCCCTCCTGGAAAAGCACCCTGCTGAGGGGCCATCAGAAGTGGGTACTCAGAAAGATTAAGGACAGAACTGGACCATTATATTGTTTGAGAAGATAGATGTCCAGAACTGTCGGAACTACTTCTTGCAGTCCCAGAGTCAACTGATTCAATGTTTACAGAAGTCTCCAGAACCTGAGATTGTTTCACAACCACACATCCCACCTGCCCAGCAGAGCGAACCCCATTTTTATCAGGAAAGATGTTATTCCACAAGAAACCCTCCATAGTGATTAAATCTTTAGGCTTGAATGGGACAATTTGTTGTGGATGTCTATATAGTAATTGTATTATATAGTATACTACACACACACACAAATATATGACTAGAGAGCAATATGTTACATATTTGTTATATATTTACGTTGAGCTGGATTCTCTTTTCAGTTGAAGTTTATAGCGAAGTAGGGAGGAGTGTTGCATATTTAATATTTGAGTAATATTGTAACTATATTGTTTGGTTAAGCATTTGTTGTTACATAATGCATTATTAGTTATATGTAAATGTACATGAATGTATACATCATCATGGCACTATGTCATATCCGCACACCTTGCTTAAAGTTAAAACGAAACCGAGACATGATTTTCGGGCTCTGTGTTTCTTTTCAACTAGTTTTATGTTTTGGAGTTATTAAGCACAACATTCACCCATGAAGCTTTTTAGAAATACTGGCATGCAGGAGTTCTTTGATTATATATGGCATGTGTTTGACGTGCTTCAACAACAGAAAGCAGGTACTAAGTTTTTATTTCATGATGAACACTATTCAGTACTTCACTGTAATGACTGAAATTGAGTTTAATTACCTGTAATGTAATTCAAAATTAAGACCTTAAAGCATTTAAAAATTGTGTCAAGCAGCTAACACAGATATCGGAAAGGGGAGAATACTTTAGTACTGTTTGCTCATCCAGGGGTGGTGAGGATGTGCAAAAACAGTGTTCGATCAAAGGGAAAGCTGCAGTTTTTATTTTTTTTGTGGCACATGAATTTTATTTTTAAAACAGGTACTGCATTCAAGATAAATCAACTGGTCTATCACCGGAAGACATACAGTACCTCAATTGAATTGACCCCCTGGAAAGTCAAGGGTGGATGTAGGGTTCAGCTGGTAGCAGGAAGTTTGGAGAAAAAAGGAAGGATAATCTGTTGTCAGTTATTACATTAATTTCTCCATCTCACATCACATTTCCAAACAAAATAATCAGGATCTGTGTCAGTAATTCTACTATCGAAACATTCCGAACATGGAAGGAAAGACATAAGGTATACTGCACTACTAAGTTTATGACTTCTTTGGGGGAAGCTAAAATGTTTGATGGGATGTATGGAGGGCATTAAATAGGGAACCAATCACTACGGTTTACTTGAGAAGAATCTTAATACTAAAGATGTTATAATACTTATTTTAAGATAAGACTTCATCATTGCTAGCTTTTGAAAATACGAAACTCTTAAAAGCTATCAATGATGATTAAATGATACAAACACTTACGTGTGTTTCCATTTATGGGAGACATACAGTGCGAGAAGAGAAACTACTATCAGTGATTCTCTGGTTAGTTGTGGGTAGATAGGAATGGAAGCAGTGGGTGTCACAGCGAGATCAGGGAGAACCTGTAAACTCTATAAATGCATTCCTGAGGTTGTTGGAGCTGGGAGGCAGCAACTTTATTAGTTATGACATAGTGCTCACAAAATGTCCATTCATTATGTTTCCCGTGTAAAAGTAAAGGCACAATATGCCTTACATGATGTAGTTCACAACTTGCCCTTGAGAGAAAACATGCGTGTCACAAATTAATGCTGGACACGAAGAGAAAACAATGGATAGCACAGTGGTGCAGCTCGTGGAGTTTCTGTCTCACAGCTCAGTGATCCAGGTTTAAGACTGACCTTTACCCCTCTCTGTTCTGAGTTTACACATTTCTCTTATGACTGCATAACTTTCCTTTGGGTGCTCCAGTTGTCTCTCACACCCTAAAGACATGAACGTTAGCAGGTTATTTGGGTTCTGTAAACTTCTCCTGAGTAGGAGAATCTGAGGAGAGTTGATAGTTGTGTAGAGGGAATAAAATGAGAGCTCGTGTTTATAGGTGCTTAATGCCTATATACTCAGTAAGCCAGAGTGTTTGTTTCCCTGTTTTATGACTTGATGGCTGTATCTTTTTGAACAACAATAGAGATGCAGTGGAGAAGGGATGCAGGCCAGTGTAACGTGATGAGCAGAGGTAGATTATCTGTGGAAGTGTTTTGTAATCTTGATTAGTGGTGCTTTCAAACTGTGGCAGAAATACAACTCAAGGAATTTAATTGAAGATAGATAGGTAGGATCAATACATTCCAGGACCTTGGAGACAGAAAAAATAAGGTCACAGTAGTGTCCAAAATCAGAGTAATTAAGGAAAATTTTTTGAGGAGTGTGATGATAGCTGATTTATGGAAGAATGGGTCAGCATCTGCAGAAAGAGATCCATTAATGACATCAGCTAACATCCTGGCCATGATGTTCAGTTGGGTAAGTGCCAGTTTAGTGGGGATAACCTGAAACATGGAATGTGACTGGTAATTCTGGAGAAAAACACATTAAGTCTTGGGTTTGCATGCATCTACTGGAGGAGTAAAACAAATTTAATTAAGATTTTAAATACTTCAACTGTTTAATCATTGAAGGCAATATATGAAACATTTTGAAATTAGGTTCCCAGTCCGAATGCAAGGTAAAGCTCCCCATCCTCAACTTGATTTCTCCCAAAGGGTGCCAAGCCCTCCATGTTAGACCACATCCCTCCCTACATACGTCTCAGAATTGGTTGGCTTCTTTGATCAATTCTCCATATCTGACTTGGGTAATAGTGGGTGGGGGGAAAACGCTGATGGGAGAGGGGGTTGAATCCTGCTTAATTTGGTCTATAGATTGATAAAAAAGAAACAATGATTCATGGACAAGGTGAGTTGGAGAGGGCACCAGGAGAAACAAGAGAGAAACTAATAACAGATTTCAGTTCAGCGTGTAGAAATAAGAGCCCTTTGGAGTTTGATCCAGAATGTAAAAACACATTGTCTGCAAGATGTGGGCACCAAATACCACCCTGCGGTTAACAAGCCAATTTTGGGATGGTAACAAATCTTACTAGCTTGTCTAAGAAGTCCTCATTATTAGGGGAACCACAGTTTCCAATATGCAGTTGAAGTTAATATCACCACATTTTGCAGCACGTTGACACTGGGTAAACAGCTTCAGATGATATCTCCACACACAACTAAACTTTCCAATCAATTCAAAGAATTGACTTCAAAACTTGCCAATCTTACTTATGCAACACACACAAAATGCTGGTGGAACGCAGCAGGCCAGGCAGCATCTATAGGGAGAAGCATTGTCGACGTTTCAGGCCGAGACTCTTCGTCAGGACTAACCGAAAGGAAAGATAGTAAGAGATTTTAAAGTAGAAGGGGGAGAGGGAAATATGAAATGATAGGAGAAGAACGGAGGGGGTGGGGTGAAGCTGAGAGCCGGAAAGGTGATTGGCAAAAGGGATACAGAGCTGGAGAAGGGAAAGGATCATGGGACAGGAGGCCTAGGGAGAAAGTAAGGGGGAGGGGAGCACAAGAGAGAGATGGAGAACAGGCAGAGTGATGGGCAGAGAGAGAATAAAAAGAGGAGGGGGTAAAATAAATAAATCAGGGATGGGGTAAGAAGGAGAGGAGGGGCATTAACGGAAGTTAGAGAAGTCAATGTTCATACCATCAGGTTGGAAGCTACCCAGCCAATACATAAGGTGTTGTTGAGGAATGTTGTACATTCATAGCAAGAGGATTCGAGTACAGGAGCAGGGAGGTTCTACTGCAGTTGTACAAGGCCTTGGTGAGACTGCACCTTGAGTATTGTGTGCAGTTTTGGTCCCCTAATGTGAAGAAAGATATTCTTGCCATAGAGGGAGTACAAAGAAGGTTCACCAGATTGATTCCTGGGATGGCAGGACTTTCATATGAAGAAAGACTGGATCGACTGGGCTTATACTCACTGGAATTTAGAAGATGGGGGGGGGGGGATCTTATTGAAATGTATAAAATTCTAAAGGGATTGGACAGGCTAGATGCAGGAAGATTGTTTCCGATGTTAGGGAAGTCCAGAATGAGGGGTCACAGTTTAAGGATAAAGGGGAAGCCTTTTAGGACCGAGATGAGGAAAAACTTCTTCACACAGAGAGTGGTGAATCTGTGGAATTCTCTGCCACAGGAAACAGTTGAGGCCAGTTCATTGGCTATATTTAAGAGGGAGTTAGATATGGCTCTTGTGGCTAAAGGGATCAGGGGGTATGGAGAGAAGGCAGGTACAGGGTTCCAAGTTGGATGATCAGCCATGATCATATTGAATGGCGGTACAGGCTCAAAGGGCCGAATGGCCTACTCCTGCTCCTGTTTTCTATGTTTCTATGTAAGTATATAATATAGGCTATTAATATATTATTAACTCCTAGACCTGGGACCATCACCCTTTATAACTATATTCTTGACTTCCTCATCAACATCAGCAGACCACAATCAGTAAGGATAGCCAGCAACCCCTCCACCATGATTATCCTCAACTTTGCTGTCTGACAAGATTGCCTCCTCCGCCCTCTTCTTTACTCTCTATACAATTATGACTGAATAGCTTGATTCTACTTTCAAAGTTTATAGTACATTTATTATCAATGTATGTAAAGTATATACATCCTGGAGGTCCGTCTCCTATCAGGCAGCCACAAAACAAGGAACCCCATCAAACCCATTACAAGAAGATTGCCAAACACCCAGCGTGCAGAAAAATAGAAAAAATCATGCAAACAATAAAAGTAAGCAAATAACATTCAGGACTTAAGTTCACGAAATGAGTCCACAGCCAGGTAGCCAGTCCCAGCCGATCCAAGAGCCTGTTAGTTGCAGGTCACAGCCTCAGTTCAGGGCAGAGTTGAGCAAACCTCATGAGCAGTGAGCTGGATATGGTCCTCCCTTTGCCTACAGCCTCAACAGCATGACTTCTTCAATCTGGCTCATCGCTTAAATCACCCTTCGGGTCATTCTTCACTCTCAGACCCAGGCCCTGTCAATTCAATATACTGTAACTCCATTTTTAAGAATACCACTATACTGAGCCATATCTCACATAATCATGAGTCCCGGAAGGAGTTAGAGAACCTAAGAATGATGTCACATGATACCAAGCACGTGACATCATTTATCTGGGAGCATCTTTATCTGGGACAGCAAATGATATTTACAATACAGAGGCTTCCAGGTACCTCGTGCGGCCTGGGTGGTGGAACTATATACAATGCATACTGGGAGTAAAAAGAGTGGAAGTAAAGACCCCGCCAACCCCGGATCCCACCTCTTGCTACCTACAGCTCCCCAACTTACTTTTTAATAATACTCACATTACAACACTTCTCCCCCTTTAAAATCCAACATTCCTCAAATATAGAAGAACTGGGAAATAAAAACAGTGGTATCATTAGCAACAGGTTACCAATACAAAAACACCTTAAAAAACATGGCAAATTCAACATTCAATCTAACAACAAAAGAAACTATCCAATCAAAGATTCAGTCTGTCAGGAGGTTTGCGAGGGCACTGCGATCTACGCACTACCCCCGGTGACCCAGCAGGCACCCCTGGTGAGGATGTTTTGGGTGGATCTAGTGTTGGGGACACGAGAGGGGTCTGTGTATCAGCGTGAGAATGTCCATCCTCTTCAGGTGACTCTGCCCCCTCTGCCAGTGTGTCTCCCTCTAGCAAAGTCACTGGTGGACATGCTTCCCCAGGAGTCTGTCTCACCATTGGAAACTCCATGGAACTGTCTACCTCCGAGCCGGAATCATGACACAGGCGCACGTGGTCCTGATGTCTGTGGAAAACACGCCCATCAGTCAGCTTAACAACATAGGAGACTCGACCGCTCTGCTTAAGAATAACACCAGATAGCCATTGCTGATTGTTTCTCACATAGACATTGTCATCCGGTTCTTACTGTCTGTCTCGTGCATGTTGATTGTGTCCCTCCTTCTGCTTTTCCTGCTTTCTCTCCACTTTTGCTTTTATGTCTGGGTGCAGCAGGTCTAATCTTGACTTAGGCCTACGCCCCATCAGCATCTCTGCTGGAGTGCGTGCAGTCGTAGTCTGTGGAGTGAGGCGGTATTTAAACAGGAAGCGTGAAAGCCGGGTACTAAGAGAGTTCCCTGTCATCCGCTTCAGGCCTTCCTTCACTGTCTAAACAGCCCACTCAGCCAAACCATTTGAGGCTGGGTGGAATGGGGCCGTCCAAATGTGAGAATGTCATTCTGCTGCATGAACTCACCGAACAGCTCACTGGTGAACGTCGGGCCATTATCAGTGACCAGATGCATCCCACCACTAGCCCCAGCCAGGATACAGCGTTGGGCTCTCACATTGTCAGCCTACCAGTATACTACCATGTACAGAGTGGGTGGGGATAATGCAAATGCTGATGCGCTGAGTCGACTCCCTTTACCTGAGATGCCTGTTACTACATATGTGCCTCCAGAGACTGTTTTCATTGGACAGGCTGTCCGCGACACCTGTAAAGGCGACCCAGATCAAGCAATGGACAGAGAGGGACCCAGTCCTGTCTCAAGTCAAGAATTTTCTTTTACAAGGTTGGCCCAGAGTTGTGGAAGGAGAGGAACTGAGACCTTATGCCAAAAGCAAGACCGAACTGAGTCTGCAGGATGGTTGCATTTTCTGGGGGGGGGGGGGGGGGGGCGAGGGTCATCGTGGCTCCCCCTGGCCATTCACAGATTGTGGAGGAAATTCATGAGATTCACCCAGGGGTGTCTTGAATGAAAAGCCTTGCAAGATCCTATGTCTGATGGCCAAGAATGGATCAGGATCTGGCGAACAAGGTAAAATCAAGCATTCAGCTCCTTTGCACCCATGGCCAGTCTACCCCTGGTCTAGGCTACATTTGGACTTTGCTGGCCTCTTTATGGAACAGATATTTCTTGTAATGGTAGATGCGCATTCCAAATGGATCAAAGCTCACATCATGAGCAACATCACAGCCCCCTCAACCATAGACAAACTCAGGCAAGTGTTTGCAGTCCACGGGTTGCCTGACACTCTGGTCACTGATAACTTCTACTTTACAAAAAGACCACTCGACAACTTGATGGCCAAAAGAGCATCTTTATCTGGGACGGCAAATGATATTTACAATACAGAGGCTTCCAAGTACCTCGTGCGGCCTGGGTGGAGGAACTATGTACAATGCATACTGTGAGCAGAAAGAGCGGAAGTAAAGACCCCGCCAACCCCGGACCCCGTGTCTTGCTATCAACTGCTCCCGGATTAGTATTAACTTACTTTTAATAATACTCACATTACAACAGACTCTATATACATTTTTCATTATCTTGGTAAAGCATAATAAAATACTCCACATACCCCGGGTATTTTCTCTTTTTCTCCCTTCCATTGGGCAGAAGATACTTTCAGATGCCTGAAAGCACCTCTTCCAGGCTCACAAAAAGCTTCTATCCCACTGTAAAAGGACTATAGCAAGGTTCCTTATTATGATAATAGGTTAAAAGACTGACACAATATCATGGGCCGAGGGCTTGCACTGTGCTGTACTTTTTATGTTCTATGATAACATGGACTGTCGACCTCGGAATTACCTCATTATGATCTTGCACCTTATTGTCTACCTGCACTGCTCATTCTCTGTAATTGTAATACTTCATTCTGTATTCCATTATTGTTTTATCTTGTATGACATCAACATACTTTTGTAATGAATTGATCTCTATGAACAGTATGCGTCCAGGTTTCTACAATATCTTGGTATATGTGACAATAGACTAATTTATCTATTAAATTGTAGAGAGTAACTTCACATAGTGGACGTAAGATTCATGCAGCAGAAATATCCAGAGTAATTTTAACCCTACTGATTAATGTTTCTCATTTTCCACAATTTCTCAGTTAAGGTTTTTAATTCTTTCATGTCATTGTGGGTGCTGAGACAAGGCCAGCACTTATTATTGTTTTCCTCTCACTGCCCTAGAGAAAGAAATGGAGAGCCAGATTCCTTCACGATATTATCTGTCTTCTGAAGGTCTTTTCATCATGGTATTATTTCGTGAGTTTCATGAAACTGATCCACCGATGATAAATGAACAGTAATATTTTTCAAATCAGGAAAGTATACATCATGGAAAAATCTTAGTGGTGGTGGGGGTGGGGGAGTGATCAGATATGCTTGCTGTTTATGTGTTAAGTGGTGGAATTTACAAGTTTGGGTTCTAATTGCTGAAGAAGGTTTACTATGTTGCTGCAATGCATTTTATTGACCAATGTTTGCCAGTAGCATGGGCTTGAATATTCAAGATGGCTGATCTTTGGGGCTTCAGGGTTTTAACGTTTTGGTCATTCTTTGTTTATTTTTCTTTTTGGTTTGTGGATGTCTAGGAAGAATAATGTTTTCGGGTTATATACTGTATACATTCTCTGACATTAAAATGAACTATTGAACCATTGATGAGCTGTCAATTAAGCAGATTGTGTTCTCCAGATGAAATTAAAACTTTTTTTTAATTATGGTTTGACAGGGAAGGTGTTAATCATCACAGTATTTCCTTGAGCCTTATAGGTACTGAAAATGGTCTCAGAAGTCAGACAGTGGCTTGGGCCCTTCAATTATTACCTCTATATTACTGTTGCTGATCTAATTAAGTGACAAGTCAATGATGAGTCCAAAAATGTTGCTGACAGTAATGTTGAAGAATGTCAAAGTAATGATAGAACATTTGTTATTGAAATTGGTGAAGACTCTTCAGTAGTATGAATGATATCTGTAAATTTCCAGCTTATGCCTGTACATCTTACTTGTTTGTAGATTGATTTGTCTTCTTCAATGTTCCCAAAACTTTTCCCACAATCTATGGACTCACTTTCAAGGCTAGGACCTGTTCTCAATACGTACTGCTTGCTAGTTTGTTTGTTTGTTTGTTTGTTTATTTATTTATTATATTTCTTTCTATTTGCACAGTTCGCTCTCTTTTGCACTTTGGATGTTGGGTGCATTGTTTCATTGATACTTTTATGGTGCATGGAGTATGCTTGCAAGAAAACACATCTCAGGAAGGTATATGGGAATATATATGCACTTTGATAAAAAACTTACTTTGAATGTTGAACTTTTCAATTTTGAATATTGTGGCTAAATTGGGTTAAAACTCCTCCATGCACTGAAGAACAAGTCTCAGCTTTGAAATGTTCCTTCAATTGTTCCAATGACCGGACGAGTGCTGCTTTGACAATACTTGTGATGCACAATATTAATAAGCATAAAGCAGCCCACATAATTGGCTCTCTATCTCTCACCTTAAAAATGTATTCCTTCTGCCACTGAGTGTACAGTATATGCCATTTACCAAACAACATGCCATTATCCACTACAGCTAACATAACACCAAATCCTCATTTTTTATGAGATTTGGTATGGCATCTGAAACTTTGAGAAACTTCTGTGGGTGTGTAGTGAAGAGTATATTGGCTGGCTGCATCACAGCCTGTTATGGAAACACAAATGCCCTTGAATGGAAAATCCAACAAAAAGTAGTAGAAATACTGTAGTCCATTATGGGTAGCGCCCTCCCAACCACTGAGGCCATCTACATGAAATATTATCATTGGAAATGAGCAGTCATCATCAGAGACACCTACCAGCCAGAAAATGCTTTCTTCTTCCAGCTGCCAACTGGAAGAAAGTACAGGAGCCTTGGAACTCACAGCATCAGATTAAGGAACAGTTATTACTCCTCAACCATCAGGTTCCTGAACCAAAGAGGATAACTTCACTGAACTTCACTTGACTCATCATTGAAATGTCTCCACAACCAATGGTCTCACTTTCAAAGACTTCATCTCATGCTATCAATATTTGTGCTTATTTATTTATTAATATTATTTATTTCTTATTGTATTTGCAGTCTATTGTCTTTTGCACACTGGTTGAATGCCCAAGTTGATGGGTTCTTTCATTGATTCTGTTATGACTATTATTCTATTGATTTATTGAATATTCCCACAAGAAAATGAATCTCAGGGTTGTATATGGTGACATATACTGAGTGGACTTTGATAATAAATTAACTTTGAACATTGAACAAGTTTTGTTGATCTATGATGCATCAATGCAAGTACTAATGCACATTAGATTCATCAAATAAATTAACATTAAATGAATATCATTGAACATCCTGCTTTCAATACCTGTAAAACTGCACCTAATTAATGAAAGTTGATGAATGCTTTTGAGACATTCAGAACTGCAGGCCAAGTTGAGCAAGTCTAGCAGAAAACACTTAAATCTGTTTTATAAGATGTTTTCAATCTAATTTAGCTGTCAACTATGAAAGAGTAGACAATATGCTTTCAGAATAGGTTCTGCCTCATGAAATTTCTGGAACAAGTGACTAAATTAACTCACAACGTTGTTATGTTGCCATGTTGGTATGTAGTATTATTTAAGATTTACAAAAACATTTGGTAAGATATCTTGCACACAGCCAAAGTTCTACACCTTCTCACTCACCCCCTCCCTCACCTCCATTCGGAGCCACATACTCTCCTTCCAGGTGAGGCAGCACTGCACATGCAAATCTGCTGGGGTCATCTGTTGTATCTAGTGCTCCTGATGTGGCCTCCTCTACACTGGTGAGAACCATTGTAAATTAGAGAACCACTTCATCAAGTACCTATACCCCATCCACCAAAAACAGAAGTTCCCATTGGCCCAACACTTTAATTACAATTCCCATTCCCATTCTGACATGTTGGTCTATGATCCCTACTTGTGTCATGATGATGTCATCCTCAGGGTGCAGGAGCAACACCTTACATTCCGCCTGGGTAGCTTCTAACCTGATGGCATGAATATCAATTTCTCCTTCTGGTAAAAAAATCTTCCCTCTTCTCCTCTTCTTCTATTCCTCACTATAGCCCCTTATATCTTCTCTACCAGTCTATCACCCTTGCTAGTGCTCCTCTTCTTTCCCTTTCTCCAATGGTCCACTCTCCCCTCTTACCAGGTTCCTTCATCTCTAGCCCTTTACCCTTTACCCTTTACCTTTCTCACCCACCTGGCTTTACCCTCTAGCTATCTTCCCCTCCTTCCAACTTTTTATTTATGGCATTTACCCCTTCTTTTCCAGTCTTGAAGAAGAGTCTTTGCCCAAAAAGTGGACTGTCAGAGCTATCAAAAAGATTAAATGTTTGAATGACATCCTGAACATTCAAAACATTACAAGTTAATCACATTTCTGCAAAAAAAATTGCAAAAGTTTTTTTCTTATATAGTGTGCTTAAACTTTGGAAACCTATTGTACTTAAATACACTTAATCAATTTGAAAATATGTACATACATTACCTGAAATAAAACTCTCCAACTTTCAATTAATCCTTTCCATTGAAACACACACAAAAAAACATTGCATTCCAGGTTCAGTAACCAGATATTTCCAGGGCGTTGTTTGGAAAACTAAGAATTTGATCAGATGGTGGTGGACAAACAGTCCACTGTCAGAGTTCAGAAGAGGTTTCGCTGGCTAATTAGCAGCTTAGAGATTTACATTTGTTCAGGAGTCCTGAGCTTTGAGACAGTTACAGAAGAAAGGAAAATTTGAGCAATTATCTATTAAATATTAATGATAACAATTTGGAACAAATGTGATGATTACAACAGATGATAGGTGAGAAGTTAAAAGGAAGCACTGGGGGAAGTAGTAAGTTAATTCTGCACACATGTAACTCTATGGCCAACTTTTTTTGAGAAAAATGCAACATGTGTCATAAGGTCCATGCATAATCTCACATGTTTTATTTTCTCCAGTATAAATATTACTTCCTTTCCAAAATCAGGACCTTTATACTCTAAAAAATCTCCAAGCTAGATGTTTTGCTTTCAAGTTAAATACCAGCTTTGACAATATTTATCTTGAAAATAAGATTTGAAAACAAAATAGCTTTGAAGAATAAAAAACAAGGTGCCACACACCAAACAAGATATAATCAAATAAGGGAATTGCATATATGTATAACTATTTAAGCATTAAGATAAAATATAATTGTATGCATAAATGAAAAATAAAACAGATATGTAAAAATAATTCCTAAAAACCAAGAGTAACAAATCACAATAGTTCCTAATAGTATAGGCTAACAGTTACAAAGCTAGATGATTCAATTTTTAAAAACTGATTTAATTCCACATGATGGTCTTAATTGGGAGGATCTATAAGGTCTGCATGAATTTATAAAGTGTCTAGTGGCTGAATTTTAAACCTTGAAAATAGGAGATCTGGTCCTCTTCCTTATCTGAGCCCAACACATTCCAACATCCACTTCTACTAAAATGGCCATAAGACCATAAGACAGTGGAGCAGAATTAGGCCATTCAGCCCAAAGAGTCTACTCCACCATTCCATCATTCCATCCCGGATCTTACTCAACCCCATACAAATGCCCCTTCTCAATATATCCTTTGATGCCCTGACCGATCAGGAAACGATCAACATGCCTTAAATACATGCACAACCTTAACCTCCACCACAGTCTGTGGCAGACCATTCCACAGATTTACTACTCTCTGGCTGAAAAAAATTCCTCCTTACCTTTGTTCTATAGCGTCTTCCCTCAATTTTGAGACTGTGCCCTTAAGTTCTGGATATCCTCACCACAGGAAACATCCTCTCCACATTGACCCTATCTAATCCTTTCATCATTCAGTAGGTTTCAAAGGAGACCCCTGCATTCTTCCAAATTCCAGTAAGTTCAGGCCCAAAGCTTCCAAAGTCTCCTCATATGTTAATCCCTTCATTCCTGGAATCATCCTCGTAAACCTCCTCTGGACTCTCTCCAATGACAACATTAGAGATATGGGGCCCAAAACTGTTAACAGTACTCAAAGTACAGCCTGACTGGTGTCTTATGAAGGCTCAGCATTATCTCCTTACTTTTATATTCTATTCCCATTGAAATGAATGCCAACATTGCACTTGCCTTCTTTAACGCAGACTCAACCCGTAAATGAACCTGCTGGGAGTCTTGCACGATGACTCCTAATCCGTCTGCACCTCTGCTGGTTGAACCATTTCCCCATTTAGATATAGTTTTATTTATTCATTTACAGGATTTAGACATCACCAGCTAAGCCAGCATTTATTGCCCATCCCTAGTCACCCTTGAGAAGGAGGGGATGAGCTGCAGTCCCTGAGGTATAGGTACACCCACAGTGCTGCAGTAGGCCACAATATTATTCCTTTTCCCAAAATGCATTATTGTTCATTTCCCAGTACTGTATTCCATCTGCCACTTCTTTGCCCCATAAAATAAAATATAATTGAAGATTTATGGAATATATTGATAGGATTTTAAAATCAGTCACACTTTTATCTTAAAACATGGAGAGCACAAATATTTTGATCTCAGTTCACCCATGCTCAGATTAAATATATGGATTTTAACTGGATCACCAAAACTAACTCCTCAATACCCAGAGTCCGGACTGACACCAACTTACTGCCCTCTACTGTGCCTGTTGTCTTATTTATTATTTATTGTAATGCCTGCACTGTTTTGTGCACTTTATGCAGTCCTGGGTTGGTCTGTAGTCTAGTGTAGTTTTTGTGTTGTTTTACATAGTTCAATGTAGTTTTTGTATTGTTTCATGAAGCACCATGGTCCTGAAAAACATTCTCGTTTTTACTGTGTACTGTACCAGCTGTTATGGTCGAAATGACAATACAAAGTGACTTGACAAAATTCAGCAAGATTGTAAAATGTTGAGATTGAACCAGTCATCCATTCCTTAACTGGGTGATTTTCTATTCTGGCTGATCGTCTGCAGAGGCTTAGCTTAAGGTTAAGTGTGCACTGTAACTAAATTTACATAAACTAGAAATTCCTCATCAGTATCTGACACAATGAAAAAAGCATTACATTTGGTTGAAATCAGATGAAAGCATGTTAAAAACGAAAAATTCACTGAGAATCTCAGTAGATTTCCTTTCAGAGTTTTGAACACCTTTTATGAGTGACTGGAAAAATGCTTGCCAATGAACAGCTGATATATATACGATTAACCATGTCAACGTATCTAAGTACTAACTGGAGTGATAATTGGTGTAAATCTTGCATATACCTAATGTAATCGGCTAGTATACTTTGGCGTTAGAGAGCAAATAAGCATAATAGGATTTTTACTCAGCACTTAATTTTTACTTATTTGGCCACCACCATTATTATATGTCTCTTAAAATATTTTGCCTGTTTAATAAAGTGTATAGGAGAAATGCAGCCATGGTTGCCATCACTACCACCACTACTATATATACATGTACCACCTGCAACAGAGCTTTTGGTTCCAGGATAGGACTGTATAGTCATCAAAGATCTCACCGTTAAAGGAGTGGGTGTCGACATCAGATTTCGATGGACAACCGAAGAAGACAGAATCATTAGAATAGCCAAACAAGGCAATTGGGTCATAAGGTACAAAATTATACAATGTTACCAGTTTCAATTTCCAAATTATTCCTGGAGATAATGAAGATAAATAACTGATGTCCTGCTCAATAAACATGCCAAAGCTCGTGTCTGTGTTACTCACAGTGATTGGCTGTGTATAACACAAAACAACTCAGAACTGTTGCCCAGTTTCCAAGACATGCAGGACATGCATCAGGAGTGCAGAAATACTGGCCATTTCCCATACACAACTTGCAATGGAGAGAGCTCTGAGATATTGCACTGTGGCATTCCTTAACATAATTTAATTTAATGGACAGACCTGAACAATTTGCTTCATTTTAACAGATTTGATGACTTGTTTCTATAGTTCTTCCACGGCAAATTTCACACAATCTTTAACTGCCTGCTTCCCCATCTCTTAATCCATGTTTGTGGCAAAAATTGTACTGCAGAATCCCCAAGAGTTGCAGGTGTCTGTAAATGTATGCTTACCTGAAGCAAGAGTCGTGAGATCTTGCTAAGGAAGATTTCTAGGTCGATGGGTATTGACAGGTATGCTTTAAATAAACTCCAACACATTATTCCAGCATTCCTGTAAATCTCCATAAGCACACCAACTTTCAACTCTGTTTCACTTTTACACCAAGGGAGATATACTTGTGCATTCTTAAAATCTAGCTCTCTTTCAGATCTCCTTTCCTGTGGGTCCACCAAGTTCACAAGAGATTAAAATTTGAAGGTAATGGTAAAGATGAAAGCCGAAAGAAGTCTATTGTGGCTGCCAGTGCTCAAATATATGGAGGGTCCTTACGGAAGAATCAGAGGCCCAACCAACACATTCACATTGACCCTCCTTTTGGTGAGTTATTGAGTCACACAGTATGCTCTTCAGCCTAACTATCCCATGTTGACCTTGCTCCCCATCCAAGTTAGTCCCATTTGCTTGTTCTTAGCTCACATCTTTCTAATTGTTTCCTGTCCATGTTCCTGTCCAAATGTTTTTTTAGAAGTTGTTATTTCATCCATCTCAGTCATTTCCTCTGGAGGCTCATTCCATATGTGTACCACTGTCTGTATATAAACAAAAATACCCTTCAAGTTCCTATTAAATCATTCCCCTCTTGCTTAAAACTATGTCCTATAGTTCTTGATACACCAACCTTGGGGAAAAAGACTAAGTGCATTCACCCAATTATACCCCTCATGATCCTTGAGAAGATCATCTTATGGGATAACCCCCAGCAGGTGCCCTTTTCTCATTGCTACCATCAAAGTGGAGATACAGGAGCCTGAAGACAGACAGACAGACATACTTTATTGATCCTGAGGGAAATTGGGTTTCGTTACAGCGGCACCAACCAAGAATGGTGTAGAAATATAGCAATAGAAACCCATAAGTAATTAAATAATAATAAGTTAATCCTGCCAAGTGGAAATAAGTCCAGGACCAGCCTATTGGCTCAGGGTGTCTGACACTCCGAGGGAGGAGTTGTAAAGTTTGATGGCCACAGGTAGGAGTGACTTCCTATGTCGCTCAGTGTTACATCTCGGTGGAATGAGTCTCTGGCTGAATGTACTCCTGTGCCTAACCAGTACATTATGGAGCGGATGGGAGACATTGTCCAAGATGGCATGCAACTTGGACAGCATCCTCTTTTCAGACACAACCATCAGAGAGTCCAGTTCCACCCCAACAACATCACTGACCTTACAAATGAGTTTGTTGATTCTGTTGGTGTCTGCTACCCTCAGCCTGCTGCCCCAGCACACAACAGCAAACATGATAGCACTGGCCACCACAGCCTCATAGAACATCCTCAGCATCGTCTGGCAGATGTTAAAGGACCTCAGTCTCTTCAGGAAATAGAGATGGCTCTGACCCTTCTTGTAGACGGACTCAGTGTTCTTTGACCAGTCCAGTTTATTGTCCACTCATATCCCCAGGTATTTGTAATCCTCCAACATGCCCACACTGACACCTTGGATGGAAACAGGTGCCTTAGCTCTCCTCAGGTCCACCACCAGCTCCTTAGTCTTTTTCACATTAAGCTGCAGATGATTCTGCTCACACCATGTGACAAAGTTTCCCACCATAGCCCTGTACACAGTCTCATCTCCCTTGCTGATGCATCCAACGATGGCAGAGTCATCAGAAAACTTCTGAAGATGACAAGACTCTGTGTTGTAGTTGAAGTCCGAGGTGTAGATAGTGAAGAGAAAGAGAGACAGGACAATCCCCTGTAGAGCCCCAGTGCTGCTGACCACTCTGTCTGACACACACTCAAAGTTTTAGGAACAGCTTCTTCGCCTCTGATCTCAGATTTCTGAATGGACAATGAACCCATGAACATGACCTCACTATGTTATTCATCTTTGCTCTCTTTTCTTCACTACTTATTTTACTAATTTTTAATATATTTCTTATTGTGAATTATAGCTCTTTGATCATTATGTACTGCTATCACAAAATAACAAATTTCACCACACGTGAGAGTGATATTATACCTGATTCTGATTTTGGTCTCTCGGTCTCCATCTGTACTTTCTGATAACCTTCCTCAGGGTCAATATGGCCACTGATTTAGTGTCATCTGCAATACTAATGATTGCATAGTACTTAGTCCTATATGTCACTTTACAAATAATGAACCACTCTGTGTCCTTATTAGTTAGATGACATTCATACAAGAACTAAAACATTACAAGTAACACTGATGCCAATTGGACCATAATATGTGATGTAAGGTCAACGGAATGCAAAATGTGGGACACCACTTATTCCAGATTATCTTTTAGATCTGATGCAGTCTTGACTTGGAAATATATTATCTCTTGTTCATTCTCGCTCAGCCAGATCATGGAAGTCCTTATCTGACCGCACTGTAGAAACACGCCAGATATAAGGACTACAACAAGTGACTTAATACCCCCTTCTCAGTGGAAAGTAGTAAAGGGAATCACATGCAATGAATAAATCAGTCTGAAATCGGAGAGAGGTTAAACATCTCTGTAGGCAACATTTTTGATATTTCCTCCCACTGCCACCCTGAAAGATCACCAATGACCAGACTAACTGTGTAAATACAGACGTAGGTCAGAGTTTGGGTACTTGCAACAAATGACGCAACTCTCACCTTTCTGCAAACTTTCCACTCATCATCTAAAGGCAAAGCTGTGATGGAACACTTTGCACCTGCTGGGATCAGGGCAGATTAACGCCATCCAAGCCAAAGAAGCCCCCGTCTAAATGCCCACTCTCTCTATCACTAGCAGATATACTGTATACCATTTACAAAATGTACAACGATTCACCATCACTTCTAGAACAACACATCTCATCCAGAAATTCTATCAATTAGCAAGTCAAAGACTCATCAGCTGCAACACCCCAGCTTCAGTTCTATCCTCCAGTACTCTCCATATGGAGTTTGCATGTTCTCTCCTGCACACTTCAAGGTTCCCTCACACATCCCAATAAGGTGGTGTCTGGTAGGTAAATTATCGATTGTGAATTACCCAATGAAGTTAGGTGGAAGGAGGATCACAAGGAGTTAATGAGCATGTGAGAGAAAGTAGTTTTAAAAGATTATAGGAGAGAGATTGGATTGTTGTGGGTGACAACATTGACCCTAAGCTGAATGGCATCCTTCTTTATTACAAGATAATAGGAAATATGAGGACCAATGCTTGGCAACACCAAGTTTTTCTTCAAGTCAGTCATCATCCGCTTCTAGAATGTCAGCACAAAATCTATGCTGACATTAAGGGAGATATTTCGCAGTGCTCAAGTCATATGTATCACTGAAAACACATCAATTGTTCACCCTCGCTTTACTGCCCATGGGAGCCTAACATAAGAAAACTGACTCAACTATGACCTGCTGGATGAACTCAGTGTCTTAGGTAGCAGCTGTTGGGGGCAATGCACAGTCTATGTTTCAGGCTGAAGCCCTTCATCTACAACAGGAGTTCCCAACTTTGTTTAATGGTAGGAGTCCGTGGCATAAAAAGACCGGCAACCCTTGATCTAGAGGAAACTGCCTGTCGTTTCCCTTATTACAACAATGACTACCTTCAAAAGTATTCCATTGGTTACAACTACTAATTTGTGGAACTTGTAGTGGGCCTTTCTTAAATTCCTCTGTGTAAAACTGAGGTTATACAAAACCCCTCTGCCTTAGTTTATATGGTTCCTGGTGCCACTCACCCATCACTTCTGTGTCTGTCAACCTTTGTTGACTTCAAGTTACCCAAAGCCATAGTTATGAGATTCTCATCCTTGTCTTCAAATTCCTGCATGGTGCTGCCCATCCCTTTCTCTGTACACTCTAACTCAATGTACCTTTAAGGTATTTATGCTCTTTAATTTCTGGCCTACAGTGTCCTGTAAAAGTATACAGCCCCAACACTTTGTTCACATAAAGGAGTAATACAACCAAGGATTGTGATCAATTTAATTGAAAATTTTTATTTGTGAATCATCTGCCTCTTTTTTTCGTAGTACAGCCCAAAAAACAGGTAAAATTGTAAAGCATGAAGAACTAAAAATTTAAAAACTTAAATGTCAACAGTTCAAAAGTATTCATCCCTCTTTGCTTAGTGTTTAGTTGAAACACCTCTTCCAGCTATTACAGCCAGTGGCCTTTTTGGATGGGTGCCTATTAGCTTTGCAGCATGTGTTGAAGCAAGATTTGCCCATTCCTCCTTTCTCAGGATGTGACAGGTCATGTTAGGGAGCAGCGGTGGACAGCTATGTTGAGAACTTGCCAGAGATGTCCAATCCGGTTAAGGTCAGGAGTCTGACTGGACCACACAAGGATATTAATTTTCTTCACTTGAAGCCAGTACATCAGTGGTCCCTGCCCTCCAGGCCATGGACTGATACCGGGCCGCAAAGTGTGCAGGAGTGCAGTGGTAGCCGCAACGCACCCAGCACATCTTTAAGAAAAAAGCCAAAAATAAACAAGCTGATTAATTAGGTGCTGCCCAACATGTAAATGTCTGTCCAGATCAGAGGCGATTGCTGATTTCACTTGCTTTACGCAATCAGCAATCGCCTCTGATCTGAGCTGACATTTACGCGCCGGGTGGCACCAAATTAATTGGCTTGTTTATTTCAGATTTTTTCTTAAAGATGTGCTGGATGTGTTTCGGCTACCGCTCCACCCCTGCATGCTTCGCAGCCCGGTATCGGTCTGCGGCCCGGAGGTTGGAGACCTCTGCAGTACATGGTTGCTCTGGCAGTGTGCTTTGGGTCATAGTTCTGCTGAAATCATTTCAATGTTGCAGACAAAGAGAATGATTGATAGATCTCTATCCACTTATTCCTAGGATAACGCTGCTGAAAATCTTCTAGGCCGAGTCCTAGGTCAAACTATTTTTTGCCAATTTGCTAATACCTCCAATAAAATATATCATAAGTAGTGGAGATGCTCACTGTTCATTGCACTGTTCTCAACTTCATTCTCAACTCTTCAGAGAATGAAACAGTCCATGCTTTCATGTGGCAAGAACGAGATGAATTCAGCTGTGGTTGATATGTGACAAGTAATGCTCACAACACAAAAATGCCAAGCTACTTCAAACATGAGAAAATGTAATCACCTAATTTTCATATGCAATGACAAAGCAATTGGGGAGTTGGGGTACATTTCCCAGAAAAATGCTGTGGGTTTACCATCTACTCTTTAGAGCAATTAAGTCCTGCAATAAAAGTTGTTCTAGTCATACATAAATTAAATTTAGTGTTGCTGTTATAAAGTGCTTTCAGATGGCCTCAGTTAATAAAAAATAATTTAGAAATACAAGTTCATTTTATTTCTAAACTGCCAGCATATTTATCATGCAGGCTTCTTTGCATGATGTCACATACAATCAGGAGCTGAGGGAATGAGATTTTCCTGTGGAGTTAATTAAAAGGTATTTTCTGAGAACATGCTGAGAAACATTGGTGCTATTGATTGGATCCTATAATTTGAGAAAATCAGCAACCCTATCATTTGTATCACTTCAGCGCACTGATATCCTGTTGTGATGCAAATATTGCTTAATTTCCCTACCAGGATCAATAATATAGCTGGTGTTTAATGGTTTCCACAGGGCCGTCAGGATGCTCACATCTTTCACATTCTTTACATTGGGCATGACCTCTTGCCATTACAGAAAAACTGTTGAAAATACTCACCAGACCAACACCATCTGTGGAGGGAAAAAGAGCTGATGTTCCAAATTGATGACCTTTCTAGTGAGAGGCCACTAAACCTGAAACATTAACTCAATGTTTCTCTTCAACAATGCAGATTGCACTACTGAATCTAGTTAGTACCTTCTGTTTTTGCTTCATTTTTCCAGTATTTTACTTCTGGGAGATTTTCAGTGAGGCCTACAAAGCTATACAGGGAAGACTGAGAAATCCAGGCAAATCACTATCAGTTTGTACACAGCTAGAGTGGAAAATAGCTGGATTGTTTGATATTTCACAAACAAGAGAAAATCTGCAGATGCTGGAAATCCAAGTAATACACACATTACTGGAGGAACTCGGCAGATCAGGCAACATCTATGGAAAAGAGTACAGTCAATATCTCTGCCTGAAACATCAGCTGTACTTCCTTCGCTATTAGATGTTGCCTGACCTGCTGAGCTCCTCCAGCATTTTGTTTGTGTGTGTGTTATTTCATACGTGTTTTGTCATAGGTAGCCAAGGAAAAGGGCATAATAAGGGTAAATAGGTATGCTACAAAATGGAGAATTAACTAGGTATTGTGGGACCATAGAAGTAAGTAGTTTTGCCTCTACAGTTTGTGCTGGATACATTTGGCTGCTGAATATGAAGATCATTGTTGTAGTTTAGAGAGTGTGAAGAGGGTGTTTATTAACCATCATGGGATAACACAGCTGCTATCTGTGAGAAAGTAAAACTATCCAGTGATATTTGTAAATATAATGCATGTAAAAATTATACTGGCACTCATATAATGTATGCAATCAGTTGTTAGTAAACTGGAAAACTTTGCAATAAGAGGAAAGAAGAGGTAAGGAGTATAATGGATGTTTCTCTTTGTTGGAGTTGGTTATCTTCAGTGGCTCTGTCCCCAATGGTGATTGATATACTTCGCTGCTTAAAAGACTTGGGCTTATGTGTTGCCTCAGTCACTAATTTTCCCAAACATTGGGTGGACATCTTTACCATTTACTGGATGCTAGACAAGAATTTCCTGCTAAGGTTCTTGTTTATTTAATACCAAAAGTTATACACTTCTTTTTCCTCATTTTAGCTTGCATACTCTTGGTTTTCTCGAATGGAAATAAAAACAACCATCAAGTTAAATTTCTCATCAGTTGAGGGACTTGTTTATTTATAATTATAGAGATTTCTTTTTGCCAGCAGCAATCATTTTCGTTGTCTACTTTATTTTGGTGATTTCCCTGATGGCATAAATTTAAAAAGGAAGCATCTTTTTTACTGTAAATCTGAAATGCATAAAGCTGCATACTGTACACAGTAAGTCTTGGGCTGGTGCTATAACTTCAGGCTATAATTATACATTGCTTTTCAAAAGTGATATTACCATCTGTGGTGGTGCTTCTTCAAAACTGGGATACATCCTACGATGTGCTTGGACACATTGTCAGTGATATGACCTGAGGTCATCGGGTATTTTAGGTCTTTCAACATTAGACACCGTCACCAAGGTGACCCAGCCAGGGTTGATCAGGCCTCAGTTTGCGGCACAGCAACAACAGCCCACAGGTCACACCTCCTGATCCATAGCTATCTGCAGGGCACACTCAACAGTCTCTGTAATGGTCCCAATGGCTCTTCTCTTTGTAGCCCCCATTATGGCAAGGAGAGAGTTGGTTCTGCAGAGCGATCAGCTAGCAGAACCTCTATGGGCTCGCAATGTGCACTCCACCATAGCTATTTGTCCTTTTTACGGTCAAACACTTCATCAATCTGGGCTTCCCAAGGCACTGTCAGACCAGAAACACTGATACAAAAAAAACCTTTCTAAGAGTTTGATGAAAAAAAGTCTTTTTACAAGAATCCAATAAACATCTTTAATTATTTAGGTGTCAATTAGCAGTCGAAAGCAATGTGTTTTCTGATGTACACTCTAATGGTCTAATGAATTTAGTTACCATGTCTGCTTTTAAGAGCCCCTAAGGGCAGTCATAGAAAATTACTACAGCACCTGGAATGAACAAAAAAAATTGGAGTACTTGTTTTATTTTATTGCATGCTATAATATTGAGTGGGATTTTCTATCTAAATAAATATAAAAGTTAAAATCCTACAGTTAAGTCCCATAGATGTGCAATACTAGGGCCTTAGTGAATGACACCCAAACACTTTAGGCAACTGCTAGGCCCTGTGTATTTGTGTCACACTTTCTATGGGCCAAGAGAGGTTGGTGTCAACAACGTCAATCGAGCGCTGAATATGCATGGCATTCAGGCATCATAATTGGTGGGGGGTGGGGCAAAGGACACAGATGCACGTTGGAACATGCTGGCTGTCCAGCTGGAGAAAAGCATGGAGATTTGAGATGCAACACGATTCTTTATAAGAGAGAGAGAGGGATACTGAGAAGCTAGTAATTCAGTAGCACAAAGTGAGAAGTAGTTCAGAACTGGGTGACGTAAAGACCGGGAGTTTTTATGGGGTGACATGCAGGGTCAGGGGAGCAGATGAGGGTGTTGACTTCAAGCACTTGGGAAATAGCATGATCAGGACTGGGATGGGCACCAGGGTGTGAAAGGTACTGAGATGTGAGGCTGCAACAGCTGTCTGATCTCCAGATTTAGTCCTGCACTGTGAAGACCATAAAATGCAAATTAAGTTCAATATAGAATAACACAGTCCAGGATCTCCTACAAACAGAGTACTGTGTAGAGAATTACACCACCCCATGCACCTCAATACAGCAATTGTATCAGGGCTACTAGGGCAACACACATGTTGAAGTAGCTAGCTAAGTTTTTTTTAAGGAATGAAAAAAAACCAAAAGCTTACCCCAGATGAAATCTACAATGCAGAAGAAGATTAGCTTTTTGCAACTGAATTTGTACAGGAGACCATTAGGTAAATGGAAATGAATTTCAGAATCAGATCACCTCATGTTGCTGTGATTAAAAAATATATATTATTCATTTCCAGTATGTATTTCTATTAATATCAATTTTAAATCCTGATAATTTTTTTCCCCTGAAAGACCTCTCAATGTTTTACCATTAATTTTCCCATTTTCACGGTTGCACCTCATAACTGTGGACAACTTCAGCCTCTTTCACTAAAGTCCATGTTATCTAAATCTGAAAGCCTATTTTACATTTTACATTTACTATTTTACATTTCTCTTGTTCAAATAATGAAGAATTCAATCATATTATGATTTGTACTGGACAATGGCCTGCACTTTTAATCAATTCTGCTTTATTAATCATATTAATAAAAATTCATACTCAACTTTTATTAGTTTTAAGACATATTGGTACAAGATTACGATCCTCAATTTGGGAAAATTACCTGTAGATTTTCCTCCATTGCAATAGAGAGCTCAGAGACATTTGATTGGTCATAAAGCATTTTGAGAAGCTCGAAGGATGTTTAACATGTTATGTAAATACAGGCCTATTTTATTTTAATTACTTATCCTGTCACTTTGCAGCTGCATCAGGAAGTCTATATAAGTTCCTATTAAAGCCTTAAATATTTTTTTATTAGTCCTATCTCTAAGGTCTCCACAGTCTACTTAACTGATTTCATATGCTCCCTTATTATTAAAGTAATTTCATCCTTCATCAGTAAATTTATTCCTACTCATTTATTAAATTCTGCTGCTCTTCTGTGGATATTCTAGGTCCTGGTATATGTTATATGATACTTAATATATTAAATCCTCACTTCCAACCAAATTTTAGCCACCACATCATATCCTCTGTACTTGTGTCTTCATATGCACCAAACTGAATGAATACGCACTATTTGGATTGGATAGTGTAATGAGTCTTCTTGCTATACTGCTCTTTCTCATATTTTCTTATGCATTTCCTCCTGACGTAACCAAGGGAAGGTAGGTGGGGGAGGGTAATGAGTGAAAAGCTGGAAGGAGGTTACGTTTATTCATGACCAACCTCTCAGAGCACTTCATCACATTAGATGTGAGTGTTACCAGGTGATAGTCGTAGAGCCAGCTCACCCTGCTCTTCTTGGGCATCAGTATGATTGATGTCCCTTTGAAGCTGGTAGGAACCTCTGACTGAAAGTGCAAGGTACATTTACTATCAAAGTATGTACACACTATACAATGTTGAGATTTGTCTCCTTACATGCAGCCACAAAACAAAGAGAACCCCAAAAGAAAAGAACCCATAAAAAAAAGACCTTCAAACACCCAATGTGCAAAGGAAAAAACAAATCATGTAAATAAAAACAAGTAAGTTGCATTCAGAACAAAAGTCCACAAAGAAAGTGAATTCATAGACCCTTAGTCCAGCTCAGAGCCAAGAAAGCATTGTGGAGCAGTAAGCGGTGAGTGATTGAAGATGTCATTGAACATTACAGCCAGTTGGCACATGTTTTCAGTGCCCTGCTAGGTATACCACCGAGGCTTAACTCATTACAAAGGTTCTCCATCTTGAAGGATGTATTGATATTGGCCTCTGAGACAGATATCACAGGGTTACCAGATACTGCAGGGATTCACACAGGAATAGCTTTATTCTCCCTTCCAATCATGTATAAAAGAGCTTAGATCATTGGAAGGAAGTAATAGCCTGCAAATCCTGCCACAGTTGACACGTAACCAATTCCGTCCCTAACTTCATTTAGAATTACCTTTTCACTCTGAAGATCGCCTTACCCAAGTCACTTCTGGACGTTATTATTATTGTGATATAAGGATTAAGAAGGTAATCCTCATCATTTTTTCAGGCGATTGGGGAGGAAATAAATGTAGCTTCAGTAGCTTCACCCACATCCCAGTAAAAATGATAAAGATGGATAGTGGTGAAGAGTTGAATATAGAGCGCAAGCTTTGGTGAGAATCGTGTGAAGATTGCATAAATTTTCCTGAACGTGAATAAACATTTCTTAGGTATAATCCGGGATGTAAATAGGTTTCCAAGCAATCCCAGTTCTTGGAATAATTTGCAAGATTCAGATATATAAATGTTCTAAATAACTAACTGGATCATAACCACCTTGTAAATCACAAAAGATTGTGCAAATCTGATGGGAGTATATATAAATATACCAACAATTTCAAATCACAGGATGGATGCTACTTTGTGCTAAAAGGACCAGAACTCTTGAATATTCTCTCGATAGTCGGGTAGACAAGTTTGGATTGAGGCAGGGAGAAATTTTGCAGCATGGAGAGTTGTAGATGCTTCATTTATTGAGTAGATTGAGATTTAAATATTTTGGGACACCAAGGGAATCAAAGGATACCAATCTGAGGGAGAGATAGAAAACTAAATATATCAGCTGGATCTTACTAAGTGGAAGAGCAAACTTGCATGTCCCACTCACTTCCATTGCTTGTTTGCTTTGGGCAACAATTCTGATAATGATTCTTCTCTTATCCTGCTTGACTCCTCTAAACACATCTTTTGTTTATAGAAGAAAGAGTTTGTTGTCCTATGGCGCTGCCCATACTCTGCACCAGTATGCCCACTGCCCGCTAATCTCTCCCGTCCTATTGTAAACTTTTCATTCTTCTATCAGAGTCAAAGAGCACTACAGCCTAGAAATAGGCCCTTTGGCCCATCCACTGCATGGCAAACTGTTATTCTGCCTAGTTCTGTGGAACCACACATGGACCATAGCCTTCCATACCCCTCCCATCCATGTACTTAAGTCCATGAATTTAACCAACATTCTCTTAAACTTTGAAATCAAACTCGCTTGTTTCACTTGAATGTTGAAACCTCCCCCTTTCCCCTGCCTCTACTTGTTTAATATCCATTGTTACGAATCCCGTAACTGGAGAACTTACCAGCAAAGACAGAGAGGTCCGTTGAAGTCTGATGTCACTATTTTCAAATGTTTTATTGATAAAGGGACACAAAAGTAGGGTTAACACATACATTCAGATAGTGCACATCGTCAATACTCAATCTAAAGCGCAGGTATAGTAATACTCATCATTAAGTGAGCTCTGCTGTTGTCTAGGGGTTAATAGATTGTCCGTTGGAAATATAAAAGTCACTCAGAAGGCTGCAGGCCTCAGCCCTTTGAAAATCGCTGGGTTTCACGTGGGGGGACCGAGGGAGAGAGATTGGGGAAGAAGAGAAGGAACTTGCCAAGTCTTGATGAAGCGTCCGTGAAATCGGGGGAGCGTTGGTTTCCTCTCCCCGATGTTAGTTAAAAGCGTTTTTTTGTGATTCCAGCCACAAATTCCAATCCCGGAATCTAACGCGCGTGGCTTCCTTCAGAATGGCTTCCCGCTGCTGCGGGATCACTCTCTCGTGTCTTCTGGGTGCGTCTGAGGGGCTGTCCCCCTGAGTCTCTTCTTTATACTTCCTCACGGGGTCGCAGGTGTCAATCAGGTTGGGATGATGCAATCTCTCTCTCAACCAGCCCACCTTGCCCGAGGGCTTTTCACGTGGTCTCCATGAGACAATAGTCAGTGTTGTCTTATTCTGTATCCCGGGTGGGACGTGCAATTTGGCACATTTCTCTCTCTCTCTCTCTCCGACTGGGTCTACTGACCGCCCCCCCCCCCCGAACGGGGGCTCTTGCGATTCTCACAAAGGAGGGGGCCGGGATCATAACACCATAACTTATTAATAACTTTCTCCCTGGATGCAAGTCTATCCCAACGGAAGCTGCCTGACCAGTTGAGTCCTCAGTTCATTCTGTTATTGCTCCAGATTTTTGCTTCTGCGTCTTTGTTATTCTGCAGATTCTGTGTTAATGCTTTTCCTGATTCACACTGTCAAATGACCTATGAAGATATATTTCTCAAGTCATTTTTATTGCTTTTTTAAATGTAATTTGCAAATTGAATTCCCCGCTGACTTTTAAAATTAAAGTTTGATTTAGTTCATAACATATCTTTGTTTTATTTATGGAGATTCCAGTAGAGCAACCTTTCTTATTTCATGCGTCACCATCAAGGTAAAAGAAAATGGCCTTGCATGTTGCTGGAAATGTACACAGTACATTTATGGAGAATAGTATGGAGAGGGCAAGAAGATATCTGAAACATCTAGTGAATAATGAGATTATTCTCTTAAGAAATAACATTTTAGAGACAGAAAGATTAGATTAAGAAAGAGAGAAAAAGGTAAAAGAAAAACATAATCACTGAATTTTAGCAATCTTTAATAATTTACTAGCGATGGGGATGAATATTTGGATAGCACAGTGATTACCGTTGGATAGCACAGTGATTACCGTTGGATAGCACAGTGAGCTATTTTCTGGAATACTGAGTTTTTGATCTGGAGACATCAGCTGAAACCTCACCACAGCAGTTGGTCAGTTCAAATTCGACTAATGATACAAATCTTGGCTTACAAAAACCACTCTACAGACCGTGAAATTATCTGACTGCTATAAAGCTTCATGTACTTGTGCCATTCTTGCTCAGTCTGGTCTATACATGATTCCAAACAGCCTTTGAGTTGATTCTTAACTTCCCTCTGAAACCACTTAGGGTAAAATTGAAAGTGGACATGCTCAGAGTACAGAAGCTGGGCAGCATTGTAGAAACACTGGCAAATATTGTAATGTGCTCCACTCTGTTTTGCGGGAGCCAAATGCAGATTGGTGCCTACTTTGTAGAACATCCCTGTTCCAATCACAGGAGCATACCTGTTGCCCATCAATTTAATTACTCTGCTAGCCCCAATATAGAACATAGAACACAGAAAGGTAAAGCACAGGAACAGACTCTCCAGCCTATGATATCCAACCTGAATATGATGACAAATTAAAATAACTCTCATCAGCCTGCTCATTCATGTTTTTGTCTATAAGCCTCATAAGCTCCATTATTGTATCTTCCAACACCACCCCAGCAACCTTATGACCAACCTCATGTATTGTTATTGTTCTTCCTTCTCAAGCCTCGTGGTGCATTGGACGACATTTCTGCCATTACCTTAGTATTTTGTCTGTTTTTTATGATGCTGAGTTGCTAGCTCATCACTCAACCCAGCAAAGATAGAAAGAGTGCAAGGGGCAGTCTGGAATCAAACCTGGGACCATTTTGCCTTGAAGTCCAGGGCTGATGCTACCACACAACCAGCCAGCATTGTTATAATAATTCAAATTGTAAACTTGGGGAACAGCACTTCATCTTCCATGGATGCACATTGCAGCTTTTTACAGAAAATGTACTGATAACGTTGTGGACAGGGCAAGAGGATACCTGAAAAACCTGCTGAATAATGGGACTATTCTTTTAACACATAATGTTTCAGAGAAAAGAAACTCTACATTTTATTGTCCAACTAAGCTAACTCGTTTTCTCTCTCTGCTAATTTCTACTATAAATTGATATTGTCTTAATTTAGGGATTCTCAACCTGGGATCCATAGCCCTCTTGCTAAATGATATTGGTCCATCTCATAAAAAAGGTTGAGAATCCCTGGCTTATTATTTTTCTGTCTCTTTACAGAGCCTGATCTGCCAAAGATGTCCTACAACCTTACATCCCACATCTTCTCAAGTGCCTTTCCTTTCACACTATCTCATAGCCCACATCTCATAGTTTTGGCTCATTTTCTCTCTGTAATTGCCCCTCCACCTATTCACTCACAGACTGGATACCCCCTACAATTTAATCCTGTAGCATCACTAGTCTCACCCCTTTGAGATAATCACTTTGTCCTATCCATTCTCCTCTGCATCTTAAAATAAATCCTGATGAAAGACCTTGACCTGAAACATCAACTGTTTATTCATTCCATAGATGCTGCCTGACCTGCTGAGTTCCCCCAACATTTTGCATGCATTGATCTGGACTTGCAGCATCTACAGACTTTCTCATGTTTAAAATTAACTTTTCGTCCCTTTTCCCCAGTTTTAACAAAGTGTCTTCAATTTGAAGTGCTATTTATCTTTCACAGATGATGTCTGACTACTGAGTATTTTCAACGTTTTCCTTTCTTTTACTCCAACAAAAAAATATTTCAATGAGAAAGATACTTAAGCTGTTAAATACCTACTCCCAACATTCTACAATTAATGTAATAATTAATTGTGCGTATTAGTCAATTCTTGAAATTTCCAGATATTTGTACAGTTAAGACAAATTCTGATCTTAACAAGCTCAAAGAAGAAGCTATGCAGGTTGACCAGCAGTTATAGCAACTCACTCATCATTGAATATTTTAAATGGAGGCAGAGATGGATTATCCAGCATTTCTGGATGAAGATGATTGCATAGTCTTCCACCTTGTTTTTCATTTGCATCTGTGCTGCAATCTGCTGTCATTGAGGATGTGATCTTCATGGAGCTGTTCTTCCTTTGATTGTGTGATTGTCCAGCATCATTCAGGACAGAATGCAACAGATTCCAGAGCTTCGATCAGGCAAATTTCTGATGGGACCACACAATTCTAAAGCCGCATGCTACTTCCAGTTCCACATCCCAAATCTGGCAATTACGTTGTTTTAGTACTTAAACAATAGTAGTGCTTTTTAGTAGTTATAGAATGGTGGCTCCTTCTCCAGAGTACTAAGTACTTCACCCAAGTGCTGTTCAACACCATTCATCGATAGCAGGCAGTAATCAGCAGGAGGTTTCTTTGCCCATGTTTGACTATGAGCTTTTATGTGACCTGAAGTCACTGCTGAAGACTCTTGGAACCACCTCTTTATATCCTGACTGTCTACTAAAGTATAACAATGAAAGAATCAGGGTTGATACTGTATGTACAACTTGGCATGTAAGACTGCTTTCCCAGTCTTGGCTGAAGTTAGAGAAGGCATTTCTGCAAGATAGACCGTACTGGATATGGTGTTAAGACCATAAGACATGGGTTATTTGGCCCATTAAGTCTGCTCCACAATTCTATCAAGGCTGATTTAGTATCCCTCTCAACCCTATTCTCCTGCCTTCTTCACTCTTGACACTCTTACTAATCAAGAACCTATCAACTTCTGCTTTAACTATACCCAATGACTGGCCTCCATAGCCATAAATGACAATGAATTCTACAGATTCTCCAACCTCTGGCTAAAGAAATTTTTCATCTCTGTTCTAAACTCCATGCTATGTCTAACTCCAATGCTTAGAAACATAGAAAACCTACAGCACAATGCAGGCCCTTCAGCCCACAAAGCTGCGCTGAACATGTCCTTACCTTAGAACTAGCTAGGCTTACCCATAGCCCCCTATTTTTTAAGGCTCCATGTATCTATCCAGAGTCTCTTAAAAGACCCTATCATTTCTGCCTCCACCACTGTCGCTGGCAGCCCATTCCACGCACTCACCACTCTCTGCATAAAAAACTTACCACTGACATCTTCCCTCTACCTATTTCCAAGCACCTTAAACTATGCTCTTTTGTGCTAGCCATTTCAGCCCTGGGAAAAAGCCTCTGACTATCCACACGATCAATGTGTCTCATTATCTTGTACACCTCTATCGGGTCACCTCTCATCCTTCGTCGTTCCAAGGAGAAAAGGCCGAGTTCACTCAACCTATTCTCATAAGGCATGCTCCCCAATCCAGGCAACATCCTTGTAAATCTCCTCTGCACCCTTTCTATGGTTTCCATATCCTTCCTGTAGTGAGGCAACCAGAATTAAGCACAGTACTCCAAGTGGGGTCTGACCAGGATCCTATATAGGCACAACATTACCTCTCGGCTCTTATAGCCAAGTGGCTTGTTTGGCTTTATTGTTATTCAATATTTTTAAAGCTATTTCAAAGGATATTGCTGTTTATATAGATTAACATCTATCCAGGCTATAAAAAGATGGTAAATATTTTTCCAGAAAACGTCAGTTAGGTTCTTGATGAAAATGTGGTCATAAATATTAGTGCTTCATACAATGGTTAATTAAGGTTGTTATAACTGGGGCTGGTAATCTCATTCTACTACGTACAAAATACTCGCAATGGCATGCACTTCAAACAACCATATCCAGTACCTGGCCTTCTACTAACCCTGGTGGACCCATTTCTAGTGATGGGATAAAGAGCAAATGCAGGTGCCTGGCAGATGGGGCTCATCAGCTGTGGCCGGCTGCTCATCTAGGAGAAGAAAATCTCTGATCTCAAAACCTCCACTGCCTTGTGGCTACACCCACGCATGGGGCTTCGGGAGTATGTTCTGAGGGAAAAGTCTGGAGCTAGTGTCCCTAAGGCAGCCCTGCGTTGAGTTCAACACTGATTGGCAACCCCTGTGATGCTACAGGTGCCAAACTGTTTTGATCTCTGCCATTCCTTTGGGTTCATCAGATGCATAGAGAGAGGGAGCCTGCTACATGGGCAAAGCTTGCTCTCCATATTGTACTACCTAGGCTTGCGTATCTAGACAGCAAGGATGCAAACCCATGGTCAACCCTGACCAATGGAAAACTTAGTCATACAGTGAGATATTCCTAATTTACCAACATATTTGCATTTACTAAATTAATTGCATTTAATCTCCCCAACTGCCTCGTATCACTAGTCCAGGAAATCTTAGTTCTAGATCACTAGTCCAGAATTACATATATAACCTGAATGATACCATACCCAATATGCAGTTAACTTGGATCTATGTTATATTTTAATTTCCCTATAATTTCCATTAAGCAGTTATATTGGCAAATGCATCAAAGCACAGAATAGAAGCCCATAGATCATTCAAAGTTGTACTGATCTATTTGTATTGAATGTGAACTGTAAATGCTAACACGATGATTGTTATCTAGAAATACTATTAAATCAGTTGTTGCACACCAGCAGCTCTTGTAATTATCCTGTTCATGATTCTTATTACCATGGAAACCTGTAAGAACTTTTAATTGTGGAGAAAGAAACAAAAAGGCTGTTATTAACCTTGTCCATCCAGCAGCAGCAGGACCAGAAAAGGGCTCAGTTCAGGAAAATGAATATTTTTACTGTTTTAATATTTCCCTTCTGAATGCTTCTCTGAGAAGTAAACTTTAGATCTTCCTACTACACCAACTTCCAATAGGCCCAACGCCTCCAAGTTTCTTTAGTGCCAGTAACTGCTTCTTCATACACCTCTGTCTGTTACCAACTCTCACTTGGCTTCGAACTTCCTGTATTATCCTTGCTGTGCATGACAACAGCCAATATTACTTAGCACATCTTTCCTCCATATGTCAACATTTACAAGCAGGTTTGTAGATGCCCCAATGGATTAGGAAAATATTGGGCTTGGATTATCAGGGCCCCGGGATAAACTCATCTTTGATGTTCAAGGCACAGGTCAGCAATGCAGTTAGATTTTAGAGAGTATTACTATTTCTTTTTATGACATCCTATAGGCTATATTTGTTGCAGGGAACTTCATTATCCATACCTGGTGCAGTGGCTAGTTACATGAGATGGGACTGAGGACACAAAGTAGAATCGTCCCCTCGAAGTCTTCACCTATAGCTGATATGCCAAATACAACCAGTTTTGCCAGGAATCTCTGATGGCAGGGCTGCTGTGATACCCTCAATAGTGTGTCGATTGGGTTCAGAGTCCAGATGCAAAAATGACCATGAAAATGTATCTTAATTCAACCCACAGCTCTTTGACTGAAAGTCACACTTTTTGCTTAGACAGATATGGACCAGCACTACCCACACTTCCAATGAGCTATAATAGTAGGATCCATACCCTTCACACAACTGCCACTCTAATCACACCCCAAATCGCTGTAAAAGATCACTATCACTCTCCTTAGGCTGAGTAGTAACTAATGGAAATTGCATTTTTAGAGCATTAGGTTTGGGGGTTACAAATCAATAAATTGATAGTCAATTACAAAAATAGCATCTATTAAATCTTAAAAGAGATAAATACCATGGAAAGGATAGATTAATCTTACCCAATTAAGACTCTAGGATCATCATCTTGCTGCTAATTGTATAAAGCAGGGAATAGGCTTTTTGTGTTCTGTCTTAAAGTGACTCCAATCATTGTATTTTGTGCTCTTTGGCAGAAATATCTATCTCACATACTTCCCATTCTTTGGCCAAATAATGGACTAGGATTACCCTTAGCACATCGGTTAAAAAGCAATACAGTTCCATTCCTGTCTTTTCCACTTGTCAACCTGTTGTCTTCCTGCCACATTCCCTCTTTTTAACATAGACATCCCAGCCTTTTACATCATCCTATTGCTCCACTCACACTTGAGATTTACAGAAAACTCATAATGTAGTAAGGCAATTAAGGAAGATGAAACATCACTAATTATAGAGCAGAGAGGAGAGAACATGAAAATATAAGGTGGAGCAGGGTGACAGGAAGAATTTGATTATGTACAGAAGAGACAATAAGACAGAAGGGTAAAACTGTATAATATACACAAATTTGTATGGCTACCTTAATTGCAGATAAAGAGAGCTGCCCCAATTCAATTAGTTTCACCTCTTAGAAACCTAAAGCACTTTGACAAGAAAACAGCATGCTTGAGTTAATGTAAATTGCAAGCAGTAATCAGTCTGAAGTTAAAAGAACAGCTTTACAGAAGAAAAAAACAGCACTGATAAAAGACATTGGCTGCTGGCCCACAACAGGGGGCTGCTTTCTCGACAGATATGATTTGCAGAGTAAAATGACCATGAGATGTTCTCATCTTCTCACTTGCATCAGTCGAACATAAAATAATGGGGTTGTACTAATTGTCCTGCATTAAGCCAGTCAACACTGGCCTATGTCATTTGCACCATTATGATTTAGTTCAAGGAAGCTTGCAAGTCAGACTGATTTGTCAATTAGCACATCAAACATGGTGAAAGGTATAGTTGATCAATCAATAGCTAGGATATTTGTGTCATCAGAAAGTCAGCTCTCACAGCATTAAATTTGACTGTCTGGGATGTTTGTCCCCAGATGACTTTAGAAGCATTTGGACCATCTATGTGAATTAACTTACAGAGATGTCTGCCAATATGTAATTCAAATGAAGCATTCTCAATCCAAATATTGAAGCAAACAATGTCATTGTAATAAATGAAATTGCATTGAATCACTTGCAATACCTTTGATCTTAAGGGTATAAAAATGTGCTGTTTTGAGTTTGTGAGACTCTACTGAGAGGGCTTCCAGAAAAATATCTGCTTGTTGTGATGTATAAAAACCTTTAAATCACCAGCTTCAGTGTCTCTGTGGTGATTTAGATCACAGTCAGAACATAACAAATGGTTTGTTGGAACCCCTTCCACTCCTTTTGTATAACACATGCATGCTTCATCATCTCCTCTTGCTTCATTTTTGGTGAACAAATTATATCCCATTGACTTCCTATCCAATTTCAGGTTAGCTTCAAATGCTTCATTTTGCTATCCAGGCAAACTCCATCCTCAAACATAACAATAATTCTAGTCCAGGGCTTTCCAACTTGGTTAATGGTAGGGGTCCATGGCATAAAAAAAGTTTGGTAACCCCTGTTCAGGTCAATTTGGTAACATAATTGAAGGAAGACATTTTTTTCAAAAGGAACAACTCAAATCAAGGCATAGACATGAAACAAGTTTGCAGATGATACCATCGTATTGGGCCATATCTCAAATGACAATAAGTCAGAGTACAGGAAGGAGATACAGAGCCTAGTGGCATAGTACCATGACAAACACAAGAGTCAGTCATTGACTTCAGAAAGGGGGACAGTGCACATGCTCGGTTTACATCAACAGAGATGAGGTTGAGTGGGTTGAGAACTTCAAGTTCCTCGGAGAGAACATTATTAATAGACCACCCTGGCCCTATCAGGTTGATATATTGGCCAATAAAGCTCACCAGCACATCAAATACATCAGGAGGCTGAAGAATGAAGGTGTGCCTGGTGTAGCTTTTATTACTACCAATAAAACCTTCTTACATTGTGATGGAACCACCTACTTAATGTTAGCATCCATTGTATTGATATAATTCTCATACAATTAATAGAAATCCAAGACATTGAGCTAGTCACAATGTGTGTAGTGTAGAAGGTAATCACCCAATTTCCAGAATACTGCAGGAAAAAGTTTCCTGAGGATAGTAGAACAGGCCCAGCCATCAACAGCTGCTTTAATAATGACTTCCCTCCATGTTTGAAATTCAAGTTGCTGCTGATAAGTGATAATTTCCTAACAATGATAGGTCTCAGGAGGACATGGTGCTAGTGCTAGTGTGATGCGGCTGGCTTTTTATAAATGATTTCTTTTGAATGAATACTTTATTTAGTAGTTAACTTGAAACATAATACAAATGATCCTATTTTAATACTACCTCATCAATTGCATGTTCTAATCTAAACAGAGTTATTTTTAAGGAAGAATTTGGGGAAACAAAAAAATAACTTTGCTGAGTACATTTATCGCACTTAAGGTGATAGCATGAAGCATACACAATAATAGTTAGATTCCCAAAGGTGGCAATGGTTAATCTTTTCTATTTTTTCCATTTGACTTTTTTGTGAAATATATTTCTGCCAAGGTGAATGTTTTTTAAACACATCACCACAACGTAGTCTGACTATTGTAGCTTCCATTTGGTACGTTATCCATAATTCATATACGTAAATTTCACCACAATGATGCCTACAAATCATTGTAGAATTCACAGCTCCCATTCAGTTAGGTTATGATATATAGGATTTGAAGTTCTTTCACACAAATACAAAAACATCCACCATCCAGTTGAAAATGACACTGATGATGCCGAAACATGTAAAATGTGTTGAAACAACTAATCTACTGGGAACTCAGCAGGTCCAGCAGGAAAAAGGAACAGCTCCCTCTCCCACTCTCCCCTCCCCCCCCCACTGAGTTCCTTTAGTGGGTTATTTGTTGCCCCATACGTTGGCATTTGCTGTGTATTGTATTTCTATGTAAAATTTGTCCAAATTGAGATTTTCAATCCCAATGGTCTGAAAAAAAAACACAGCTCTAATTTAATCACAGAATCCCAGTTTTCCCTTCAATTAAGTTATTTATATAGTCTCTGGGATCAATGACTTCCCCTGTCCTCAAAAATAATCGTATAATATTCATCATCATCCATCCATCATTCAGGCAGGAGGCAGAGTAGCCTTAAGTCACATAATAGCAGGTTCAAGGACAGCTGCTTTCTTTCAACCATTAGGTTCTTGAACAAACCAGCAAAATCCTAATCAGTACAGTTCAGCAACACTATGACCACTTTGAACATATGGCATAATAGTGCTCTTTCTTGTAAAAAGTATGCATAATTTAGTTTTAATTAATACTTTTCTTGTGAATGCTGTTTAAAATATGCCATCATTACACCTGTGCATACATGTACTTGTGAATATGACAATACATTTAACATTTAACATTGACCATTGTGTCCTTTGAGATTAGAGTCACAATTACTTTCCACTTCTCACCCCAGGATCATACTAGACAGTTGCCACTGACCTCAGTGATCAATGGAAGTTAAGAAAACTTCTCAAACAGAAGAGGTTTGACCTACTTTTCTTTTAACTCCTTGGAGAGCAGAACCCCATGTAGTGCCAACTTGATGAATTGGAGACATTCCAGAGGGTATTCATCTCCCAATGGAGCTTGATTTGCCAATATCTTACAAACCTTTACTAAAGCATCTGACTGTGGTTCTGGACAGTCCCCATAGTGATCCAAAGCTAAGAACAAGCCTCTTGTATGCTCTACTCTTCAGTATCCCAGAAAGGTCTTTCTTATCCCCTAAGAGTTCTTTGTCAGTCATGAACCCATCTCTGCAGCAACTTTTGGCAACAATCAACTGTGGTGAAAGAACGTCGCTTATATAATGGTCTTTCCTGTCAGTAAGTGCATGCAAAGGTTGGTCTTGCCTCATCACATTGTAAAGACTGCGAGAACATGCAACACAGTGCTGGAGAATGCTGAGCTGATATTGATGCATCATTTTAAGCATACCAATATGTAAGTAAGCCTGATAAAGTTATTCTGTGAACTTACATTTGATTGCCTTGCTCTTCATACTCTCTTCACTACTAGTGTTAAGAAGGCTAACAATGGTGTTTTGACACCCTGAAAATGGTGTGAAGCAATTTATAGGTTATGACCCTCAAAGGAACATTTGCAAAATTATAAACTGGACATACTTTCATATTCAATATGTGTGATAAGCATTTAAAAGCTGTGTGGTACATACTAGACTAGAAATACCTGGAAATTAGTATGGGCAGACTTTAATAGATCTGATGGGCCATTTATGGCCATTTCCACATTTATCAATGAAAATTGTTGTTAAAGATACAGCATAGGACCTGTGCTTATAACTCAAAGTCAATGTAAATTTATTATTAAAGTACATATGTCATCATATACAACACTTAGGTTCATTTTACAGGCATTCTCTCACTTTCTCACTCTCACTCACTAAACCCAACTTCTGAATGTCTTAGGTAGCTCTCTTAAATTTGTACAAACTTGTATTACATTGGTTTTCTTTATAAAATATGAAGCCCAATCACAAACAATGAAGTTGTATACTTGCTACATAATGGATCAATGCAATAAATGCTCTTTTGGAGAATAACTTTTTAAGCCTTTAATTTCTACCGCCTTAAAAGCCTTTGAAGTTTATCAGAACAATTATACTATTTGGCTCCCTGCAATGTTTCTATCATCTTACTTCAAGAACTTGTAACTCTGGTTATTTTAACTTTCAGCACAACTTGACTTTCTTTTTTGTAGAGATGAGGTGCAAATATACCAACGGGGCTAAATGACGATTTGCTTAAATTGAGTCATTTTGATACGTGATTATCATTCACCCATTTAATACAGACTAGGCTGGTTAAGATATTTCAGTAAGATATCAGCTCTATTGAATTAGAATAGTCCCAACCTCTTAAAGATATTTCACATATCACCCCTTCATCCTAGGAATTAAACTTCCTGCACAGCTTCCAACACAACTACCATATATCAATCCTTGGAGACCAAAACAGTATGTTATACTCAAGGTGTAGTATCATAAGTGCCCTGTACAACTACATCAAAATTTACCAAACTTTATACTCCATAGTCCTTGCAATAAATTAGATGTTTATTAAGCTCCCTATGATTTGCTATGTCTGCATCTTAAACTTTTGGGTTCCATGTACTAAAAAAGACTCAGATCCAATGCAGACTTCCTGTGTTATCCACAAAAGTTGCAAATTATCAACAAACTTGGCTACAATACACTTGACACCTTCATCCAAGTTATTAATGTAAATTATAAATACTTGAGGCCCCAGCACTGATCTCTGTGGCACCTTACTAAATGCTGATTGCCAATTTGAAAATGAAGCATTTATCATAGCTCATTTTTTTTCTGTTATCAGCCAATTTTCTATCCATGCTTACCTAACAACCCCAGACCTACATTAATCTCTTGCATGACATTTGACTGAATACCTTCTGGTAACAGCATCTATGCATAGGAGATATCCTGTACTGGTAGGGAGCCAGTAGGCTCTCTATTCACAAACTGAAGGCAGTAGGAGACCATAAGGAATATAGCAGTATTAAGCTATTTGGCCTATTGAATTGGCTCCACAGAGCTTAAAGTGAAAGTAAAATTTATTATCAGAGTGTGTACATGACAACACATACAACACTATAGAATTATAACGGCAAGCAGGATCAATGAAAGGGCAAGCACACAGAACACAACAAACTACGCAAATGCAAATATAAATAAATCACACTAAGTAATGAGAGCATGAAATAACAAGATAATGGGTCATTAAAGTGAGATCACTGGTTGTGGGAACATCTCATTAGATACGTGGTACCTGTTCTTGAACCTGGTGGTGCAAGCCCTGAGGCATTGTACCTTCCACCTGACGGCTGCAGCAGGAAAAGAGCACGGCCTGGGTTTTGAGGACCTTTGATGATGGATGCTGCTTTCCTAAGACAGCATTTCAAATAGATGTGCTCAATGGTTGAGGGAACATTACCCATACTGTACTGGGCCAAATACACTACCTTGTGTAGGACTCTCCACTCAAAGGCATTGGTGTTCCCATTCCAAGCTGTAATGTAGCCAGTCAATAGACTTTCCACTACAGATCTATAGAAGATGGTCAAAGTTTTTGATGCCATGCCGAATCTCCACGGACCCCAGAGGAGATTCTAGAGGCACTGTTGTGCTTTCTTTGCATTTACATTTACAGTAAATGATGGGAGTCCAGGATAGGTCCTGGGAGATAGTAACACCCAGGACTTTAAAGCTATAGAGATGAATGTAAAAAGTACAACCTAGATGTAGTGTTAAAAATGTTTTCTATGAACGCCAGTGAAGACATATGCAAATTGATCTCAATGTTTTATTTGTTCTGTGTACAAGACTCTATTGAATCTACATATATTTCTCATTACTTCATTTTGCAATCTCATTCCACCTGGCTGGCCTATATTGCCAATAATTCAGCTATGACAGGCACCCATAACACTGTGACATAATTCATGATCAAGTTATCTCTTTATCAGTAATGAAATAATGAAAGTTTTTAAATCAGTTATTACAGTTTTCTTAATTGCTTTTACCATCTTTGTTCATCACTTATTGGAATGCCCCAGAGCATAATAAAATCACAATAATAAATCAGTGCTGGACTTCCAAAATTTCAGTTCTGTTTGAAGCAGAACAGCTAACAGTGGACTTTGCTAGTCAGGCCTTTGTGTGTTCTGAGTTTCATCCCATGCCTAGCATGTTCAGCAATGCACCTTTCAGCTGAGGTCTACAGTGGCATTGTAGTTGAGCTGGTAGAGTTGCTGCCTTACAGTGCCGGAGACAGGAGTTCAATTTAACATCCGATGCTTTGTGTGTGAAATTTGCACATTGTCCATTTGACCAAAGACATGCAGATTGATAAGTTATTTGGCCACTGCAAAAATATCCCTAGTACATAGCTGAGTGGTAGAATCTTTTGTGCGGGGGGGAAGTTGATCTAAGCATGGACGAGTAAAAATGAAATCAATGTATGATTAAAGTAATTGGGTAGTTGATCTATGAATTGTTCCCATGCTGTATCTCTTTATGATTCAATGAGGTGCTAACCAAGTTCTGAAATATTTCTAAGAGCTAAGTTAAAGGTTTTATTAATGTTAGAAAAGCATTCATCCCCAGGTAAAATGATCCAAACAAAGGAAATAGGGTGTATGACCAATTACGTGATTGTAGTGTTGTTTGAGGCAGTCATGTATTCAGCACAGCAGGAGAGCTTATTCTTTGTCAAATGGATTATTTTAAGACCACTAAACAAGCAGAAAGGGACTTGCTTTAACATCTCATCTGAATAAAAGCATCTCCTGCAATGCAGCAGCTCTTAAACAGTAGACAGGAATGTGCTCTGTTCCTGGGGTGGTAAAGACAAATCTGTGTTTCATTCAACTGTGCAAGCTGACAGAATGATTCAAGTACTAAAAGAAAAATCCGCCAAAAGTAAATACATTAGGTCTGACAAGTCCAGGAACAGAAATTCATTTAAACCCCAATGTAGCTTTATTACAACTTACATTTTCTATCAACTGACAGTATATTAGTTAATGAAATACCTACTGCATCAAATGAATATTCATCAGATACCTATATTCTTCCCAAATGTTATACGTTGCCATCCATTTCTGTAACTCTGTTTAGAGATAGTCAACACTAATCCTTTATATTAAAGCAAAAAAAAGAAAAGCTGCAGAAAACACTTGCTTATTCACAGTAGATTGATGACATGATGATTATATAAGCAAGGTAAATCTAGGCCACTTCCTTAGGGAAATGTTTCAGGAGAGACAAAGTTCTGCATTACTGTCAAACATTCCTAGTTATGAAAGACTGATTTCCAATTTTCCAATCATTAACAACTTGTTCATAAAAGTAAACACAAGATAAGTAACTACACATCATGGAATTTAAATTATATTTCTCAAATTACTTTAAGTCTCCTTTACGACAACAGGAAATGCACTTGTCAAAATTGTGGAAAGATGCAGAACCAACAGGGTTGTTATAGCAGGGGACTTCAACTTCCCCAGTATTGATTGAAACTTCAATAGAACAATATACTTAGACAGAGTGGAATTTCTTCAGTATATCTAAGAGAAGTTCTTGAAACATTGTGTGGGGAGTCCAAAGAGAGGAGAAAACATAAAGAACATTGAACATGGTGCACTACAGCACAGAAACAGAGCCTTTGGGCCATAATGTTGTGCCCAACCAATTAGATTAGTAACCAAATGGCCAACTAAACTAATCCTTTCTGCCTACACAATGTCCATATCTCTGCATTTCCTGTGCATTCACATGCCTATTTAAGAGCCCCTTCTACATCCTTATTACATTTGCATCCACCATTACATCAGACAGCACATTCCATGCATTTACTCTCCGTGTAAAAAAAACTTGGCCTGCACATATCCTTTGAACCTAACCCAGCTCACCCTAAACACATGCTCTCTCATACTAGACAGTTCAAACCTGAGGGAAAAAAGACACTGGCTATCTATCTCTCATAATATTATAAACTTCTGTCAGACTTTCCCTCAGGCTCTGCCATTCCAGCCTAAGTTTGTCCAACCTCTCCTGATACCATATTCACTCTAATTCAGACAGCATTCTGGTAAACCACCCTCTCCAAAGCCTCAAAATTCCCTTTTGAACCAAAAGCAATTCTGTAAATGTGGCCCAAGTAGAATTTTACAATTCTGCAACATAACTTCCTGAACTCAATTCTTCAATCTATGGCCTAGACCAGGGGTCAGCAACCTTTACCACTGAAAGAGCCACTTGGACCCGTTTCCCACAGAAAAGAAAACACTGGGAGCCGCAAAACCCGTTTGACATTTAAAATGAAATAACACTGCATACGTTTTTTTTGCCTTTATGCTATGTATAAACAAACTATAATGTGTTGCATTTATGAAATTGATGCACTCCTGCAGAGAAAACGAAATTACATTTCTGCATGCAACAAAAACATTTTGAACTCCGAAAAAAAGACGTTGGGTTGAAGGTTACTTTTAAGTAAAATACTCAACGTCTATTTGAGTCCTTCTTGTATTTATGAAAAATGCCAAACTTAAATTTGCCGCCAGCAGCAAACCAAAAATAACATCAGCCAGCTGTCAGCCTGAAAAATAAAAGGACTATTTCACTGAACAATGAAAAAATATGAATATACATAAAATAATAGGCAATTAAAATATTTATCATACTTGGTTAATGGGATTTCTGCTCCTGGACCTCAGCGCACAGCGTCTGCACATCAGGGTTGTATGACGTCACCTTCATCTTTACACAGGATCGCAAGCTGTCATCTGTGAGGCGTGCGCGATGTTTGTTTTTAATAAAGTTCATGTTGGAGAACACCTGCTCACATACATATGTGGATCCAAAGATCGACAGGACTCCAAGCGCATACTTTTTCATGTTTACATAAATGTCGGGCATAGCATTCCATGTTTCGAACACAAGTTTGTCCGGTTTTGGAAGGTTTTCAATATCACTCCATTTGTGATTCTGAGCAAGAACGGCCTTCTGACGGGCTACATCTTCAAGGTCTGCTGTCAAGCGTCTAAACTTGGACACCCATATGTCTTTGTCGGCTATGTCGGCCAGTTCCATCTCAAGATCAGGTTGACTCACACCTGCCAATGCAGTCGTATTCAGTAGGGAAGGATCGATGCTTAAGGGAGTGACCGGGAAGGATAATGTGTTTTTTTCCTCTCTGAACTCACAGAAGCGTTTCCCAAACGATGTTTGCATTGCGATGATTGCAGAATGTAAATACTCCGAAATTATCATGTCGTGACCTTGTTTGAACTCTCTCAAATTGGGGAAGTGAGACAAAGTGCCTTTCTGTAAATCTCTGGCAAGCACTGTCAACTTGCGCTCGAATGCCAAAACATCCTCCAACATGTGCAGGGCTATGCGTCCTTTCCCCTGAAGAGCTGTGTTCAGCGTGTTCAGGTGCGCTGTCATGTCTACCATGAAGTGTAGCTTTTCCAGCCACTCTGGCTGTTCCAGCTCAGGAAAGGTGAGCCCTTTGCTGCCCAGGAAAGTTTTCACTTCTTCCAGACACGCGACAAAGCGTTTCAGCACCTCCCCTTTGGACAGCCACCGGACTTTGTTGTGCAGCAGGAGATCAGAATATGCGCTTTCCATCTCGTCCAGTAACAAACGGAATTGACGGTGATTTAAACTTTTTGCCATTATTTTATTGACAATCTGAATGACAACATCCATTACTTCTGTGCATTCCGGAGGAAATGTTTGAGCGCACAGTGCCTCTTGGTGCAAGATGCAGTGAAAAGTCAGCAGCTTTCTGTCCAGCGACTTCTGCAGTAAAGCCACAAATCCCTTGTGCGTTCCCGTCATATTCGGAGCCCCATCAGTAGCTACTGACACCAGATGGGTGGTCTTTATTCCTTTGGCTCTTAAACAATTCAAGACAGCCTCACAGATGTCCTCCCCCCGTGTTTGGTCTTTTAGAGGTATCAACTCAATCAGTTCTTCCTGTGGCCCGGCAGAGTTTACATACCGGCAGAACAACGCTATTTGTTCAATATCACCTTTGTCTTTAGACTCGTCACAGGCAATCGAGTAGGCCACAGCTGAATTGATGTCTTTAATTTGCTGTCTTGTGATGTCTTCTGCCATTTTTATGGTTCTGTCTTTGACAGTCTTTGCAGAGAGGGGCATATCCCTGATTTTCTGCACAATTTCACTCTTGTTTTTAAAGTCCGTGAATAGATGTTCTGAAATCTTAATGAAAGATTCTTTTATATATTCACCATCTGTAAACTGCTTCCCGTGCCTGACTATTTCCTAAGCGGCAATATAACTGGCGTATGTCGTTGATTTTCCAGACTTCATCCATTTCTGGAAATGATTTTTGCTCAGATCAACCTTCCGCATCAGTTCCGAAACGGCTTTTTTTCTCTCATCTCCATCCGGATATTTTTGAGCAAAGGCTGCGTGTTTACTCTGGAAATGCCTTGCGACATTTGACTTTTTGTTGTTTGCTAGTTTCTCATTGCATATTAAGCATACCGGTAAACCAGTCTCGTCAACAGTGAAAGCAAATGAATCTGTCCACGTATCATTAAACGTTTTGTTTTCTTCAGTCACTTTTCTTTTTTTAGAATTCTCCATAGTTGGCTTACCTTGGATCGAAAAATTAAAGAAATCGCGCACTGGCGGGTGTCAGGTATTGGCAGTGGTGACGTATATTAATAGCGATAAAAACACGTTGTAGCGGTGTGCTCACGCAGTCAGTAAACTGCAGTCGAATAACTTTATTCGAACTAAACAGCCTTGCTTTTAAGCCTCCCTCAACCCAGCCCCCATGGACGCAGATGCTGCAAAAGACGCGTACTCACAAACCCCCGTAGGCTATCTCCCTTAGCCGGAATGCTGGCTAATTGTGAGCCGTTTCGGATGTGCCAGGAAATGTGTCGCCACACTTAGATTGTACAAGATCACCATAATCTTCAAATTTAGAATTACATTTCAAAAGCTAACAAACTAACATAAAATACATTTTAATTAAATACTGACCAATTATTTCCCAAAGCCACAGGGAGCCGCAGCACAGAGGTGAAAGAGCCACAAATGGCTCGGGAGCCGCAGGTTGCCGACCCCCGGCCTAGACAATGTCCTTTATGCCTATATGATGTCCATATCCCTCCACTCTCTCTACATTCATGTGCCCATCTAAGAGCCTCTTCAAACCTTTATCATATTTACAATCAGACATCACCCCAGTCAGCACATTCCCAGTACCACCACTCTGTACAAAAATGTTGCTCTGCACATCTTTGAATGCTACATCTCACCTCAAGCTCATTCCCTTTTGCATTAAACATCTCTGCAAGAAAGAATGATAACATAACTTCTGACTCTTGAACTGAATGATGCCTCAATTAATAAAAGCTGGAATACCATATGGCTTCATTACCAACCTGTCAACCTGTATCACCACTGTCAGTGAGCTTTCCACTTGTTCCCCAAAATCATTCTGTATATCAATACTCTGAAGGGTCCTGCCAGTAACTGTGTACAGTGTCTCTACATTTGATCTCCCAAAGTGCAACACTTCACATTTGACTGGTTTACACTCTATCTGCCAATTATTCTGCCCATATCTGCAATTTGTCTATTTTCTGCTCCGTCTTTATCAGTCTCCAATGCCATCTACAACACTACTAAGCTTCATATCATCTGCAGACTTACCATCCTACCCATCTACATTCTCAACCAAGCCATTTAAAAATATCACAAACATCAGATGGCCCAGTACAGATCCCCACAGGAATACCACTACTCATGGAACTCCAACCAGAATAAGTCCCATTGAAATCTACTCTCTGTTTTCTATGGACAAGCCAATTACTCACCCTGGATTCCATGTATCTTAATTTTCTAGATGAGCCTCCCGTGAGAAATCTTGTCAAATGCTATACTAAAATAAATTAGATAACATCTACAGCTTTAATTTCAATTTTCTTCATCGTCTTCTCTAAAAACTTATTCAGTAGGACACAACTGGACCTGCTTTAGAGAAATGAGCCTGGCCAGCTGATAGTGGATTGAACATTTTGTGAATAGTGACAGCAACTCATTATATTTTAAGATAATTATGAGTAAGGATAAAACCAAATATTGTGGGAAGGTGCTAAACTGGGGAGAACATATTCTATGAAACAGAACATTAGGGGTATTGGCCGAAGGGGCTGCAGCTGGACAAGACAACATCTCACATATAGGAGTTACTTAAAGATGAACAGTTCAGAGTTCAGGATTAACATGTTCTCGTAAAGAGTAAGAAAAAAGATAGCAAAGTAAAGGAACCTTAGATTATCCTAAATTTAGTCAGCAAGGAAAATGAAGTATACATAAGGTTTAAGGTTTAGGAATTTAACATCAGATTGGTCCCTCGCAGAATATAGCAGGAAAATGTTCAAGCAGGTGATTAGGAAACCTAAATCCATGAAGTGTCCTTGGTGAGCAGGATAAACCTGAATCACAAGGCATTTATATTACGAAAAAAGAGTATAAATATGCTCTACTTCAGGATAAAGGAGGAAATTTGGGCTTGGAGTCAAGAATTAAGGATAATCCAGGTAATTAGAAAACAGCTGGAAGATGGTAAGGCAGCGGACACTATCTACAAGGATTTCAAACAGGTATCTGGTAAGGTCCCTCATGGTCGGTTGATTCAGAGGATCTAAAGTAAATTGCAAGTTTGGATTCAGACAGACAGCAAGGATGGAAGGCTGTTATTCTGGCTGGAGGTCTGCGACCAGTGGTGTTCTGCAAGGATGGATCAGTGCTGGGACCTCTGTTGGTTGCGAAAAATATCAATGATTTGCAAGAAAATGTAGATGGGTGAGTTGGAAAGTTTGCATTCAACACCTGGATTGGTGGATTTGTGGACAATGTAACAAACCACATAATAATATGATGGGATATAGATCAGTTAAAGATACAGGCAGAGAAATGGAATGGCAGGTGGAATTTAATCCAGACAAGTATGAGGAGCAGCAATTTGGGAGCTCAAATGTTAGGAGAAAATTATACAGTTAATTGTGGCCCCCTTAATACCATTAAGATACAGAGGGATCTGCTGTCTAGGTTTATGGTTCACTGAAAGTGGTTATACTGGATAATGTGGTGAAAAGGGCATTTTGAATGCTTACCTTGATTGGATAGGTGTTGAGTGTAAGAGTAGGGAAGCCATGCTACAACTATATGAAACTTTAGTCAGACCACACTTAGAGTATTACGTACAGATCTGGTCACATGATTTTAAGAAGGATGTGGAGACTGTGTGGAGGGTGCAAAAGAGGTTTACAGGATGATGGCTGGATTAGAAATCATGAACTATAAGGAAAGGTTGGTTAGATCTGGGTTGTTCTCCCTAGAAGCTAAGAGAAAAGGCGTTTAAAAATGATGAGGCATTAATAGAGTAAACAGTTAGAATCTTTCCTCCAGGGCAGAAATGTCAAGTATCAAAGGACATGTTTTTAAGGTGAGAAGCGGGAAGTTTAAAAGTGACATGAGGGAGGGACTTTTTTTTACATAGAAAGTGATACGTACCTGGAACAGATTACCAAGCGGAGTAGTTAAATCAGGCAGCCTGGTGGAGTTCAAGAGACTATTAGATAGATCCATGAATATGTGGAGAATGGAAGGATATGGATAATACACAGGAGGAAAATGTTTTGTATAAAATGACATCAAGATCAGCACAATATCATGGGTTGAACGGGCTGTCCAGTACTGTACTAATGTTAGTGAATCATTATCCATCTTTTTCCCTACGTAAGAAGCATTTCTCAGTTTCCACCAAATAAAATGGACAAGAATAAAACAAAATGTGAAATAATAAATGAATGTTTTGCATTAAATTCAGATCATTCCATATGCCATGTGAAATCAATGCTATTATCAATTGTACTCAGTCTATGCATTCATCTTAAAACTATGTTCTGTATAAATATACCACAATCTATAAATGAACTCAAAATATTACCTGGGGTGATTGCCTATTCACTGACTTATGAAATCAAGATTGCAATAAAACATAGGGTTCAAATGAGCCTTTTCAAACAACATGGATATCTCAAGCTTCTGGACATCTTTAATTCAATTGTTTTCTTTATCAATTATACCAAATTGACAGGACATGCCCTCTTCCCATTGCCACCTTCAGGAAGGAGGAAGCCTAAAAGCACACATTCAACAATTCAGGAACAGCTTCTTCCCCTCCGCCATCGGATTTCTGAATGGACATTGAACCCTTGAACGCTACCTCACTACTTTTTGCTTGCACTGCTTATTTGACTTAACTGTTTAATGTATGTACTCATACCACAATTCACAGCTTTTTTTTCTATTATTATGTAATGCTGCCACAAAGTTAATAAATTTCATGATATATGCCAGTGATAATAAACATGATTCTGATGAACTATATCATCAAAACTCATCTCTTTTACCTCCCTTTCAGTATCACCAAATCTACTCCAGTCTGTGTTTAACTAATTCCAATTTTTTCTCCCTGCCATCACTTGCTTCATACTCATACACATTTAGTGATTACTGTAGTACCTGTGAGGCCCCATGTGCCACCTTGGCATTAAGGGTTTAGGCGTAGTACCTGTACTTTAGCTTTTTTGTGTTTACAAAATAAAAGGCATATGTTGGATATTTAAGTCAATATTGTTTGATAATGGAGAAGCCGTTGCTACATGCATGTCAGTTGAGCTCAGAAAAGTGCATGAAAGTGCTCAAATTAATTTTCTGATCGTTGTAACTCAAATTAGAAATACTCACCTTGCAATTTGCTTCACGGTCAACTACTTCACACTCAAAATAACATCTGCAAATTAGTTCAATTGCTGGGAAACCGATCTGCTGAGGATGTCCTACAATTCCTCTTAACCATTGAGAATCTAGCACACTTTCAGTATTATTATGGTCTCAGGGCAAATCTTAGACAGAAGTATTAGACAGAAGTATAAGTATCTTAGACAGATCGTCTGTAGAAAAATACATATACCAGCTGAAAGCACACAAGTTATTTTGAAATTGCAACATTGCTTTTGACTCAAAGATACTTTTGACAATAGAAAAACTGAGTGAACAGGCAACAACAGTGCAAAGGAAGTGCAAAGGAAGAAAAATGTGAATGTAAGTTTACCCCCTTTGGCCAATAAAAATAAAACCCAAAATACTGAGTATTACTAAAATCGTGAGAGAATAGTAAGTGTTTATATTCAAATTGATTTTTTGTGTCCTTAAATAACATGACTGCACAGTAGGTGCAGTACACAGTTAGGAAGACAAATGGCAAGTTGGCTTTCAGTGCCAGGGAAGTTGCAGCCAATCCATTCATTGCTGGGTGGTGAGGAGCTGACTTGAAATGTCTGATGCCATTTTTACTTCATGAACAGCCTGGAATTCTTCTGATATGTACTGTGGTTCATTGTCACTCACAGTTTGCTCTGGTAAGCCATTTCTGGCGAAGAAACCCAATTTCCCTTGGGATCAATAAAGTATGTCTGTCTGTCTGTCTGTCTGATAGTCCTCAGAGCCGGGACAGTCTTTGCTGAGGTGGTTGACTTAATTGGTATAACTTCCGGCCACTTTGAATGAGCATCCACAGCAAGCAGAAACATGGAGTCCATGAATTGCCCTGCAAAGTCAATATGTACTCTTTGCCATGGTGAAGGTGGCCACTCCCATAGCTGTAACAGTGTGTGTGATGGTGTATTTTGAACTTTTTGACATCCCGACAGCTTTTAGCCAAATATTCAATTTCTTTATCTATTCCCAGCCACCACACATAGCTCTGAGCAAGACTCTTCATCGAGATTGTCCCTAGTTGTCCTTCAAGCAGATCTTCCAACACTCTGGTCTGCAGTTTAGAGGGAGCCACAACACAAGATCCATACATCAGCATTCTTTGACATACGGACAGTTGACACTGAGAACTCTGGAAACATAGGGTTACCATAAGCTGCCCATCCTTGTATTGTGATTTCATAGACTTTTGAAAATGTTGGATTATTCCTTGTTTCCCTTTGTATTTCAGAATTTGTTACTGGCAACTGGTCCACCAATGCAGAGTGGAACACTTCTGCTGGGCCACAATATTGAAACTTTGCTTCTTCAGTTGCCAGTAGCGGAAGACATGACAAGCCATTAGCATAACTGTGTTGTTTGGTACCCTTGAACTCTATGTCATTAGAATGGGCTTCTAGGAATAGTGCTCAACATTGTAGCCAGGTACTCACTCAGCCTGATGAGCACTTTACCAAGATTCTGGAGGTGCTCCTCATCAGTTCTGCCAGTCATGATGATGTCATCAAGGTCGCTTTGTGTTCCTGGGATATTTTGGAACTCTTGGTACAATACTCTTTGCCAAATTGCTGAAGGTGATGCGACACCAAAGATGGGGTGATTATACTGGAACAGTCCCTTGTGAGTGTTGATTGTGAGGAACTTCCTGATTGACTCCATTTGCAGAAAGGCTTGTGGCAATTCAATCTTTGAAAACCTCTCCCTGCCTGCTAAAGATGTAAAAATGCCTTCAACTTGTGGCAGGAGATACTGCACAGTATGAAACACCAGGTTGATGCTCACTTTGAAATCGTTACATATGCAAATGGCTCCAGCCTTTTCCTTCTTCATTACCAGGACAATGAGCGTGGCCCAATCGCTCCACTCAACCTTGGTGAGAATTCCTGATGCCTCTAAGCTCTGCAGTTCAGAATCCAGTTTAGGACATGGTGCATAAGGCAGTGGACGTGCTTTACAGAATCTTGGTGTTGCTGCTTCATCCAGTTCAATTCTGGCCTTCATGCCTTTGAGTTTACCAATCCCCTTCTCAAACACCTTCTCATTTTTAGCATTAAGCAGCTGCGCCAATCTCTGGTTAGTGATACCATTCGGGCTGCCCTTGCCTGTTGATGCCACAATGAGATCTTTGATTGAGTGCCAGCCTAGTTGGATTTTCCTCAGCCATTCACATTCAAAAAGTGTTGTACTGCTGGGGGCCCATTGTTTTAAAAGAAATAGATCCAAACATTACAGACAGCGTCAATTGAAATTAATAAAGAGTCAATATTTTGGACCGAGACAGACTCTTGAAGTTGTCCTCAATGTTGGGAAAGCTATGTCTGCAATGGAACTGTATGCAACACTCTGCAGTCTCTTGTGATCATATGCATTGGAGGCTCCGTAAATAGGCTGTGATGAAATCAGTTAGAATGCTCCCTACCATACGTCTATTCAAAAATTATAAGACTCTTTGATGACATATCAAGTTTTCTCAAACTTGTAAAAGCAGAGCCATTGGTGTGCATTCTTATTGATTGCATCAATGTGTTCAATTTATCCAGGCTAAATCCTTTAAGATGGTGACACCTGGGAACCTGAAACTACTATCCCTAAACTCTGCTGACCACTTAACAATGACTGGTATGTACTCTTGCAACTTCCCTTTCCTGAAGTCCACAATCAGTTCCTTAGTCTTACTGACACTGAGTTCAAGATTGTTATTGCAACACCAATCAACCAGTCGATGTATCTCGCTCCTGTAAGCTTCATCTGAGATTCTACCAACAATAGTGGTGTCATGATCAAATTTATAGATGGTGTTTGAGCTGTGCTTAGCCATACAGTTTTGAGTGTAGAGGGAGTAGAAGCATTGGCTAGCTTGAAGCATGCTTGAGCTGCTAATGAATGAAGAATGTCATAACCCATTTGCATAGTCTGTGGTCTCCCAATATAGAAGCCAAGGCTACAGCTGCAGAATAAAGTACAGAAGCTCAGGTTTGTTTCTTGATTTCTACTTCTGAGGGAATGATAGCATTAAGCGCTGAACTGTAGTTGATAAACAATAGCCTGACATATGTCCTGCAGTTGTCTATGTGTTCGAATGCAAAATAAAATGCAAAAGATATTTCATTGAAATGCATAAAATTCTTTGCCCTGACTGAAGAGTCCAGAACTAGATGTCAAGCTATTGGAGGAATCAAGAGGTAAAGCAGAAAAATGGTATTGAAACAGAAGATGAGCTATAATATTATAGCAGTTGGGAGGCCCAAGTGGCCTATTCTTGCCCCTATTTCTTATGTCCATTCAAATCTACAGCGGTTATGCTTTTAGACATACTTGTTAAGAGGGCTGATCAGAGGAGATTATGAGTATTGGATTATAATACTTTTTTCAAGGACAGGAAGTAAATTAACACACTTATGCCTCAGGGCTCTGTTCTAGGACCCTTCTCTTCATTATTTTTATAAGTGACCTGGATGAGGAAGTGGAGGGATGAGTTAGTAAATTTGCTGATGACACAAAGATTAGAGGTATGTGTTTGTGTGGAGGGTTGTCAGAGGTTACAGCGGGACATCAATAGGATGCAAAACTGGGTTGAGAAGTGGCAGATGGAGTTCAATCCAAATAAGTGTGAGGTGGTTCATTTTGGTAGTTCATATATGATGTCAGAATATAGTATTGATGGTAAGACACTTGGCAGTGTGGAGGATCAGTGGGATCTTGGGGTCTGAGTCCATAGGACACTCAAAGCTATTACGCAGGTTGACTGTGTGGTTAAGAAGGCATACAGTGCATTGGCCTTCATCAACCATGGGACTGAGTTCAAGAGCCGAAAGGTAATGTTACAGCTGTAATGTACAGCTAATGTACATTATGTAATGTACAGGTAATGTACAGCCCTGGTCAAATCCCACTTGGAGCACTGTGCTCAGTTCTGGTCACCTCACTAAGGAAGGATGTGAAAACTATAGAGAGGGTGCAGGGGAGATTTACAAAGATGTTGCCTGGATTGGGGAGCATGCCTTATGAGAATAGGTTGAGTGAACTTGGTCTTTTCTCCTTGGAATGACGGAGGATGAGAGGTAACCTGATAGAGGTGTATAAGATGATGAGAGGCATCGATCATGTGGATAGCCAGCAGCTCTTTCCCAGGGCTGAAATGGCTAACATGAGAGGGCACAGTTTAAAAGTGCTTGGAAGTAGGTACGGGGGGGATGTCAGGGTAAGTTTTTTTATGTAAAGATTGGTGAGTGCGTGCACTGGGCTGCCAGCGATGGTGGTGGAGGCGGATACAATAGGGTGTCTTAAGAGACTCTTGAATAGATACATGGAGCTTAGAAAAATAGAGGGCTATGGATAACGCTAGCTAATTTCTAATGTAAGTACATGTTCGGCACAGCATTGTGGGCTGAAGGGCCTGTATTGTGCTGCAAGATTTCTATACCTCTATGTCAGCCTATTCTATATCAGCTGAAAGATAGATAGCACCAGAGAAATCTAAATGCTTGTTTTATGAAAGACCATGACAGAAATGCTGGAAAGTGAGGGATCTTGTAATGATGTGTGGATGGGAAACAGAGAGGTGTAGAATGAATTTAGTTGGTGAGTCACACTCTACTTATTGAAAGTTACAGTCTGTAATTTATGCTTTTCTCCTTTGGCAGCAGACCGCTAGTGTTTCTGTCCCATTTCCTTTTCTTCATGTGCACTCACCTCTTGCTCTGAGAAATTGTTGGTTTACATCTTGTGCTAAGAGATGGATGTACATAAAGGAAACCGCTAGTGAAGCTCATTTCATTGTCCTGATCATCTTCATCCATGCTTTTTTCTAAAACCACTCTTCTCTTCGTAACAAAGAGCAAGTAATCTCATTATGAAATAAGTATTTAGAGTAAAAATGAAGACTTTGAGCAGAACAGAGCAAATGCAGCATCAAACAACATGAATTAGATCCTGAATCAATTGTGGCAATCATTTTCTAATGAACATCATGCTTAGGTGTCAGGTTTTAAGTAAAATTAATTTTTCTAGAGTATTAAAAGATTATATGACATAAGAGAATTTTGAGGTCTTTCTTTTATTCAAGACAGTTCAACCCACAAAGTTAATTAATGGAAAAGCAGCAATAGGAGGTTTCCCTATTGTGGCTGCCTCATATCTATACTATTTTCATATATGAAACCCTTGAATAACTATTTGGCTTTAGAGTTTGTAATGATCAATTAAATCAAATTGTTCAAAAATACATCATCTTTTCTTCAGTAACTTAAAATTCCGTGCACTTTCTTTCTGGAATTCCATAGGTATTTAATCATAATTGCAAGAATGTAACCACAAACTCCATCCATCCCACAGAGAATCTGGGATGGTCTTTGTGACCAGAGTTGAGGGCATCTTGTGAAGGCATAATTTAACCTCAAATTTTCTTGTGTGTTTCCAGAAGCTATTGTACACATGTAATCATGCTGAATGACATGCAGGAACCTTTATGAGAGAGTTGGCCACACTTTGGTTTCAGTTAAATGGGCATTGATAATACTTACAACACACATAATATGCTGGAGGAACTCAGCAGGCCAGGCAGCAGTTATGGAAAAAAGTATAGTCAATATTTCCAGCCGAAACTCTTCGGCAGGACTGAATGGCTGATAATACTTGCTTTGTTACTGAGGAGTCTGAAGCATTTAATCACCTTTCTAGTATGTCTACAGTTCAGAATTTTCTCCCAGTGGCCCTCTCTTGCTATCAATGTCCTCATACTTGCAAATGGTGTTCTAAGAGCAATCCCTTCTTCAACCCCACTCCCACCTCCTTGATACCTGGTTTAATCTGTAAACACCTTATCTCTGATACTATATGAAACCCAGCCTGAGACCATCAATAAAATTGATTTTCTGTTCCCCACTGGTATTTCGAACATTCCAGCATTCCTAGCATCAAGATGATACCAATAACCTTCACACTTCAGTGCTACCCATCCCCCTAACCATTATCCTTCTAAATTTCCAACACTAACTAATCTCCAACTTTAAATCCTATAGAAACCCTTTCCCCCAAAAGCTCAACTTGCAAAACCTTTCAAATTCTACAGTCATCTCACACAAGTGAACAAATTGATTCCTAAATGATCCACGCTATCCTGCACTTGCACCACTTTATCTGCACCAAAAGGCCGATTGTCAATGCATATCACCTTCATCTAAGTGGCCCATGGGTTAAATCTTGGAACATTTGTGTCATGAATAATTACCGACTTCTTCCTTTACTTTTCTCCAGGGCTTGAAAGCTGAAATTAGTTCTTGGTTGGCATCATGCCTTAGTGCTTTCTGGACCCAGATCATGGCTGAATGGTCAAAAATATTTAAATGTGTCAAAATATTGTGAGAAGATTGAGTTATTAGATGGTCAAGTTCAAAACTAAGCCTTGCTCTTCTCTTACCAGCTTAGGAATTTTCAGCTCATTAAAGGCTGCAAAGAAATTTCCAAGTAGTTACAAACAAGAGAAATCTGCAGATGCTGGAAATCCAAGCAACACACACAAAATGCTGGAGGAACTCAGCAGGCCAGGCACTGTATTTACCACCTAAAGTATATAATTGAAAATGCAAAGTCAGGCCATCAGAATTGACAGAGCTCTTTGCCAAAACATTTAACTTATGCTGATACAGATTTTAGGCAGTGCGTATTAAGCAGAAGCAGACAGGTGACTTCTTGCTTCACCAGCACAAGAAAATCTGCAGAAGTTGGAAATCCAAAGCAACACACACAAAATGTTGGAGGAACCTGGCAACCAGGCAGTACGGAAAACAGTAAAGAGTCGATGTTTCAGGCCAAGACCCTTTATCGAGACTGATAAATAGTCTCAGCCCGAAACGTCCAACTGTTTATTCTTTTCCACAGATGCTGCTGGGCCCACTGAGTTCCTCTAGTATTTTGTGTGTGCCGCTCTTTCTTCACCAGATTCACCAACTTTATCAACATGACAGAGAAAAGTTTGTGCTTTTGCAGTTTCTAAGGATTTTTCTGATTTGGATTTGACACCTTAACAGCAAATATAATCCTTAGTATCTTTCTTTGTTACTAGTTGTATTAATTGTTAATACTTATTATTTTTGAAAACATGGATTTATTTTTCTGGGATACTTATGATAATTAACAACCTATGTGCAAAATACATGCATAGTTATTTATAAGTTTTCTAAACATTTATAATACATCTTTAAGTCAGGGAATGTAATTTATAAGCCAAGGGAGATTACCATTGTTAAAATTGCAGAGTTGTTGCAGTTATGGCATTTTAACTTGCTTCAATATTCCATTTAACTAGGAACAAGGACTTTAATAAGATCATTAACAGTGAATGCATACCCTCAAATAATTATTGGTTAAAGTAAAATGCTACATTTATAATAATGCTTAAGCAGAATTTTGGGTTATGAATTCCACACTCATCAGCATGCAAGTGGAAATGGAGCCTGACCATCAGGGATCCAATTAACGTCAGTTTACTTAGTACAGACAAGACTTAAACTTTGAACATTATGCCCTGATAATATGCCTCCCTGCACTAAAGTTGCACAACACAAGCAAAACAAAAATCTAATAATTTTAAGATAGATCAAATAAAAAAGTTTTGAAGTTAGTGGAAGTCAGGAACAATCTGTACATTGCCTTTTAAGTTATACTAGATTTGTGTTTACCTCTAAATTCAATTGCATTGTCCTGTTTCTTTCAGAGTTACGCTGCTGAACATTGATTCTTTTCCTCACGAGTGATACACCCTAATCTCTATTTCTGAGTAATTTTACTTCACAGTCACCAACTATTATGTAACTATCCTGACATAGAGATCCATACAGAGGACGTGATGATTCAACCTAGGATGACACAACTGTCTGAGTATGATTATGTCAGTTTGTTCAATAGTGAACTCTCCCAATTGTGGCACAAAACTCCTGACAGTTAACTGGCAAAATCTAATAGCGTCTTGCTTTGTTATGAATCAAACAGGTTGATGTAAGGTGTGCAGCTTTTCTATAACCATTTGATAAAACTGAGTGCCATTTCAGGAAGCACTTAACAGGCCAATCCATAACAGGTTTGAAGGCATATTCGAGCTAAAGCAGATAATGGTAGCAGGCATCCTTCTAATAAGGATGTCTTTTGAATCATTTAAGTTTTTAAAACAATTAAGTGGCTTCCATGGTCACTATTAGTGATGCAAGGTCATTATTCCAGTTATACTTAATTGATTGCGATTCCTCAAACAATCATAGTGGGGATTTGAACTCACATCTATGCATTAACCATCCTCCGGACGACAATTCTAAATCATCATCACATATTTTGTTACCAGTTTATACATCATTTTGATTATTTTGGTATCTTACAAAGTCTTCTGAACAGTAAACAGATACAGCATTTTTCTCTTTTAGTGTGAGGAATGGAAGGATCAATTATTATTAATTCATATCTTGGTAGCTTAATAATGTGTATGGAATGAAAATGAATAAACAATTTGTCAAAATTACTAACTTGAATGAAAATTGTATGTTAATTATGAGCTATACTTTTTATCATAATTTTGAGTGTTCTTTAGGGAAGGAAGCAGTACGACTGCATATAATTGGCTTGGCTTAAATGTAGCTTCATTGCTACTTGAGATTTGACCATCAGTCCTATTATGTATATTATGCAATGCCTCACGTAGTGGTACCTGCTGTACATAATAAAATGATCACTGAGTGTATGTGCATGGCTTTGTGCCGCTGCAGTGCATCCACGTCAAGGTTCGACTTGGCGTGCATTCAGAGATGCACACCACTGTGGCTTTCCTGTCAGCTTGAACAAGTCCGGCCATTCTCCTCCAAACTCTCTCATCAACATGGCTTATTTGCCCACAGAACTGCCGTTCCCTGTTTTTTTTTTGTTTGTTTTTTTCTTTGCACCATTCTCTATAAATGTTTAACATTTAGAGCATCTGTTATATCTCCTGAGAAATTAAATCTATCCACGTACAATTATTCTCTAATAGTTTGTTTTAGCAACTTTTATATCAGCTGATGTGAATGCTCAATTTAGTGATATAAACTTTAATGTATAAATTGCTATTATTTGCTACACAGTTTATGGGGAATTTAAATTAAGTGCAACATTACATAACTTTACTTTGCTGAAAAACATACTCATTGTCCTTGGTACATTTCACAATATATTGAACATTCAGTGCTCAATTCATCACAGGACATTATGACTAGATTAACATCTGACATGGAACATTGTTCAATCCTAGATGAGTAATATTATTTTTATGTTCTGTCAGAAATACAGCACAATAAGCTTTTTTTCCATAGTATATTTTAGTAATATGAAGTTTTTGTAATGTTAAGTTTTTACAAGTAAGCATGTTACCCAGCTGGTTGAATCTACAGTATCTGTATCATCAGATCTTGAGCACAAATCTTTCCCATCATCTCTCTCCATGGTATTACACTTGAATGTGCAGCCTCAGATGCAGCACAGCTCAAAAGACAAGGATCAAAACATTGTGCTTGACTGAAACAGGCTTGTAACCTATAAGGTAAATAATCAATTGGGTTATAGCTGTTCCTGCAGGTACATCAGTTGATAATTATGAATATTATAACACTGATCTTATAAAGGTTGTGATTTCTCATCGTAAGAGCAGTAACCCCAAAGTTTAAGAAAATTTTAAGGTTTCAGCACTGGAGACCAAATTGATAAGGAAAGGGACAAGAAAATGTCAGAATAATCTATTAAAACACCCTTTTAAAAAACTGGAAAATGTTCTATAGATATCCAAAAACAACAAAAGATTAACATAAGTTCATATAAGGCTGAGAATAAGAAATTATAAAATGGCAAAGAAATTTCTGTCTTTCTTGTATAGTGGAGGACAACCAGACTAGAGTAAAGCAGGAGCTGAAAGAAATTAGCATGACTTTAAAAAGATCTAGTGCTGTTAGTTGGATAAAAGCTAATAAATCTGTGGAAGCTGAATGCTTAGGAGATTGTGAGTGCACGCATTATCTTCCAAATCTCCATAGAATTGGCTTCACTTTATCACTTATAGTCACTGTCTCAGTTATACAGAAGAGAATACAGAATACAGGAGAAAATGAGATTCAGTCCTTTGCAAGGGGGGACATAGGATCAGGAGAAGTAGAGTCTGTGTGGATAGAACTGAGGAACAGTAAGGGCAAAAAGACCCTAATGGGTGTTGTTTACAGGCCCCCAAACAGTAGCATGGATATTGGGTGCACGTTGAATAGGGAGTTAACATTGGCAAAGGTAATGCTGCAGTAATTATGGGGGATCTCAACATGCAGGTGAACTGGGAGAATCAGGTTGGTGCTGGACCCCAGGATAGGGAGTTTGTAGAGTGCCTACAGGATGCATTCTTGGAACAGCTTGTATGAGAGCCGACCAGGGACAAGGCTATTCTGGATTTAGTCTTATGTAATGAACAGGATTTGATAAGTGATCTTGAAGTAAAGGAGCCATTAGGAGGTAGTGACCATAATATGATAAGTTTTTATCTGGAAATTGAGAAGGATAAAGGCAGATCAGAAGTGTCAGTGTTGCAGTTGAACAAAGGAGACTATGGAGCCACGAGGGAGGAGCTGGCCAAAGTTAAATGGATGGATATTCTAGCAGAAAGGACAGTGGAACAGCAATGGCAGGTATTCTTGGGAATAATGCACAAGGTGCAAAATCAGTTCATCCCCCGGAGAAGAAAGGATTCAAAGGGGGGAAAGGGGCCACAGTGGTTGACAAAGGAAGTCAAAGATTGCATAGCATTAAAAAAAAAGAAGTATGACAGAGCTAAGGTGAATGGGAAGAGAGAAGATTGGGAAAGTTTAAGGATCAACAGAACTTAACTAAAAGGGCAATATGGGGAGAAAAAATGTGGTACGAACGCAAGCTAGCCAGGAATATAAAGGCGGATAGCAAAAGCTTTTTTAGGTATGTGAAGAGAAAGAAGATAGTTAAGAACAACGTTGGGTCCTTGAAGAATGAATTGGGTGAAATTGTTATGGGAAACAGAGAAATGGCAGAAGAATTTAATAAGTACTTTAGATCTGTCTTCACCAGGGAAGACACAAGCAATCTCCCAGATGTATGGATGGGCCAAGGAGATAGGGTAACAGAGGAAATGAAACAGATTGACAGTAGGAAGGAAACGGTGATGAGTAAACTGATGGGACTGAAGGCTAACAAATCCCCAGGTCCAGATGGTCTGCATCCTAGGGTACTAAAGGAGGTGGCTCTGGAAATTGCAGATGCATTGGTAATCATTTTCCAATGTTCCTTAGATTCAGGATCAGTTCCTGAGGATTGGAGAATGGCTAATGTTATCCCAATTTTTAAGAAAGGAGGGAAGGAGAAAACAGAGAATTATCGTCCTGTCAGCCTAACATCAGTAGTGGGGAAGATGCTAGAGTCCATTATTAAAGATGAAATAGTGGCATATCTAGATAGCAATGATAGGATTGGGCCGAGCCAGCATGGATTTACCAAGGGAAAATCATGCTTGACTAATCTATTGGAGTTTTTCAAGGATGTAACCAGGTAGTTAGACAAGGGAGATCCAGTGGATGTAGTGTACCTCGATTTTCAGAAGGCATTTGATAAGGTCCCACATAGGAGATTGGTGGGTAAAATCAGAGCTCATGGCATTGGGGGAAAGATATTGACATGGATAGAAAACTGGTTGGTAGATAGAAAACAAAGGGTAACGGTGAATGGGTGTTTCTCGGAATGGCAGCTGGTGACTAGTGGGGTGCCACAGGGCTCGGTATTGGGAACACAGCTGTTTACGATTTACATCAACGATTTAGATGAAGGCATTGAGAATAACATCAGCAAGTTTGCTGACGTTACTAAGCTGGGTGGAAGTGTGACATGTGATGAGGATGTTAGGAGAACTCAGGGTGACTTGGATAGGCTCTGTGAGTGGGCAGACATTTGGCAGATGATGTTTAATGTGAATAAGTGTGAGGTTATCCACTTTGGGAGTAAGAACAGGAAGGCAGATTATTATCTGAACGGTGTAGAGTTAGGTAAGGGAGAAATACAGAGAGATCTAGGAGTCCTTGTTCATCAGTCACTGAAGGTGAATGAGCAAGTGCAGCAGGCTAATGGAATGTTGGCCTTTATTACAAAGGGAATTGAGTACAAGAGCAAGGAAATCCTTTTGCATTTGAACAGGGCCCTGGTGAGACCACACCTGAAGTATTGTGTACAGTTTTGGTCTCCAGGGTTAAGGAAGGACATCCTGGCTGTAGAGGAAGTGCAGCATAGATTCACAAGGTTAATTCCTGGGATGTCCGGACTGTCTTATGCAGAGAGGTTAGAGAGGCTGGGCTTGTACACGCTGGAATTAAGGAGATTGAGAGGGGATCTGATTGCAACATATAAGATTAATAAGGGATTGGACAAGATAGAGGCAGGAAATACGTTCCAGATGCTGGGAGAGTCCAGTACCAGAAGGCATGGTTTGAGAATAAGGGGTAGGTCATTTAGGACAGAGTTAAGGAAAAACTTCTTCTCCCAGAGAGTTGTGGAGGTGTGGAATGCATTGCCTCAGAAGGCCAATTCTCTGGATGCTTTCAAGAAGGAGCTAGATAGGTATCTTATGAATAGGGGAATCAAGGGATATGGGGTCAAGGCAGGAACTGTGTATTGATAGTAGATGATCAGCCATGATCTCAGAATGGAGGTGCAGGCTTGAAGGGCCGAATGGTCTACTTCTGCACCTATTGTCTGTTGTCAATTGTTTATTGTCTAGTACCATTCTCTAAACACTTTCATACAAAGATCCTTTTCTTTCTCTTTCTCTTTGGTGCTTCTTGTAAGAATATATCCAACAAATTCTCCAATAAGTGGAACCAATCTTTCAGTATTTTCACCAGACAAAGCCTCACAGATTTATCCACCCCTTTACTGGCTGCTTCTCTCTCAAATGTGCTCCAATTCACCAACTTCTCTTTACTGCTATTGATCTGAAGGATGTATGAACTCAGGGTCCCCTAGTCTTTCATTCTTACTCACCAGAGCTGCCCTTCACAATTTTCTTTTCTCATTAAATTCTCATTTGTAAGTCTCCCTTTCCCCCTAAATCCCACCTCTGGCTCTTTCTCAGTTCACTATTGTCACCCACTCTAATCTCCAGCTTCCAGTTCATAGAGCTCCTTGTGATTTATACCAGAACAGCCCCACTATCTTTTGAGCAACAACCATCCTTGTACAATCTGCAACCATCCCCTCCACACCGAATCGCTCACGACATCTCCAACCCCACCTCAACCCATCAATTCTGGGATAAACGGAAGCACCTTTTCATCAGACTATGGACCCTCAGCTTCCATAATGTTATGCTGTCTCTCTCTGACTTGTTTGGTGGAGATGAAGAATTAAAGAGAACAAAGGAGAGGAACAAATGTTTCTTTCTCCTCAAATGCTGTTTGATTTGCTCTCTGTTTTAGACAGCTGGTATGCTTACTCTTTAGAGAAACCAGTAACTTTAGTTATGTCCAAAACTACCGATCCCAAACTGTTGTGTGATTGAAACTAACCAAAGATCTTTTAAATAATCCAAAAGCAAAAAGAAAATAGATAGTGGAAACCTGAAATAGCAACAGAAAATGCAGGGATTATTCAGGAGGTCAAGTAGCATCCATGAAGAAGGAAACAGAATTACTATGTCAGATAGGATCTCCCAAATAAATCTTGATACATAGCTTGATGTATTACCTTGTATTTTCACAAACAATTAACAATAAAATCTAAGGGTTGATATGAATCCATGCAAGCTAGATCAATGCAGTTAGCACTGGAAGCAGGTGTTTAGACTAAGGCAGAGTCCACAGAGTAAAAAAGCTTGCTGCTTTTCTTTCTAATTGCTGTGTTGATCTCTCCAGATTAGCTCCATGTCCATAACAATTAAAACAAGTCCCTTGACTCCACGGCCTCTGCTGTAGTTTCATCAGCTTATTCCCTGCAGTATCTTCACTGTCAACTCTTGACACACTTCCTGAGCTTCGTCCGGTGACCTCACCCACCCTGAGTCCTGCTCAATTCAGATGGCCTAAATTAATTCTGACACACCCTAAATAGTTTGCAATCATTCATACTGAAACCCTGCCCAGCTGTCATTTTTTATCCTTCACAGATACTCTGTTGGTCTTCTCAATTCTACTGGTGGTATTATGAAGTTTGAATTAAAAGATTACACAGTCAAAAGCATACTCCTTTTCCCAGCTATTACAATAATAATTTTTTAAAATTCTGATCAGCAAGGCTACAAAATTTTAAGTCTGAATCTGTATAATACCTGCAAACTGATTTTTTTCTAATTAAAACCAAAACTGGAAATGCAGTGGACAGTGAGGCAGGCTATCAAAGCTTGCAGTAGGATCTGGGCCAGCTGGAAAAATAAGTGGAAAAATGGCAGATGGAACTTAATACAAACAAGTGTGAGGTGTAGCACTTGGGATGAACAAACCAGGGTAGGACTTAAACGGTGAGTGATAGGGCATTGTAAAACGGAGGGTCTGGAGATCTGAGGCCTCCGTTGATCAGGGTTGAGCATGGATACTGTATCCTACCTATCTAGATACGCAAGCCAGGGTAGTGCTAAATGGAGAGCAACTATTGCCCATGTGTATCTGGAAATACAGATCCATAATTCCTTGAAAGTGGCATCACTGATAGGGTCATAAAGAAAGAGATTGCAACTTTGGCTTTCATAAATCAAGGTATTGAATACAGGAGTTGTCTGAAGTTGTACAAGACGTTGGTGAGGCCTAATTTGAAGTATTGTGCTCTATCTGGTCATCTACTTACAGGATACATACCATATCAAAAAGATTAAAAGAGCGCAGATAACAACTACAAGGATGTTGCTGGCACTTGAAGACCTCAGTTATAGGGATAGGTTGAATAGGTTAGGACTTATTCCCTGGAGCATAGGAAATAAGGGAAGATTTAATATACACATTTATGGGGTTTGTAGATAAAGTAAACGCAAGCAGGCTTTTTCCACTGAGGTTGGGTGAAACTAGAATTAGAGAACATGGGTTAAGGGTGAAAGATAGAACGTTTAAGGGGAACACAAAGGGAAACTTAGAGGATGGTGAGTATGCCAGCGGAAATGGTGAATATGGGCTTGATCTCAATACAAGTGAAATTTGGATAGGTACATGGTTGGGAAGGTTATGGAGGGCTATGCTCTAGGTAGATGACAGAACATATTTGCAAATAACCAAAATACTGTTAGCGTATTTACTAACTACTAAAATATAATTTTAGATGAAAATTTACCAGTGATACGGTTATTTATTTTAACAATATCTTAACGAAGTTGTCAGGTAATTGTTGGGATGGTTTTCTGCAGTAAGTGATGACTCTCACCTATTTCATTAACCCGTTCAGTTCCTACGACACATTCCAACACAGCACCCCAACACATAAACTGCACCTCATTAGTGACAACTTAAATCTTAAGTGGTCCACTTCTAGCCTCTTTGAAGTCAGATATTTTTATGGCTGGAAAATTAAGTGGAATTTCTAAAAGGGCAGTTTACAACAGGGTGGTGTGTCTACCACCACTTCTATTTGTCTCATGATGAGCTGCCACCACCTACTGAATATCAGTGTGTTAATTATGCTGACAGCTACTGCATCACAACACAGCAAATGAGTATTGAAAATCACAGAAGATCCTGGATTGGGCATTGAATAAGATAATAAATTACTATGTGCATTTGAAATTGCTAAATAAAACCCTATGCTAGTTGAATAATGGATCTTGTACAGCAATAATCCATTCACCATGAAGTTGCTTCTTTGATGTCATGAATCTGGCCATCAATATCTGATCATAATAGATGATTTATTTTCATTATTGTGAAATGTCAATATAAGAAATTGTACAACTCAGTCCATTTTTAAGGATTATACGCGTTCATCCTTGTTAATGCAACAGCATTCATTGCCAACTAATATGCTCGAATCCTAGTTCTCGATTTCAAGTGGACCTGATTCAATTAGACAAGAACAGATGTTATTTTGATAAGCATATACGCTAGAAAGCTGGTACTTGAGTTAAAACAAAACAGTAGAAATTGATTTTTGTAGCCAATGTAACATTGCTATCAATGAGGGTAAATCTGCATTGAGATAACATTCAAAAGGATCAGACTTTATCTTTCTACTTCAAGTAACAATCTTAATCCACTAGGCATAAAGTATGTGAAGTAAAACAGAAGGCATAAATACCGTTCACCAGACACTGTGTTATACCTAGGATCAATGAAGCTCTGCCACTGGGACACAAAGAAGCTCCCCAGCAGCTTGTAGGATTAACAGTGAGAAAAAGGTACAGTACTTCGGGAAAGATTGTACATGGGTAACAATGAGCCACGTAGCAGTTTTTCTACCTGGGTTACGCTGAGATGCCGACCTGTTCGTTCACTCTGCTGATGCCTTTGCTAAATTGCATTTTTGCTTGTCCCTAGGCTCCACAAGTCCTGCATCACTGACCTAAATGGCACTGTCCTGCAGAGCAGGGAGAATGAATGTATCTTAGTCCCTATAGTTTATAACAAACTGTTTCCCCTATTTGGAATGGTTCATGGGGGAAAGTACTTTTTTCTTGCATCTAATTATGTTTCAGCATGTATCAAACTATGCCTGGATACGTCCTAAACGGATATCCAAATGACTAGACTTTCAGCAAGGGCTGCTGGAGACAGATATATGTATTGTCTGCAAACTTACTAATCCACCCATCCAAGCTTTCAGACAAATCGTTACATCAAAAACTGAAGATGTCCCAGTATGAATCAATTTTGCATCTTCCCATACTATAGACATTGTATAGAAAGGTCAGGCAGGTAGGCAGAGGGGGTCAGGGGCTTTCTTGGTAAAAAATTAAATCAATCATTATTAGGAAGAGACATAGCATCAGAAGATGGAGAATGCCATTATGGAGAAAGCATGGCAGCACCTCTACCTCCTTAAATGTTTGCGAAGACTTGGCATTACATTAAAATGTTAATAAACTTCTATAGATATGCGGTGGACAGTATACTGACAGGTTGCATCACAACCTCATATAGAAACACCAATGCCCTACAAAAAGTAGTAAATACAAGGGGTGATTGAAAAGTTTGTGGCCTAATGTAGGAGTCAATTTTAGAAAACCTGGCACATTTATTTTTCCTACATTTACACACTTAGTCCAGCGGTCATGGAGTGTACGGATCCCTTCTTTGTAAAAGTTGGTGTCTTGGACCTCCAGAGGTGGTCCACAGCATAATAAGTTTGTGGCCTAAGGTAGAAGCAGATGAGTTATTACCTTCAAACTGCATTTTCACTCAAAGAGTTGAACTGCACGTGCATGTAACGAGAGCTGTATAACTCATCTCCTTCTACCTTAGGCCACAAACTTATCAATCACCCCTGGTGTGGACCACTTCTACTAAAAAGGGATCCGTATGCTCCATGACTGCTGAACTAAGTGTGTACATGTAGAAGGGGACTATGTTGAAAAATAAATGTGCTAGGTTTTCTAAAATTGACTCATTCTACCTCAGGCCATAAACTTATCAATCACCCCTTGTATAGCCCAGTCCATCATGGGTAAAGCCCTCCCCACCACTGAGCACATTTACATAGAACACTATTGCAGGAAAACAGCATCCATCATCAAGGACCCCCACCATCCAGGCCATGCTCTCTAATCACTGGTGCTATTAGGAGGAAGGTACAGGAGTTTCAGGAGCCACACCACCAGGTTCAGGAACAGTGAACAGCCCTCAACAATTAGGCTCTTGAACCAGAAGAATCAACTTCACTCACCCTATCACTGAATTGTTCCCATAACCTATGGACTCACTCTCAAGGACAGTTCATCTCATGTTCTTGATGTTTATTGTTTATTTTTTTGCTTTTGTATTTGCATATTTGTTGACTTTTGCATATTGGTTGTTTGTCTGTCCTGATGGGTGAGGTCTTTCATTGATTCGGTTATGTTTCTTGGGTTTACAGTATATGCCTGCAGGAAGATGAATCTCAGGGTTACATATGGCGTTTGATAATACATAGAGTTTATGCAGACCTCTGAACAATAGCCATTGATGTGTAGTACATATTACAAAGGGAGACAGAAAATGTAAAAAGGGCAATGTTATGGGGAATTTTCAATATGTGAGTAGCTTGTGAAAATCAGGTTGGTACTGGATCCCGAGAAGGAATTTGTAGAATGCCTATGTCGTCAAATCCACGAGGGAAAAGACAATTCTGGATTGGATGTTGTGTAGCAAACCAGATTTGATTAGGGAGCTTTAAGATGAAGGAACCATTTGGAGGCAGTAATCATTATATGATAAAATTCACCCTGCAGTTTGAGAGAGAGAAACTAAAATTAGATGTATCGGTATTACAGTGGAGTAGCGATAATTGCAAATGCATAAGAATGGAAATGGAAAGTGATTGGAAGAGGACATTAACAGGGATAATAGTAGGGCAACAATGGCTGTAGTTTCTGAGATTAATTTAGAAAATGTAGGATCAGTTCAATCCTGGACTTATCCAGCATTAGAAAAAGAGTATGAGGCAACTGTGACCAAAAACAGAAGCCAAAGACAGCATAAAAGCAAAAGAGAGGGCATTCAATATGGCAAACATTCATGGGAAGCATTTAAAAACCAACAGAGGCAATTAAAAAGGAATAGGAAGAGGAAAATAATGTTACATTTGCTAAAAAAAAAAGAGGATACCTAAGTAATATTTTCAAATATATGAAGAGTAAAACTTAGGTAAGACTGAACACCTAGAATATGGGAATTACAGGAAAGATACCAACATGAACAGAAGATTGGCTTACCTGGCAGATTGCAAAGGGTAGCAATAAAAAGGGCCTTTTCTGGTTGGCTGTCAGTGACTAATGATGTTTTGCAAGGGCGGGTTGTAATTCTGCTCCATTTCATGTTATATGTTAATGATCTGGATGCTGGAATTGATGTGTTTATGGATGATACCAGAATAAGTGGAGGAGCAGGCAGTGTTCAGGAAACAGTGAGTATGCAGAAGGGCTTGGACAGATTAGGAGAATGGGCAAAGAAGCGGTAGGTGGAATACAATGTAGGGAAGTGGTGATACATATTAATAGAAGGAATAAAGGTGCAGACTACATTCTAAACAGGAGTGAATACAGAATTCAGAGGGGCAAAGGGAATTGGGAGTCCTGATACAGGATTCCCTAAATATTAACGCAGTTTGATTAGGTTATAAGGAAGGTGAAACTGCTGGCATTCCGGGTCGAGAGAGGACCTCGGTATTGGAGACCTTGCAGGTGATCTTCATCAGAGAACGTAGGTGACGCTGTTGCAGTTGGTCAAGCTGGTGTACGTGACTCTGATATGGGCACCATGTCTCACATCCGTGTAGCAAGGCTGATACCAGTGCTGGGCAGGATTTCATAATGCCTGACGGAAGACTGCCCAAGGACATCTTGTATGGCCAACTGTCCAGTGGTACCTGAAAATGAGGAGGCCAGTGACTACAGTACAAGGATGTTCTGCACAGGAGCCTCAAGAAAGCTGACATTGCCCCATCAACATGGGAAGATCTGGCTCAAGATTGCTTACAGTGGAGGGACACCATCAGAAAAGGCGTGGACGCTGCTGAGAACAAGCTCATAGAGGTAACAGAGGAAAGGCACAGGAAGTGCCACAACAGAGCTTCTGCCCCTGCTGCCCCTCCAGGCCTGTACAGCCACTCCAGGACGCACATATCAAACCCCACTAACAGACTGAAAGGAACCATCATCATCCTATTGGATGGTTAGCCAGAGAAGGAACGTAAATGCAATGTTATTATTCATTTCAAGATCAATAGAATTATGAAGGCAACGATGTGACGCTAAGGTCTTATAAGACAATGGTCAGATCACATTTAGAGTATTGTGAACAGTTTCAGGCCAAATATCTAAGAAAGGCTGTGCTGGCATTGGATATAGTCTGGGAAGGTTTACGAGAATGATCCTGGGAATAAAAGGTTCATATGAGGAGCATTTGACAGCTCTGGGCCTGTACTCACTGGAATTTAGAAGAAAGAGGGAGGATCTCTGTGAAACCTACCGAATATTGAAAGGTGTAAGTAGAGTGGATGTAGAGAGGAGGTTTCCATTAGTGGGAGACCCCAGGACCAGAGGGCACAATCTCAGAATAGAAGGATGTCCCCTTTGAACAGAGATGAGATATAATATTTTTAGCCAGATGTTGCTGAATCTGTGGTATTTACTGCCACAGAAAACTGTATAGATTGACAGTTTCTTGATTAGTAACAGGGTCAAAAGTTACAGAGAGAAGGCAGGGAAATGGGGTTAAGGGGAAAAATAAATCGGTCATGATCAAATGGCAAAGCAAACTCAATAGGCCAAATGACCTAATTCTGCTCCTAATGGGTTGCTGCAGAACATCACTAGTCACAAACCTTTGTCACCTCCTTGAAAAACTCATTCAAGTTAGGAAGATATGACTTGCCCTGCATACTGTCCCTAGTTTTAGAAATGTTCATCAGGGTAGGACATCACAGCAGTGTAGCATTTAGCACAACACTAGTACAGCTCAGGGCCTTAGGTTTCAGATTTCAATTCCTGCATCCTCTGTAAGGACCTTGTACCTCCTCCCTGTCAACGCATGAGTTTCTTCCAGATGCTCCAGTTTCCCTCACACAGTCCAGACCAGTTGGTAAGTAAGTTGGTCATTGTAAATTGTCCTGTGATTAGGCTAGTGTTAAATAGGTGGGGTGCTGGGCAGAGTGGTTCATTGGGCTGGAAGTGTATGTCTAAATAAATAAATCCTATCCCTCAGAATCCTCTTCACAAGCTTCCCCACCATTGACATGAGTCACACTGGTTTATAGATTCCAAGGACATTGCGTTTTACCTTCCTGAAGACTAGAAAGGACACAAAGATCTTTATCATTGAAGGCCCCAGCAATCTCATCTTTTGCTTCCTTAACCCTGGACAACTCCCATCAAGCCCTGGGGACTTAACATTCTTCAAATGACTCATTGTTACCTCTTGTTTATCTGAAAATGCCTTAGCATTTTGAAGGCTGCACACTGAGCTCTCTGTGCTCCATGTTAATTTCCTTGGTGTACAGTGATGCAAAGAACTTGCCTACATCTTCTGTCTCCAAGCTCATGCCTCCTCCTTGAAATGTCCTACCCTCTTCTTTGTTTTCCTCTTACTTTTGATAGACTGCATTTAATCTTACTTCCAAGGAGTATTAATGGCTCTTACCAATTCTCCTAATACCCTTCTTGAGCTCCTTTCTAGCTTTTTTATAATCCTCAAAGATTCTGTTTTAACTTATCTTCCCGAACCTTACATAGACTTTCTTCTTCTTACTTTCACCACTTATCTTATTATATAATGTTCCTTTATCTTGTTATAAACGTAACTGGAGAACATCGTCCTGCACTCTCTGCAGTTGGTCTTTAAACATGTTCCACATGTCTGATGTGGGCTTGCCCAAAAACACCTACTCCCAATTAACTTCTTCCTAGTACGTTTGAAATGTACTAGGCTTAGAGGACAACTGTTGTTTTGATCTTTGGTAAGCTACTACTTTGGTTGATTTCAGGAAGTTTTACAGACATGCGCACTCAGCAAGCTTGTTCGAAACAAATCAACTTCTTAAAGAACAAAGCTCAGCCTACGCCAGTTCTGTAGTTAAGGTACAACAATTTTTCAAGGCTACTTGATCAAAGGAGGCATCTCAGGAAAACCAATTTCATCCTCATCTGACATCTAACATATGTCATGGTGAAATTTGTATAGCACAGTAATGGAAATAAAGTCATAGCGAATCAGTAATCTGTTTCTTACCCAGGCTATATTGGCTTTATGGAATAGAAAATTGCTCAGAGTGTGAAAAAAAGCTGCCAACTTGCTATTGTTTATTTGTACCATCACTCTTGGCCAAATTCATTTCATGCACATTGCAGAGTAAAAACCATTTTGCTACTCCCAATCTCAGAGTCACTGATGAAAACATCTATATTATTGCCACCTATTCAGGCAGTTTTCCATTTAGTACAGCAAACTGCTTACTGATTAAAATGACAGAGAAAGAGCCCTTTCATCTTGCTGTGACACCTCTGTGACATGAACATCACAAAACTTTCATCATTATTATGATTGCTCAGAAACCTACTATTACTAAACACAAATAACCACCAGGTTTATTCCACTTATTTACTGCAATATAACAGTGCCACTAATAAGCTGCATTAATATAAGACTATAAGATATAAGACTAGAATTAGGCCATTTGGCCCATCAGGTCTGTTCTGCCATTTCATCATGACTAATCAAGTTTACCTTTCAGCCCCAATCTCCTGCCTTCTCTCCATATCCCTTCATACCCTGACTAATCACAGACATTCCACCCCGCAAAAACTCATTTCAGGGAGGTAGCACCCCCACCTCCCACAACCCTAGATCCACCGCCCGCACCCCCAGTTGACCTCCAAGGGTATATGTAATACTTTGTTTAGTGATTTTGTCTAATCTGTAAACCATGTTGGGTATATGCAGAAAATGTGACATAAAACTATGTACTTATATTATAATATCATGGAGTCATTTTTTTATTCTATTACATCTTTAAGCAAGTCTACAGGGGGATTGGCCTCATCACGTAGGACATCAATAGAGTAGCTCCTTAGCAGCTAGCCAGCTAGTTTAAATAACATTAGCTACACTAATGAACAAATGACACCTGTTAAACTCACCTCAACATGTCTTTTACAGTCATTTAACCCACCATGGGCAATAGAAAAGTCACTGTTGCAAACAGTGCAGCGAGCAACACGTTCATTATTTTCAACTCCTATTAGGCAGGAATACACTTTAGTGTAATCTAGGGTGAAGTACATTTTATACTTTCGTTTTTTTGGAACACTCTGCCATGGTGCAGCAGGACACTAAACTGAACTGATGGACAATGAAAGAGAGAGAAAGAGGTCGACTGTAAAGCCCGCCCACAGAGAAAACTGATAGGTCTACTTAGCATGAAGAGAGAGCAATCAGGATGCTTCCTCTTCCTCTCCTCCAAAAATCAATTTCCAGGATATTGTATGTAATTTGCAGGCATTAGTGAGCCACTATCAATACGCTGGAGACTCCTGGAACTTCTGGGAGAGGTGGAATGTCTGTAATCAAGAACCTATCAACCTCTGCCTTAAATATACCCAATGACTTGGCCTCTACAGCCACTTTTGCAACAAATACCTCCTCATCTCAATTTAAAAGCCCATGTGTTCTGAGGCTATGTTCTCTGGTTGTAGATTCCTCCACCACAGGAATCCTCTCCACATCCACACTATCGAGGCTTTTCAACATTCAATAGGTTTTAATGAGATCACTCCAGAGCCATCAAGCACTTCCCATATGACAAGCCTTTCAATCCTGGAATCATTTCCGTGAACCTCCTTTAAACCCTCTCCAATGTCAGCACATCCTTTCTTGGATAAGGGGCCCAAAACTGTTCACAATATTCCAAGTGAGTCACCAGTGCTTTATAAAGCCTTAACATTATACCCTTGTTTTTTAAAGGCAACACAAGTGAATCTACAGATGCTGGAAATAAATAAAAACACAAAATGCTGGCAGAACTCAGCAGGCCAGACAACATCTATGGGAGGAGGTAGTGACGACATTTCGGGCTGAAACTCTTCATCAGGAGAACTTCCCAAAAAATGTCTGACGAAGGGTTAGTACTGACGAAGGGTCTCGGCCTGAAACGTCAACAGCGCTTCTCCCTATAGATGCTGCTTGGCCTGCTGTGTTCTACCAGCATTTTGTGTGTGTTGTTGTTTGAATTTCCAGCATCTGCAGATTTCCTCGTGTTTTCTATTTTGGATCAGCATTTGACTAGCTATTATAGTTACAGGGACAGGAAAGTTTTAAAGGGATATTGGTCAATCATGCGTAAATGGGACTATCTTAAATGGGCATCTTGGTCACATTGGACATGTTGGGGTGAAATGCCTGCTTCTGTGTTTTATTGCTCTGTGATTCTGTGACTCTACAATGGGTTGACTAAAACACAATATGCAACCACATGCTTAAGAACCAGCATAAGCCAGCTGTACCATGATATGGTTTCTTAACATGATAAGTTACTTATTCCTTCTTACTATCAAACACAATTAAATTTCCAAAGGAATTTATCTTGAGATGTAAAAGGAGTTCATATTGAGGATTACAATTACACAACATGTAGTATCAAGTACACATTCATGAATAATACAGCAAATTTACGGTATATGAAAATAAAGTCAATAGCTTTGAAGATACTAGTCTACAAATTTAATTGTGTTAGCAGGAATCAATCCCTGTGCTCAGGCATCTATGTAGAAGGTGAACTCTATATAAAGGCTCGTAAAATTTGGAGATTCTGCTGGGGTTGCCCAGCTGCTCAACAATAAAGAGCTTTCAATATCATGCAATGGCTGAATGATTGATCAGTAAAGAATAACTTTCCTAACTGAATTTAACTCAGTGCCCTTTAGAAGCCAAATATTGAAGAAGGAAACTTGAAAGGTTAAAGGTTCTATAATTTGATTACGCACACGACTTAATATTTCTTTCGCTCGTGTCTCAGCTGCCTAACTGCACCAATATTATGTGATGCTCTTCCACACTCTATAAACAGGGTGAACTTCCCAGAAAGTGCCACCTCTAAAATATCACAGTCAGCATGGCCTAGAGCAGCGGTTCCCAACCTGGGGTCCACTGTCCCCTCGGTTAATGGTAGTGGTCCATGGCATCGAAATGTTGGGAGTCCTGGCCTACAGTATTTTGGAGTTTAAATTACTCCTCTCCAGCTTTTAATTAGCATGAAATTTAATGTCTGATTGAACCAAGCTTCAAAGTGCTCTGTAAAATTTTTCAGTGGGAAAGGAGTATAAAGTCCCTTCATGTCTGGTACTGTTCTAGATCAATCAATGAATACATCACCACTTTAGGTATTCCTCAGGTTATGATGTGGAACAAATCTTTACAGCTATTTCAGTGGTTTTATGACATCATAAATTCAGAGGTTGCAATGTTTACAGTGACTGCAGATGTTTGATTCCATTACAAACTCCTCAGAAAATGAATGAAGCAATCTATGCCCTGGATATTACAAAAAATAATGATATTCACATATCCATAGATAATTGGAAAGTATTATTTGAGTCATGCCACTGACCAGATAGCCACTTATTATCGTTGTAATAAACATCTCTAACAAGAGGCTATCTGGTGAAAAGCAATGCCACTTAGTAATCTCCATCAATATCCTGAGGACCACTACCATCCAAAAATTTAACTGGACCAGTCATAAGAACTATGGCTGGAAAATGAGGTGACTGACTCACCTTCTGGCTATCCAAATGGACTTCCCACTAAGCACAAACAATACCTTAAGTATGATGAAATACTTTTCTTGCCTGTATATAGGCAACTCCAATGACACTCGAGAAGCTCAACACTATCCATAAAAATATCAACCTGTTTGCTGATAGACCATTCACCTTCGTAAACATTCATTTCTCCTATCAACAGTCACAGAGTCATGGTATACAGTGCTTATAAAAAGTATTCACACCTACCCATGTAAATTTCCATGCTTTATTGTTTTATAACATTGAATAAGTGGATTTAATTTGGCTTTTTTTTGACACTGATCAACTTCCGTGTCAAAATGTCATGAATTTCAGAAGTTCAAGTTCAAGTTTAATTGAATACAGTCAAATGAAATGGTGTTACTCCTGTTTGAAAGGAGTAGATGATCACTATGACTTCCTCAAGCAAAGTTAAAAGTGATAGTCTATTCTGATCTTGCTATTGATGCCAAAATTCATAAATGAATTAAATAAATATTGCATATATAATGGAAGCCACTGAAAGTGAATTTCTACCCTATTATGTTGGGAGAAATAAAGATTGTATAGCATTATACAATTAAATTATATTGCTTTTGATTTGAAATAATAATAGCTGAACAGATATAGTAGGCATGACACAGCAGTGTACTGGTTAGCAGTATGCTTTACAGTGCAGGCGACTTAGGTTCAATCACCATCTCTGCCTGTAAAGTATTTGTACATTTACCCAGTGACTGCATGGGTTTCCTCTGGATTTTCTGGTTTCCTCCCATAGTCCAAAAATGTACCAGTTGGTGGGCTAATTGTCCTGTGATTAGGCTAGGATTAAATTAGGGGATTGCTGGGCAGCATGGCTTGAAGAGAGGGAGGGAGGGTGGGATGGTGGGTAGGTAGATAGGTAGGACAGAGAGATAGGTAGGTACATGAATAAATATGACATCAATGTTTTTCTCACAATTCTTTTTGTTTTATTTTTAAAACAAGAAGTTACATGAATCTTATTCATAACCTACTGAAGTCCAATATACATTGCAGCCTAGCAAATTTTGCTGTTCGACTTAAGCAACACAGTCAGCTGAACTAGCATTATGAAGTAGTCTCCACGCATTGGAATAAACTGTCAGCACTACTGGTACATGTTACATGGCAGACAAGTAGTACACAGACATCAGACTACTTCATTACAGGTGACAACAGGTTAGATTACTTTCATCCTGTCCTAGAAAGCACTGATAGCAGGAAATATGTTATATCAGGAGTCCTTCAAGAAATGGCAAGTGCCAAAGGCAAGGTAAGCTATTTTTCCCCTCAACAGCACAGCAGCATATGTTTATCTTGTTAAAAGACTCCCATCTGCAGAGTATTTCATCTAACTTAAAGTGTTAGCTGAGTCAGTTTCCAATCCCAGGGATGTATTTGCAAGAAGCGTGAAAAAAGCCTCATGGGAATGCCCATGACCATTTATTCTGAAAAAGGAATTTGAATGTAATTATGGAAGTACAATTCATTTCAGGAAATCAATTAAGGAAATAAGGATTGTTATGGGACTTTGCAGTCTAAATGTAGGGATGGTGTTTCCCCTAACTTCTGGACCCTGGTCACAGTCTCATAAGAGGGCCACCTCTCAGAACTTCAAAAAGGAAAAAAAATCTTTATCAAGAGGTGAGCAAATCTTTTGACAATTTCTATCCAAGGAGGCCTTGGAGACTGAGTCACATTGGACATTCATTCATTGCTCAATAAATTCTTGGATACTGCGGGAATCGACAAATATGGGATTAGTGGAAGAAAGAGGCTCTGACCTTATTAAAATTTGTAAGAAATAATGCAAGATTAAATCAAGCCTTAGCCAACTGATCTCGTCTACAAACATGCTCTGATACATAGTATTAAATAACTTACTGACTTTATTTAGGACTTTTTTTTTGTTTTCTAATCCTAATAATTGTGTAAACCCACTTCCAGATCATGTTCCAGTACACATATTATAGCTCAGCAATATCATTTGATTCTGCTTTCACTTTTGTATTAACTGAGATATGATATACGTTTAATATTATATAATTTAATTAATATTTCATGATATTGAACTTAATGGCAAAATTGTGTAAATTTAAGTAAAGCTGTGAAATATTTTTTTCTGACATTTAGAATCCATTGTTTTCTTTGTGGGTGATTAGCTGGAGTTACATCTCTACCAAAGGAAGTGAAAGGCACTTCTTTCCTCCGCTAGCCTGCCGGGCACAGTGCAGCACCTACTTAGCTGCCCGATCAGGGTCATGTCCAGCTATGGGAGCAGGTGGTGTATGAGCAGCTGGTGCATTTCACAAGTCCTGGCTATGCGTCCACTGATACCAGGCAGACAAGAGTATTGTTAATGGCTGGGGTCATCCATCTTGTAAAGACACTGCCCAGAAGGCAGCAATGGAAAACCACTTTTATAGAAAAATTTACCAAGATCAATCACAGTCAAGGAAAGACCATGATCGTGCACGTCATTCAATACAGCACATAATGAGTGATGTATTCTTTAATTAGAATCACTTTTTTCCTAAATAATTGACCTTAGTTTTTTTTTAAATTGTGGTTCTGCGTTAAATAAAAGACAAGTAGATCTGCATATTGTGCTTTCTCTTTCCAATATATTTTAGTTTCAAAAGTACTGTTGAACTGAGCAAAAACCAACATATTAACATGAAGAGACCGTCTATTGTATTTAAATCCCAGTTCACATATGCTAATGAATTTAAGAATGATGAAACAAACATTACCCAAAGAAGTCAATTTTACAATGCCTATACTGGTTAGTAATTATAGTGTGGCGGCTCGCCCACGCAGCAGGCGAACCGGCTCCAGCAGTCGCAGGCGAGTCCACAGCCAGCGGCAACTGAGAGGGCTCTGAGTGTGGTGCAGACCTCGGCCCAGAAGCTAACGTCACTTCCGCCCCACAAAGAGAGGGGGATGCTGGGAGCGGGCACTTAAACGTGCGCGGATTGAAACAGTAAACAGTTCAACCAGACCCTGCTCGACTCAGTGTGTTGCTTATCAGCACGATGACATTGGAGACCCCAACATTCTAATGGCATTTGGACCCAGCATGAACAACTCGGCTCTGCAGAATGCAGTTTCCCTTAAACTGACAACCTTCTGGACCACTCAACCCCTGGTCTGGTTCAAGCAAGCAGAGGCCCAGTTCCAGGTCAGGCAAATTGTCTCAGACGCCACCAGGTATTACTACGTGGTGGGCACCCTCGACCAGGAGACAGCGAGCCACGTTATCTACTTTCTGCATCAGCCCCTGGCAACAGACAGGTACAAGGCACTCAAGGCCCTGTTAAACCGCACATTTGGCCTCTCCCACCATGAACGGGCTACGCGGTTACTGCATATGGATGCCGCATACTGGGAAACCGCTTCTTACTGGGAGACTGCACACCATCAGCCCTGATGAGCGACAAGCTAGCACTGGCAGACGGCCATAAGCTTTGCCTCCTTTTTTGAACAGATCTTCCTGAAGCAAATGCCAGAAGACATCCACCTCCTACTAGCTGATGAAGACTTCAGAGACCCACGCAGGGTGGCTGCCTGTGCGGACGTGATTTGGCATGCCAAACAAAATGGCGGAACCATCATCGAAATTAGTGCTGTGGCACGACCGAAAGCCCAGCCCTCCCACATCCCAGCAGCGGAGCATTGTAACACCCACACCAAGGGGCAGCACCGCATCTGAGTCTTGGCGTTTTTATCATCAAAGGTGGGGTTCCGGGGCCTGCTGCTGCCAACTGCCAAGCTCGTTCCAGGGAAACGCCAGGACCAGCCGTTGCTGATGGTTACGGCGGCTGGTCACCATGATAGCCTCCACTACGTTTGGGACAAGCATTCCGTGCATAGATTCCTGGTGGACACGGGAATCCTATCCCCCTCGAGCCACGATACCCGAACTAGAACAGGACGGGAACTTACGGCAGCCAACAGCAGCACCATCCGCACCTACGGCACAAAAACCATCCCCTTGCAGTTCGGTTCCAGCCGCTTTACATGGACATTTACGCTGGTCGCAGTATCGCAGCCATTGCTGGGTGCGGACTTCCTCCACACGCACTGACTGCTTGTGGATTTGAAGGGATGACGATTGGTCGATGCGAAGACGGTCCAGACTTTCTCCCTCGGTGAGGCCAGGTTACCAGCCCCGCACCTGGAATCCGTCACATATTCCAACAACGAGTTCGCCAGAATGTTATCGGAGTTCCCATCTATCATCACGCCGCAGTTTTCCTCAACAGACCCCAAGCACAGCGTGATGCACCATATCCCCACACAGGGACCTCCCCTTCATGCCCGGGCCCGCAGGCTACCGCCCAACAAGCTCCACTTCACAAAAGAGAAATTCAAGAAGATGCAGGAGATGTGGATTGTGCGGCGTTCCAACAGCCCGTGGGTCTCCCCACTCCATATGTGCCCAAGTCCACGGGAGGGTGGAAACCGTGCGGTGACTATAGGAGGCTGAACAACATCAGCACATCCAATCGCTATCGGGTACCACACATCCAGGACTTTATGGCCAACGGGTCGCGCATCTTTTTGAAGATTGACCTGGTCCGAGGGTATGATCAGATCCCAGTCCACTCAACATCACTTCCGCCCCGCAAAGAGAGGGAGATGCTGGGAGCGGGAACTTAAGTGCGTGCGGATTGAAACAGTAAACAGTTCAACCAGACCCTGCTCGACTCAGTGTGTTGCTTTCACTTGTTGCGTATCAGCGTGACCACAATAGCATATTTGTGTCCATTTTATTTTATCTGCACTGGACACCAAACAACCAAGCATTTCTTTGTTATAGTATTCTCTTTCTCTCATACAACCACAAACTTTCCTGTTGGATTTAGCATAATTTTCTATGTGGTACCTTGACATCACCCTGGCAACAACTGCAATAACTTCAATTCCTAGTAAACGTCTCAAATAAGTGACCATATTGTATGTTTGTGTTGATGTAAACTGGGGCCTTTTGAGTGCTAGAGGTTTATATGGGACAGAATTTGTATGGCGCATGCAAAAGGGTTTCTTAAATCAGTATGTAGATAGTTCAACAAGAGGAAGGGATCTACTGGATCTGGTGTTAGGTCATAATCCTGGCCAGGTGACTGACCTACTAGTGGGTGAACAATTAGAGAAGAGTGACCACAACTCCTTAAGTTTTAAGGTAGTTAGAGATAAGGATAAGTATGGATCTTGAGTATTAAATTGGAGCAGGACAAATCATGAGAGCACTAAGCAAGAATTAAGAAGAATTAATTGGGAACAGCTCAGCTATTCTGTGGGCAAGAGTTACATGTGCAGTGTGTTTAAAGACTAACTGCACGGAGTACAGGACAGGTATATTCCATTAGCAAGCAAGTTCAAAGACATCTAGGTAAGAGAACCTCCAATGTCAAGAGCAGTGATGAATTCAGTCAAGAAGGAAAAGGAAAAGTATGTAAAGTTTAGGAAGCTGGTATCAAACAGAGCCCTTGATCATAATAAAGAAACCAGAAATTAACTCTAGAAGGGAAGTAGGAAATCCAGGAAAGGCCATGAAAAGTCCTTAGAAAGAAGGGTTAAGGAGAATCCCAAAGCATTCTATACATAGATAAGGTGTAGAGGATAACTAGAGGGTGAGTGGAACCACCCAAGAATAAGGAGGGGGAACATTTGTTTGGATGCAGGTGAGATCCTGAATGATTACTTTACATTGGTAGTTACCCACGATAAGTTGTAGAGGATAGGGAAATCTGTGCTGAGTGTATTAATTTGCTAAGGTATTTTGAAGTAAAGGATGAGGTAGTGTTGGGGTCTCGTAAAGAGCATTAAGATGAATAAGTCCCCAGGGTCTGATGTGTATACCCTAGGTTATTGAGAGAGGCAAGAGAAGAGATCACTGGAACTTTGACCAAATTCTTCGTGTCCTCTCTACAACAGGTGTGGTGCTGGCACGTGGCCAAGTGGTTAAGGTGTTCATCTGGTGATCTGAAAGTCGCTAGTTCGAGCCTTGGCTGAGGCTGCGTGTGTGTCCTTGAGCAAGGCACTTAACCACACATTGCTCTGCGACGACACTGGTGCCAAGTTGTATGGGTCCTAATGCCTTTCCCTTGGACAACATCGGTGGAGAGGGGAGACTTGCAGCTTGGGCAACTGCCGGTCTTCCATAAAAAATACCTTGCCCAGGCTTGCGCTCTGGAAACTTTCCAAGGTGCAAATCCATGGTCTATCGAGACTAATGGAGGCCTACACAATGATCCTAGAGGACTGGCGAGTAGCTAATGGTATTTCACACTGAAGAAGGAAACTTGGAATAATCCTGGAAACTATAGTCCAGTGAGTCTCATGTCAGGGAGGTTACTGGAGAGAATTAGTAAGGATAGAATTTAAGAGCATTTGAGAGAGTCAGCATGAGTTTGTGTAGGACAAGTCATGCCTTACTAACTTAATTGAGTTTCTTGATGAGATTAAGAGTGTGATTGATGATGGTAAAACTGTGGATGTTGTTTACATGGATTTTAATAAGGTGTTTGACAAGGTCCCTCATGGGAAGCTCATCCAGAAGATTAAGATGCACAGGATTAATGGTGAATTGGTCATTTGGATTGTCAATAGAAGACAGAGAGTAGTGGTCGAAGGGACTTATTCTACCTCAGGTTTTCCCAACCTGAGGCCCACTGACTCCTTGGTTAATGGTAAGGTTCATTGGCATAAAAAAGGTTGTGAACCCCTGCCTGGAAGCCTGTGATTTGTGGTGGTCTGTATGGATCTGTATTGGGACCTCCATTGTTTGTGATGTACTAGAAATAACCTGGATGAAAATATAGATAGGTGGGTTAGTAGGTTTACAGATGATACGAAAGAGTGGTAGTGCTGTGGATCATGTAGACAGCAAAGAATATATCAGAAAGATCAGTTCCAGATATGGGCAGTGTAATGGCAGATGGAGTTTAACACAGTGGAATGTGAAGTATGCATTTTGGTAGGTCAAATGCAAAGAAACATTACACTGTTAAAATCTTTAACAGTTTTGTTAAACAGAATGATCTTGGGGTCCAAGTTCATAACTCTCTGAAAGTGGTTACACAGGTTGTTAAGGTGGTTAAGAAAGCATATAGCATGCTTGCCTTTATCTTTCAAGTGATTATGTTCAAAAATCAGGAAGTTATATTGCAGCTTTATAAATCTCTAGTTATGCAGCACCTGAAGTATTGCATACAGTTCTGGTCTCCACATTATAATAAGGATATTGAGGCACTGGAGAGGTTACCAAAGTCGTTTACCAGGATATTGCCTGGATTAGAAGCCATGTGCTATACCAAGAGGTTGACCAACCTTGGGTTATTTTCTCTGGATCGCTGGAGGCTGAGGAGATCTGATAGAGGTTTATGAGATAATGAGAGGCATAGATAAATTAGATAGACAGTATGTTTTTCCAAAGGTTGATATGTTTAATACCAGCAGCCATGCATTTAAAATGAGAGGGGCTAACTTTAAATAAGATGTGAAGGGAAAAGTGGTGTAGGCAGAAACATTAGAGATTTTCAATAGCCATTTAGACAGGGACATGATTGCAAGTAAAATGGAGGGATATGGATATTGTGTAGGCAGAATAGACCAGTTTAGTTAGCCATTTGATTACTAATTTATTTAGTTTGGCACAACAATGTGAGCTGAAGGGTCTGTTCATGTGCTGTACTGTTCTATGTTCTATATTCTCAATATCAATGAGGTACAGTTGGTTACTTGGCTGATCCTCCAAGAGAATATGAAGCAAAAATTCAGGAGCAAAAGTCAGCTATGTTGTATAGACTATTGTCAATTCTTTGAGAATTTATTATACTGGTTTACCCCCACCTAGCAACTTCTCCCTCTGTTCTGTAGCTCATTAGGTGCAGTCTGGGTAGATTGATGTGCCTTCATTAGTTGATCTGTACCATGGGATTAAAGAGATACAGTACATATATTGCTGTATCTTAAATGCAAAATGAATTGTTTGGTAATGAAATAATAAATGTTGCTAATATTCAGGTCAGGCAGCACCAGTGAAGCTTATGTTTCAGGCTAATAAACTTTCAGATGTGTCATTGAAAACTGTTAACAGCTTCACACTCCACCAAGCTGACTGGCCTGGTACTTACCGTTATGTTTTGTAACATCAAAATATTAAACTAATTCAAAGGAAGACACGGAGCCAGGGATGCGAGTGTAACTGCAGCTTTACTTTAAGTGAGGTGCACACATATCTCATGGTAATGTGATGACATATGTAATTAACGTATTTTTAGATATAACCCATTCTAATGACTTAAATGAACAAGAATGCTTAATTAACCTATCCCTCTCTCTATATATATATATACACACACACAAGATTACTCAAATGTTATTGAAATATTAAATAAACAACATTCCTTTCTGTTTATCTCTAAACTACAACTCATATAGAATGCATCTCAACTATCTACAGTGTATTATATAATACAGCTACTATATACAGACATCCACAGCAATTTAAAAAATTGTCCCATTCAGTCCTAATCATTTAATCACTGTAGAGGATTTCTTCCTCTAGTGGGATAATGTTTTCGCTAATGTTTTTTAAAGGGGCATCACTCTGCTTGAAAGGTGAAACTTGCAGCTGTGAATCAATCCCAGGTTCTGGCATCTCCTTCATGGTGGTTGTAGGAGTTGACCCTGAGACTGCAGGAAGTGGCTCTGAAAGCTCACAGCTTTCTTCTCTGTTTCTCTCTCTGGATCTGCTTTGATTTATTCATTTTTTTCTTTCCATCTGTTCCTTCCTTCTTTCTTCTTCTAATTTGTACATCTTGCTCTTGGGAAGGTGCATTTAGTACACTGGCATATTCTCTTATTAATCCTTCAATTGCTCCCTGTACAAGCTTATCTCTCCTCTTCGTTTCTGCATCCACTTCATCCGATAAACCCTCTATTTTTGTATCTCCATTGACACCTTTCTTTTTGGCCTTCCGTTTATCCATCTTTGGTGTTCGCACCTACTTTTTCAAGCAGCTTTTTGTCTCCCACTTGAAATTCATGTAATAACCTTAATGCTCAGAGTGGATTCTGGTTCTTTATACTCACAAATGCCCAATACTTGCAACTTTCCTGAAGCTCCTTGAATTCTCTTCCAACTTCAAACAAAGCCACATTTTGCAATTAACTGACTGATAAACATAGAGAAGCTTTATCATATATATTGCCTTCTGTTTTTACCACATACAAGCTCGGTGTGGCTTGTTGGTTGTTGTATTTCACTGTCATGAATGTCATTTCCACAAGAGTTATCTTTTTTCCTGCTATGAGTTCTTAATTATATATCTGCAGGCTTCAATTTCGTATCTATGAAATGCTGTTGAAACTCATTTTGTGGAATGACTGAAACAGCTGAATCAGTGTCTAATTCAATTTTAATTAATTTGCTGTTCACTTCTGGCATAAGGCATATTGCTTGTCCAATGCTAATTTTCACACTGTAAATATCAATGCTACACAGTCCTGCGTCACTTTCATCACCACTAAATTTTTCATCAACAGTGTGCAGATTAGTGCTCTTTTTGAAATTGCAACTTAATTTTTTTAGCTTTTTCTCTTCCCTGAGCCATCCATTTATTTTTGTCTGCCAATATGCTCTTTGTATGTGTCCTACTTTGTTGCATTTTCTGAAAGTCTCATCTTTAAACCTGCAATAGTTTGGTGTGTGTGAGCCCAGCCACAATGGTAGCACAATTTGTTTGAAATCAGGCTGGTTTCTGTTTGGATGCTGCACTTCTATTATCGTTCACTTTCATTCCTGACTGAATCTCAATTTTGTCTCTGAGCGATTTCCACTGCTCTTTTAAATGTAAACAGTATTTCAGTTAGAAGCCATTTTTGAATGTTTTCTTTTAATATTCCACAAACTAAATGATCTTCCAGTGTATTGTTAAGCCCACTACTGAACTGACAATGCTCAATCTCTTCAATTCAGCCATGCACACTGAAATGGAATCCCTTTTTTTTTAAATTCTGCTTCTGAAACCTAAAACATTCTGCAATCAACAATGGCTTCGGTTCTAAGTGCTCCTGCATCACTTTTACAAAAGCAACAAAGCTCATTTCTAATGGTTTGGTTTGGGCAGTCAAACATCAAAGCAAACTGCATGCCTTTAAAGCCAATACACTCAGCAGCATTGGCACTATCTTCTCAAGGACTATTCTATTTGCTTCAAAATACTGTTCCAATAGTTCAGTGTACATGAGCTAATTATCCTATATGTAATCAAACTGGTCAATCTTCCTGATGTAGCCCACCACTTGCAATTTTCTTTATGATTATTATCACCTGGTACTCAATCCTTATAAACCCACAAATTCTTCAATTTAATGCCTTTTTTTAAACTTGATTGTGTATTCTCTTCTGAAGAACTTGCGCTATGCTGCTTTAAACTTGACCGTCCCTCGCTACACTGTATTTTTTAGTTTGAACATCTCATTTTTGTCACGGTCCCGACCATTAATTCCCCATTTTCTCTTAATTCCCTTTGATTGTGCCATGGTTCCGACTATTAATTCCAATTTTCTCCTAATTTCCTTTGATAGCAGCACACCTGGTTTTCATCAAGACCTGCAACATAAGAACCCCGGCTTTGCACCCTGTAGTTGCCAGATCATTGGTTTTGCCAGTGTGGTAAATTAATGTTTCCCAGCTGCTTAGGATTGTGTGTTCTAAGTTTTGCTTCAGTACTGAGGTGTATCGGTGAAACTCAGTCTCTCCGTGTCAAGATAAGTTTTCTAAGTTCTACTCCAGTTCCGAGGTGTACCTGAAAAAAACTCAGTCTCTCCATGTCAAGAGAGTATTCTAAGTTTTACTTCAGCACCGAGGTTTACCTGTGTAACTCCATCTCTCTGTGCTAAGTAAAGCTTTGTCTGCCACTTCCCTTTCTACACCCTGTGTCAAGGTAAGTTCTGCCTGCCACCTGCTTTCCTGCACTCCCTCCTGTTTGCCGTTCAACGCTCACGCACACGTCTGCATCCTAACTCAATCTCCGTGCCTGAGTCCTGCGTTTGGGTTTGCTCCATTCTCTACAACAGCTTTAACAGCCATTTTGGGTTCATTTAAAAAAAAATCCTTGGCACCAGTGTTATGTTTTGTACTGAGATGTGAGTGTAACTATGGGTTTACTATAAGTGAGGCATATACGTACCAGAACCTAAGTACTTAATTAGTATGAAAATCTATTATTATATATTAAGATGAGCTCCACCTCCAAATGTGCCTTGTGGAACCATCATCTTGTCTCTGGAATCCAGTTACATTTTAGGTCACAATGTGCCACCCATAATAATTACAGCTTCAAATTTGTATGACTAAGTTAATAACAGGAAATCTTAAAAGCAACAACACATCTCTCCATAATGTCCACCTACTAATCTCCCAGAAAACTAATTATTCCATTTCTTTGGCTTAAGGCAATGAGTAGATTCTCTGCACCTCATTTCTGTTTTACTCACTGTGCTCTTTGCAGCAGCTCCCCACAGATTCTTTGTAGCCGTTTCTTTTCTTATTTCCTAAAACTGTTCTCATGCCTTGTATTTATTCCATCCATATCTGTCTCATTTTACCAGAAATAACAGTGAATTTAGTCTGTGGGGGGAAGCATGTCTGACTTACCATGTCTTCTTTGCTTGTCTGAATGAAATTCTTCTCACAAACTTGTTGAAGAATCTTTTTAGCATATATTTTATTTTATCTTCATTCCAGGGATATTTATCATGAGAAATTTATTGGTATAAAAAATATGGAGTAAATGCAATAGAAGAGACCTTTACTCCACAGTGGATTTCTGCTTCTCAGACATCAGACTCAATTCCCCCTGGAGTGCAGGAAGTTCCATTTATCTTATAAAGGCTTGAGACATGAGAAGAAGACAGTTCTCAGATTATCTTTCTGTTTTGTTATGCAAGTAACTCTCACATCCTATGCTTCAACGACCTTAAAGCTAGCAGCATGTATGTATATTGAAAATATGAATGGATTGCAAGGTTGACCATTATTCAAAAATCGTTTAGAAGAATTAAAACAAATTTATTTTTAGAACCAACAGTATTCCTCTGGGTATTTGATTATGTTAGGAAAACTATAAGTATGCTAATTACCAACAGATGAGAGTGAAAAAACAGTGAAAGCAAGACAGAGATCACAGCTGCTTGGGAAAGTTTCTTTCCTCATACTTATTTGAATTTTTATGCAATGCTAAATGTGAAAATGTAATAAACCAGAAGCGATTCCATGTAAGGAAGAAAGTCTCCAAGCACTTAACATTCTCAGATTGAAAAACAAGTTAGCTTTCTAGATAGTGTCATAGTCATAAAGTTGCAGAGCACAGAAACTGGAGGTAGAAGCCACTGCACCCATGCCAAAATTTTTGCCCATCAACACTAAACCTCATTTCCTCCATTAGATTCATGTGTATATTTAAGTGCCTGTTGAAATATCTCCCCAACATAGTGGCTTGAACTGATTCCAGCACCTTCTCTGGCAGTGGATTCTGGATATCAACCACTCTACGTAAAAAATTCCCCTTAAATACTAGTTATAATTATTTCCTCGTACCTTAAACATCAGCCAATTTGCTTTTGATACTGTCTGACTATCACAGGACGTGGAACCGCACAGTGCAGGAACAGGCCATTCAGCCCACAATGTTGTGTCAAACCAGCTGAAAAGCAAATCAAAAACACCCAAACACTAATCTCTGCTACCTACACCCGCCTATCCATGTCATCAATACCTCTCACAGTTTTATGTACCCCTGTGAGGTCACCCCTCAGCCTCCCTTATTCAAGGAAAAATAAATCCAACCGATCCAGACGCTCCACTTAACAAAATTCCCCAGACTAGGCAAAATCCTGGTGAATTGCCTCTGCAATCACATCCTTCTCAAAGTGCAATCTAACTGGTGTTTCCTGAAGTTGCAACATAATGACCCATCTTTTATATTCTCTATCCTGGCCTATGAAGGCAAGCATACCAAGTGCCTGCTTCACCAGCCTCTTTACCTGTTTGCTATTTTCAGGCAACTCTGGACTTGAACCCAAAGTCCCGTTGTTTATTAATATTCCTTAGCCTATTGAATGGCTCTCTTGAACAACAACATGAATTCTTGACCTCACAATCTATCCTGTCATGGACTTCCACCTAAATATTTGCCTACACTGCTCTTTCCCTGTAATTGTAATACTTCAGTCTGCATTCTAGTATTGCTTTTCTTTTGCACTATTTCAATATACTGATGCGATACAATGAACTGTATGGATGATACTCAAAACTAAGTTTTTCAGGTACCTCACTACATGTAACAGGAAACCAATTTACAATTTCCATATACAGTTTATATCCTGCCCTATTTTGGACTTCCTAAAATGCATCACATCATGTGTTGGGTTTAAATTCAACGTGGCAAAACTGTGCTCAGATTTGTATCTGATCATTATTCCTACCATTCATAATACAACCAACTATCCTGCACAATATTCCACATCTGATTCAACAATAGTGCAAAAATATAATAAAACCTCCCTATTCTTAAAATCCAAGCCCTTCACAATAAATGACAACATATTGGTTGCCTTCATAACATTATATTAGACCTGCCCTCTGCCAAGAACACCTCAGCCCATGCTAACTTATTTCCTCCAATACCTTGGACTCTTAAATTGTGCACCAATCAACATATATGGTATCTTATCAAATGCTATTTAGAAACCTAAATACACTACCACTACAGATAACCCATTTTCAACTCTCACTGTCAAATTCTCAAATAATTCAACAAAATTTGTCTAATATAATTAATCTTTCTTAACACCATATTGACTATGCTTTATCATATTCAGATTTTTAAAATAAGCGATTTTCATTTTTATTATTGACCAACAACGGATGTTAAATTAACTGGCCTATAGTTTCCTGACTCTTCTATCCTTTTTTTAAAACCTAGGGATTCACACTGGCTTTTATCCAATCTCCTATTACCCTTCCAGATTTTGAACTTTAACTATTGTTTCCACTGTTTTTGCAACCACTTCCTTTAAAATCTGGTAATTGACCTGCCTTTAGCCCTTTGCAATTCCCTCATAATTTATCCCTTATAATTGATATTTTTACAAGTTGCTGCATGCAATTTGAAATTAGCCCATCTGTTGCCTTCTGGTTGTTAGCAGTGTCCTCCACTGATGCAAAAATCTGATTTAATACATCACCCTTTTCTTTGTTTCCTTTTATTAATTTCCCAACCCTGAGATTCCTACCCATACTGATATGATCCATAAAAACTCTTATTGTTTGTTTTAATATTGTACAAGATATCTCTTAAAATCAATTTTCTCCCTTCTGATTGACTTTTCACTCTTTCTCTGCTGGATCCTAAAAACTTCTCAGACTCTTGCCTACCACCAGCCCTGCCGCTTTTCAATGTAACATTATCCTTGACCTCCTTTCTCACAAATCCTTCTTTCTAATTGGGGTAAATTGCCACTGAGTCTAACAGAAAAGCTTTTTAAATATCTGCCACTGTTCATCTACTGACCTGTCTCATAGCTTGTTTTCCTAGTCCACCTTAAAGGACTTTACCTTCATACCACCATAATGACAGAAAACAATGGCTTTGGTCTTGTTATTTTCACCCTCAAATTGCATCTGGAATTCTATTAAATCAATTCACACCACAAGATCACTTATTAATCTTTAATCAATACACATGATCAAAAGTATGCCCATGCACAGGTGGGTTCCCTAACATTCTTCTAAGAATCAATCCACAATGCACTTCAAATATTTCTACAATTGACATAGTTTAGTGTGTAGAAAAGACAGAAGAACCAGTTTGGTTAGTCCAATTGATATGGAGATTAAAAGTTCACACAGCAATTAAAGTTCCCTTCAAATATGCCTCGATACTTCTCCATTTATGCTCCTCCGTATCAGGAGGTTACATTTTGGGGATTATACATGGCTCCACTCATTTTCATGAATTCAAACCAAACTGATTCTAAGCAACACACATGAAATGCTGGAGGAACTCAGCAGGCTAGGCAGCATCCATGGAAAAGAGTAAACAGTCAATGTTTGGGGCTGACACCATCCTGATGAAGGGTCTCAGCCCAAAATGCAAACTGTTTACTCTTTCACACAGATGTTGCCGGACCCGCTAAGTTCCTCCAGAATTTTATGTGTGTTGCTTTGGATTTCCTGCATCTGCAGATTTTCCTGTGTTTGTCAAACAGATTCTACATTACACTCCATTGCAAGCATGGTGCATCTCACCACTGTTCTGATACTCACCATGATTAACAATACTTCCCAGTTTCTTTTTCTTTTGAACTGTTCTTTTGGAAATATTGTATAACCTACTATACTGATCACCCAGTCCTGGTCACCTGAATTACTTCTGTAGTAGCTATTATATTGTACTCACGTGTTGCTATCTGTGCTGTCATCGCAAACTTTTTATTGCAATGCTACAGTACATGCATTCAAATAAAGATAGTTCAACATTGATTTTTTAAATAGTTTTTTAATGTCCTTCTACAGTATTCAATATTTTTTGTTATCCATGATACCACAAGTCTTGCCATCTTTGCCTTTCAAGCTCACTGGAACATGTTGGCCTTGAACTCTTACGCACTTTTTAAAACTTCCCACATGTCCAGTGTCATTTTACCCCCAAGCAGCTACTCCCATTTTTTTAAGCAAATTCTTTGTAACACGATTGAAATCAGTCTTCCCCCAATTCAAGACCTTAACTTGACAACCATTATCCCTTCCTATAACTACTGAAAAATACTGAATTATGATCACTGTTCCCAAAGTTTCTCACCTACCAACAGTTCCACCACTTGTGGGTTTCATTTCTGAAGGAATGGCATGGAATGTTCCTGATGTAAGTATAATGCCCTAGTTAAAATTTCTACTGCTATGCTGGTGAGGTATTTTTATTTTAGCAGTTTGCTGCAAAAGTGGTGTGCCCTGCCAGTAGCAGTGCTTTGGCTTCAGCCAAAGGAACAATGTTGTCCAATTTAGGAATGTTGTATTAGCTATTTGGTGTTGGTTTGCTACATGTTCTAACCTTCTGCCCAGTGGGTTGTCATGGAACATTTGCGGTTAGATTTCTGAAGAACAGCTATCTAGTTTGAGATCTTTTGACAGGGGGTGCTGAGAGAAGATGACTGGAGAATTCCATCCAAAGGGAAGAACCTAATGTGTAGAATGTTTTGCAAGATTAAAGTTTCCAAGAAGGGAGGTTCTACCTGTGGGTCAAGATGAGAATTCAACATTGTGGGTAAAGCAGTACACCCAACTACTACAGAAATGAGCTCCAACCGATGAGCACATTTAGAGTGGTTTAACTGTAATGGGCCCTTTTATCTTTCTTTCCCTGTTAACTGTTTGATAAAGTAGAAAAATTGGAAAATATACTTAATAGTTTTATACTGGTGTACGATCTGTCGTTTGTTGGAGACTGATAATTGTGTATGGGGCAGTATTTACACAGCATTCGCTACAATCAATGTTCCTTAATTAGAACATCCCAATTTTCCTGTTTGGTCGAACCACATAACATACCAACCCTAGATGTATAATGCTTATAGAAGGCAGCCTTCGCACTGCTGAGATATGTGGTCGTTAGCAGAGCTTTGCAGTGTGGAGTGCTCTTCCAGAGTTTGGATGCTGTCTGAAAGCTGTACAAAGATTGATTAAGCAGTTTATTAAGCCAGGGTTTAAAAAGGTGTTTGTGGAAAGTGAAGTGCATTGTAACTAAGGTACATCATTATGGATGATGCATAATTAAGGTACATTATAATGGATGCCATGGGGATTAAGGTCTGGTGTGATATGAAGAGGGTATCCACATGTTAAGTTTGTACTCTGAGTGGGTGAATGTCTGAATTCCCGATGAAGTGCTCCCAAGAGCGCTAAGTTCTGTAATAGTGTTGGGAAAAGTTACACTGATTGAACGGCATTTTGACAAATCAGCTGGTACAGAAGTTGTGTTAGTCAAGACTAGCAGTGACATGACTGAAGACATGCTGCCCAATAGGATAGAGCAGGCATGGGCAAACTACGGCCCGCGGGCCATATGCGGCCCGTTAAGCTTTTTAATCCGGCCCGCAGAACTTGATAAAATTATATTAATAAACCTTGTTAACGTTTTTCCCCCGCAATTCTGGTGTTTTCCCAATAGATGACACACTCTATGTACATTGACCTTTGTTGAGGTGCAGCGTATTACTCCACATTTGCGCTTTACTTTGTGACCTTGTGGCGACCCATTTCCTGGCACATCCGAACCGGCTCACAATTAGCCAGCGTTCCGGCTAAGGGAGATAGCCTGTGAGGATTTGCGAGCACAGAGCTCCGCATATTGGCGCACTCTCACGGTTCTCTCATTGTGCGGGTCGTTGTTGAGTTTTGGCACAGGAGACAATTGAATAAGAAGGAGCAGGACAAGTAGACCTGCATCTCCTACCGTTTTTGAAATAAAGACAGTCAGGAGGAGAGTGATGATGATAATATCTTGAAGGATAACAGAATTTTCAGTGCTTTAAAATAATAACTGTTACTATTTAAAAAAGCTGTATTTTATTCATTTAATTTTCAGTGTTTTAAAAGTCATTTCAATAAATAGCTAAATACCATGGGACTTCAAAGACAGATATTTTGTTGTAATGCATTTGTTCCGTTTCAATTGAAATTAAAGCTCATGTTTTCTACATATCCCATGATATTTTATTTTCTCTTATGAGGTGTATTACCAAAACACTCCGTCCATCTGCTCCTGGTCCGGCCCCCCTGTCTATTTTAGAACCCTTTGTGACCCTCAAGTCAAAAAGTTTGCCCACCCCTGGGATAGAGGCATCTGGAGAGACAGAGCCAGGGCGGTCCTATTCTTAAAGGGGGGAATGTGGCTAAGGGTGAAGACTCTAAAGACAAGTTGCTCTCATTTCTGTGAAGTGGAGGAAAGGAATTGTCTGATGTGAAAGGTCTAATAGGTCCTTCAGCAGTTGATTTAAATTCCAGCTGATTTGACTATTATATCACTAGTTGATAAATGCCAAAGTGTACCTGCAGAGAGCCAAAGTTATCATAGGCTGAGTGTGTTCTCTGCAGTCAAACCTACCCCCAATGCAGAAGAAGAATACAATGCATGGGCTGAGCAGACATCTCAGTAACAGGATGAGTGGCAATGTTCAGATAATATGGAAAAAGGGTGACTGGTAGAGAGTTTAAATGTCAGCCTGAGGATGTGGTGAGGTCCTTTATGGTAGAAGACTCATTGGTCATGTCCGTAAACTACATGCAAGCATTAGAAAACACTTCTGACACGACAGACATCCCAGCTGACCTTATGATGAAGCTCAGACACACGTTCCAGGAGAAAGGAGAGAAACATTCTGCCAAACTTTACAGGCTAGATAAACCGTTACATTGCTTGTGCCGTGAAGGGGCCATTCAACTGGCTGAGATAAAGGATGGAGCAAGATGTGAAGGGTGCGCTGTCACATGACGTGATTGCTTTAAGCGTTCATGTGCCTTACAAGATTGTGACCCCCCCCTCCCTCATTTGTTGAGCTGCTTAGGGAAGTAAGAGAGGAAGAAAATATGATGGAGGAGCTGGAGGCTTCCAAAAGTCGGGTAATCACCTCAGCAGTAGCCTCTGGTGCTGAAGCGACCCCTGATGCCACATACGTATGGTTTTTGCAAAATGAAGTGAAAAACCTGCAAGCTGAGGTGCCTCGGTTGATGTTGGCTAGTGCTACAACCAAGTGTGACAAGTCTGCTTGGAAACTCGATCCACCTGCAGGACTTACTGAGCAGTAGAATCCACTGAAAGGGGTATTTTGAATAGGGAAGCAACTGTCATTCTCTGTTATAACCATGGATATGATGGATATTTCAAGCGGAAGTGTGAAAGACAGGAAAACCTTCAGGAAGTAACCTGGCGGTTGCTTAAACAGAAAAGGAAGTTGGGAAACTTCAGAGAGATCTTGCCGGTGCCAGTAACATAAGAACTACAGGGAATGGCCTGGCCTCTCAAAGAGAACATGATCCAATCAGTGTGCCAGGGAAAATACTGAAGTGCAAAATACTATTCTTGAAGTGGGACCAAACTTGGGTGTACCCTTATGGATTAAAGGTATCTATGCTAGAGCCATATTTGACACAGATTCTCAAATTACTTTATTTTTCAGATCCTTTTACAACCAGTATTTGATGAATTTACCGTTGACACCACTCAGGGCCCTAGAAATTTGAGGGCTTAGTACTGATGATTGCCTGTATGATGACTACTTGTCATTGAAACTGCAGTTTTCAAAAGCAGATGTTAGAGTAGCTGAGAGACTTGATACACTAGAGTTGGTCTGCCTGGCTCCGGTCCAAAAGGGTGAAGCTTCCATTCTTGTGGGAGTAAATGCTTCCATTGTGAGAAGGCTCCTGGGAGCATGAAAAAAGAGAAATGGAGAATTGTTTTTGTAAACCCTGTCCATTAGCCTGGAGTTCGGAACTACTTTTGAGAAGGCGAAAGTTCCTCTTAAGTAGGATGATGAGCATAAATGATGAACCGTGCGGTACACACGAACCAAATACGCCATGTTACATCCAGGGCAAGTAGCTAGAGTGCCAGGAAACCCCAAATTCCTCTGAATGCCTGATGCCAAGGCCTTCCTGGTGGATGCTCTGGAGGACCAGGAAGAAGAGTTGCATTTACCTGCCAGAGTGCCGGTGACACGAGAACTACAGAGACCTTCGGCGGTCCATGCAAACAGGATAACAGTGATTGTCAGGAATACCTCCGAGAGAGAAGTTACCCTCAGACAGGGGATGCCAATGGCACAGCTTTTCCTTGTGATGGTAATGTCTAGTTTTCTGGTGAGAAATTCAGGAGAGAGACAGTCTCCTGGACTGGGAAAATTAACAGCAAAATCATTCCAATTTGGTGACTCCCCAGTAGCCCAGGAATGGAAAGGGAAACTAACTGAGAAGATGTTGAAGTCCAAAGATGTCCTTTCTATTGATGAGTTTGATGTTGGTTGCTCCAAGAGTACTTGCCACACTGTTAGAGTGACAGAGGACACCCCTTTCTGAGAGAGGTCTCACTGGTTAGCACCAGCAGAAGTTGAAGGTGTTTGGCAGCACCTGCTTCAAATGGGCTCCAATAGAATTGGGGATGAAGTGGAATTCAGTCAGTGGCAGGGGGACCTGTGTTGCCAGAATGTATGAGTGATAGACAGGGGAGGCATCCTCTAGTAGACAGGAACGGTCACAAGGAGTGACTGAAGCTGATGATGAGGTAAGGAGGACTCACATAGTCAGGAAACCCCAGATAGGGTGGCATATGATGCACCTGGGAAGCAATGTTATATCATTTACATTTACAAATAGATTGGAGGTCCTGGAATCATAAAATTTATTTGAATACTATGTCATTAATAATGGTTTAATACGTTCCAAGGTCATGAGGACATGACTATTTTTGTTGGTAGGAGAATGTAATGGCCTGGTTAAAATTTCTACTACTGTGCTGTGAGTTATTTTTATTTTAACAGTTTTCTGCAAAAGCAGTGCATCCTGGTAGTAGGAGTGTTTTAATTTCGACTAAAGGAGCCACGTTGTCCAACTTACAACAGATGTGTCAGCAAATCGGAGTTGCTTGGTACGTGTTGTAACTTTCTGCTCAGTGGGATGTCACGGAACATTCGAAAAGGCTGCGCAGGATCAGATATATAGTCTGGTTTGGGACCTTTTGGTGGGAGTTGCGAAGGGAAGAGCACCAGGAAAGATGCCTGGAGGATCCCATTCAAATGGGAGATTGTAATACGAGGAGTACTTTGCGAGATCAAGGATTCCAGGAAGAGAAGCTCTACTTGTGGTTGGAGATGGAAATTCAGTGCCATGAATAAGGAGGTACACCCAGCTATTATGGAAACAAACTCCATTGTTTATGTGTACAATTAGACTGGTTGAAATGTAATGGGCTCTTTTATCTACCTTTGCTTTTCCTGTTAATTGTTTGATAAAGTAGAAAAATTGGTAAATATGCTTTCTTTATAATTATATACAGGTGAATAATTTATCATTTCTTGGTGACTGATAATTGTGCATGGGCAGTATTTACACAGCATTCGCTGCAATCAATGTTCCTTAATTGGAACATCCCAACTTTCCTGTTTTTCAGCTTTTGAAACCACAATTCACTGTAATACAGTTTGTTAAAGCTGTGTCAGGAAAAGCAATCATTTCATATTTTTTATGCATATGTAACACACTGTAAGGTTTCACTGCTAATGGAATGGCCTCTTCGTAATGTTCCACTGCTAAGGTAATGGTTTCTCTGTAGCAGCAATGTTTGGGTTATGACTAGAGATAATGGGGCCTGTTAGCCAAGGAGCGGGATGTTGTTATTTCTTGTGTGTCTGAGAGCAAGAATTTCATGGTCTTTTGTCAGGGAGCAATGAAGAAAGAGGACGCAAATAGAGAGGGTTGGTAGATCGCTGGACGGAGTGGACTGAGGAGTGAAGGACTGAGGGTCAGCTACACTCAGAGGAGGACGACAGGAACAAATGGACGACACTGTGAGCTCCAACATTTGCGCATTAGACTGTTTCATGAGAATGGGCCTTTTCTTTTTTGTTGTTTGACTAACCATAGAGTCAAATTAAGAATTATAAAGAATCGTTTAATCACACATTGTGTACTGTTTGTTATTTCATGTTACCAATTTGTAACAAAGGACACATCACACAGCATCCACCTAAACGAGCTTTCTTAAGCTTGGCCAAGCCAGGGACTATCACCCCCTTGATTAAGCCACTAGCAAACCGATGGTTACACATATGTCAAAAGCTCCCTGTATGCCCAGGCTGTGTACAAAATCCTAAAAATATCATGTTTAATGATTAACAGATGAACAGATTTTAATTTTCTATTGAAAGTTCTACCGGACGTGAGGTGCTCCTCGTGATAGATTCCTGATACCGAGCTAATCTTCCATGATGGACCAGAGCCTCAGCTGCAAGTTTGAGTAACGTCAATTGATCATGAAGCCTTGGTTTACTTAATTCTTCAACAATATCCTAGAATGCAGTTAACCTGTGTGGTCAATCCTGGAGATTACATTTATCACCAGAGATAATGCTCTTCACAAACAACTCCAGATGATTTCATTATTCCTCAGAATATTCCATTGAGATGGTAACAAAATAAGTTTCATGAGATACTCTGAGAAAGATCACAGCCTCTGACTGAAATCAAATAAAATAGGACCAAGTGTTCTGCTTTTCTCTTTCTTGGAAGGACTCTGAGTTAAATAATTGTGACTAAAATATTTCTGACAATTACCCTCCACCAGCTTCTTGGTCCAAAGCAGTACACTATAAGAGCCCTTCAGTGGTAATGGTCTATTATTAAGACATATATAAACCATATTATTTTTTCCAGTGAAAATACCACAAACATTGCTAAGAAAGATGTTGTAGTGGTTTGGTTGCAAAACCTCAGATTCCATGGTAACTCCTGCAGATACATTTAAAAATAAATTCTACAGTTCTGTGCCACTAGTGATGGCAATAAAAGGTGTTCCATTATAAAGCACATCAATCATAAGTGGGCATGATTCTCTTAGAGGGGGTTTGTATGGAGCTTCCTCAGTGTTCTTCATTGTAAGCAGTTTGGAGTACTACAGACATGAGAATACAGCAACCAGCAGTTAATGACTTCTGATTTATCAGCCTGCTATTGAACAGTAAAATTAAATGAAAGCTGATCAATGTCAACATGGAAATACTCATCAAAAGCACTTGATCTCATGAAAGTTCCTTTCAATTCCAAGAAGATCCATTGGGCTGTAGCTACAATTGCAGTAATACAGCTACTCTCAGGTAAATAAGATCTAGAGTTACTGGATCCAGGACCCACAGCCTGCACATCAGTCACTTTACTTTACCCCTTCATTGTATGTGGAGTTCAAAGGTACAACTCAATTCAGGTGAGGTTCTCCAGAATTGAACCAGGGAATCTACATCTTGGCTCTTCAAAAGATAGACACTTACACTTATACTTTATTGTCACCAAGCAATTGATACTAGAGCGTACAATCATCACAGTGATATTTGTTTCTGCGCTTCATGCTCCCTGAAGCTCAAATCAAAGTAAATATAATAAAAATTTAAATTATAAAGCATAATTAGAAAATAGAAAAGGGAAAGTACGGTAGTGCAAGTCAGGTCCAGATATTTGGAAGGTACGGCCCAGATCCGGGTCAGGATCTGTTCAGCAGTCTTATCACAGTTGGAAAGAAGCTGTTCCCAAATCTGGCCGTACGAATCTTCATGCTCCTGAAACTTCTCCCAGAGGGAAGTGGGACAAAAAGTGTGTTTGCTGGGTGGGTCTCGTCCTTGATTATCCTGGCAGCACAGCTCCGACAGCGTGTGGTGTAAAGTGAATCCAAGGATGGAAGATTGGTTTGTGTGATGTGCTGGGTTATGTTCACAATCTTCTGTAGCTTCTTCCAGTCTTGGATAGTTAGAATGGAAATTATTAGAATAAGACAAACTGTTTTTTCTTTCTCATTATATTAGAGATTTGACCACTGGCCAATCCAGACATCAGAAGTTTGAGAAGAGGGGACTTTAATCAGGTCCACTGCCTGAGGAATAAAAGCAGGAGCAGGTTGCCGCAGCATAATAGAGCTTTGACCAGGAACAAATGGCCTTTGGGATTGATTAGTAAGAAAAACTAGAGGAAGATGGAGTAAGTACAGTGCCCATCGTCTGAGTGGACATAGAGTGGTGATCTTAAGATTTAACTCTTTGAGGCTTCAGCGATGAGATGTCTCACTTAGAGAAACGAAAACTCAAAATTGTTCCTTCCTTTCTTTATATCTGCAGGATAGTGAAATGCTCCTCTTGTGGAATATAGGAAATCAAGGTAGTAATGGAGGACAATGAACTAGTGGAAGAATTAATTAAGTATTTGGCATCAATCTTCATTTGTGGAAGACACTAGCAGTATGGTAGAAGTTTTAAGTGTCAGGGGATGTGAAGTTACCATAACTAGAGAGAAGGCTCTTGGGAAACTGAAAGGTCTGAAGGTAGATAGGATACCTGGAGCAGATGGTGTACACCCCAGGGATTTGAAAGAGGTAGCTAATAAGATTGTGGCATTAATAATTATCTTTCAAGGATCATTAGATTCTGGAATGCTTCCAGAAGACTGGAAAATTGCAAATATCAGTCCATTCTTCAAGAAGGGAAAGGGACAGAAGAAAGGAAAACTTCGGTGAGTTATTCTGACCTCAGCGGTTGGGGGGATGTTGGAATCGATAATTAAGGATGAGGTCTCAGGGTACTTGGAGGCACATGATGGAATAAGCCATAGTGACGTGGCTTCTTTAAGGGAAAATCTTGCCTGACAAATCTGTTGAAATTCTTTGAAGAAATAACAAGTAGGATAGTCAAAAGAGAATTCATTTATGTTGTGTACTTGGATTTTCAGAAGGTCCTTAACAAGGTGCAAATCATGCCGCTTAACAAGCTATGAGTATTACAGACAAGATTCTAGTATGGCTAAAGCAGAGGCTGATTGGCAGGAGTTGAAGAGTGGGAATCAAAGCAGCCTTTTCCGGCTGGCTGTCAGTGACTAGAGGTGCATTAGAACAATATAGCACAGTACAGGCCTTTCGGCTCACAATTTTGTGCGCCCCCTAAAACCCTGCCTCCCATATAATCCTCCACCTTAAATTCCTCCATATACCTGTTTAGTAGTCTCTTAAATTTCACTAGTGTATCTGCCTCCACTACTGACTCAGGCAGTGCATTCCACGCGTCAACCACTTTGAGTAAAAAACCTTCCTCTAATATCCCCCTTGAACTTTCCATCCCTTACCTTAAAGCCATGTTCTCTTGTATTGAGCAGTGGTGCCCTGGGGAAGAGGCGCTTGACCCAAATACATTATTTGTCAATGATTTGGTTGACGGAATTGATAGACTGTTGCAAAATTTACAGATGATATGAAGATAGGTTGAGGGGTGGGTAGTGTTGAAGAAGCACTGAGGTTAAGAAGGACATAGACAGATTAGGAGAATGAGCAAAGAAATAGCAGATGGAATACAGTGTCAAGAAACATATGGCCACGCACTTTGATAGAAAAAAATGAAAGGATTGACTATTTTCTAAACGGAGAGAAATCACCAAAAAAACTGAGATTCAAGTGGACTTGTGAGTCACTGTGCAGGATTCCCTCAAGGTTAATTTTCAGGTTGAGTCTGTGGTGAGGAAGGCAAATACAATGTTAGCGTTCATTTCAAGAGGCCTAGAATATGAAAGCAAAGATATAATTTTGAAACTTTATAAAGCACTGGAGAGGCCTCACTTGTAGTATTGTGAGCAGGTTTGGGCCCCTTATCTGCTGTGCTGAAAATGGGGATGGTTCAAAGGAGGTTCACAAAAATGACTCCGGGATTGAACGGTTTGTCATATGAAGAGTATTTGATGGCTCTGGGCCCGCATTCATTAGAATTAGAAGACCGAGGGGTGACCTCATTGAAACCTATTGAATAGTGAAGGGCCTTGACAGAGTGAATGTAGAGAGGATGTTTCCTATAATAGGAGAGTCTAAGTCCAGAAGACACAGCCTCAGAAGAGAGGGGCACCCTCAGAATGGAGATGAAGAGGAATGTCTTCAGCCAAAGAGCAGTAAATCTGTAGAATTCTTTGCTCAAGCAGTTGTGGAGACCAAGTCTTTATGTATATTTATGACAGAGGTTGATTGGTCAGGGCATGAAGGGATACCGGGGAGAGTGGGGGGGGGGGGTGAAGGCAGGAGATTGTGGCTGAGAGGGAAATTGGATCAGCCATGACAAAATAGTGGAGCAGACTCGATGGGGCAAATGGTCTAATTCTGCTCCTACATCTTATGGTCTTATCAGTTTAGGGACTGCAAGTGTTTATTCATTATGTTATATGTTTTAATTTGTTTTATTTTAATTTTATAAAGTCTACTTTAAAAAGCATGGTGTGTGGCCATGGATTATGCTTTGGAGACGCTAGGTGACATATATTGTACAAAGTAGATGTGTCCAATAATGTACTGCACAACTGCCACAGCATCTCAGTCATAGAATCCTACAAAAAAAAGTAATGCAACAGGAGGCTCTCGCATCCCTGGTTATTATCTCCCGGCTGCACACTAGGCAAATGGAAAGCATTCTTCACAAGAATCTCGAAGTCTTTGGCTGATTCCTTAAAATCCAGACAAGGGCTACTTTAGTCAATGTCTGCCACCACCCTTCTCTTCCCTCTTTGCCTGTCCTTTCTTTACTTCACTTTCCTCTTGATTAAGATGCTCTTGCAGAGTCTGGCCCTCATGATGGCCAGGTTGTACAGTATGTTGTAGATGACATTAATGTATCCCGTCCTCTCTGAGTTACTCTATGTGATGTAATCAAGATGTGATCACATCTTGGTTGCAGATTGTCCTGTGATGTTGAATACATCAACAACTGGAATCAGCAGTAATGCAATTTATGCTCCCAGGGATCATAGGAAGATGAAGTTAAGTACTGCTTTCAAGGCCAGTAAGTAATAAGCACTGCAGAGAACTTGAGAATTATGTGGTGATATGAACTCCCCAGAAACAAAACAGTAACCAGAAAAAGAGTCATCTCATCGTGGAGAACATTTGTATATTTGGGAATGATAGTCCTGAAGATTTATGCGGCGATCTGGGTTCACATATGGAAATTTATCATGCACATTACTGAGGCACTTCCCTCAAAATAAACTGAAATCCTGACCAATATATGCCACATTTCCAAATATTTCTCTGTTCAAAGACATTTCCTTTTTAGACCATAAGACATACGAGCAGAATTAGGCCATTTGGCCAATCTAGTCTGATGTGCCATTCAATCAAAGCTAATCCTTATTCCCCTACTCAGCCCCACCCCCAGTAACCTTTGATGTCATATCCAATCAAGAACCTATCAAGCTCTGCCTTGAATAGACCCAACGACCTGGCCTCCACAGCTGCATGTGGTAATACCTTTACCTTGAGGAGGGAGCATCCTCTGACGTGGAGATCACCAACACACTGAACAATGAGTCATAGATCAGCCATCTGGAATGATTTTGAGGACCATGTGATCAAGGTAACAGAAAATTGAACTTCTATCCAAATTAGATTTTATATGACTGATATATATTGTGAAATACATAATACTGTGCAATTCTGTATTAGTAAAAAAATATATAAATTACAATAAGAAATACTATATATAGGATTCCAGTTAATTGGAACACATCGGGACCAGCACATTTGAGCCTAATTAAGCAGTTGCCCCATTTAGCCAGAACTTTACGTTTGTTCTTTAAGAGTTGTCCCAAATAAGTAGCTCCCCAATTAACTGGAATCCACTATACTTACATTAAAAAAATGCAAAAAACAGCAAAAAAAATTATCTGGTAGGGTTCATTGCCCATTCAGAAATCTGATGGTGGAAAGGAAGAAGTGGTTCCTACACATTGAGTATGTGAATCCAAGCTCCTCTACCACCTCCTTCTTGGTGGTAGTGGCATAGCTAGAGATTTGTCCATGAGAGATTGCAAATCTCCGTTACCTCGGGCTTTGGAAACAACATGCAGACAAATGGCTCCTCCGACAGCTCGAGCTAGTAGCCTGTCTCCAGTTTCTGTTCAATGAAAGCTTCTGCAGCCACAGGTGCTCCTTCTCTTCTCTTTCAGAGACCTCAATCCTATCTACCATGCCTACAACATCTTTTTCCAACTTCAACTCATGCAGCATAATTAATGCAGAAGCAGCCCTATCAGAGTGAATATAACTGAAGAAATGATTGTGCAGCTCATGAAACGTCACTGCAGCATCTTAGAACCCCTCCTTTGAGCCCTGACAATGTTCATACTCCTAAGGCAATACACCGTAGACCAAAGTGAAAAGAAACCAAGTGGCCCTTTAAATAATGCAGCTGCTGTGAGTATGATACTATAAAAAGCTGCTTCCCTGTGAATGTCCCACAGTAGTTCTTGATCAGACAAATGAGATTCATTTGCAGCTACATAAGTGTGAAAATAAGCATTGTATGAAAATTGACACTGTTTGAGTATCCTCAATACATAAATAGCCCTGCATACACGTTACACACATCAATGCAGCATACAAATTAGTGGGCTGTGCAAATCACCAAGTTTTTCTGCATTTCTGTGATAGAAGTATGAAAACATCAAAGGTCATCCCATGAGCATACAAAAACATTGCACAATGCTACACAATTTTAACCATAAATCAGAAGTGCTTCTGAAGAGATTTCAGGAATGAGATAAATTTGGATTCGTCTATTGGGAAACAACAAACAGCCTACAGGTATTATCTTGTTAATAAAATTCTATTCACATTTACTATCTGCAGTGATTGTGCAAGTTTACGGGCAATCTTGTGAGATAATGTCAAATATAACTCCAAATAATTGCTTATGAAAAGCTGTTTCTAAGCCTTATGCAGACAATTCTCATTTATCTTGCATAGATTCTTCCCCTGTTTTTTGTTTATATCATCAAGGGACATTCTCAGACATGATTTAAACTTACCTCGCCCTGTGCAACTTAGGATCTTACAATTCTCAGGAAAGAAGGTCAAGAATTCACTTTGCTCTGCTAACTTCAAATAGGCTTCTTGCATGCAAAAAGCAGATGTTGTAGCAATTCAGAAGGAGCACTCCCACCATTTTTCCAGCCACATTCAAGGAAGATGGGACACACTGAAGAGCACCCAGAAGAAATATGTCAGGCCTTGTGCCCAGCCCTGCTTTGATCAGAAGATCAGCGAATGAATGGCAGCTAGCCAAGACTGCGAGAGAAGGATTATATATTTTGTTCAAAGGCAACAGAGGAAAAAAGTCAGAAGGCCAGAACATCATCTGTCACATCTACTATAGCCTACCATGGCAGCTATATTCACACTTTTTCAGCAACAAAGCAAGGCCAAGGGCAGGTCTCTTCCTGAGTTGAAGACTTCATAACGTTTGAGATAAAGCTATTTTAGATGTGTGTTTTCTAAGTACTGCCTAGGTGTGTGTGGAAGGAGAGAAGTCATAGTTTGTTAAATACTGAATTAAACATATTGAACCCATTTTCTGGAATAACAAGGCTTGAAGTGACAATGTGCATTGTCAATATGATCAAGTAAAATTTCAATCTTTGCAGTCTAAAGAGGAGTAGAACAATCTAAAACAGTTAAAGTGTCCACTTTATTTGGCTGCAGCTGGAGCTGTCTGGAGCTCAGATGAGCCACCTACCTCAGGGTCCGATGTTCCATGGGTGGAAGAACAGCAGGTGCCTCTGACTCATCTAGAGGTGCATTGACACACTCATAGTCATACTGTGATGCCAGGGGCATGACAGCGGAATACTCTAAATCTTGGTGGGCCAGTTTAAGGTAATACATCAAAATACAGTCAGGTTTACCCCTCTTATCTATGAGTAAAAGTCTTGTCACCCTGTTACAAAATGCAAAATGGGCCATCGTAAGGGGGCCTAAGGGGATGTTGGAGTGCAACATGGAGGGAAAAATCAAACAAGCCGGAACGTAGGTCAACAGAAACCCAAGAGTGCTGCACACCATGATGGGAGGTAGGAATAGGTGAAAAGGAATTGAATTTACTGAGGAGGGTAAAATGCTGTTGAGAGGACAACCAGGTGGCGTGACATCACGAATGAAATCACCTGGCACTCATAACTACTGCCCCTAATACCAACTGCAGTCCCTCTTTTGGATCAGTTCGGAGTCCCAGCAGGACCCATGGGATACAATCATGCCAATAGTTTTCCATCAGAGAAGCCTTTAAGGAGCAGTGAAACCACTTGCATCAGGCATTGGACTGTGGATGATACACTGTGGCATGATTTAGCCTGACAGTGAGGTTCTGAGCCATCTCAGCCCCGAGGTCTGAAATGAGCTGGGCACCACCGTCAGAAGAAAATTCAGATGGTGTGCCAAACCAGGCAGCCCAAGTGCTGATGAACACCCAAGGCAGCAAAGTCCAGATTGACATGGTCAACCATTGCTCAAAAGGTGCCAATGGCACCTGAACATGACGATTAATTTTTACCCACTGGCAGTCCGCACAGGCTGCAGTCTAACCACATGTGTCCTTCCTGAGGCCATGCCAGTTTCTGTGAGGCCTTCCGTCCTGGATGTGAGAAGCCACGTGCGGAGTCAAAAGCAGTCCCTTCCAGTTTGTGAGCACAATGGGCAAGGGCAACTGGCTGAGACTTCACACAGGTGAGAAACACCAGCTTCCCAAACTTAACGTTAGCCAACCCTGTGACTGCTGTTTGGTAAGCCTGAACCTCCAGGGTCAGCAACTTTGCCAGCTGCAATGTTAGCAAAATCAGCTGCTATGTGTACAGCCTCAACAGTTGTCTCACGAGACAATCAGCCACAGCATTATTTTTCCCCTTGATATGTCATATATCAGTTGTGAACTGTTATGTAGGCCAGGTGGCATTACTGCCATGCAGCCGAAGAGTCTGATATTTTGGCCATTGGGTGCTCAAAGGGTTTGTGGTCAACAAGCATTGTGAAAAGGCAATGCCTACAGAGGAACTAAAATAGCAGACAGCCAGATAGAGACCGAGAAGCTCACAGTCAAACATGCTGTACTTTCTCTCGTGGGAAGGAGCTGCCAGCTGAAGGTGGCGAGCGACTGCCACGTGCTCCTGACCAGCTGTTCATGCACAGCACCCACAGCACAGTCTGAAGCACCAGTGGTAATGACTACAGGTGCATTAGGGAGTGGGTGCTCCAACAGGACTGTGTTGGAAAGAGCAGACTTGGTATCATTCAATGCCCTAGTCATGTCTGCTGAGAGTCAAGCACTTGTTCAGGGGTATTAACTTCAAGCACACTATACAGGGGGAGCATTAATTCAGCAACTCATGGAACAAATCAGTGAAAGAAATATACCATACCTGTATTTTTTATATATATGTGACAGGGCAGTGGGAATTCAATATAGCAGCTACTTTTGATGAGAAGGGTTTTTGCAATTTCTGTGGAGAAGTGAGGGCTGAGAAAGTCAATAGTTGACAAACCAAACTGGCATTTACCAAAATTAATAAAAGTTGGCTTAGGTGCTTGAAAAATGTGTGGGGTTGAGAAATGTGTTTGGATTTGGATGCAATGGCAACAACTATATCATCCAGGTAAACAAAGAGAAAATCTAAGTCTTTTAATGCAAAGTCCGTCAGCTACTGGAAAGTCTGTGCTGCATTTTTCAGTCCAAACGGCATGCGCAGAAACTCACAAAGGCCAAATGGAGTTATCACAGCTGTTCTGGGAATTTCCTCCAAGCACAGTGGCACCTGATGGTAGCCCCTAAATAGATCAACTTTGGAAAAAAAATTACTTTCTGGCTAAACGTGCCAAGAAGTATTGAATGTGTGGGATTGAGTAACAATTGTGGGTGGTGGCCTCATTACACCACTTGGACGGCAACCACCATCGGATTTAGGGACCATATGGAGGGGTGAAGCCCAGGGGCTACTTGATTGGTGTACAGTGCCAAGTCTTTCCATGTTGGCAAACTCAACACTTTGTGGTTGCCAGTTTTTCTGGGTCTAGGCTACACGAGCAGGCATGGACTGGTGCGTCAGTTGCGGGAGTGTGGAGCTCAACTTGATGTCTTGTGACTGTTGTGAAGAATGTGGGTTTGGTGAGGTCTGAGAGTACGCCCAACAGTCAAGTAAACACACCTGTGATGACGCATGCATGTGCTTGACAGAACCATTGTGTGTAAATTTACTGGGAGAGCAGGGTATTGACCCAAAGTCCTTGGCATCCACAAGCCGGCAGTCCTTGAGATCCCCTTGGGTACACAGGAATTCTGCACCAAGGAATGGTCTAGCCACTTTAGCCAGGCTGAAGTCCCATGTGTAACGTCACCCATCGTGTCCCACAAGTCTGGATCCTGCTGTTGTTAGTGGCCTCCAATGAGGTTTGTCACTTTTTGCCTTCTGATCGCTAGGCAATGCTGGCAACATGAGCACCAGTATCACACGGGAATATCACCCAGAAAGGGTGTCGGTAATGAACAGTAGACAACCCTGCCAGCTGGAACCCATGGTTTTCACAGAATGTTGGTGTCCTGATGTGCTGGCACTGTTAAAGCTGCACGCCGGTCAGTACTTCCTAGAGTTCATACCAAAGAGATTATGGTAAAAACACAGACCAAGCATTGTTTGTTTCACAGCCATGGGCATGTGTAGGTTAGGGGCTTTGCTGAACAAGCTTATTGAGGTAGAGAAAGGAGACAGAATGATGCACCACTGCCTAGCTGAGTGTAGACTAACAGCCATTTTAGCAAGTTCCTATGTCATTCATGAGTGTATTAGTGAGAACTATGTGAACTTGATCAGGCATTTTCTTCATGAAGAGCTCTTTAAAAATAAAAGGATGGTGATTTCCCAGGAGAGACAACATGTGGTCCATTATCTCTGAAGGCCTAGCATCGCCGAGACTGTACATGGAGAGCCACTGTTTGGCACACTCACACACTGCTGGTCCAAAAGTCCGTAAAAGGTGAGTTTTCAGCAATCGGTATTTATCGTGTTCGGACAGACTCACCACTCTTGATGCTGTGGAATTGTTGAGCAATGCTACCATGTAGTAGAATTTGGTGTCATTGGCGATGATTTCTCGAAGTTCAAACTAGGCTTCAGCTTGTACAAACCAAGCAATGGCATTTTGATCCCAAAACTCTAGCAGATCCAAAGCGACTTAATTGGTCGATGTGTTCAATAACTCAGGAATCACCCGAGAGCATTTCGGTCACTAATATAGGTTTTTTCAAATAAAACAAAACAAGGCATTTTATGTTTAATGAAACCTATAACACATTTTATTGAATACCAAAACCTAAATACAAAAGTGTGCTAAAACTCTTTATGTAATATCATTATCATGCCAGATCAGCCTCTTAAAATGAAATCACAACTCATTGACGGTGGTTGTGAATTATGTACATTACTCCCAGTTACATTATCCTTCACCATAAACAAGGGAGCATTTTGTGACTGAAATTCAGATGTCTTCATGTGATGAAGAGAGTAGAACATTTTATCAGCAACATCGGTTGGAAGGCTAGTCATGCTTTTTTGTTACATTAATTATTTCTTGAGGACACTACTGCCATAAGTGAAAAAGTTAAAAGATACCAAAACATTTGCAATGAGTAATTATACAATTTCTCAATGATCTGATGATAATTACTTAGAAAAAACAAAACCTCTTAGCAAATGCATGATTCATCAAGTCCTAATAACAGGCACCACTAAACTTGCATTAGAAATCTGAAAAAAATGCTTACGTAGCTATTGATCCAATTTGGATTCTATAATCTTGATCTTCAAAGAATAACACCATGCACTAAAATTACAAGACTCTTCCAATAGCAGATTGATATCAATTATATTAATATGTAGTAAAATTAAAAGCAATGGCAAAGTGAAAACCAAAAACAGAAAGAAAATGTCTTTTATAAGAGTGAATTTGCTAACAGAGATTGAACAGTGAAGATAGAGAAAAGGAACACTGACAATATTGGTATTTCATACATAAGCTACAATCAGATAACTCTGTTTACATGCAATGCACAAATTTGCTTGGATAAAATAAGGCTAACTACTTTAAGCTCAGAATTGGTATGAATATAAAATATGTACAGCAGTTTTTTTACTGCAATGGCTAAACATCATCCATAATTCATATCCTTGCCCATTGTGGTTATCAATTTTTGATTTTGACTTGTGTACTTTTCTCATCATACATGTTGTCCTACAGCTATATATACTTTTCATTACAATGAGGAATAATGGCAATAAAAGATGTGATTTATACTTTATTTTTTGAACTAGATATGCAATTCCAAGAAGATCTGTTGTTAAATGAAGTGGAAAACTGTGACTTACTTTCTTACCTAGAGGCAATTGCTTTGTGAGATTAAGTCATTATCTTCTGTAGAAATACAAATTCTGGGTTAATTAATTGTTCTTTCTCTGATGCTTTGTTAAATATTTAGTATTACAGGTACAGATACCATCAGCCTCTATATTGTCTAGAAATCTGCCTTGGTCAGCAACACTAAATAGACCAAATATGTCCTCTTCTGCAATTGTAGGCAAGGTGCAATGCACTAACATTGATTGTACTCTTCAATTGTTACTGTCCATAGTTAAATTTGTAATTACACCTTTTTTAAAAAAAATACATATATTACTGCTAGGCTACTAATAAGTAATGGTGTGATGGAACATTTAACATGTAGAACTAGTAGAGCCACAGTCTCACAGTACCACAGTTCAATCCTGACCTCAGGTGCTCTTGTGGAGTTTGCACCATCTCCCTGCATCTGAGGGGGCTTCGTCCCATATCCCCAAGACATGAAGATTGGTGGATTAGTGAGCCACAGTAAAGTGCCCTTAGTCTGTAGCCCAGAGGTAGAATCTGAGGGAATGAATGAGGATATAGGTAGAATTAAAAATGGACATAATGTAGAATTCATTTAAAATAGGTATAAGATCATCAGTAATATCAATGGACTACAGGGCCTTTTTCTGTGTTGTATCTCTAATTCTATGAATAAAGGATAATGATAATTGATTACTCATTTCAAATATCAGTATATGTGACGAAATATTGATCAGAATTATTTTTTCTGTATTTCTAAAGATACAAAGAAATTACATTTCAAGTAATTCCATAATCAGGTGGTTAATGGAATATTAACATGAAATTTATATATTCCAAGGAAAAGAAAAACATTTGATCAAATGCCAAATCAAATAATTTTGCCTATAGCTGCCTGGTAAAATATTTTGATTTTCCAAGTAGAAATTACAAAAGTTAATTTGACTTTATATGTTAAATTGTAACACCACTTTAACACCACTTTCTGTCAATAGTTTATTGTGACTTAAAATGATTCCTAGAACTCAGAAGATTAATAAAGTAGCTAATGATGTTGTGGACAGAGATTTTCAAAAAATCTTTAGCAAGGAGCTTGAAGTTCCACTTCCAGTCAGTAATTAATTTTCAAAGCGACTGATGTTTTCAATGGTGAGTAGGTGGTAATGGCAGGGTATATTCTTGTGGACTAAGGAAGTGCATGAGGAGTATGGGAAGGATCAGAATCAGATTTATTGTTACTGATATTAGTCATGAAAGGTGTTGCTTTATGACAGCAGTACAGTACAGGCATAACAGATTACTATAAATCACAAATAAAAAAAAATTCCAAAAGAGGAATAGCAACATATTGTCCATGGTGGGGTAGAAGCTGTTCCTAAAATGTTGAGAATGGGTCTTCGGATCCCTGTGCCTCCTCTTTGATGGTAGAAATAAGATGAGGCCCTGTCCTGATGGTGAGGGACATAATGATGGATGCCACCCTTATTTGGCATTGCCTTTTGAATACATAGGGAGACTTGTGCTGATGATGGAACTAGCAAAGTCTACAACCCTCTGAAGCTCTACAGTTCTGTGGATTGGGGTCTTAATATTAGATGATGATGCAACCAGTCAGAAAGTTCTCCATGGTACAACTGTTGAAATTTGCTACAGTCTTTGCTACATATCAAATATCCTCAAACTCCTAATTAAGAATAGCCACTGGCGTGTCTTCATTATGATTACATCAATATGGTGGGAACAGGATAGATCCTCTGAGATGTTAATGACCAGGAACTTGAAGCTGCTCATCCTTTCCACCATTGACCCCTCAATGAGGATTGATATGTGTTCTTCAAACTTCCCCTTCCGGAAGTCCATAATCCTTGATCTTTTGAAGGTTGAGCTCAAGGTTGTTGTGACTCCACTTGACCAGCCAATCTATTTCACCCTTGTGTGCCTCCTCATCACCATCTGAGATTCCTCCAACAACAGCAGTGCCATCGGCACATTTATATATGGTGTTTGAGCTGTGCCTAGCCATGCAGTCATGATTGTGGAGAGTAGAATACTGAGCTAAGCACACATCTTTGAGGTGTGCCTGTGTTAACTATCAGTGAGCAGGAGATGTTATGAGCAATCAGAACTCACGGTGGTCTTCCATTATATAGGACACTGAGCCAACTCTTAATATTCCTGAGGCTTGAATAATAGGGAAAGATTCCTCTTCCTACCTTGGTATCTGAATGACCTCTATAAATGCAACAGCAAACAGAAACTGTAGATGTGACAGCATTTAGTAAAAAGTAGTCTTCTTTTGTTTTTTAGAGCAATCAACTTAAAACTATCCTTGCAGACCAATTTTGTGTAGCTGCTCAATAGTAATGTGGGAGCTTCATAATAATCAAACAGAAATCCTACAAAAGATTGAGGAGAAAAATAATGCATTGTGTGCAAAATCATCTAGAAAGAGAGCAAAATTGTTCTATGCTGCAATAACCTGATTTTCAATGACACAGCCTCATTTGGGTGCTGTTAAAATTAATTTTTAGCCTAAAGTGTCTACTGAATCAACAATGATACAGTCATAATTCATTTATTTTATATCAATATCGTGTACCACACTGACCTCAAAACTTTTTAATTTTCCTGTACATGCACACGCTCACTTACCTAATCTAGAACCAGAAAGATAATTTTTTGGTTCCTCACACCTTCAAGTCAAGTCAAGTGTCACTTTAGCCTGTCAGTGCCCATGCTACACGATATCCCTGGCCGGCTGTGACTCGGTGAAACATACTTGAGAAGTCATCAAAAATTTGACTAGTGTTTAAATCTGATGTTTAGAAATATTTAAAACAGAAAAATTAAGTAAATACTTCCAAAAGAATCCAAAATTAATTAAAGACACCTAAAACACTAAAAATAAATTGTAAGTATTATCCAAAAGCAAAGTAATCGACAAAAGCTCTTACTTTGTTCTTTGCCCCTTATCCTGTAAGCCTAGAGTACCTGTGGATATCAGTGAGGGTTCAGATCCTGCACTGAATCTAACTGGTAGGGATCTTGGTTACAATCTCCAGTAAGAATGAACCTCACAGCTGGACTCTGTGAATATTCTGAATTTGTCAGAAAGTCCAAGACTCTCAGCATGTTTGGGACTTAGTTCTGTTTGAGTGGCTTCCTTTCGAGTCTCCAGTTACAGCCAGGGTTCGTAGGCTCATTATCAGAACTAGCGCTATAATTAGATTCACTGCACTCTCTCACAACAAACTGCAACTTGTAATTACTTCTTTGTCTACTTCTGTAAAATGCTATATACACACAAGCTGATTTGCAGTAACAAATACACAGTCAACATTATATAAGCCAATAAAAATCACTTATTTAAATAAAATGACGAAAACAAAGCTTCAATTTGATTTCTCAGTAGTTAAGGTAAGCCATTGCCACAGTCCAAAGGCAAGAAGTCCTCCCCACTAATATGTGATGCCAAAATAGAAAAAAAATCATTTACAGAGTGCATACTAATGTCTTAAGGATGCATCAGCAACTTTACAATTAATGTTGAAATGGAATCAAATATGACAGTCATTTAGCACAGAGTAAGACACAGTAAATATCAAATTCATGAGTAACTAATGAATCGGAATCCAATTCTTTTGACAAGACCTCTGGTAAGAGAATATATCTCATCACTAAGAGCATTGTCCTGATTTTTTCCAATTTTTATGAGATAGAAGTTTGCACATTCTGTGTTATAGGGTGTGTGTGTGTGTGTGTGTGTGCGCGCATGCGCGCGCACGCGCTCGCTCCTGACCTCTTCATGAATATTTACATTGTTTGATTGCAATGGTGGGCTTGTGGAAAAGTGGAGTGGAAGGCATATCCCTTCTTATATTTCCTTATGTTTGCCTCTTGTCACTGAAATTACCTGATTGTGTTACATCTTTTGGATAGGTCACCATTCACTTGTTAAACATTTGTAAAACCTCCTTGAAAAATGTTGGGATGGCAGAATTCCTGCGAGTAAATGGACTGAGGCAACTCACATAAAACCTGACAGCATTGTGAAGGAATCTTTGCTCCAGGTCACAGATTATCTGAACATTTAGTGAACAGCAGTCATTCCTGCCTGGAATATTGAGGTTTTACATACACTACTGCAATTCCAGCAATGTAACTAGATGTCCTTAGTATGCTCCCACCTTATAATCATTTCAGACTGATTAAGTTCCCTTGATATTCTAATAAAAGTGTGTCGGTTATTTGATGACTGCTTGCTAGGATGGCATCCTGGTGATTTTACACTGATCTCAAAGTGGCTACCTGAAATGAGTTTGTCACTTAGAACTGAGTGTGTTTGTTTCCCCTCCCCCACCCCAACCCCCTAGCAATTGGCAAAACTGTTCAGATAGTTGATTTCAGGTATACGGTGTATACTCTTCCCACCATACTGAGATCATGATATCCCCTGAGGTTTTTGTAAGTCCTTTGATTGCGTGTATTTTTGATGTCACATATTCAGGTAGAGGCACATTTGTCTCCCCATCCTGCTCCTCCGCTGTCTATATTAAAAATGCAAACAGTGCAAAGATGGTCAGGATTCCATACTTCATTCTTTACATCTCTGACTCATCCAGCCACAAAACTATTTCATTCACACCAGCCATAAGACCATGCAGCCTAAAATCCTAGATCTGAATTATAAAAGATATGTTAGAATAACGATGACTGGGGCACCTACGGTGGCCTCTTTCTTTTGGGGCACATACCAAAAATCTCAGCAAGTACTGTACCTTCAGCAATGATTTGCGAGTCAGCGCAGACTTAATTAAGCTTTTTTTGTTATGCACAGAATATACATTGGACCCATTTCTGTACTTCTTAATGCACAAAGAGTATTAAAAGAGATATTCCTCAGAACAGCACACACAAAATGCTGGCAGAACACAGCAGGCCAGGCAGCATCGATAGGGAGAAGCTGCCTGGCCTGCTGTGTTCTACCAGCATTTTGTGTGTGCTGTTGTTTGAATTTCCAGCATCTGCAGATTTCCTTGTGTTTGATTCCCCAGAACAATGTTTTTTTGGCACAAGGTATTCGTGAAAGATAGGGAGAAGAAGAAAGAAGGGGGCATGGCAATACTGATAAAGAGTAATACTGCTGAAGAGAGAAAATATCCTGAAATAATTGAAGGCATAATTGATCCATTGGTAAGAACAATGGAAGTGTAATTACATTACTGGGACTTTTCTATTGGTAGCCAGTGGGGGATGGATATTGACCATTTTTACAGGGAAACTTTAGATGTTCTAAAACTGATAATGAGGAATTCAAACCTCTGACTTTAGTCTAGAAAAGCAATTACATGAAGAGTAATGCATATTTGCGATTTATGAACTGTGCTAGGAGAACTCCCTTCATCATGACATTTCTGGTCCAATGAGGAAGGTGACATTGTTTGAATTGGCTCTGAGAAATATTAGTAGCACACTAGCTAGAAAACAAATAATCATATCATGTGGTTAATAACAACTGTGTGAAAATAAAAACTCTTATGTTGAAAATAGACAGGGCCTTTGTCTCATGATGTTGTGCCAACCTTTTAACCTAGTAAAGATAAGACCATAAGACATATGAGCAGAATTAATCCATTTAGCCCATTGTGTCTACTCTGCCATTCCATTATGGCTGATCCTTGATACCACTCAACCCCATACACCTACACTCTCACCATGTCCTTTGATATCCTGACCAATCAGGAAACTATCAACTTTCACTTTAACTATACCCATGGACTTGGGCTTCACCACATTCTGTGGCAGAGCCTTCCACAGATTCACTACTTCCTGGATAATAAAACAAAATTCTCTTTACCTCTGTTCTAAAAGGTCACCCCTCAATTTTGAGGCTGTGCCCTCCAGTTCTGGATATCCCCACCATAGGAAACACCTTTTCCACATCCACTGCATCAAGTCTTTTCAACATTCAGTAGGTTGCAATGAGATCCCCATGCATTCTTCCAAATTTCAGTGAGGACAGGCCCAAGGCTGCTAAATGCTCCTCATATGCAAGCCCATTCATTCCCAGAATCATCTTCATGAAACTCATCTGGATTCTCTCCAATGACAACACATCCTTTCTGAGATTTAGGGCTCCAAGTGTGGCCTGACTAGTGTCTTCTAAAGCCTCAGCATTATCTCCTTGCTTTCATATTCTATTCCCCTTGAAACAAGTGGCAACATTGTATTTGCCTTCTTTATCACAGAGTCAACCTGGAAATTAACCTTCTGGGAGTCTTGCACGGGGGCTCTCAAGTCCTCTGCACCTCTGATATTTGAAACTTCTCCCCATTTAGATAATAGCTCACACTATTGTTCCTTTTACCAAAATGTATTATCATACATTTCCCAACACTGTAATCATCTGCCACTATTTTGCCCATTCTTTCGATTTGTCCAAGCTCTGCTGCAACCGCATTTCTTCCTCAGCACCACCTACCACTCTACCTGTCTTCATATCGTCTCCAAACTTTGCCATAAAGCCATGAACTCCATTATCCAAATCATTGACAAACAATATGAAAAGTAGCGGCCCCTAAAAAGTACCACTAGTCACTGGCAACCAACCAGAAAAGGCCCCTTTTATTCCCACTCACTTCCTCTTGCCTGTCAGCCATTCCTCTATCCATGCCAGTATCTTTCTTGTAATGTCATAGCATTTTATCTTGTTAAGCAGCCTCATCATCTATTTGTTTTGTCATTTCTTTGGAAAACGTTAATCAGACTTGTAAGGCATAACCTGATTCTCACACAAAGCCATGCTGACTATCCCTAATAGACCAATTATATAAATTTAGTATACAATGGTGGTTAAGTTAGCAGAGAAATAACCCAAGGATTAATGATCCAGAATTCAAATTCCACCATTTTCTCTGTGGAATGGCACAGTAATGCATTTCTTGTTTGTCTGTGCGGAGTTCAGCACTGATATCAGTGCTCTCTGTGTGGGTTTTACACCTGCTCCCCCTGAGCACGTGAGTTTCCGCTCACATACTGAAATAGGATAATTGCCCCCTGAAAATTACCCACAGTATGTAATTCAATGGTAGAATCTGAAAGAAACTGATGGGAAGATAGAGAGAAGAAAATGGGATTAGTGTTATTGACTGCTTAGAGTCAGAGTCATACTTGCCATGCAAAACAAGAAGCCCATCTAAACTTGTTACGTTTGGCTGCATTTGACTGATATCTCTCTTAAACTTTCCTACCTATGAACTTATCCAAATGTCTTTTAAATGTTGGGTACTCTACCGGCCGCAACCACTTCCTCTGACAGCTTGATTCATTTATGCATGACGCTCTCCTTGAAGAAATTACCGTTCAGCTCCCTTTTAAATCTTTCCCCTCTTGCATTAAATCTGTGCCGTCTAATTTTTGATTCACCTTTTCCAGAATCAAAAATGCAACATTCAAGAACACATGCGTTCATCCCATCTATACCCTTCATGATTTTCTAAATATCTATGAGATCATCGATGCTCAAAGAACGAAGTCCTAACCTTTCCCTATGAGTGCTGGTGCTGAGATACATCCTAGATGTGCTGAGACGTATCATCAGTGATGTAAACTGGAGTCATCGGGTGTCTCGGGTCTTTCAACTTCAGACACTTTCATCCAAACACCCCATCCAGTGTCGATCAGGACATGGCTTCTGTCTCAATAGCATTGGTCCACAGGTCACACCTCTTGATCCATTAACATTCAGAGGCTTGCTCAGTAGCCTCTGTGACAGTCCTGGTCGCTCTTTTCTTTGCAGTTCCCATAATGCCAAAGAGAGAGCAGCCAACAAAACCTCAACACCCCACTTCTGCAGGCTCATATCGTGCCCTCCACCCCTGTCTTTGGCACTACTCTCCCAGCTCCTGGCAATGTTCTCATAAATCTCCTTCACATTAATGATATCTTATAAAACGACAAACAAAATTGTACATATAATTAACGCACAAGTGAGAATCTTTTCTTCTGTTTGGATATTCATTCTTGTTTATTTTCCGCTCTGTACACATGTTGCTTTTGTATAGTCAAATACGAAATATTAAGTCATTGATGTCACTGATATATGCCCAATATCTTTTGTACCTATGTGTTGTACCCACACAGAAGCATGCAAATGGCTACTATTCATCATGGGCTGCAATGATCTGACATGAAAGGCATCAGTTGCAGGGTTGTATTTTTTTCCTCTTACTCATATCATTCAGTTCAGTCTGTACCATTTCATTCGACTCCCAACTTTCTCTTGCATCACCCCAGCCACTCCATCAACACTATGCAATTGGCCCTCCTGATCCAATTACTGCTAATGGTTTACTGATTTTTAATATCCTCGTTATGCATATGGCTCCATTCTGCACAAGCTGGTGGAGCTCACACTGACCAAGCATCACGTCCCTAGCAAAATCAGAGACCTTACCACTGATTATTACAGCAACTTCAGGAGGACGGTCTTTTCAGGAGCAATTACATCAAGCTGGTGCTAGGTGGAGATCGGCATCATCACTATCTCAGTGACACTGTTCTCCCTAGCCATGAATATGCTCACTAAGTCTGCTGACCCAAAGTGCAGAGGGCCCAGAGTGAATTCCGCTCAACGGCAACCACCCATCCCTGCATTCATGGATGACCTCACAGTCACCGCGGAATCAGTCACCGGCTGCCGGTGGATTCTGCAGGGGATCAAAAAGCTGGTGGAGTGGGTCTGGGTGCATTTCAAACCAGCCAAATCAAGATCTATGGTGCTGAGGAAATGGGAAGGTGGAGAACAAGTTCCGGTTCAACATCGCAGGTACAGCCATCCCCACCATCACAGAAAAGCCAGCTTAGGTAAGGCTTTTGACAGTTCTTTAAGGGACACAACATCCATTCAGGCGACCTGCACCGAGTTGGAAGGCTGGCTGAAATCCGTGGACAGGTCTGGCCTCCCTGGGAAGTTTAAAGCCTGGGTGTATCAGAATGGCATTCTTCCCAGAATCTTGTGGCCCCTTCTCGTCTATGCAGTTCCGATCTCAACAGTCAAAACCTTAGAGAGGAGGGTTAGCAACCACCTCAGGAGATGGCTGGGGCTGCCAAGGAGCCTGAGCAGCATCGCACCCTATGGGCACCACAACAAACTGCAACAGCCGTTCAAATCCTTGGAGGAGGAATTTAAGGTAACAAGAGCCAGAGAAGTGTGGCTACAGCAGGGATGCAAGTGAGGACTGGCAGGAAGTGGAGGGCAGAGGAAGCTGTTCAGGAAGCAGAGGAAAGGCTGCGTCACAGGAGGCTGGTGGGAGTGGTCACACGAGGCCGAGCTGGACTCGGATCCTTTCCAACTCCCCAAATGGACACCATCAGAGGGAAGGAAAGGTGCCGCCTAGTTCAGGAGGAGGTGAGAGCAGCAGTGGAGGAGAAGAGAAGCTGCAAGGTGGTGGGAATAAAGCCACAGGGAGCTTGGACAAGGTGGGAGAATGCGGTGGAGAGGAAAGTGACCTGGGCTGAGCTTTGGAAAGCCGGGCCGCACTGCATCCAATTTCTCATCCAGGCAGTGTATGCTGTGCTTCCAAGCCCATCAAACCTGCACACATGGGGCAAAGCAGAATCATCTGTGTGCCCACTGTGTTCCAAGCAGAATCATCTGTGTGCCCACTGTGTTCCAAGCAAGGAACCCTGGAGCACGTCCTCTGTGGCTGCACAAGGGCACTTGGTGACGGATGGTACCGATGGAGGCATGATCAGGTCCTGAAGACCACCGTTGAAGCCATCTGCACAGGAGTTGAGTGGGTAAGCGGTCCTGACCGTCCAAACAGACCATTACCTTTGTTAGAGCTGGGGAGCAGCCAATATCCACCAAAAGAACATCTGCAGGCATCCTGACCTCTGCAAGGGACTGGCAGCTGTTGGTGGACCTTGAACGGCAGCTGAAGTTCTCCAACTATATCGCAGCCACCACCCTGTGACCAGACATTGTCCTTGCGTCTGAGTTTAATAAGCAAGTGGTGCTGCTGGAGCTGACAGTCCCATGGGAAGATCGCTTGGAAGAGGCCTTTGAAAGGAAGCTCTCCAAGTACGCAGGACTGGTCAGCAACAGCCAGCAGACTGGATGGAGAGTGAGGTGTCTCCCAGTGGAGGTTGGATGTAGGGGATTCGCAGCCTGTTCCTTAGCCAGAGCCCTCAGCAATTTGGGCATCAAGGGAGAGAGGAAGAGGAGAGCCATCCGCGGTACCACTGATGCAGCAGAGAGGACCTCAAGATGGCTGTGGCTCAAAAGCAGGGAGCCATGGAGTCATAAGTAGCTCACCATCTGGACACAAGCTGGGGTCACTCAGGGGAGGGTGTATGATGTTGAAAGACCCGAAGCACCCGATGATTCCAGGAACATCACTGAAAGTGTGTCCAGAGGCATCAGTAGATGTATGTACACAGTTTACACTGCAGGACAGCCTTCAAATCTGAATTAGTAGCAAGATACCAGATTTAAACTGGGAGGGACTAAGTATATATAAATATCAAAGTATTGTAAGTGCAGAATAGTGAAATAGCTGACAGGAGTACTTGATGGAATTTACTGGTTATAGTATTGTTGTTAGCTCCAAGGTTTCTTACAATGCGATTTTTAGGGGAAAGCTAAGTGAGGTAGGAAAGTGCATTCATTTTTATCTCCAAATTGGAGTCAACATTTCTTGTTTAAAGCCCAGTAAATACAAAAGGAAATACTTAATAAACACACAGTAGCCACTGAATGTACACTGCCATGCATACAGTCAGGAATAACCAGGTTTTTCATGAAGCATGAAAAATTACACTTATTAGAACATCAGCGTACATATGAAGTGGCCACTTTATAGGTACAGGAGAGGAATCTTGTGTGGACTTCTGCCTCAGTAGCCCATCCACTTCGTTGTGCTTTCAAAGGTACTTTTTTGCACACCACTGATGGAATACATGGTTATTTAAGTTGTGTCTCCTTCTTGTCAGCTTGAACAAGTCTGTCCATTCTCCTCTGACCTCTTTCATTTTCGCCCACTGAAATGCCAGTCTCTGGATGTGTTTTTTATTTTGCACCACTTCCCATAAACTGTAGAAGCTGGTGTGTATGAAAATCCCAGAACATCAGCAGTTTCTGAGACTATGTCTGCATGTTTTTATGCACTGAGCTGTTGCCACGTGACTGGCTGATTAGACACATGCAATAACGAGCAGGCATACAGGTGTATCTAATAAAATCATCAGCAGAGGTGAGAAAAAGAATGTTCAGTCCAGTGCCAGAGTTTCTCTAACCTCTGAAAAAGAATCAGATTAGAATAAATTGGATTGGATTAGTCCAGAGTTGAGCTGGGAAGACTAAACTGTATGCCAACTCAGGACAGCCACTGTTGGATGGTTACAGACCAATCTGAACCACTTACCACCTTCATGTTCCAAATGGGGTTTGTTCTGGAAATGGCATCATCCCATGCGACATTTATATAGAAGCTGGGTTAGGAACAAGGATAATTCATGCCGGACATGCTCAGTCTAGTATCCTGAATGATGTTTCACAACCGAGAAGTAGTTGGCATTCCTTTATTTTCCTGAAAATAATTGATTTCCAATCGCATAAAACCGGAGAAAGAAGGGCTGTTATTAAATTTCATTTCTTAAACTGTCAAATTGATATTGGTGCTGGCAATTGATAATGAAAGGAGCAGCATCAGAAATTTCATTTTTGCATTACCTTGGTAGTGATCTTGAAATACTGGTGTCTGTTCTTATACTACTTCCAAGTCCTTATAGTCTGACAAGCTTATCAAACTCCCAAGTCACAGGCTGAATTAAAGTTCAAAGTTATTATCAAAGTACATATATATAACCATGTACTATTCTGAGATTCATTATCTTGTGGGCATTCACAGTAGATACAAAGAAATTCAATGCAAGCAATAAACAACTACACAAAGATGAACAATGTGCAAAGTAAAACAGACTGCAGATACAATGAAAAGCAAATTATAGTAAAAGTAATAAATAATATTGAGAACATGAGTTAGTTGCAGAGTTCCTGAAATTGAGCCCACTGTCTGTGGAATCATTTCAATGTCAGGGTAAGTAAAGTTATCCACACTGGTTCGGGAGCCTTATAGTTGAAGGGTAATAACTTCCTGAACCTGGTGCTGTGGGACCTAAAGGTCCTGTACATCCTTCCTGATGGCAGCAGTGAATAGAGTGCATGGCATGTTCATCAGTGGTAGATACTGCTTTTGTCTGACAATGCTCCTTGTGGGCATGGCTTTCCTGTGATGGACTGGGCTGTATCCTTTACTTTTTGTAGCCAAGGTTTGGATGGAAACTCAGAGTCAGAGTCATACCCAAAAGTTAAAGTTTTCAGTTCAATCTGAACTGAAATGACCCCTGAGCATTCCAGATTCAGGTAACTTGCTTAAATATGATACTTTCCTATAGAAAGTATACCCATTGCCCTGAGAAAGAAGTGACATTGATTTTGATGTCAGAATTTGCACTCAGTACACAATATGCAGGTGTTTTCTGGTACCTCTATATAGTTGCTGCATGCCTTTCTTACATTTTCCAAACTGACGGGGTCACAGATGTGTCAAATCCTAAGGAAGACTCAAGAAAATAAGGTGAACCACATATTGAGAGCATAACCTATTTTCCGTTTCCTTGAAATTCTCACACTTGTTCTCCTTTCAGAGAAACGATCAAAGGCAATTACATACACATAAAGTGAATGGAATCATAGAGGCATAAAGTCGATAAAACAAGGAAGAAGTTCATTCAGTCTATCAAACCCCTATTAGGGCCCAGTTAGTGGTCTAATGTAACAAGCTCCCCTGCTTTTCCAACACTTAGAAAAGGTGTGAATTAAACACAAAGTAGATGGAAATTGTCGAAAGGACATTCTAAAGATTATAAATTACAAAAGTAATTCCCAATTAACAATACATCAATAATAACATTGCTCCCAAAATACTTGGTACTTCAATGTTGACATTATACAGTAAAATTCATGTAGCATCAAGGATTACGTAACACAGAACTATTGCGTATTCTTGAGCAATCTAAATCTAAGGAGGGGAAAAAATGTTATGGTCATCAAAAGACCTTGAATAGAAGGTGAGGCTGAAATATACATGCAAAGAGAGATTTTAAACTTAATGCTATTATATCTACAATTTAAAATCCATTAGAAAAGATCAGTGGTTTTATTTCAGTGTTCTTCTATGCTCTTTCAGAAAGTTATCTTCCAGCAATCTTCTCTAAATTTCTTCATAAAATGATCTAAGCACCAAGCTTAGCTATGAACCATAAATCTGCAATAACACAGATGAATAGAAAGCCTCAACCTTGGAGCTGTCTGATTTATTAGATATTGGGGTTACGTCCTCTTACTAAGATGAACAACTGATGACAATTATCCTTATCTACAAACAACAAGCATCAATTATATCTTCTTGCTGCAACATTTCTGGCCTTTCGGTCCCACTTACAGGATTCCTCTGAAAACAGGCAAAAGGCATTTTCAATCCAAAGCTAGATGAGCAGACGCTTACACCTAGTAACAACTTTGTGAAGTGAAAATCACATTAGCTATTTAAAATTCTACCAAAAGATAAATAAACTATAGCAATTAAGAACAGTAAATGCTAGCTGCTGTCTGAGGAAAGTACAGGATCCACAATGCCAGGATTGATTGGTGAGGCTGTCAAAGATTGCAGAGAGACATTGATAGGATGCAGAAGTGGACTGAGAAGTGGCAGATGGAGTTCAATCCGGAGAAGTGGGAGGTGGTACATTTTGGAAGGACAAACTCCAAGGCAGAGTACAAAGTAAATGACAGGATACTTGGTAGTGTGGAGGAGCAGAGGGATCCGGGGTTACATGTCCACAGATCCCTGAAAGTTGCCTCACAGGTAGATAGGGTAGTTAAGAAAGCTTATGGGGTGTTAGCTTTCTTAAGTCAAGGGATAGAGTTTAAAAGACGTGATGTAATGATGCAGCTCTATAAAACCCTAGTTAGGGCAAACTTGGAGTATTGTGTCCAGTTATGGTCGCCTCACTATAGGAAGGATGTGGAAGCACTGGAAAGAGTACAGAGGAGATTTATCAGGATACTGCCTCGTTTAGAGAGTATGCATTATTATCAGAGATTAAGGGAGCTAGGGCTTTACTCTTTGGAGAGAAGGAAGATGAGAGGGGACATGATAGAGGTGTACAAGATATTAAGAGGAATAGACAAAGTGGACAGCCAGCACCTCTTCCCCAGGGCACCACTGCTCAGTACAAGAGGACATGGCTTTAAGGTAAGGGGAGGGAAGTTCAAGGGGGATATTAGAGGAAGGTTTTTCACTCAGAGTAGTTGGTGTGTGGAATGCACTGCCTGAGTCAGTGGTGGAGGCAGATACACTAGTGAAGTTTAAGAGACTATTAGACAGGTATATGGAGGAATTTAAGGTGGGGGGTTATATGGGAGGTAGGGTTTGAGGGTCAGCACAACATTGTGGGCCAAAGGGCCTGTAATGTGCTGTACTATTCTATGTTCTATGAATTGCTTTTGGGGACTTGGTGATGCACATTGCATGTGTTCCAGGATTCTGGTTATATATTTTTTACTGTTTTTCTCCGGTTTGATTGAGACGAGTGATGTGGACTGTGGCGCTACGGCGAAGATTGGCCCTCTGGTTTGCACTGGCTAGCTGTGCAGTGCTGAAATGAACTGCAGAATATTACCAGTCTGACGTTTGATATTCTATGTGTTGTGCACTCAATTTTTCCCATTTGTGCAGTTTGTTCTTTTTTTTTTGTATGCTGGGTCGATACTTGATGTTTGCTTGAACAGATTCCATGATGATTTTTTGTTTTGTGGCAGTCTGTGGGAGGTGTATCTCAGAGATGTATTCTGTATGGAAACAACTCAGAAAATGTATAGAACCTCTGGCTTCTCCCTGTTCCAGGCAGACAGGTTGAAAAACCTAACTGGGAAGATTAAAGGAGGAGGGGTGTGCTTCATGGTCAACTATGCTCAGTGCGACACCCAGAATGTGCATGCCCTCAAATCGTTTTGATATCCAGACCTGGAATATCTGGTGCTGCTATGCAGACCCTACTGGCTACCTAAAGGAGTTAACGGCTGTTATCATCATGGTGGTGTACATTCTGCCACAGGCTGATACTGACTGGCTCTCAAGGAACTGTACAAGACCATCAACATGCTGCAGCCTGCACACCCAGAAGCTGCCTTCATCGCACTAGTGATGTTAATTGTGCGTAGCTGACGAAAGTCTCTCCGAAGTTAGTCAACACATCCAGTTGTGCACTCGTGGGGAGAACACACTTGACCGCGGCTACATTCACTTCCGCAATGCTTATAAAGCTCCCCTTTGCCCAGCTTTTGGAAAATCAGAACACTCTTTAATGTACAGGCAGAAGATGAAACTGGAGGCAGCCATAGTTAAAACCATCCACTGTTGCTCTGACCAATCAGCCTCCATGCTGCAGGAATGTTTCTATTATGTCGGCTGGAACGTCTTCCATGATGCGGATGTCTCCGAGTTCATGGATGGAGTCACATGCTTCATCCGGAAGTGCATTGATGATGCCGTCCCCCAGAAGTCAGTCGGGGTCTTCTTGAACCAGAAACCCTGGATCGATAGTTCCACATGAACAGCATGACATCAAGTGGTGATCAAAAGGAGCTCAAGAAAAGCAGCCATGATCTGTGCAAAGTTATCGAGGTGGCAAAACAACAATATAGGGACAAGCTTGAGTCAAGATTCACAGCGAATTGCACACGTGACTTGTGGCGAGGGCTGCGTACCATTGCAGACTTCAAAGCCAAACATGGTGTTTACTGGCAGGTGTGTTTACTGACATTTTTAATCTCTCCCTCTCCCAGTGTAGAGTGCCCTCCTGCTTCAAATTATCCACCATTGTCCCTGTACCAAAAAAAGACCAAGGTAACGTGCCTGAATGACTGGCATCCTGTTGCACGCAGCTCAATAATAAGCAAATGTTCTGAGTGGCTGGTCAATGATTACATCTGCAGCTTGCTAGCACCCAAACTGGACCCCCTGCCATTCACCTACTGACACAGCTAATCGACAGATGACACAATAGCCACTGCTCTACACACTGTCCTTACACATCAGGAGAAGAAGGATGCATATGTAAGAATGTTGTTCTTGGACTACAGTTCAGCATTCAACACCATAGTTCCATCCACGCTCGAAAAGAAGCTCAGAGACCTCGGGCTTGAACTTGCCTCATGCAGCTGGATCCTGTCCTTCCTGTCAGATTGACAGCAGGTTGTAAGAGTGGGCTCCCTCACCTCCAACTCTCTGACTCTCAATACAGGAGCTCCTCAGGGCTACGTACTGAGTCCCCTCCTTTCCTCTCTGTGTATCCATGACTGTATCGCCACCCACAGCTCTAATCTGCTAATTAAATTTGCTGACAACACTACATTGATTGGCCTTATCTCAAACAACAGCAAGGTGGCCTACAGGGAAGAAGTCATCTCTCTGACACAGTGCTGTCAAAAAAACAACCTCTCCCTCGATGTCGCAAAAACAAAGGAGCTGGTTGTGGATTACAAGAGAAATGGAGACAGGCTAACCCCTATTGATATCAGTAGATCTGGGGTTGAGAGGGTGAACATCTTTTAAGTTCCTCAGCATCCACATCACCGAAGGCCTCATGTGGTCTGTACACAGCAGCTGTGTGGTGAAAAAAGCACAATAGCGCCTCTTTCACCTCAGACAGTTGAGGAAGTTTGGTATGGGCACCCAAATCCTAAGAAATTTCTTCAAGGGCACAATTGAAAGCATACTGACTGCTATGGAAACTGTACCTCCCTTAATTGCAAGACTCTGCAGAGAGTGGTGCGGACAGCCCAGCGCATCTGTAGTTGTGAACTTCCCATGAATTCAGGACATTTACAAGGACGGGTGTAAAAAGGCCATTAGGATTATTGAGGACCTGAGTCACCACAACTGCAGTCTATTCCAGCTGCTACCATCTGGTAAATGGTACTGCAGCGTAAAAGCCAGGACCAACAGGCTCCAGGATAGCTTCTTCCAGCAGGCCAACAAACTGATGAACTCACGCTGATTTGAGTATACTCTATATTACATTGACTGTTCTATTTATTATAAATTATTATAAATTAATACACATTTAAATAGAGACGTAACATAAAGATTTTTACTCCTCATGAATGTGAAGGATGTAAGAAATAAAGTCAATTCAATTCAGATACAATACATATGTATTCTGTATACATACTTTAATAATAAATGTATTTTGAACTTTGAAAAGGTTGTCTTCAACTAATGTTAAAAATGTTAGAATCCCTTGTGCAGAATTCCTTAACAGTTAACTTGCAGTTTGAGTCAGTAGTAAGGAAGGCACATGCAAAGTCATTAGTTTCAAAAAAACTAGAATATAAAAACAAGGAGGTAATGAGGAGTCTCAAGATATTGGTCAGATTACATTTGGAGTACTGTGAGCAGCTTTGAGCCCTGTATCTAAGAAAGATGTGCTGACATTCGAGAGGGGCCGAAGGCAGCTTAAGAGAATGATCCCAGGAATGAAAGGGGTATATGTTTGAAGCATGTTTGATGGCTCTAGGCCTGTACTCACTAAAGATTAGAAGAATGGAGGGGGGGGGGGAAATCTCATCGAAACCTAGCGAATATTGAAAGGCCTAGATGGGGTGGACATACTGGTTGTTTCCTATAGCCTGAGAATCTAGCACCACAGGGTGCAGTCTCAGAATAAATGGACATCCTTTTAGAACAAAAATGAAGAGGAATTTCTATAGCTAGAGTGTGATGAATCAGTGGAATTCATTGTGGCAGATGACTGGCCAAGTCATTGGGTATACTTAGAGCTAAGGTTGATAGATTCTTGGTTTGTCAAGGTGACAAACATTACAGGGAGAAAGCAGAAGAACGGGTTTGAGGTGACAAGATATCAGCCAGGATCAAAAGTTGGAGCCAAGTGGCTTAATTCTGTGCCCATGTCCTATGGAATTCCAATTCTAAATATGATGAAACAGGGCTCGAAACTCAAAAATACTGACTACAACAAGGAATTCCATAACCAATTAACATGCCACCACTTCTTTAAGGCATGGGAAAATAAAAAGACAGGGAAACACCATCAGTCACAGTGAAACTGTGAAAACTCTACATATAAAGCAGCAAAAGTTTGGTTCCAACTTGGTATTCTTACTGAGGGACAGCAGTCAAATGCAGTTTGTGGGCAGAAAGTTTGAAGTTGTACAAAACGTTAGTTTGCCTATATTTTGAGTACTGCTCACCACACTAAAGGAAGGAAGTGATTAAGCTAGAGAGGTCACAGTAAAGTTTCACAAGGATATTACTTGTAGTAGAGGTCTTAAATTGCCTGGAGAGATTAGACAGGTCAAACCTGTCTTCCCTGATGCAAAGGAGGCTAAGAGCTGACATGATACAGGTATATAAATTCATAAAACATAAATAGGGTAGATAACCAGTGTCTGTTTACCATGGTGAGGGTGTGCAAAACTAAAGGATATAGATTTAATATGAAGGAGAAGTTTTGAATGATAATTTCTTTCATGCCAAGAGTAGTTGTTATCTGGAATGAGCTACCAGAGTAATTGGTGGAGACAGGAACAGTAATAAAATTTGAAAGACAGCTTAATAAGTATTTGAATAAGCAGAACATAGAGAAGTACAGAATTAATGCAGGCAAGAGGGACACACAGATAAGCACAATGGTTGGCAAAGATGGAACAACGGCCTATTTGCAAGCTGCAAAACTCTACAACTCACTGAAAACCACTACTGTACTGCTCATCTCAGGGAGAGATGTCTCAGATTGATTCTATGCCAAAATATCAAGCTGTAATCAGCCATCCCTATTTAAAAGCTGCCAACAGAGGTCTTTGACATGCCCAGAAAGAACCAAAGGTTAACAAATTTAGAAGAAAAAAAATGACATAAGACAATGATTACTTTCACAAAAGATATCCACGGCTCACCAATCCACTAGTGAACGGAACTTCTCAAAATGAGATTTTTGATGTATATAACTATCTGTCATGTTAATCTGAGCTCATGTTTGCACTGTCCTTCAAATAGTTCAATGAAGCTTAAGGTCTATCAATGGATCTTCTTTTGTGCATAATAGACCATTAATCTTAGTTCTTGTGTTTCATTGTCCTATTCACCTCTCTGCTTTTCAGATCTCTCTGAGGCATCTGCAGATTCCACTAGAGCATGAAATTACTCCAATGATCAATTGTCATCCTTCTTCCATATTGTATTAGATACACCCAAGATACAGCCCATCTTAAAGGTGTCTATTTGAAATTCCTTGAACTTCCAAAACCCATCTATAGTCAGAAGAAATATTTAGCCGAGGGAAATGAGAAAACAGATATTAGTATTGGGTTGTTATTCAAAACAAACAATCAGAATTTAACCATATTCATGAGGTGCTGCTCAATCTTCCCTTCATTTCACCAACAAGTTTCCTCGGCCCACAGAAATACAAGCACAGGAATTAAATTCAAATCCCTGCCGAATTCTTTTCAAAATGCACATCATTAACATTTGATGATGATTGAACTGATACAGCTGAGCAGGTTATTTGCTCACTAAAAGTAGATGTTGGGATGCTGAAGGAGGCTGGTATCTACAAACGTTTGTAGTTAATACTTTGAGAGTTTAAACTTCCTGACTGGCAAACACAATTTCTTCATCTCTTGACTCCATTTTAATGTGCATTAGGAAACCCACCTAGATAGCAGCCTGCAACAGGCAAGTCTTAACCAAGTTATGCTTAACCAAGCACTACAGAGACATATTCAACTTTGTACAGGCCATGAAATCTTACTGAGGCTTGGATTTTTCGAATATGCCATTCACGGTAACAGCGACTCAATATACAGTCAATAGAATCAGAATAAGATTTATTATAACTAATGTATGTCATGAAATTTATTTTTTTGTGGCAGCAATAGAGTGCAGGGAATAAGAGTTACAAAAATTAATAAACAATAAAGAGGAATAATGAAATAGTGTTCATGGGTTCTTGGACTGTTCAGAATCTGATAGTGGAGGGGGAGAAGCTGGTCATAAAATGTTGAATTCAGGTCTTCAGCTTCCTGTACCTCTTCCCTGATGGCAGTAATGAAAAGAGGGCATGTCCCAGATGGTGAAGGTACTGAATGATAGACGCCACCTTCTTGAGGCATTGCCTTTTGAAGATGTCCTTAATGGTGGTTTGTGCCTGCAATGGAGTTGAATGAGTCTAAAACCCTCTGTAGCCTCTTTTGATCCTGTGCATTGGAACCTCCATTTCAGATGATGATGCTCTCCACAGTACATCTGCAGAAATTTGCTAGAGTTTTTAGGGACAACCAAACTGTCCTGAAGCTCCTAATGAAGTACAGCTGACTTTTTCATGATTTAATCAATGTGTGAGCCCAGTATATTATAGATCCTTTGAGATATTGAACACCCTTTCCACTGCTGTCCCTCAATGAAGACTGACTTTCCACTGCTGTCCCCTCAGTGAAGTGTTCTCTTGACTTTCCCTTCTTGAAGTCCACAATTACTTGACAGTGCTGATGATGAATGCAAGCCTATTGCTATAACACCACTGAAGCTGCCAATGTATCTCACTTCTGTATGCCTCCTCATCGGCATAGACAATAGACAATAGGTGCAGAAGTAGACCATTCGGCCCCTCGAGTCTGCACCGCCATTCTGAGATCATGGCTGATCATTCACTATCAATACCCAGTCCCTGCCTTGTCCCCATATCCCTTGATTCCCCTACCCATCAGATATCTATCTAGCTCCTTCTTGAAAGCATCCAGAGAATTGGCCTCCACCGTCTTCCGAGGTAGTGCATTCCACACCTGCACAACTCTCTGGGAGAAGAAGCTCTTCCTCAACTCTGTTTTAAATAACTGACCTCTTATTCTCAATCCATGCCCTCTGGTACTGGACTCTCCCAACATCTGGAACATATTTCCTGCCTCAATCCTATCAAATCCTTTAATTATCTTAAACGTTTCAATCAGATCCCCTCTCAATCTCCTCAATTCCAGCGTGTACAAGCCCAATCTCTGCAATCTTTCTGCGTAAGACAGCCCTGCCATCCCAGGAATCAACCTAGTGAATCTACGCTGCACTTCCTCAACTGCCAGAATGTCCTTCCTTAAACCTGGAGACCAAAACTGTACACAATATTCCAGGTGTGGTCTCACCAGGGCCCTGCACAAATGCAAAAGGACATCCTTGCTCTTGTATTCAATTCCCCTTGTAACAAAGGCCAACATTCCATTTGCCCTCTTCACTGCCTGTTGCACTTGCTCATTCACCTTCATTGACTGGTGAACTAGGACTCCTAGGTCTCTTTGCATTTCTCCCTTACCTAACTCTACACCGTTCAGACAATACTCTGCCCTCTTGTTCCTGCTTCCAAAGTGGATAACTTCACATTTATTCACATTGAATGACATCTGCCAAGTATCTGCCCACTCACCCAGCCTATCCAAGTCTCCCTGTATTCTCCTAACGTCCTCTTCGCAAGTCACACTGCCACCCAGTTTAGTATCGTCAGCAAACTTGCTGATATAGTTTTCAATGCCCTCATCTAAATCATTGACATAAATCGTAAAGAGCTGTGGTCCCAATACAGAGCCCTGTGGTACCCCACTAGTCACCTCCAGCCAGTCCGAGAAACACCCATTCACTGCTACCCTTTGCTTTCTATCTGCCAACCAGTTTTCTATCCATGTTGAAACCCTGCCCCCAATGCCATGAGCTCTGATTTTACTCACCAATCTCCTATGTGGCACCTTATCGAATGCCTTCTGAAAATCTAGGTATACAACATCCACTGGCTTACCCTCGTCTAACATCCTTGTTACACCCTCAAAAAACTCCAACAGATTAGTCATCTGAGATTGTACCAACAACAGTGGTGTCATCAGTGAAGTAATAGATGGTGTTCGAGCTATGCCTAGCCAGTCATGAGTGCAGAGCAGTAGGCTAAGCATGAACATTGAGGTGTGCCTATGTTGATCATCGACAAAGATGAGATATTATTACCGATCAATACTGAATAACAGTTCCAGGCAGCATCTTTCAACATGGATAACCAGTCACCCTACTGCTACCACTATCACAGTTCTTCCACTCTTTCTGTTATGATTTCATCCAGTCACCACTTTGAAACCCCACTCCAGGTTCAATCTCTCCAATATTTGCACTGCTGATCATCAAGTTAATACCCAAGGTAATTCTCAACTTTCACCAGTTTTCTCACATTAAATCTAATGCACCTGTCAATTTATCCTAGATGACTCTCATTGATCTTGTGAAGACCAAAGTTCTGAGGCTTTACTGCAGCCTCTTCTCTAACTTCAAATATAATACCTGTTCTCAGTTGGTTCCAGTCAACATGACTTCTCAGTACTGCAGCACTGATGGTATTACATTCAACTACCTCAATACTATACTCAGGATTCCTTATCTGAACCCATTCAGACTCCATCTCAATCCTCCACCTTTAAAAATATTTGTAATATTATCTTCTTTTCATCTTGCTTTCAGTCTAAATGCCAAATGTGTTTTTCCTCTGCTATTGCTTCTATAAAGCAATATGAAATGAGATATTTATTAAGCTATAGAACGTACATAAATGTAGTGCATTGTCATTCCAGCACTATATAATTTTTGAAATCTTCCACCATCTCTATTTCTATTTATGCCACTGTAATTATTTCAGCCTTGATACTGATGATTTACCCTATGTTGGACACATGAGAAACTATGTGAAGGCAACTTAAATCAATATGGTTAATTTTAGCATTGACCAGACAAAACAAAAATCCCCCCAAAAAACTAATTATTACATTTAATTGCTGTCATCAGAGCATTTTGCTAAATGCAACTATTACCTTCAAAATAAACATGACAAGCAGAGAATTCTACAAACAAATAATCATTGATGCATCTATAAAATCCTTTCATCATTGACTTACAATAAAAATCTGAATAGTCTTTACAAAAACAGAAATCAGAAAGCTTACATGAGCATTAATAAAGATCCTACAGCTTTGCAAGACAACGTCAACAGTCCTACATAGTAAAACAGAAATAAAGATATGAGGGAAGCTTAGCGTTCAGGCTGGAGTTTAGTCTCCTGCTCCACATTCAGAGGCCAGTGACACAGATGTGGGACATCAGTGGTCGGACGACGGGTCAGCAGACCAACGAGGATTGCTCCACTTGCGCCACCCCTCCCCCACCCTCAAGGTCAGTGAATTGTCAGCAGGTTCAAGAATCAGAGTTCCATACCGGCAATGTGAACAGGGGCCTGTAACATTTAGGTACATGGATCAGTTTGAGGCTTTGTGTTCAAAGTCCTAGCATTGGAAAGCCAGAAGTTTGAGGCCTAAAGCTTGGGATCTTCATCCATTGTCATCGGCAAGTCCTGGGGTCTATGCTAAAAATCAAAGCCTTAAGGTTGATAGGAAGTCCAGAAGTCTGTGAAGTCCCAGAAGTCCTGGGTCCGCAAGTCTACTAGGGAAGTTGAAGTCCAAATTCTACAAATTCATGAGTCTGTTGGAGGCTAAAGATGGCCTGTCTTGTGGTTAAAGGACTGTATGTGGTTGGGTAAGAACGAGGATGAAAGCAATTTGTTTTACAGTTCATTGTTTTCATACTATTTTGGCACCGGCAGGTGTGGTGACTCTTGCTTTGTTACATTGCTGTTACTGCAACAGTGATGGTTGTTAATGCAAATGATGCATGTCACTGATGTTTTGATGTACACGTGATTAATGAATTTGAATCTGAACCTAGTATCATTCACATCTACAGTGATGAAATGCTTTGAGAGGTTGGTCATGACTAGACTGATCTCCTGCCTCAGCAAGGACCTGGACCCATTGCAATTTGCCTATTGCCCCAATAGGTCAACGGCAAATGCAATCTCAATGGCTCTTCACACGGCTTTTGACTACCTGGACAGCACAAGCACCTATGTCAGGATGCTATTATTCGACTATAGCTCAGCATTTAATACCATCATTCCCACAATCTTGATTGAGAAGTTATACAACGTGGGCCTGTGAACCTCTCTCTGGAAATGACTCCTCTATTTCCAAACTAGAAGACCACAATCTGTGCAGATTGATGATAGCATTTCCTCCTTGCTGATGATCAACATTGGTGCACTTCAGGGATGAGGAATGACTTTTTTCAGGTTGAACTGTTTCTCATATCACTACTGTAGGATGATAACACACTTCAAGTTGGTACAGGCATAAACAAGTAAGACCATGGGACAAGATTAGAAGACTGTAGTTTCTTTTCTGATAAGCGTGATGCTTACTGAGTCTCTGACGTTCCTAGGAGAAGTGTTCTATTGCTGATGAAATGACCTTAAGCACCCAAGCATTATAAGCTTTGTTCACCTGTCTATCGAATACATGAAGCTTTACAAAGGTAAAATATTGATCAATTCCTTGAACAGTACAGAAAAACAGGTAAACTCTACACAACAATCCAAAGACAGGACATAAACTAGAAAAAAACAGTATATTTCAGATTTCCAGCATGCAATATTTTTATACCTCCTAGATAAGTATCATCTGGTACAATTAAATGTTACTAGTCATGGTAACCACCATCTATTTTCTGATAACTTCTGAACTTTTAGATTCGGAATAATGTTTTCAAGTAAAAAAAGTGATCACAAAACAACAAGTTGAAGAAGTTCCTACATCTAATATTTCTGCATTCTACTTGCTGAAAGTGGTCCGTTTCCTCCAAAACCGTTTTAGAATGCCAATGTGTTACCTTTGTGCAGGCTTGCTGGGTAGATTTATTTTTATGGGTGCGTCATGTTACGTCCGTGGCCCTCTCCTTTTTGAAAATCACAAGATCACTATTAAGTCAGTTCAGGAGACCCAGGAAATGAGAGAAAGACATGCAGAATCCACAAAGAGTTTGGAATGTGTCCTGGCCTCTGAAAGGTGGAACCATTGATAATGGCTATTGTCTCTTGGAGACGGAATTGTGTACTGAATACGGTACGATGCATCGAAGCCCCCAGGCAATGAACCAAGGGAGGGTTGGTGGAGAGATTGCATCATCCCAACCTGATCGACATCTGAGACCCTGTGAGTCAGGATAAAAGAGGGTCTGGGGAGCAGCCCCTTCAGACGAACCAGAAGAAATGCTAGAACTCCTTGTAACAGCGTAATAGCGAAAGCCAGTGGAAAAGCCCACATGCGTCCTTTTCCATTTGCCTCGGAATCAGTGGGCCTTTACCACAGAAGCACGGCTTTAGCTAACCACAAAGGGGAAATCAGACCCCAACCACTCTCGAAGGATTGCCATCATAAAAGGAATGGGCAAGTTAAACCTCCATCTTTCTCTCCAACCAAAAAGCTGCAGCTTGAATGAACTTGAGTGACTTTTATATTTCCATCGGACGATACATTATCCCCTAGACAACGATAGAGCGATTTCTTATTGATTATTATTATACCCGCGCTTTTAGATTTAGTATTGACGACGTATATTATCTGTATGTTTGCATTGATATTATTTTTGTGTATTTTTATCAATAAATACTGTTAAAAATAGTACCATCAGACTTCAACGGACCTCTCTATCTTTGCTGGTAAGTGACCCAGTTACGGGGTACGTAACAGTCATAAAAGATGTTCCACTATAGAGTCACATCGAGTATACTTAGTCCCAGTAGTATTGCTTTAATTTAGAATTCCATTTAAAAAATCAGTTAGATTATTAAGACCAGTTCCATTCCTAAATAACTCACTTAATTAATATTTGTTGAACAAAAAGTACTTTAATTTCTTATTCTAACTGGATTCTCAGTCTAAATGTGTGTAACATCCAATTACATTTCGCTTGTGATAACATTAGTTTTTTACAATTTTTCCTACAGAGATTTAATTCTGATAAACTAGACTGCAGATACATTTTAACAAATACATTTTAATTAGTATCTATTTGTCATTGTCAAAGAGCTATTAAATTAGTGCAGCCCACTGCAATTTGCCTATCACCACAATAGATCTATGGCAGACGTGATCTCATTGGTTTCCCATGCAATATGGGATCACCTGGAAAATACAATTATCTATGTAAGGATACTGTTTATTGACTACAGCTCAGCACTTAACACAACCATTCCTACAGTTCTGATTGAAAAGCTCCAGAACCTGGGCCTCTGTATGTCCCTCTGCAACTGGATTGTTGACTTCCTAACTGGAAGACCACAATCTGTGCAGATTGGAAATAACATCTCCACCTCGCTGACAATCAACATTGGCGCACCTCAGGGATGCGTGCTTAGCCCACTGCTCTTCTCTCTCTACAGCCATGACTATATGGTTAGACACAGATCAAGTGCCATCTATAAATTACCAGATGATACAACCATTGCTTGCAGAATCTCAAATGGTGACGAGAGGGTGTACAGGATATACCAACTATTTGAGTGATGTCACAGCAGCAACATTCCACTCAATATCAGTAGGAGCAAAGAACTGATTGTGGACTTCAGAAAAGGTAAAACAAGCAAACACTCAATAGTCCTCAAAGAGGTCGGAAGTGGAAAGAGTGCATTTTTTCAAGTAGCTGGGTGTCAATATTTCTGAGGACCTAACCTGGACTCAATTTCTCAATGCAGCTATCTTTCATTCAGAGTTTGAAGAGACTTGGTATGTCACCTAAAACACTCACAGATTTCTACATATCAATGCAGCTACAAAGAAGGCAAAACTGTGGCTATATTTCATTAAGAGTTTGAAGAAATTCGCAATATCACCTAAAACTCTTGCAAATTTTTTACAGATGTACAGTGGACAGAATTCTAACTTGCTGCATCACCTTCTGGTATGGAGAGGACTACTGCACATGATCACATTAAGCTGCAGAGAATCATAAAATTAGTGATCTCCACCATGGGTGCTAGACTCCATAGTATCCAAGACATCTTCATGAGCGATGCCTCAAAAAGGCGACGTCCATCATTAAGGATCGTCACCAGCCAGGACATGCCCTCTTCTCATTGCTACCATCAGGAAGGAGATTTAGAAGCCTGAAGGCACACACTCAACAATTCAGGAACAGCTTCTTCCCCTTTGCCATCTGATTTCTGAATGGACTTTGAACCCATGAACATTACCTCACTACATTTTTTGTTTCTATACTTTGCACTACTTGTTTAATTTAACTATTTAAAAAAATGTATATATACGTACACATACATACACACTTACTGTAATTCTCAGATCTTTTTCTCTCCATTATCACAAATTGCATCGTACTGCTGCAGTAAAGTTAACAAATTTCACAACAGATTTTGATCATATTAAGCCTAATTCTGATTTATTGATCCTAACATCAACATCTTATTTTTGGGGTTGAGAAATGTGATTAGACTATCTGGGCAAAAAAATGTTTTGTAGTAAATGGAAAAAGAACTTCCACTGTTAAGTGAAGTGATCTGAGTACTGTTGTTATTATATCTGGTTCTGACCATAGATGAACACCAAAATTTAACTGACCGCATGAAGGGCACAAAATACATGGTTGATAGGGAACCTCAAATTCCATCAACATTTGTTTGGCTGGACCATTAGCAACCATGTTCCGATAGACAAAGCTGCCAAACTGTGTTTGTGACAGTTAATGTGATAAATACTATATTAAAACAGAGGAGCAAAGCTCTGTAGTCTTGCCACATCTAGTTATGATTGGTGGTGAAACATTAAACAGCAAACATACGTTTCAAGACCATTCCTCACCATTACAAGGTGGAGCTCAGGATATCAGTGCTAAAGAGGTGATAAATTATCACCCTCATTCATTCAGAAGTGTTATATTGATGATTCAGTTCAGATTCTTCCTGAGATTCCCAGCATAACAAAAACAGTCATCAGTCAAGTCAATTCATTCCATGTGATATCAGGAAAAGGCTGAGAGTACAGGATGCAGAAAACTTTTAACATCAGTCCTGAAGTGGGACCATGTGGAAAGCTGTTCAGGAAATATTCAGTTCAACAAACCATAGGGAAAATCCAATCAGGCTTTAGATGTTTCAGAAAGGATAGGGAGGGAGGCAAAAGAAGTGGGGACATGGTACTATTGATCAGAGATAATGTCATGGCTGCAGAAAAGGAGGAAGTCATGGAGGGATTGTCTACGGAGACTTTGTGTGTGGAAGTACGGAATAGGAAGGGGTCAATAACTCTACTAGGTGTTTTTATACACCACCCAGTTGTAACAGGGACATCAAGGAGCAGATGAGGAGACAGATTCTGGAAAGGAATGATAATAACAGGGTCGTTGTGGTGGGAGATTTTAATTTCCCAAATATTGATTGGCATCTTCCTAGAGTGAGGGGTTTAGATGGGGTAGTGTTCAGAAAGGTTTCTTGACACAATATGTAGATAACACTACAAGAGGAGAGGCTGTATTTGATCTGGTATTGGGAAATGAACCTGGTCAACTGTCAGGTCTCTCAGTGGGAGGGCATTTTGGAGACAGTGATCATAATTCTATCTCCTTTACCATAGCATTGGAGAGGGGTAAGAACAGTCAAGTTAGGGAAATGTTTAATTGGAGTAAGGGGAAATATAAGGCTATTAGGCAGGCACTTGGAAACATAAATTGGAAACAGATGTTCTCAGGGAAACGTACAGAAGAAATGTAGCAAATGCTCAGCAGATATTTGCAAGGGGTTCTATGTTCTAATGACACAGGGAAAGGATGGTAAGGTACAAGATCCATGGTGTACAAAGGCTTTTGTAAATCTAGTCAAGAAGAAAAGAATAGCTTACGAAAGGTTCATAAAACTAGGTAATGATAGAGATCTAGAAGATTATAAGGCTATTAGGAAGGGGTTTAAGAATGAAATTAGGAGAGCCAGATGGGGCCATGAGAAGGCCTTGGCGGACAGGATTAAGGAAAACCCCAAGGCCTTCTACAAGTATGTGAAGAGCAAGACGATAACATGCGAGCGAATAGGACCAATCAACTGTGACAGTAGAAAAGCGTGTATGGAACCAGAGGAAATAGCGGAGGTACCTAATGAATACTTTGCTTTAGTATTCACTGTGGAAAAGGATCTTGGTGATTGTAGAGATGACTTGCAGTGGACTGAAAAGCTTAAGCATGTAGATATTAAGGACGAGGATGTACTGAAGCTCTTGGAAAGCATCAAGTTGGATAAGTCACCAGGACAGACGGGATGTACCCCAGGCTACTGTGGGAAGTGAGGGAGGAGATTGCTGAGCATCTGACAATGCTGTTTGCATCATCAATGGAAAAAGGAGAGGTTCCAGAGGATTGGATGATTGCAGATGTTGTTCCCTTATTCAAGAAAGGGAGTAGGGATAGGCCAGTGAGTCTTACTTCAGTGGTTGGCAAGTTGAAAGAGAAGATCCTGAGAGGCAGGATTTATGAACATTTGGAGAGGCATAATATGATTAGGAATAGTCAGCATGGCTTTGTCAAAAGCAGGTCATGCCTTACGAGCCTGAGTGAATTTTTTGAGGATGTGACTATACACATTGATGAAGGTAGAGCCGTAGATGTAGCATACATGGATTTCAGCAAGGCATGTGATAAGGTACCCCATGCAAGGCTTATTGACAAAGTAAGAAGCCATGGGATCCAAGAGGACAATGCTTTGTGAATCCAGAACTGGCTTGCCCACAGAAGGCAACATAAGTGGTTGTAGATGGGTCATATTCTGCATGGAGGCTGGTGACCAGTGGTGTGCCTCAGAGATCTGTTCTGGGTCCCCTACTCTTTGTAATTTTTATTTATTTATTAACGTGCCGCACCAGACAGTCAGCCATTCTTGTCTGGCGGATGGTGTCAGGATTAGTCTCCTTTCGGATTAACCGGGTAACGATATGAACGTTCCTGACTCAACCCTTTTTCTTTCACGAGACGGAGTGGCTAGCTTGAAGCTCAACCTGGCATGGATGGGAAGTGTGCTCGGGGATGGCCCGACTTGGATTCAAACTCAGGAGCCTTCGCTCTTAAGTCTGGCGCTGATGCCATTGCACCACCAGCCAGCGTGGTTTTTATAAATGACCTGGATGAGGAAGTGGAGGGATGGGTTAGTAAATTTGCTGATGACACAGAGGTTGGAGGTGTTGTGGATAGTGTAGAGGGCTGCCAGAGGTTACAACGGGACATTGATAGGATGCAAAACTGGGCTGAGAATTGGCAGATGGAGTTCAACCCAGGTAAGTATGAGGTGGTTCATTTTGGTAGGTCAAATATGATGGCAGAATATAGCATTAATGGTAAGACTCTTGGCAGTGTGGAGGATTAGAAGGATCTTGGGGGTCTGAGTCCATAGGACACTCAAAGCTGCTATGCAGGTTGACTCTGTAGTTAAGAAGGCATATGGTGCATTGGCCTTCATCAATCATGGGATTGAGTTTAGAAGCTGAGAGGTAATGTTGCAGCTATATAGGACCCTGGTCAGACACCACTTGGAGTACTGTGGTCAATTCTGGTCACCTCACTACACGAAGGATCTGGAAACCACAGAAAGGGTGCAGAGGAGATTTACGAGGATGTTGCCTGGATTGGGGAGCATACCTTATGAGAATAGGTTCAGTGAACTCAGCCTTTTCTCCTTGGAGCAACAGAGGATGAGATAGAGGTGTACAAGATAATGAGAGGTATTGATCGTGTGGATAGTCAGAGGTGTTTCCCCAGGGCTGAAATGGCTAGCACGAGAGGGCATAGTTTTAAGGTGCTTGGAAGGAGGTACAGCGGAGATGTCAGAGATAGGTTTTTCTCATGCAGAGAGTGGTGAGTGTGTGGAATGGGCTGCCGGCAGTAGTGGTAGAGGAGGAAACGATAGGGTCTTTTAAGAGATTTCTGGATGGCTACATTTAGCTTAGAAAAATAGAGGACTATCGGTAAAACCTAGGCACAGCTTTGTGGGCTGAAGGGCCTGTATTGTGCTGTAGATTTTCTATGATGTGACATTCTTGGCCCATCAATACCAATAGGTCTACATCAAATGAATGGAAGGTGTAATGACCTTTGCCATCAAGAGAGACAGACTCATAAATAACCTGCTCTCTGATAACCAATTTACAAAATTTTAGGATCATTCAGCTCCCAACAACTTCATTACCTTGGCCCAAACATGCACTAATGAGTTAACTTCCAGAAATGAAGCGAGATATCAAAACAGCTATTGATGGAGTGGTCTCAAGAGGAGCTCATAAAACTTAACTTAAGGAACATCATGATAAAATGCTCCAGTGACCAAAAATCATATTTTAAACTAAGAAAGATAGCTCTCATTGTTGGGAGATAAAAAGCCTCAGGCCCAGGACATTTCCATAAGAGTGCTTCAGTAAAGTGCTCTAGGCCAGGCATCTTTTGCAGTTTATTAATGATATTCCTTGTAAGATAAAGTCAGAAGTGAGTATATATACACTGGTAATTGCATTGCTCAATTTCATTTGCAACTCCTCAGCAAATGAGACAATATGCAACTAGAACAACAGTCATTGACAATATTCAGAAAACAATGCTGATATCAGAAGGTAACATTTAAACCACATGGGTGTCAGGAAATAGCCATCTTCTATAAGAGTGAATCTAACTAACTATCCTTAATATTTGATGGCACAATCATTGCCAAGGCACACACTATTAATAAGAAACTTAATTGGGACAGCCACATAAACAAGCGGGCTATTATAACATCAGAATTTGAGTATCATTCAAGTTACACATGTTGCTGCATTTCAGACCCTATCCACTACCTGCAAGACACAAGCCAAGAGCTGAATTGGATACATTTGAAAAGATGAGTACACTTCATGAAATTCTATCTGATTCTGGATAAAATAGCCAACTTGACTTGTATCCATCCACCATAAACCTTACCACAATGGTTGTAATGTGTTTCATCTACAAGATCAACTAGTTATTCACAGTGAATCCCAAATCAGTGATCTCTACGACAAAGGACAACAGGAGCAGCCATGTACACACATTATTATGTGTAGGTTGCTTAAGTCAAAGACCATCTTGTCTTGGAATTATATTTCCATTCCTTCACCTTCATTAGGTTGAAATTATTGGCATTTCCAATATAACAGCACAGTGGGAGAACCTTTACAAGAAAGAGTGCAGCAGTTTGAGAAGGTACCACATCTAGCCTTATCAGTGATGTCCAACAAAACAAAGCAAAGAAACAAAAACAAAGCTACTCTGGTAATCACAGTGACAGTGTAAAAAGGAACCAGTGGAGAGGACAAGTAGGAACTTATTTAACCCTCCAGTTGCATATGACTACCAAGATAAGCTTCTGTGCCAAGCCGCTGTTATTACTCAAGTTCTTGTCACTGGGCAACATCTTCTCTAGCAGTTTGTACCATTGACACTCACTTATGTCTTGTCACCAATGCCGAGATTCTTGTCATGGCTCCAAGCTAAGCTTCCCTCACTATCTAACCATGATGGAAAAAGGGGAGAAGAGACATTTTCCCAGCTGCTAAGAGATATGGTGCCTTGCAAAACCATAAAATCAAGGGTACCATTTGAAACGAAACCCATTAGAAATCAAGACAATCAACAGTGAGAACTTGCAAAACTCTGCACAGCAGCAAAAACAATTGAAATTGAACTTGTCTCTCTGGAGCTATTCAGCAGCAGTACTGTTCACTACACAGATGTTGCTAGTTGCTAGTGACATTCAGAAACAGGAAAAAAAAGGCTTCTGATAGCACAAGCCATAGAATGGCCTCTGGCTATTGGGAGCCATGCAGTGGCGGGGCCAGTGCAGAAAGGACAACTTGGCATTGACCAAAACAAACATTATTGAAGCTATCAGCTACTTTCCAGTATCTGCAAGAGTTATTTCAAATAATTATTGGCTCTCCTGGTCAGATTAAATGTATCTTAAGTCAGATCAATTATGCACATCTTAAGTCATAGCTGCAGTACTAACAACAAAATCTTCCAGGGTACGAACATCAAGCACCAAAGGATATGCTCTTAAAGTAAGGGAGAGGGGTGAGTTTATAGGAATGTGAGGGGCAAGTTGTTTTTCTTTTAAACAGAGAGTGGTAGATGTGTGGAATAGACTAACAGGGGTAACAGTGGAATCAGGCAGTTTGATGGTCTGTATTGCTTTTCATTTTAAGATCACCTTCTGAAACTTGCTTGTGGCCTCTGAACACAGGTAGAAGATGAAAATTTAACTTTTAGAGATACAGTGCAAAACAGGCCCTTCCAGCCCAACAAGCCACACTACCCAGCAACCCCCCTACTTAACCAGAACCTAATCACAGGACAATGTGGGCATTTATCCTTCGAACCAGTTCATCTTTGGAATGAGGGTGTAAACTGAAGCACTTGGAGGAAACATTCACAGGGAGGACATACAAACAGCTTACAAATGGTATTGGAATTCAACTTCAAACTCTCTTGCCCCGAGATGCAATAGTGTCAAGCTAGCCATTACACTACTGTGGCGCCCCACTGCATCATTGAATTCTTTGGGCTTCTGCTTAGCAACATACATCCATAATTACTTTATTGAGCATCAATGAATGAAGTAATTTGTTCAATAAAATAATCACTTTCTCAATATCAGGCAACTTATAATAATAATATTGCTACCTTCTCAGAATATTATCAATACTCAAGAATTCTATTGTTTTGTAGCTGTGAAATAGAGAGTAATGCTATTAAAGGTGAATTTTACACACAGGAAAATATTTTTAAGTTATTCAGTTCTATTACTAAATTTGTTAACTTGTTCCAATGCATTATATTCAGTACAAATGCATATAGTCTAATGTATATTTCAATCACAACAAGAGAAAATCTGCAGTTGCTGGAAATCCAAGCAACACACACAAAATGTTGGAGGAATTCATCAGGCCTGGCAGCATCAATGGAAAAGAGTAAACAGTCGACGTTTCAGGCTGAGACCCTTCAGCAGGCCCTTCACCGCATTTTGTCTGTGTTGCTTGTATACTTCAATAATGTTTTACCGGGTGTGTTCTTTCTTATATATTATACACCAATGTAATTGTATCTCTGTAACTGTAAAGATAGCCAGGTAAGTTACCATCCCTGCAAACCATCAGATCAGAGGACTGGTTGTTGCCATGCTGTTGCAAATCTGATGCTTGGCCCAGTTCTACTATTGAGCTCCTTAAATGTTATAAGATGGTGGTCAGTGCGATACACTGCCTTCTAATTGTCCTTTTTAAAAAAAAATGGAGAATGGCTAATTCTTTGCTTCTTGCTAGTAAATGACGCGACATTGAACAGAAAAAAAATCATTAAGAACAAAGCTGGCCTGTGCACAGGCACACTGGATTTGTTATATGCTAGGTCGTGCATGAGACTGGGATTCTTCCATCATGGCTTAACAGGGAAATAGGGTCTGACTGAAATCCATTGCTATTATTTACTGCCAATCTGTAATATCCAATTTCCTTTCTTGAGGTGCTCATAAAGTGCTGTTATAAAGGAATTACTATGTATTTAGCCAATATTAGAATGCAAAAATCAATATACTTCCAAGAAAGAATGTTAGTGAGAAAGAATTCAGAGGATGGGTGTATATTTATTGGTTGAAATTTTCTTAATGCTGCAGTTAAATAATTGTAATGTTGCTCAAAACGGCTGCTTAAGTCCTGAGTCTACTACTCAAGCAGCCAATGACTAGACCATAAAACATAGGAACAAAATTATACCATTCAACCTACTGGGCTTGATCTGCCATTCAATCATGGCTGATTTATTATTCCCCTCAATCCCATTCTATGTTCCCTTCATAACCTTTTATGCCCTGTCAATCTCTGTTTTAAATATACAGAATGGCTTGGGCCCCCATAGTCTTCTGTGGCAATGTGTTCCACAGGGTTCCTGGCTAAAGAAATTTCTCTTCATCACTGTTCTAAAGGGATATCCTTATATTCTCAGGCTGTGTCCTCTGGTTCTATAATTTCCCACTATATCCACTCTATATAGTCATCTCATATTTTTGCTATTAAAAATCTACTATAGACGCTAAAGTAGTTCAGAGGAAAACAAGGGAGATGATTCATTCTCCCAAATCCTTATGCTGAAATAGGCCAGAAAAATTCCTAAGGCCACAAAAAAATGTATTCCAATATCCCCTAAATATGGGTATATATAAAGTGGAAGTTGACAGGTACTTTATTGGTAAGGGTGTGGGTGTCAAAGGTTGTGGGAAAACAGGAGATTGGACTTGAAAGGGAAAATTAATCATCCGTGATCAAATGACAGAGCTATATGATGGGCCATATGGCTTAAATCTGCTTCTATATTCTAACCCCATTTATATTACTTATATTCCTATCTTTTGTAATTAACACTTACGACACAGACATTAAACTGAGTTCCTGAGATTCTTTGTGTGATCATAAAAGCTGAAAGGTAGTTTGGAGACCTTGAGGGTTACATAACTAAGCTGCCTGGCTCTCTAAAGCATCATAATGTAGGGTTTAGCAATCTACACTTGTTCATACAGAATAGGTGTAAAGAGTAACCTTGTTTTTTTTTAATCTACAACAGTTTTAACCACAATGACTTTTTTTTTATTTCTGAAGTAGCAGAAACTCTTAAGTGACAGGATCACCGAGTTCAACACTTAAATATATAAAGGATTTCTGCTTTGTGGATGGTTAAGTAAATTTCAGTCACACCAAAGGCATCACTGCAGAGTAGAAGAGAGCAATTTTCCCTCTTCAGATTTCATCAATTCTAAACCATGGGGCTGAACATTTTCTGACAATAGAAATCAGAGAATGACTACTTGGATAGTGAAAACCTTTGTTCAAGATAGTAGAAAATGGGCACTGACATGGCAGAATTCAGTTGACTTGATCTGTGTTTTTTTTAAAGCAGTTAACATTTGTATTAAGTTACTACTTGACCACTTAAAAATATAATCCATTTTGTAGCACTTGATAATTATTGGATATGCAATATGTCAAGCACCCAATCTTATATCAATTTGTAAACTTTAAATTACGTATGATCTATGCTAGTGATTACAAAATTTCCACAAGTTAATTGCTTTTAAGCAGATGGTATCATTTTAAATAATCTGCCTTGGTGTTTCTGAGTAAGTATCTGCCGCGATGATATTAAGTAACATCTTTGTTGTAATTAAGAGCAATTACTCTTCAATTGCTTGGTAATCTTAATAGTGACTCTATATCACCATCTGTAAAAGATGGCAATATAATTATAAACTATACTGCCAAGGACTTTTGAGACAGAACTGCAGAAGGATTGACTTTTTTTCACATCCCAATCTAGAGATTGAACCCTGCCCTTAATCCTTGAATCAAAACTAATAGTACATTGTGGTCAGATGTTTGTGCTTATTGACAGTATAACTGAAGCTTTTTCCACAGATGAACCACAGTGAAATGGAATGATGGTTTTTTTTTAACTGAATCAGAAAGCTATATTAAAATGGCCACTGATGCACCATCAATAACTCACTCTGAGACTTAAAGGCGAGATATCGGCTTTTATTGACTGGAAGAAGGAACGAGCAGTGAGTGACCACCATACTACATCCTGGAGACTGAGAGGCCGGGCTCAGGCCTCGATCGCCTTTATACAGGGGTCTGTGGGAGGAGCCACAGGAGCAGTCAGCAGGGGGCGTGTCCAGACAGGTATATGTAGTTCACCACACCATGCGCACACTGTGATTTGCCATCTTTGTTATGATGTTAATGCCATATTGCACATTTCCTTGTCTGGCAGCAAGAAATTGAGTTTCGGGGAAAGCTATAATCTTTACTGTTTGTTCAGGAAATGATTGAATGCACATTATGTAGAGCACAGAAATGTAATAGCAAATAAGGGGGCAACACCATCATGTAAATGTCTTGCCATACCGTAACAGTCATGAGGAGAGTTCTTTAAGTGCCAATTAACTTCCACAGCAATCTGCACGGCAATGACAAGGCAACCGTGAGCCCTGTGAATAGGAACCGAACAGCCCCTATGAACCTATGTGTTAAATTCTGCAAAACACTTTTAACTTCCTTTTGCCCAATTTCACATATCATTTCAGTTTTGAGTGAATTCTAATTTCTAGGCAATTTAAAAAAATAATTGAAAATCTCTGAGAAATATTCCCAGTGCATTTGACACTAAATACACAAATGTATCCTTTAAGAATTTCCTTTTCGTACCATACTCAGTAAAAGCTTAAAAATTATAAATTACAAATAAACTACTATTTTGAAATTAAAAATTAAACACGCGCAATAGGTTTAAATGTAAATTTTATCATTCGCAAATAACTCAAAAAATGGATAAATGATTTCAGCACTGCGCACTGAAGTTCAATGCACCAGGTTACAAATGCAAGAATATTGTTTTGAATTGACTGATCGTAACAGACTTACAAAAGCAAAACGAATGAGAAGCTGTTCCACTCATAATGTGATAGCTGAAAATCGAAACAGATGACAAGTGGTATGACGGCAAGGGGTTGTCAATAGGTTGCGAGGAATAGTAGAGAGATGTAGTTAGATAGAGCCAGTAAATAATATTATCAAAAGGCAGCAAGCTGTTTAGAAATCCAAGGATAGATTCTTTTGTTGTGAATAAGGGAGGGGTTTGAAACTGATAATAGAATAATTGATATCATTCCTGGCTGTGATTCAATAGGTAGTAAATCATACATGTTTCCTTAAAACTGAATGATAGAGAGAGATTAAATATTAAATGTTAGAAATACATACTCAGCAGGTTGGACATCATGACCTGCTGAGTATTTTCAGTAGCCTGTATTTTTTTAATTTCAGATTTCTAGCAGTTGCCATCTTCACTTTGATTCTATTCAGACAAGTCAGACGATGTGCTTAAAGCCAACTCGATCAAATGCCGCAGAACAATATGAGAAGTATAATCTGGTCACAGCCACAGAACTGACCATTCATTATACTAGCTAATGAAAATACAGACAGAAAGCTCGTCTACCAAACTCTTTGGGCTCATACTGGTTGACAATGGGCAGAGTAACCTCCATGGTCTTACAGCCTGCTGAACAACATTTTGTGATCTAGAAGTTTCAGCCAAGTTTTGAAGGGCTGGGGCGTAGGAGTTATCTTATTAGAGCACTAGCAAGGGTCAAGAGAAGCCTGTATTATTATTGGCCATCTGATAGATGCCATCCTGCTCCTACTTGACCTACAATAGATTAAGTACAGAACAAGAAATTCAAGACTTCAACAGCACCCTCCAATGGTCTCCTTAAGGACTGTTGGCTTGGCTTCACAGTGCTTGAAGTAAGGATCTGCTGCACCCCTGCCACATTCTATAGTCATTTACAAACTGTAACAGTGCAAAATAAATACTATACACATGATTTTTATTTTACAATGAAGTATGTGCCCATATAATCAAGTTAACAGCCACTGTATTTCAAAGTAACATGCACAAAATGCTGGAGGAACTTAGCAGGCCAGGCAACATCTTATGGAAAAGGGTAAACAGTCAACATTTCGGGGCAAGAGCCTTTGGTTGCTTTGGATTTCTGGCATTTACAGATCTTCTCGTGATTGTGGATCACTGTATGTTAAAATTGGCACCAGGTACGCAGTCTGGATCTGGAGCTAGTAAAGTGGAAATTTTCATAGTTATATACCCCTTAGTTTGGTTACGCATTGATTGCATGTTCTTGTTGCATTGTCTATTCCTGCTGTTGATCCTGGGATTTAAACTTGAGCCTCCTGTGCCTAACCCGTCCATCTCAAAAGTGTTGGGAGAGCTGTTATTTGCATTGTATTGGTCTCTGAAAATCCCTTTCAAAACTTTGTCTTCATTTTTGGAATATTTATTGTTATTTGCATATGTCAAATCCCTTACCGTTAAAGGCCCTTCAAAAATAAACATTGTTATGATCTGCAAGAATTACAATGGGACATTTTTTGTCAATTCTAAGTTGGTGGTAAACCATTGCAACATAATAATACTCACTACTAAATTGCACAGAGGAAGTACAATATGTACAGAAATTTGATGTTCATTTAGTAGCACTGCTGAATTCCATACTGCAATTTCACATCAGTATTAAATCATCTCTTTACAGTTTCCAGCTTAGCAGCGGAATATCAAAGACACTGCAGCACAAATCAAGCAACGTTACATATCAGTTTCTCTGGCTGCCATCCAAATCCACCCAAGGCATATTTGTACCTAGTTCTAAGAGACTGTGAAACGAACAAAGAAGAGAAAGAGATTTTCAGTTCAACGTCTGTATCAAGATTTTAATCGTACTTGTGAAAATTTCCTCTGATCAGAACTTCTAGCAAAATCATAAACATCCTTTGAAGCACATTTATAGAAATTATGGAAAAAAAGAACATTTCTGATGTTTCTACATGTACCTTACAGAGGAAATCTTGTATCATTATGCAATTTTACATTCTCCTATTCCAAGCACACACATGTGCACACTTTATTGAAGTTACAGTATTTATGACAGCAGACTTAATAGGATTAACCTGTATTAACTTGGGCACTAGCCTAGATCGATGTGCTTCAAAATTGCAGAGAGCATTCAATATGAACCTTGTAGACAGCACTCAGTATATCTTAATGAATTGTACAATGGTTGATTCTATAGCGATTCACAACATCAGCCTACAATGTTATTTCATTGCCATCTTCTTTTGCTAATCCATTCTATGAATATTGCTTCACTTGACTGTGTAAACTGAAAATAATGTGTCAAGTATAATGCTCGAAAGAGTGATCAGCACACAGGTGAAACAGTGGCTTGAACTTCCACAATGCTTAAGTCCTGTTGGACTGTATGGGAACAGCAAATTAGAATTACCAATTGCAAGTCTTGTAAATGCACCAAAGCAAGGCTGATAATGACCTTCACTGAATCTGAAGATGCTGTTATTCGAACAGTGGCCCCCATGCGGCAACGGTGAGGAAGTGGACCCCATCTGAAGAGGTACAGAGTGTTAAGTCTGCTCTTTGCTTCAGGGATGTGGTTGGCCAAGTCCAACTTGGGAGAGCCAGGCTCAGGCTCGTCCCAAAGGCTCCTCAATGGCACAAGGCAACATCAGTGCAGAAGAAATGGCTCATGGTGGAGGAGGTGAGAAGACAGGAGGAGGCAGAGCAACACACCAGGGCCATCTTAATGGCCACACAGGACCAATGGACTAATTGGGAGATCCTGGAAAAGAGGAAACTCAGTTGGAGTGACATCTGGGAGATGGAGGGATCTCAGCTAAGTTTGGTCATTACAGCCACTTATGACCTCCTACCCACACCCCAATCCCTGAACCAGTGGTGGGGAGAAGACCCCACTTGCTCTCTTTGTCAAGCACCTGGATCATTGAGGCACATTTTAACAGGATGCACAATGAGCCTCAGCCAGGGGCGGTATAATTGGAACAATCTTGGAACAGAGGTGAATTACCACAAATGTTCTCCCACACACATTGGCAAGAAATGTTCACATCACATGATCTGTACCAGCAGGCCAACCTCCAGAGCACCATATAACATCAAAAGAAGTAAGCATTCTGCAGGTTGCTCGGGATTGAGAAATGGACGTGGATTTGAAAAAAAGCTAGAGTTTCCCCCAGACATTGTGGCTACAACACTCTGCGCAGACATGGTCCTGTGGTCCACAACAGCCAAGCTGGCATATGTTGTGGAATTGATAGTACCATGGGAAGATGATGTTGAAGAAAAAAGTACTCTGAAATGGCAACTGAAGCTGCCCAGAACTGCTGGAAGACCAAGATTTTCCTTGGAGAAATGGGATGCAGGGGATTTGTGGCTACATCTACCACCAGTCCAATGAAGAAGATGGGGGTGAAGGGTTATTCACTCCAACAAGCAGTCAAGTCCTTGTCAAATGCAGCAGAAGAAAGCAGCAATTGGATTTGGATTAAAAGGAAAGACAACAACTGGGCTGCAAGATGAAGACAGGAGGGTACGGAACTGAGGGGGGTGTATCTGGGACGACAGGTAGCACCGTTGAGCCCTCTGGAGACGTCAAGGGCTTATTAATGAAACGTCAAAGAAGGAGGGTGCCCAATTGATGACCCTGATAAGGAAGCTACCCTCCTTGTCACCACTCCAAGCCCACTGCCAACATCGAGAGTGCCAGCTTATCATAGGGATTGAAACATCAAGTCCCATTAGCTTTACTATATCTAGGGAAATCAGTCCAGGGATTGGGATTAGAATAGAAATTCATCTCTTCCAATGTAGCCTTGAAAAACACAAAAAGATCAATGCATTAATGAAAGAGGATCTGGTGCTTTACATTAATGTTCCTGAATGTGACTGCATATTACCTGCATCTAATTCATTGTGGCCCCGGAGAGGAATGGCAAGGAAATAAAGTATTATTGACATATTGACTTGTCAATAGTGAAAAATAATTGTACAGCTTGAACAAACAAGAGCATCAGATACATTTAGTGATTAATAACACTCTTACTCATTTTCTCGGTCACCTGTTCAGCTTCTCATTTCATTCCCCCTCCTCACACCCACACACTTGGCTTTACCCATCACCTGCAAGCTTATACTGCTTTCCCTCCCATCACCTTCCTATTCTGGCTTCCATTCCAGTCCTCATGAAGGGTCTCAACTCAAATCGCCGACTGTTTATTCCCTTTTGTCGATGCTGCCTAATGTGCTCAGTTACTCCAGCATTTTGTGTGTGTTGTCTTTAACTCACTCAGAGTATCAGCTTTGTTTCTAAGGCCATTATTATTTATCAACACTAACCACAAGAAGATACTATTAGCCTATTCTCTTGAATGTCATAGTCTTTTTGTGATTATGTATTTCCATGATAATATATGCCGTGATATAATGATCAATAAAGTCAGGGTGACAAGACAGAGAAAGTTTTCGAAGTCTGACATTATTAGTTCAATCCTTTTCAGTGAATAGAGCTAGAGGAGTGTTTAAAGGTTAGACCTGGTAGGTGCTGCAGTCCATCTTGTATTTTCTATACCTGTGGCCACAACACTTTAAATATACAGACATGAAGACATTTCACCTCATATCAACAATCATGATACACTCAGCAGAGCTACTTTTCCATCAAAGCACAAATGTCAATTTCCATTAGAAAATAATCAGTGAAACACAACCCATATTTTTTCTAAGCTAATCAAACCTGACAAACCTAAATTTTATATAGGTCTCCAACCACCCGTCACTCAATGCCACCACCACCATTTTCTATTGACTTAAATTATGTCGCACACACTAAGATATCTGCACAAACTATAGTACAGAACAATATTGAGGGCAAGTATATTGCTGAGCAAACAATTAATGATCCAAATTAATCTTTCTTATGCCAAGAATCCCAAGTCACAGAGCTGAAATGTTTAAGGGGAACATGAGGGGTAACTTCTTCACTCAGACGATTGCGAGAGTGTGGAATGAGCTGCCAGCACAAGTGATGCATGTGAGCTCGATTTCAAAGTTTAAGAGAAGTTTTGATAGGTACATAAATAGTAGAGGTATGAAGGGCTATAGTCCCAGTGCAGGCTGATGGGAGTAAGTAGCTTAAATGGCTTGGCACACACTAGATGGGCTAAATAACCCACTTCTGGGCTGTCATGATGACTCGATGGCTCTATACAAGGGAAGATTCAATTCTTGCAATTTCCATTAAATTCTAGAATTAGTTTCAACTTAACAGAATTGTTTTCAAACCACTAAACAACTTACCTTGAATCATAATGATCCAAGTTTATTTCCATGTTACCATTCATTAGTCTTCATATACTCTGAATTAGGTTTTATTCTTGGTTTTGAACTACTGAATTGTAGAGGCAGGGAGTGGTTGAAATAGAAAACAAAAACAAAACGTACATACTTTTAAGATGAGCCTGGAAAGTGTGAGTGAAGAGGTAAAAAAAGGGCTACACTGATAACTGAGAAAGTCATGAGATTTGAATGAAGCCAAAAACCTAAGTAGGGCTGCATGTCCTGCTTCTCTGCAGTACTTTTTACACAATTCCTACAAGATTTCTGTCGATATGTAATAGTTTACAAATGCCAACATCAGAAATGAGAACAGTAACAGAGTGGTTAACTCTCAGTTGCTACCACAACAGCTGGTTTATTTAATTCAATTAAATAAATAAATCTGGATTAAATAGCTAGTATAAATAACAGCAGCTGCAAAATTGCTTGACTTTTATAAAAACTCATCTCATTCTCCAATGGCCTTCGGGGAGGAATCTGTTATCCATTCCCAACCAGGTCTACATGGAATTTGAAAGCCCACAGCACTGTGATTCAATCCAACAGCCTCTTAAAAAAAGACTCTGTCCAAGGGAAATTAAGGATAACCAAGTCACAATGGGCCACGTTCTGGCAGCAAAGAAAATAGTTGGTGATTTCACCTTTCAGGTTTGTAAACTGTATTAAGTTAAGTTCCCAGATGCCTATCAGCATTTTCAGCAAAGCAAACATAAACATGTTATAATAGTATTTTTAGATTGGATTATATATTCAAAATTCTCTACTGGCATCGTTTTCCTTATGTTTTAGCATAGCCCTTAGTCAAATTTGTCTAGAATGCAAACTAACAATTGCAGCTGCAGTTTTCATGAAAAGTACCATATTAGGATTTAGATAAGTGACTCCATTAGGTAGTATCTTTAGTTCTATTCCACACTGATATTGAGGGTTAGCCAAGGGTATTATGGTTTGAGATATTCCAGAAAGCCTTCTTGAATTTGTAAAAGAAAGGATTCAAAATTATAAGTTTGTATTTCAATCTTCTATTTATTAAAAATATTAACATAAACAGAATAATTAATAATTGACCTTTCTAACAAATGGGGTAAAGTTCATGAATAGAAATAACAAATTTGAGAAAGCCTCAAGGATCTTATGATATGCTGTATGCAAGTTATTGGTTCATTACCAAATATTTTTAATCACTTAGATTTGGATGCAAGACAGTAAAATATAAAAAAGCATCAACAAAAACATTTGAACAGTGTAAAAACAATAATTTCAACAAAACAACAAATTGCTGTTCATTACAAAAGCTGTTTTTGTCTAATGCCTTCAATGACAGCTGATAAGAAAACATTAATCACACCATAAGAGTTCAGGGTTTTCAGAGAAGCCATAGTTTAAAGAAAGAAAATTACCAATAAATTTTTGAGCAATAAAGTTTCAATTACTTAATTCTCCATACATTTACATGCTGTAATGTAGTTTCCTCGGACAAGGAAAGCACTCATTACAAGTTATTGAACTATGATGTTTTAATCATAAAAAGCCAGCGTCCTAGGGAAGAGCATTGTCCTTCTAAACTTCATTTTCCTACCATATCTGTGAGCAATGCACCTGACACTTTATCGCCCCCACTCAACATTCACTTCCTCCACCACAAGTAAATCATGGCTCCAAGTGTGTACCATTATTCAGAAAATGCACGTTATCTATTCTCAAAGGCTTCTTCACAATACTCTCTCAGACTCAACTACCTCAAAGGAAAATGACAATAGATACATGTGAACCCTAACAACAGAAGTCTCCTACCAAGTTAAATACCATTCTGACTTGGAGATGTATTGTCCTTCCGTTATCAACTCTAAGTCCAGCCCTGAAATTGCCTGTGCAATAGTTCTGTGGAAATGCACTGTAACTATTCAATTATGTGGTTATCCATAGCTTTTAGGCCAATTAAGGAGATATACCTGCAGGCTTTTCAGTTATGTCAACATTTTAGAAATTTTTTTTTTTAATTTTCTGGTTTCCATACCTGCTAATGTTTCTGCTTTCTCACTCCCACCAAAGAGCTCTTCAAGTTGTACCAATCCAGGTAATGTCAATTGAGTTAAATAAACTAACTATAGGAATACTCATTTGCTTGACACAAACTACTGAGATAACATTAAGATGTGAAAAACATTCTTCTGGTTGCCACTTAACAAAAATATTAACTTTTTAAATATGTACTAAAGCAGCTGTGTGGTACTTAGATTGCATGTAATGCGATTCAACTGCAACAAAAAGTCAAATATAAATAAAAATCGAGGCACAACTGCACAAGCATTTGGACATCAGTGAGTTAGACCGGCGGGAAGGATTTGAAAAAAGACAGTTTTATAGAGCGGGCGTCGGAGCAACAGGCGACTGAGTACAGGGAGACAGAGTAGGAGGGCTGTGGTTCAGTGATACCGGGTCAAGGCGAGGTAAATTACCTGTGAAGAATAGAAACTAGAAGTATGTCTGTGAGGCCAATGTTCTGTACTGCGTGTCAGATGTGGGATGTCTAGGAGACTCGCAGCCTCCCGGATGGCCACATCTGCGCCAGGTGCATCAAGCTGCAGCTCATTAGGGAATGGGTTAGGGAACTGCAGATGCAGCTCGATGACCTTCGTCTGGTCAGAAAAGTGAGGAGCTGTAGGCAAGTAGTCACACCAGGGCCTCAGGAGACAGATAAGTGGATAACAGTCAGGAGAGGGAAGGGCAAAATTCAGATACTAGAGAGTACCCTGTAACTGTCCACCTTAACAACAAGTATTCCTGTTTGAGTACTGTTGAGGGGGAATGACCTTCCTGGGGGAAGCAACAGTAGCCATGCCTCTGGCACATAGTCTGGCCATGTGGCTCAAAAGGGTAGGGAAAGGAAGAGGATAGCAGCAGTGCTAGGTGACTCTATAGGTAGGGGGCAGACAGGCGATTCTGTGGACACAGGAAAGAAACACAGATGGTTGTTTGCCTCCCAGGTGCCACCGTCCGGGATGATTCTGATCACATCCACAATATCCTGAAATGGGAAGGTGAACAGCCAGAGGTCGTGGTACACATTGCTACCAACGACATAGGTAGGAAAAGGGAGGAGGTCCTGAAAACAGACTAACGGAGTTAGGAAGGAAGCTGAGAAACAGGACCTCAAAGGTAGTAAGCTCTGGATTACTGCCAGTGCCACACGACAGTGATTATAGGATTAGAGTGAGGTGGAGGATAAATGTGTGGCTGAGGGATTGGAGAAGGGATGAGGGATTCATATTTCTGGATCATTGGGATCTCTTTTAGGGCAGGTATGACCTGTACAAAAAGGACAGGTTACACTTGAATCTGAGGGGACCAATATCCTGGCAGGGAGGTTTGCTAAGGTTATTGAGGAGAGTTTAAACTCGAATTGCTAGGAGGTGGGAACCTAACTGAAGAGACGGAAGAAGGGCTGGTTGGCTCACAAATAGAGAAAGCTTGTAGACAGTGCGAGACGGAGGATAGGCAGGTGATAGAGAAGGGACGCGCTCAGACCGAAGGTTTGAGATGCGACTTTTGGTTTGAGATGTGTCTATTTTAAAGCAAGGAGTGTTGTGAACAAAGTGGATGAGCTTAGAGTGTGGATCAGTACTTGGAGATATGAGGTGGTGGCCAATACAGAGACTTGGATGGCTCAGGGACAGGAATGGTTACTTCAAGTGCCAGGTTTTAGATGTTTCAGAAAGGACAGGGAGGGAGGCAAAAGAGGTGGGGGCATGGGATTGTTGATCAGAGATAGTGTCACGGCTGCAGAAAAGGTGGACGCTATGGAGGGATTGTCTACAGAGTCTCTGTTGGTGGGGGTTAGGAACACGAAGGGGTCAATAACTTTACTGGGTGTTGTTTATAGGCTGCCCAATAATAACAGGGCTATCGAGGAGCAGATAGGGAAACAGATCCTGGAAAGGTGTAATAATAACAGAGCTGTTGTGATGGGAGATTTTAATTTCGCAAATATCGATTGGCATCTCCCTACAGCAAGGGGTTTAGGTGTGTTCAGGAAGTTGCTTGACACAATATGTAGATAAGCCTACAAGAGCAGAGGCTGTACTTGATTTGTTATTGGGAAATGAACCTGGTCAGGTGTCAGTTCTCTCAGTGGGAGAGCATTTTGGAGATAGTGATCATAATTCTATGTCCTTTATAAAAGCATTGGAGAGAGATAGGAACAGACAAGTTAGAAAAGAGTTTAATTGGAGTAAAGGGAATTATGAGGCTTTCAGGCAGGAAATTGGAAGCTTAAATTGAAAACATGTTCTCAGGGAAAAGTATGGAAGAAGTATGGCAAATGTTCAGGGGATATTTGTAGAGGAGTTCTGCATATGCACATTCCAATAAGACAGGGAAGTTATGGCAAGGTACAGGAACTGTGGTGTACAAAGGCTGTAATAAATCTAGACAACAAGAAAAGAATAGCTTACAGAATGTTCAGAGAGCTAGGTAATGTTAGAGATCTAGAAGTTTTATAAGTTTATTAGGAAGGAGCTTAAGAAGGAAATTAGGAGAGCAAGAAGGGGCCATGAGTAGGCCTTGGTGGGCAGGATTAAGGAAAACCCCAAGGCATTCTACAAGTATGTGAAGAGCAAGAGGGTAGGACATGAAAAAATAGGACCTATCACATGTGACAGTGGTAAAGTGTGTATGGAACCGGAGGAAACAGCAGAGGTACTTAATGAATACTTTACTTCAGTATTCACTATGGAAAAGGATCTTGGTGATTGTAGTGATGACTTGCAACAGACTGAAAAGCTTAAGCATGTAGATATTAAGAAAGAAGATGTGCTGGAGCTTTTGGAAAGCATCAAGTTGGATAAGTCACCGGGACCAGATGAGATGTACCCCAGGCTATTGTGGGAGGCAAGCGAGGATATTGCTGAGTCTCTGCCAATGATCTTTGCATCATCAATCGGGATGGGAGAGGTTCTGAAGGATTGGAGGGTTGCGGATGTTGTTCAAGAAAGGGAGAAGAGTTAGCCAAGGAAATTATAGACCAGTGAGTCTTACCTCACTGGTTGGTAAGTTGATGGAGAAGATCCTGAGGGGCAGGATTTATGAGCATTTGGAGAGGTATAATATGATTAGGAATAGTCAGCATGTCTTAGTCAAGGGCAGGTCGTGCTTTACGATCCCTGATTGAATTTTTTGAGGATGTGACTAAACACATTGATGAAGGAAGAGCAGTAGATGTAGTATATATGGATTTCAGCAAGGCATTTGATAAGGTACCCCATGCAAGGTTTATTGAGAAAGTAAGGAGGCATGGGATCCATCAGGACATTGCTTTGTGGATCCAGAACTGGCTTGCCCACAGAAGGCAAAGAGTGGTTGTAGATGAGTCATATTCTGTATGCAGGTCGGTCACCAGTGGAGTGCCTCAGGGATCTGTTCTGGGACCCTTATTCTTCGTGATTTTTATAAATGACCCAGATGAGGAAGTGGAGGGATGTGTTAGTAAGTTTTCTGATTACACAAAGGTTGGAGGTGTTGTGGATAATGTGGTGGGCTGTCTGAAGTTACAGAGGGACTTTGATAGGATACAAAACTGGGCTCAGAAGTGACAAATGGAGTTCAACCCAGATAAGCGTGAGGTGGTCCATTTTTGGTGGGTCAAATATGATGGCAAAATATAGTATTAATGTTAAGACTCTTGACAGTGTGGAGTATCAGAGGGATCTTGGGGTCCAAGTCCATAGGACACTCAAAGCAGCTGCGCAGGTTGACTCTGTGGTTAAGAAGGCGTACAGTGGATTGGCCTTCATCAATCATGGAATTGAATTTAGGAGCCGAGAGGTAATGTTGCGGCTTTATAGAACCCTGCTCGGACCCCACTTGGAGTACTGTGCTCAGTTCTGGTCACCTCACTACAGGAAGGATGTGGAAGCCATAGAAAGGGTGCAGAGGAGATTTACACAGATGTTGCCTGGATTGTGGAGCATGCCTTATGAGAGTATGTTGAGTGAACTCAGCCTTTTTTCCTTGGAGTGATGAAGGATGAGAGGTGACCTGACAGAGGTGTATAAGATGATGAGAGGCATTGATTGTGTGGATAGTTAAGAAGCTTTTTCCTAAGGCTGAAATGGTTGCCACAAGAGGACAGAGGTTTAAGGTGCTGGGGAGTAGGTACAGAGGGGATGTCAGGGGTAAGTTTTTTTATGCAGAGAGTGGTGAGTGCATGGAATGGGCTGCTGGCAATGGTGGTGGAGATAGGTACGACAGGGTCTTTTAAAAGACTTCTGGATAGGTACATGGAGCATAGAAAAATAGAGGGCTATAAAGTAATAGCCCTTTATTATAGTAATAGGCTATAAAGTAATTTTAGGCTATATAGTAATTTCTAAGATAGGGACATGTTCAACTTTGTGGGCTGAAGGGCCTGCATTGTGCTGTAGGTTTTCTATGTTTCTATATTAACTTAATTTACGTAACTAAATTTTGTACCAATTGACTTTCTAAACAATAATACTAACAGAAAAACCACCAACTCTGATACTAACAGTTTCAGAGCTCACCTAGACTAGACTCCAAATACAATTTAGTTTTCAACTGACTGTAAAATCTTAGACAAAATTATATCTGGGAGAGAAACAGACTCATATTTTTCAGGGCATTAATCCTTAAAAAGTAAGATGACATTTCCATCCAACAATCTGTCAATCTCAGAGCATTTCAGATTGAGGCCTGCTACAAAAATGGTGACTAAACAATGTGTTCTTAGAGGTTTAATTTAAAATAACAGAATGGTTCTTCAACATTGAATTACCACAGTTCAATGTAAATTTCTCCACAGGTTACTGCTCCATTTTAACATTAGTAAGCTACATTGATACTTCTAACTGCACCACTTCATTGCTCGGCCTATCCCGTCACACCTTCACTGGAGAAAACACGAGTACCATCAATTCATCACTTAACCGTAAATTAAGAAGATTTCAAAAATTATTTTAAAATAGTATTTCTTTAAAAATAGCTTGGTGATGTTTCCATACCTTAGGGATCAATTGTAAGAGATTAGTTAAATCACATTTTGCCAGAATGACCATCAATGAGGCTATAAATTAAACTTCAGTATCTTTGGCAAAATTTCTATTTGAGAGGCGTTCATCATTTTAATCTTGGCATATCCAAGCTTATATTTCTCTTTAATTATATTTTAACATCAGGCAAAACTGCACCATTTTAAAAGGACCCATCTGCCAACAAGCTCATTCCATTCAGTAGCACCTGGTGCTAAAATATAATTGAAGAAATTTATATATATATACACAAGTGATTAGGAAGGAGCAGCGTCACATTCCATTCCACCTCCAAAATTTAGTTCCAGAATTTTAGAAATATTGCGCTGATACTTAACAAGGGCATTTAACTCAATGATTGGAATATGTTTCTTTGCAACTATATTTTAACTTCTACTTAAACTTCCTTTCAATCAAAATAAAGGGTTAATTATTGGAGCAAAAAATCCATTTTCTTTTCATTTTTGAGCACTGAAGTATTGTGCCATGGTGCAATAACACAGTTTCAGCTCCCTCTGAAAAGATTAGGATATCAACTCCTAACAAGTGTGCAACAGCTTTATCTCGTTTTTGGCACCAAATGCTTTGGGCCTGAGGCAATGGTCAGGCTGGTTCAGCTTGCTGCTCCATTCTGCATTGAACTAATGGTCTGTGGATGGACTCTATGGACTCCAGTTCAGAACACCATTTGCTTGTGTTATTCATTTGCATGATTTTTTTTTATCCACGCTCTGCACATTGTGTGTTTGACGGTAATTTTTTAAATGGGTTATTCGGGGTTTCTTTGTTTCATGGTTGCCTCAAGGTTGTATAATGTATACATACTTTGATAATAAATGAACTTTGAATTCCTATCTATCTTTACCGATGTAATTTTCACCAATTTACACTAAATCTGGTAGTATAGCATGCACTGCACCAAATCAGTATTGCACTGCTTAAAGGCCAACTCTTCATAGCAGTAGCACACATTAATAGCCACCCTGCAAGGTTAAGCAGGTATTAAGGAAGATAGCTTTGGAGGACGTGCATTGGCATGCAGATAAATGATAGGTTTGTACTAGAGCAAGCCAGAATTTGAAAGTGGAGGCATAAGAGACTGCAGGTGCTAAAATCTGGTCATCTGGTAATGTGGCTTATGAGTGAAAGAGAAGGCTTCCATATTTCCATAACTACTTCATTACACTGAGATGAGGACTATCATCACAATGCTTTTGTGCAAAGGAGAGGGGGAGAAGGACAGAGAAAATCAAATACAGATGCACACACATCAGCATGACTCCTGATGAAGTGTCTCGGCCTGAAACATCGACTATTTACTCTTTCCTTAAATGCTGCCTGGCCTGGTGAGTTCCTCCAGCATTTTGTGTGTGTTGCTTTGAATTTTTAGTATCAGCAGATTGTTTACATGTTTATGGTTGTTGGAAGCCAACTAGCTCTGTAAAATATCGCCTAACTAAAGTACCTATGCTGATGTCCTGAACTGCTTATTGTTTTCAGTATCCCAGAGAATGATTAAGGGAGATATGGCATCAGAAGTGCTGATTGGTGAAATTATTAAATTTAGATGCCAGGCCTGAGTCAATCTTTTCATTCACAATTGTAATAATATATGGATTGCATCAAGCAAGGTTGCCAACTGCACCATATTATACAATATGGCCTTATTTGGAAGAAAAGTTGTTTGCCTTTTATTACATAGACGAAGACATTTATTTTTCTGTTAAAAACATAGTCAGGGAAATCCAAGGCATTTAGCAGCACTATGAAATGACACATCTTCACCCAGTTTATCCCATGCCATACAGTCATGGAGTCATAAAGAGATATAGCATAGAAACATGCCCTTTAGTCTATCGGCCAAGCTGAGCACCAATCACCCATTTTCTCTAATCCAAGTTAATCTAATTTTTTTATTCTGCCCACATTCTCAATAACTCCTCCCAGATTTTACTACTTATAATTTATGATGCCAGGTTAATCTACCTAAACTGCATTTAGGATGTCACAGGGAGAATACGTAAGCTCTTGGCAGACGTTATCCAAGGTCAGAATTGTACTCGAGTCTCTGGTGCTATGAGCCCTCAGCTCTACCAGGTTGTGCCTTTGTTCCACCCAAAAAGGTGGCTCCTAGAAGAATCACCGTGAAGCCTGTGGCTTTAGATTCAAGGCAAGAACGAGATACCTTTAAGGTTGGGTTGGCGTTCTCATCATCAACCTGTCATTCAGCCTGCTGCTAAAGAACCCCACACAATGTTGGATCTAGAGCTTTGGGCCAACACAATGTCAGATCTGGATCCTTGCTGCCCAACTGCTATTGACTCTGGTATCTCAGTACCCATGTTGAGAGGGCAAGTGTATGGGGTTGAATGAGATCTGGGGGCTCGATGGGCTGAATGGCCTAATTCTGCTCCCATGTTTTATTGGTTTGGAGTATTTGTGAGCCACCCAATCTCAAACCTTATCATTGTGTGAAACCCAGAGATCAAGCTGAGGTCTCATGCTATTTTTGGCTTGTTATCAGCCTGAGGCTATTGGCACTCACTGCAATTTCAAAGAGTGTTATTGGCATTTTGAGTTATAAGAATCTTTGAATCACTATCCCTATCCTGGCAAACCTCCCAGATTTTACTGCTAGCATTGCACATGCACAAGACCCGAGAGATTCCCAAATAAACCTTACACTGCAGAGTTCCACATTTATTAACAGTGGATGGGGAGGAAATGCTGAAGCTTCCTGACACACTGGAATAGGAATTATTCAGCCTCTGAGATTAAAGTGTGACCGTACAGCCTTATGAAAAGAATACCAACCTTTAACAGAGACACAAGAGACTGCAAATGTTGGATTCTGGAGCAAAACACAACTTGCTAGAGGAACTCAGTAGGCTAGGCAGGTCTGCAGAATTAAAGTGAATGGCTTCAAGCTTAAACATCAACTGTCCATTTCCCTCCATAGATGCTGTCTGACTTGTTGAGTTCCTCCAGCATCTTATGTTGCAGCAGTATTTAATATATTTCATTCTGGATTGGCATTTTTTTCAGTATTTAATGGCATAGCCTGAGTAATAGTGTATTTTCCCTCCAATCACTAATTTAAGTCATTTCAAGCAATGTTTATAGTTACAGGTGACCAGTTGCTCCATTGAGCATGTGTAGCTCCTAGGATATTGTGGTCAACCTATGAACAGCACACACAAAAACTCCAATGAAAACCTTTTACTTCATGTTGAACGAGAATGTTGGCAACCCTGCTGGTGATAGACAACAAGCTGTGTGATTCAACTGAGAGAATATGATGGAAAAAAAAATCCATACAAGCTGCTGCACTTTTCACGGCAAGTAGTAAAGGACGAGGAACATGGACAGAAGAATTCACAGTGCATGTAAAACTGGCTGCGGCAGATGAACTTGAGCAGATGAAAGTAAAAAAAAATGTTATTATACGCCACTGCTCACAAGGGGACAGAATTGCACCACAACCATAAAACTCTCAAATGAAACCCTGGAGAATGCATTAGGTGCACTACAAGCACATTGCAATCCTCCTAAAATGAAAGTCATTGGTTACTTATACAATAGCAGAAGCAGGGAAAATGCTTTGATACTTCCTTGATGGACGCAAGACTGTTAGGAAGTAATTTCAATTTCACACATTCGAAGAACTCACTCAACTCCATCGATTGGATTATTTGTGGGATCCTGGAGCTTGGCTGTGGGAATGACCATCCACGCGTGAGGCAGAGGAAAATGCAAAGGTGTATGCAGAACTGTACAGAGCTACACTAAAAATGCGAATGGCAAATATAAGGAAGTAGATATAGTGAGGGTCAAGGCAGGGAACAGAGAAAGTACTGACGAAGTTGCTTACTGCAGTTAACAAAAATAATGAGGAGAACAATACAAGCACTTGGAAAGGAACTATCTTGTGTATTTGTAAGTGTGTAATTTGGATTATTTTTTAAATACTGGACAAGATTGTGAAGTAAACCTCCATTGACAGGGTGAATTGAGCCATGCAGGAACAGAGAGACAGTAAGATTCAAAGTTACAATCACAGTTGAATACAATATAGCTGACATCAAAAGAGGTTAATTCTGTGGAAGGAAAACCAGCAGACATATCTAAACCAAGGTGTTCTTACAAGGAAATCTGATGGGATTCCACTGTGATTATAAGCAGAGGTCATAGATTAAGGGTGAAAGGTGAAAAGTTGTGGGGAAACTTCCTCACTCACAGTATGATGAGAGTGTGGAAGGAGCTGCCAGCATAAGTGGTGCATACAGTCCTTGATTTCAACATCTAAGAGAAGTTTGGATAGATTTAAGACGTAAGAGCAGAAGTAGGCCATCTGACCCATTGAGTCTGCTCCATCAGTCAATCATGGTTTATCTTTTTTTTCTATCTCCTCCTCAACCCCAGTTCCTGGCCTTCTCCCTGTAACCTTTGATGCCATGTTCAGTCAAGAACCCATCAATCTCTGCCTTAAGTACACCCAATGACCTGGCCTTCACAGGTGTGTGGATGGTTAGAGTATGAATCAGAATCAGAATTAGATTCATTATCAGCAGCCTGCGACTTGAAATTTGTTAACTTAGCAGCAGCAGTTCAATGCAATACTTAATCTAGCAGAGAGAAAAATAATAAATAAAACACAATAAATGAACAAGTAAATCAATTATGTATATTGAATATATTTTTAAAAAAACATGCAAAAACAGAAATACTGTATATAAAAAAAAGTGAGATAGTGTCCAAAGCTTCAATGTCCATTTAGGAATCGAATGGCAGAGGGGAAGAAGCTGTTGCTGAATTGCTGAGTGTGTGCCTTCAGGCTACTGTATCTCCTACCTGATGGTAACAGTGAGAAAAGGACATGCCCTGGGTGCTGGAGGTCCTTAATAATGGATGCTGCCTTTCTGAGACACTGCTCCTTAAAGATGTCCTGGGTACTTTTGTAGGCTAGTACCCAAGATGCTGACTAGATTTACAACCTTCTGTAGCTTCTTTCAGTCCTGCACAGTAGCCCTTCCATACCAGAGAGTGATACAGCCTGTCAGAATGCTCTCCACGGTATAACTATAGAAGTTTTTGAGTGTATCTGTTGACTTGCCAAATCTCTTCAAACTCCTAATAAAGTAGAGCCGCTGTCTTGCCTTCTTTATAACTACATCGATATGTTGGGACCAGGTTAGATCCTCAGAGATCTTGACACCCAGGAACTTGAAGCTGCTCACTCTCTCCAATTCTGATCCCTCTATGGGGATTGGTATGTATTCCCTTGCCTTACACTTCCTAAAGTCCACAATCAGCTCTTTCGTCTTACTGACGTTGAGTGCCAGGTTGTTGCAGTGGCATCACTCCAGTAGTTGGCATAGCTCTCTCCTGTACATCTTCTTGTTGCCACCTGAGATTCTATCAACAATGGTTGTATCATCAGCAAATTCGTATATGGTATTTGAACTATGCCTAGCCACACAGTCATGTGCTTATAGAGAGTAGAGCAGTGGGTTAAGCACACACCCCTGAGGTGCGCCAGTGCTGATCGTCAGTGAGGAGGATATGCTATTACCAATCTGCACAGACTGTGGTTTTTCAGTTAGGAAGTCAAGGATCCAATTACAGAGGGAGGTGCAGAGATCCAGCTTCTACAACTTCTCAATCAGGATAGTGGGAACGATGGTATTAAATGCTGAGCTATAGTCTATGAACAGCATCCTGACGTAGGAGAGATATGGTTCCGGTGCAGGTTTATAGGAATAAGCAGTTTAAATGGTTTCAGTATGGACTAGATGGGCTGAAGGGTCTGATTCAGTACTGTACTTCTCTGCTGACTCTATTCTGAAGCAAGACAAAATCCTTCACAAGATGGTAAAGTTGAAACTACATGCAATGACGTACAACAAGCTTTCACAGAAATCTTCCGTAAAGTCAGAGGACTAAGAAATCAAGAGAGATAACTTGCGAATTTCACACTACTCATAGAAGTAGTGCTGTGCAGTAGATGTGATTTACAAAGATATATCACAATGGGTTCATTCAACAGTTCAAAGTAAATTTATTATGAAACTACCCATATGTCACCATATACAACCTTGAGATTCAGTTTCTTGTGGGCATACTCAATAAATCTAGAGAATAATAACCATAACAGAATCAATGAAAGACTGCCAAACTTGGACATTCAACCAGAATGCAAAATACAACAAAATGCAAATGCAAAAAGAAAGAAATAATAATAATAAATAAGTAAACAATAAATATCGAGAGTATGAAATGAACGGTCCTTGAAAGTGAGTCCATTTCAATAATGGGTCAAGTGAAGTTGAGAGAAGTTATCACCTTTGGTTAAAGAGCCTGATGGTTATGGGCTAGTAATTGTTCCTGAGTCTAGTGATGTGAGTCCTTAGGGTCTTATACATTCTTCCTGGTGGCAGCAATGAGAAGAGAGCATGAACTGGGTGGTGGAGGCCTCTGATGATGGATGCTGCTTTCATAGAAACATAGAAAATAGGTGCAGGAGTAGGCCATTCAGCCCTTCAAGCCTGCACCGCCATTCAGTATGATCATGGCTGATCATCCAACTCAGAACCCCGTACCTGCTTTCTCTCCATACCCCCTAATCCATTTAGTCACAAGGGCCATATCTAACTTCCTCTTAAATATAGCCAATGAACCGGCCTCAATTGTTTCCTGTGGCAGAGAATTCCACAGATTCACCACTCTCTGTGTGAAGAAGGTTTTCCTCATCTCAGTCCTAAAAGGCTTCCCCTTTATCCTTAAACTGTGACCCCTCATTCTGGACTTCCCCAACATCAGAAACAATCTTCCTGCATCTAGCCTGTCCAATTCCTTTAGAATTTTATATGTATCATTAAGATCCCCCCTCAATCTTCTAAATTCCAGTGAGTATAAGCCTAGTCGATCCAATTTTTCTTCATATGAAAGTCCTGCCATCCCAGGAATCAATCTGGTGAACCTTCTCTGTACTCCCTCCATGGCAAGAATGTCGTTCCTCAGATTAGGGGACCAAAACTGCACACAATATTCTAGGTGCAGTCTCACCAAGGCCTTGTACAACTGCAGTAGAACCTCCCTGCTCCTGTACTCAAATCCTTTTGCTATGAATGCCAACAAATCATTTGCCTTTTTCACCGCCTGCTGTACCTGCATGCCCACCTTCAATGACTGGTGTACAATGACACCCAGGTCTCGTTGCATCTCCCCTTTTCCTAATTGGCCACCGTTCAGATAATAATCTGTTTTCCTGTTCTTGCAACCAAAGTGGATAACCTCACATTTATCCACATTAAATTGCATCTGCCATGAATTTGTCCACTCACTTAACCAATCCAAGTCACCCTGCATCCTCCTAGCATCCTCCTCACAGCTAACACTGCCGCCCAGCTTCGTGTCATCCACAAACTTGGAGATGCTGCATTTAATTCCCTTGTCTAAATCATTAATATATATTGTAAACAACTGGGGTCCCAGCACTGAGCCTTGCGGTACCCCACTAGTCACTGCCTGCCATTCTGAAAAGGTCCCGTTTACTCCCACTCTTTGCTTCCTGTCTGCCAACCAATTCTCTATCCATGTCAATACCATACCCCCAATACCATGTGCTTTAAGTTTGCGCCACTAATCTCCTGTGTGGGACCTTGTCAAAAGCCTTTTGAAAATCTAAATATACCACATCCACTGGCTCTCCCCTATCCACTCTACTAGTTACATCTTCAAAAAATTCTATAAGATTCGTCAGACATGATTTTCCTTTCACAAATCCATGCTGAGTTTGTCTGATGATTTCACCTCTTTCCAAATGTGCTATTATCATATCTTTGATTTTTTTTTCATTTTTTTTCATTTTCCCCACCACCGATGTCAGACTAACCGGTCTATAATTCCCCGGTTTCTCTCTCGCTCCTTTTTTAAAAAGTGGGGTTACATTAGCCACCCTCCAATCCTCAGGAACTAATCCAGAATCTAAGGAGTTTTGAAAAATTATCACTAATGCATCCACTATTTCTTGGGCTACTTCCTTAAGCACTCTGGGATGCAGACCATCTGGCCCTGGGGATTTATCTGCCTTTAATCCCTTCAATTTACCTAACACCATTTAGCTACTAACATGTATTTCCCTCAGTTCCTCCATCTCAATAGACCCTCGGTCCCTTACTATTTCCGGAAGATTATTTATGTCCTCCTTAGTGAAGACAGAACCAAAGTAGTTATTAAATTGGTCTGCAATGTCTTTGTTCCCTATGATCAATTCACCTATTTCTGACTGTAAAAGACCTACATTTGTCTTGACCAATCTTTTTCTTTTCACGTATCTATAAAAGCTTTTACAGTCAGTTTTTATGTTCCCTGCCAGCTTTCTCTCATAATCTTTTTTCCCTTTCCTAATTAAGCCCTATGTCCTCCTCTGCTGGTCTCTGAATTTCTCCCAGTCCTCAGGTGTGCCACTTTTTTTTTGCTAATTTATATGTTTCTTCTTTGGACTTGATACTATCCCTAATTTCCCTTGTCAGCCATGGGAGCACTACCTTCTCTGGTTTATTCTTTTGCCAAACTGGGACTAACAATTGTTGTAGTTCATCCATGCGATCTTTAAATGCTTGCCATTGCATATCCACTGTCAACCCTTTAAGTATCATTTGCCAGTCTATCTTAGCTAATTCATGTCTCATACCTTCAAAGTTACCCTTCTTTAAGTTTAGAACCTTTGTTTCTGAATTAACTATGTCACTCTCCATCTTAATGAAGAATTCCACCATATTATGGTCACTCTTACCCAAGGGGCCTCGCACGACAAGATTGCTAACTAACCCTTCCTCATTGCTCAATACCCAATCTAGGATGGCCTGCTCTCTAGTTGGTTCCTCGACATGTTGGTTCAGAAAACTATCCTGCATACATTCCAAGAAATCCTCTTCCCCAGCACCCTTACCAATTTGGTTCACCCAATCGATATGTAGATTGAAGTCACCCATTATAACTATTGTTCCTTTATTGCACGCATTTCTAATTTCCTGTTTAATGCCATCCCCACCCTCACTACTACTGTTAGGTGTCCTGTACACAACTCCCACCAGTGTTTTCTGCCCCTTAGTGTTATGCAGCTCTACCCATATCGATTCCACATCCTCCAGGTTAATGTTCTTCCTTACTGTTGCCACCTCTTTAAGAATTGTTTCTTGTGATTAATTACCTGGTGTAACAGAGTTCCAAGAAAGTGGCTGTTCAAAAAGCAGCAAATTTCAGGAAGCTGGCACCTTTGTTACTAGCTTTACCAATTATTTCTAACATCGTGGAGAATGAACAAGGGAGGTACTTTGGCAATAGAGCTGCCTAAGTTTCAACAGATTGGAACACAACTGTTTTCTCATTCCCTTGCAGAAACTCCAAAGAAAAGGAAGTAACTATCGACAGCCTAGATGTAGTAAAGCTGGGTCAATGCCATGATCAGCCTTCAAAGCTAACATATTCTCGAGTCAATAGGGAAGGTTAATATGTTAGTTTAAAAGACTACTACATTTCCATTCAACATCTGAATTCTTTAATTTTGCTTATAATATTTTAACACATTTGTGAATGCAACATTTATTTTGCAGCATCCAAGATGTACAACTTGTCACACTAGTCTTTTGTGTTCAGCCACATAATTAAAGGATGGCCTAAGGCAAGAATTTACCTCAAATACAGAGACACGAGTTTTAAAGCAGAGATGTAATGAATTTACAAAATTACTACGGTCATGACACAAATAGCTGATTAACAGAATTTGGATCCAAATAAATGGCTGCTTGAAATTTGCGTATGAGAGGATTACTGGCTTCCTGAGCTCATGCAGAGGCACATGTCATTATTATATTAATCTGCAATGCTCTCCCATAGTTTCAGTGGATTTCCTTATTGATATTGTATCCTGGATGGATGTCAAATAAAACTCGATATACAAAGTAACACAAACAAAATGCTGGAGAAACTCAGCAGGCCAGGCAGCACCTATGGAAAAGATCAAACAGTAGATGTTTGGGGCCAAGCTTCAAAGATTAAGGAATTATGTTTACTCCTCTTTTGCATGTAATGTTTAAGTGTCCTGTGCCAACATTCTTTCCACACTTGTATATAATGGTTCCCATGCATGAGGAACATGTGATATCTATGTAGATGATTTTTTCCACAAAAATACCCCACCCCGTATGTTTTTCACCTCAAAGTATTGTCATTACCTTGTCTGAAAAGACAGAAGGCTGGGAATAAACTATCAAAGAGGTGTTACGTTTCTTCACTGCTACATTGGGTACAATTGGCTTATCTTTATATGATCTTCAAACATGAGTCAGTGTTTCTATTTATGAGAGTCAATGTTACATACTGGTTCAGGTCACCCTTGGTAAAAATTCTATAACATTTCAAGGAAAGAAGAATTGCTAATGCATTCTGGAGGATATATTCTTAATGAGCCATTGTGTTTCTTGGATGACTCAATCAGACTCATGTCTCAATGATATTTCTATGCTTTCTCTCATTTTTGCTTTAACAGGGGCTTTATTGGCCTGGAACATTAACCCTTATTGAAAGACAACCTCTACAAACCATTTAATATATAGTTATACCCACTAATCTCAGGGCAGCAACTCACCCATTAACTGATCACTTTAGAAACAGTCCTTTACCCAGATGATTTATGGCATTTAACCAATGGGTACATTAGCAGAATCACTCTCCTCTGAGGAACCCACCGTGTGCAGAATTGTGAAGGAGTATGTCCCTCATTTCCAGAATAATTAGTGTTGTAAGAATAATGGGTAAATAAACTTGGGATTGTTTCTTCACCTTCAACAGCATTCAAGTGTTTTGTGTTACTGCTGCTGTGGGAATGTGTTATGTCAAGAACAAACTATTAAGGGAATAGTACAAACTGTTAAGGGAATAGTCAATAACTACTCTGGGTCTTCATGAGGATCTTCCAACTATTAAAGGATCCTTGACAGCATGGGCAGATTGAGCTTCCTTTATGCACTGAACAACATGGCATGATTCTGATATTAGCAAACTGCCCTTTGCTACTATGACCGCTAACTGGATGAACCCAGTCCAAATTTGTCATTAATATGATTTGTCCTGGAAAAGATATTAATTGTGATTTATTCCACTTTATATTCATTATTAATTGCTTAACACAGAGATAAAAAAGCTCTTTCTGATCTAATTTTCAGGCAAGTTCCTTTGCAACAATAACATATTCCTGAGATAGATAAGAATGAAATAAAAGAGGTAATGTTAATTAAAATCCAATTATGGCCAAAAATAGGAAATTTTAAGTGACTACAGTACTTACATAATTAAGAAATAATAAGGGAGTTGTAACTATATAAACTGGGGCAGGGAATGAAATACAATTTGTAAGCAATTTGCAGATGTGCAATCATACACTTAATACTTACGAAGAATTTCAATTATTCTTCAAGGGAATGGGAAGTTTGTTGAAAAGAGCAAGAACAATTTTTTGGGATATATCAAACGCTTAAGTTGTACATTCTATGTGTAGCAAGAGTGGATGCTAAACTGGAACTGATTCTGGATGATAAAGCAGAACAGGCATCTAATTTAGAAAACAGAAATACAATCAGTAATTATTGGCTATAATATAATTAATATATAAATATATGGTGTTGAATTTTGTGCCATAATTAGCAAGCATTGCTAACTGTGCAGGGATTGATCTCCAACTAATTAATGTGTAAAAAGACATGTTAATCATCGGAGTATTGAAGACAGATATTTGATTATAGTATGAATAAAGCAGGGAGTAAACATATTCATAACAGAAGTTGTACTTACCATGGTTAAAAAGAATAGCTAAAGTAAATACAGATATTTAATGTAAAGTATTTTATCAATACAAGGAGCAATTGAGATAATTAACAAGAATTTAGAAAAAAGCACACAGAACTCTGTAAAAGAGATGTGGCGCAGAAAAAGCAAACCATTGCACTTATAGAAAATGAGGTAATTTTATTTATTTATTGAGATGCAGTGTAAAATAGGCCTTTCTAGCCTTTCGAGCCATGTTGCCCAACCAGCAATCCCTGGATTTAATCCTAATTTACAATGATCAATTACCCTAGCAACTAGTACATCTTTGGACTGTGAGGAAACCGGAGCACCCCAAAGAAATCCATGTGGTAATGGGGAGAACCAACTCCTTGAATTGAGCCCACATTACATGTACTGTAAAGCAGTGTGCTAACCACTACACTGTTGTGATGCCCATTTTCTTGCGTTTGCTATGGGATGCATCAGCTCACTTGCAAACAGTGCATATCAGAGCATCTGGTAGTTTGGAGCACTGTTTATGAGCACAAAAAAAAACACAGGAAAAGAGACAACTGAATATCCACCGGAAAAGTACACACCAGAAAGGTCATAACATGAAGCAGAATATTGACAGAAGCAGTGACACTTTTGAGCTCACTGTTGCAGCTGGTGCTCACTCAAGCTTTCATGGATGAATGCTCTTAAGTACACGTTTAAATGGATTATCAAAGCTTACAAATTAACAGTTTGTTGAATTCTGATGGCTGCAAATATGCAGTGCAGCATGCAAGAAAATAGGTACAAAAATAATCAAATCCCCAAGGAGAAACCTGCCCCCAGAATCAGGAGCAGGAATTGTTTGGGATCCATGGGCGCCAATAATCCGGTAAATTTTATAGCGATTCCGGATGAGACATAACTGCTAAGAGACCAGTGATGGGAGATTCTTTCAGAAATTGCCTATTAACACAAAAGTAATATTTGGGTAAAGAGAAAACTCTGAAAGCATCACTTGTAATAATACCATCATTCCAATACCATCAATACCAAAAAGTTTTGAAAACTTGAAGAAAAAGCCTTGAATCAATCTCACTCTCAAAAAGATTTGACATTTTATAGTTAATGCTCCTGCTGATTTCTCTCATTCACAGCTTCCTTTTGGGTTTATGATATTCCATCTTTCTCTAAAAATTGTCAGTTCTAATTAATTGTAAATAATTCATATTTTTGGTCTTGATTATTTATATTTTTCAAGATTTTATAAATCCTGATAAATTGATGTCTGTATAATTTATTCAGGTTCTTAACAATTTATGTGCTTAATTTTCCTCTCTGCTATTCTCTTGCTGTTTTAATGCTTCTTTGGTTCGACAGTAGCAGAAGGAGTGAGAGATATTACTTCCCTGAGGAAATGTAGCACCAATCCATTGATTTGCAGAAAAGGACCAATTTCTAGGTTTGTTATTGGCAGGGGACCTTATCCGTGCGGTGAACAGATCAAGAAATTGCAAGTGTACTACCCATAATTTTACATCAATTCCTTTTTATTAGACCACAGACTGTAAAGCTGTGATTTTCCAATAAGCCCCAAAAGTAACAAGTCTGATAGCAGAATCCTTGCAATTTACTCCAATTATTTTTAATTCCATTTTGATATTAACTATGAATTCCTTTTCTACCTCATTAACCTGATAGTTTCATGTGATTTTCTTGTTAATTCTATTTTCAAGTAGGTAATCTAACTGTGATCTGCAGGGCATTTTGGCTGAGAGCAATTTAAAAGAAAACAATATCTACTCATTAACAACACAGTTTGTCTTCAAAGAAAAGGAAAAGTATCCCCTGACTTTTTTCTTTCAATATCTAAGAGTCAGGTTTCCACTAACTCAGTAACACACACATAATCATGACAGACTCATCCAAAAATACCATAAAAGATCATTTAGTTCTAAATGAGAGCATTTACCCCTCTTTTACCTTAGCATTTTATACAAGGATGCATAAAGCATTTGATGTTGGTGACAAACCAATAGTCCCTTCTTAGGACCAACTTCAGTTTAACTATGATATACTTCTCTAATTTATTCTTAGCAACCATCATATGAACTGGTTGAATTTCAAACTTTCAATGATTCAATCACTATTAACTGCACTAATTATATGGATGAGTATTTAGCTTTCATTACTTGCACTTGGTGAAAATTCACTTTTAGGATTCATGTTAATGACAATCCATGCCAGGCTAAAAGCTAACCCCACCAGGCCAGCAGTACCGTCCCTCCTGCTCTCAAACGTCCGTTCTATCAACAACAAGCTGGATGAGCTGCATCTGCTGAGAGAAACATGGAAGGAGTTTAAAGACTGTTGTGTGTATGTTCTCACGGAATCATGGCTCCACAACAAAATAACGGACTCGGCGATACAGCTAGAGGGAATGGCATCATTTCATGTGTACAGAGAGGCAGCTATCTCCAGTAAGAGCCGGGGAGGGGATCTGTGTATCTACATCAATAAAAACTGGTGTGCGAACGCAACAGTAGCTGCCAAACACTGCTCACCTCTGGCTGAATTTCTCATTGTGAAATGCCGGCCGAGGGAATTCACCAACATGTTTGTAGCAGCTGTTTACGTAGCTCCCCATGCAAATGCTAAGGCTAATACTAACGAAGCACTGGGAGGCCTACATGAAGCCATCAGTGAGCTACTGACTACACATCTGGACAGCTTTGTGGTGATTGCTGGGGACTTTAACCACACCAGCTTAAAGACTGTGTTCCCCAAATTCCTGCAATATGTGGATTTCAAAACCAGGGAGACGACACACTGGACTTGGTTTATACCAACACCCCACAGGCATACAAAGCAGCCCCCCACCCCCATCTTGGCCACTCTGACCACACATCTGTCATGTTAACACCAGCATATAAACCACTGCTTAAACGTGTGAGAGCAGAGAAAAGACAGATAAGGATCTGGCCAAAAGGAGCAGCCTCAGCACTACAAGACTGTTTTTTGCACACAGACTGGGACATATTCAAGACAGCAGCCTCCTATGATGACCATACAGACATTGAGAAGTACGCGGAGGCAGTAATCAGCTACATCGCCAAATGCACGGGGGATGTCACTGTGATGAAAACCTTCACCGCACGTGGTTATAAAAAGCCATGGATGACAACAGAGGTGCGTTCACTACTGAAGGCCCATGACACAGCCTACAGATCGGGGGACAGGAGTGTGCTTCGCTCAGCCAAGTCTGCGCTTTCACTAGGGATCAGGAAAGTGAAAAGGGCCTACATGGGCAAAATACATGGGCACTTCTGTGACACAGGTGACACCAGACGGATGTGGCAGGGAATTCAAGCTCTGACAGACTACAAGATCAGGCAGAAAACTGATTACAGCAACGCCTCTCTTCCGGACAGGCTCAACAATTTCTTTGCACGTTTTGAAGCATCAAACACTACAGCAAGGGGGAGAGCCAGTCCCTTCTTACCATCTGACCAGCCGGCTCCAATCATTGATTCAGAGCAAACACGGAGGACCCTTGCCAGGGTCAACTCACGAAAAGCGGGATGTCCCGACAACATCCCTGGACGTGTGCTCAAGGTATGTGCTGATGTATTAGCAGATGTCCTGACAAACATTTTCAACATCTCCCTTAGTCAAGCCATTGTCCCCAGATGCTTCAAAACCTCCACAATCAACCCTGCAGCAAAGAAATTAGTTGTAGCCTGTCTGATTGATTACCGTCCCGTCGCCCTGACCCCCATAGTGATGAAATGTTTTGAATGGCTTGTCAAGCCTCAAATCACAGCCAGCCTCCCCTCATCGCTGGATCCTCTGCTTATCATCCAAATCGCTCCACGGAGGACACAATATCCACCACACTGCACACAGTTCTCTCTCACTTGGACAATAAAGATACTTATGCCAGAATCCTGTACATTGATTTCAGTTCAGCGTTCAATACTATCATACCGCAGAGACTAGTGGAGAAACTGTCGTTGCTTGGCCTTAACACTGCCATGTGTCACTGGATTCTGGATTTCTTGTCAGAGAGACTACAGTCAGTCCGTGTTGGCAGGAACATCTCTGACTCCATCACACTGAGCACTGGATCCCCACAAGGCTGTGTGCTCAGCCCGCTGCTGTTTACACTGCTAACACGTGACTGTGCAGTCAGATTCAAGGGGAACCTGATCATTAAGTTTGCTGATGATACCACAGTGGTGGGGCTCATCAGCAAAAATGATGAAACAATGTACAGGGAGGAGGTCAAACACCCAGAGAACTGGTACAGTGACAACAACTTGATGCTTAATGTCTCCAAAACCAAGGAGATGATCATCAATTTTAGACGGTCTCAGCCTGAGCACACACCCCTCAGCATCAGCGGCTCCACAGTGGAGAGAATGGAAAACATCAAGTTCCTTGGGGTGCAGATCTTGGACAATCTCATCTGGTCCAGGAACACCACTGGAATTGTGAAACGGGCCCAGCAGAGATTGCACTTTCTGACGAAACTTAAACAAGCATCACTCCCCACTAACATCTTAACTACATTCTACAGAAGTGTGGTTGAGAGTGCGCTGACTTTTGCATCACAACCTGGTACTCCAGCTGCAGTGCTGCTGACAAAAAAGCCTTGCAGAGGGTGGTTAGGGGAGCAGAGAAGGTTATTGGGGTCTCCCTACCTTCAGTCCAAGACCTCTTTCAGAGTTGATGCCTCCAGAAGACACGGTACATCATTAAAGACCCCTCACATCCTCTCCATGAACTGTTTGTTCTTCTGCCATCAGGCAAACATTACAGGAGCATCAAAACAAAAACCACAAGGTTACTAAACAGCTTCCTCCCACAGGCAGTCAGACTGCTAAATAGCTGCTCTACCTGACTCTGCTTTGGACACTTTTAACTTGTACTAGACACTTATAACTTGATTTTAACCAACATATGGGTGTTTTGTTCTACTATATATTGTTGTGTTTACTATTTATTGTTGTGTTTGTTATGTTATGATTGCATTTGTCCCTGGGAAAAGCTGTCTCATTCTGCTCTGCAGAGCTGATGTATGGTTGGAATGACAATAAAGTTTTTGAATCTCGAATCTTGAACAATAAAAGAGCTATAAAATTAATACTAGAATTGTTTCCTCAGGCAATTACTTGTTCATATCAATGGAATATGAAGTAAGGAATGAAATGATCTATGCCAGCCCCAACATTTCTATGAAATGATTCACCCCCATCATTATGCAGCATGTAGGATGCGATCATAGTCTTATGACCATGATTGTTCTTTACAACTTTTCTATAGAAGTGGTTTGCCATTGCCTTTTTCTGGGCAACGTCCTTACAAAACGGTGACCCCAGCCATTATGAACATTCTACAGAGAATGACTGCCTAGCATCAGTGGTCACATAAGCAGGATTTTTGATGTGCACCAGCTGCTCATATAACTATACACCATTTGCTCCCATGGCCTGATCCCGGTGGGGGGGGGGGGGGGCGGGGTTAAGCAGATACTACACCTTGCCAAGAGTAGCCTGCAGGCCAGCAGATGGAAGAAGCGACTTACAGCTCCATTGGAAGAAACGCATCTCCACCCGCCCACCTATTTGAAATTGGAATAAAGTAAAAGTAATAAAGTATTTGGAGAAGGAGGTCTGAGGATCAGAACAGGAGTGCTGTGGGAGCCATTTTGATTTTTTTCTTCTCATCGGGGTTAAGAGAGGTGGGATTGCACAGGCGCATGACGTCGGGCAGTGAAGCGCAGAAGATTTAAAAGGAACACAGCCTTATACAGCGGGCAGTGTCGTTTGCGGGAAAGGAAAGGAAAGGTTGAAAGGAAAGGTTAAAAGTTTGACAGAGCCATAGTTTTCAAGGGAAATTGGAAACTTGGTTCGGAAAAAGAGAGAGATCTACAATAAATATAGGCAGCATAGAGTAAGTGAAGTGCTCGAGGAATATAAAGAATCTTAAGAAAGAAATTAGAAAAGCTAAAAGAAGATATGAGGTTGCTTTGGTAAGTAAGGTGAAAATAAATCCAAAGGGTTTCTACAGTTATATTAATAGCAAAAGGATAGTGAGGGATAAAATTGGTCCCTTAGAGAATCAGAGTGCACAGCTATGTGTGGAGCCAAAAGAGATGGGGGAGATTTTCAACAATTTATTTACTTTGCTATTCACTAAGGAGAAGGATATTGAATTGTGTAAGGTAAGGGAAACAAATAGGGTAGTTATGGAAACTATGATGATTAAACAAGAGGAAATTCTGGTGCTATTAAAGAATATAAAAGTGGATAAGTCTCCGGATCCTGACAGGATATTTCCTAGGATCTTGAGGGAAGTTAGTGTTGAAATAGCAGGGGCTCTGACAGAAATATTTCAAATATCATTAGAAACGGAGATGGTGCTGGAGGATTGGCGTATTGCTCATGTGGTTCCATTGTTTAAAAAGGGTTCTAAGAATAAACCTAGCAATTATCGGCCTGTAAGTTTGACGTCAGTGGCGGTAAATTAATGGAAAGTATTCTTAGAGATGGTATATATAATTATCTGGATATTCAGGGTCTGATTAGGAATGGTCAACATGAATTTGTGCATGGAAGGTCATGCTTGATAAATCTTATTGAATTTTTTGACGAGGGTAAAGCAGTAGATGTTGTCTATATGGACTTCAGTAAGGCCTTTGACAAGGTTCCACATGGAAGGCTAGTTAGGAAGGTTCAATCGTTAGGTATTCATATTGTAGTAGTAAAATGGATTCAACAGTGGCTGGATGGGAGATGCCAGAGAGTAGTGGTAGATAACTGTTTGTCAGGTTGGAGGCCGGTGACTAGTGGTGTGCCTCAGGGATTTGTACTGGGTTCAATGTTGTTTGTCATATACATTAATGATCTGGATGATGGGGTGGTAAATTGGATTAGTAAGTATGCAGATGATACTAAGATAGGTGGCATTGTGGATAATGAAGTAGATTTTCAAAGCTTGCAGAGAGATTTAGGCCAGTTAAAAGAATGGGCTAAAAGATGGCAGATGGAGTTTAATGCCAGTAAGTGTGAGGTGCTACATTTTGGTAGGAATAATCAAAATAGGACATACATGGTAAATGGTAGGGCATTGAAGAATGCAGTAGAACAGAGTGATCTAGGAATAATGGTGCATAGTTCCCTGAAGGTGGAATCTCATCTGGATAGGGTGGTGAAGAAAGCTTTTGGTATGCTGGCCTTTATAAATCAGAGCATTGAGTATAGGAGTTGGGATGTAATGTTAAAATTGTACAAGGCATTGGTGAGGCCAAATTTGGAGAATTGTATACAGTTCTGGTCACCGAATTATAGGAAAGATATCAACAAAATAGAGAGAGTACAGAGGAGATTTACTAGAATGTTACTTGGGTTTCAGCACCTAAGTTACAGAGAACGGTTGAACAAATTAGGTCTTTATTCTTTGGAGCATAGAAGGTTGAGGGGGGACTTGATAGAGGTACTTAAAATTATGAGGGGGATAGAAAGAGTTGACGTGAATAGGCTTTTTCCATTGGGAGTAGGGGAGATTCAAACAAGAGGACATGAGTTGAGAGTTAGGGGGCAAAAGTTTAGGGTAGCACAAGGGGGAACTTCTTTACTCAGAGAGTGGTACCTGTGTGGAACGAGCTTCCAGTAGAAGTGGTAGAGGCAAGTTCGATATTGTCATTTTTTAAAACAATTGGATAGGTATATGGACAGGAAGGGAATGGAAGGTTATGGGCTGAGTGCAGGTCAGTGGGACTAGGTAAGAGAAAGCGTTTGCCATGGACTAGAAGAACCGAGATGGCCTGCTTCCGTGCTGTAATTGTTAAATGGCTGTATGGTTACATAAAATTGCAACTTTGTTTGGGGGTTCTAAATAAATGGTTGTCAAATTAAGCCAATGAAAAGGCAAATTAATCATTCAATACCGACACCTATGTCAAACCAACTTGTTATCCCCTTCTGCAATACTTGAAATTTCCTTCCACCATTTGCAGCAGTCGAAATCATACTATTCAGCTTGCTATTCTTAAATCACATGCAGAGATTACATTACCTAAGTCTTTTTCCCACCAATTGCAAACAATGGAAGTTGTTATTCAGCCTTTCAAGTTATTATTCACATTTCTTCAACTACTTTTCATAGTATTCACTAAAAAGTACACAAAAATATGAGCTACAATACAATGAGACAAAGTCCCCAGACAAACCTTTGCTTTAATGAGTAGTATTATTTGAACACCAACATCTCACATTAGCTTAGATACATCATGTTTCTTCTGTGAAGTTGAGTTCAAATAATAAAGATATACATTTTGATTTTTAGAGCCCTGAAACTAAGCATTACGTAGGTGAAGGCTACAGTCAAAGAATTTAAAAGGACTTCAGCCAAATAGTTTGGCAGTTAGTGTTAATGCCTCATAAATGCAAAGACATGTTCTCAGTCTGATTTGCCTTAAATTTACACTCTTTTCAAGGTGCTCAAGTTTCCTCCCACATTTCAAAGACGTGATTTTTTCTAGTTTATTTAACTTCTGTAAATTACCCAATGGTGTGCAAGTGACAGGTAAATCAGAGCTATGTTGTCAGCTTTGTTGGGTTACAGTAAAGCAAGTAGGGTTCAGGATTGTTGAGAATGCTCCATAGCTGATATAGATTGCTGTCCAAGTTGCATGCCATCTTGGACAATGACTCCCATCCACTCCATAATGTACTGGTTAGGCACAGAAGTACATTCAGCCAGAGACTCATTCCACCAAGATGTAGCACTGAGCGTCATAGGAAGTCATTCCTACCTGTGGCCATCAAACTTTACAACTCCTCCCTTGGAGTGTCGACACCCTGTGCCAATAGGCTGGTCCTGGACTTATTTCCACTTGGCATGATTAAATTATTATTTAATTATTTATGGTTTTATATTGCTATATTTCTTCACTATTCTTCATTGGTGCAGCTGTAACGAAACCCAATTTCCCTTGGGATCAATAAAGTATGTCTGTCTGTCTGTCTGTTACCTGTGCCTCCTTCTAAAGAGATAGGATATGCATTCAAATTTCTTTTCAACAATTTGAATTGACAATCAACCAGGGCTAATCTCCACCATGGAAATTTTACAGCCATAATCACCCACAGTTCTCAACAACTGAGCACCAAAGCCACGAAAACCAAATTCTTCCCCAATGGCTTCTTCATCTACACAACATTGGCAAACAGTACTCAGTGTAGATCAAGCATTAACTAAGGGCTCTTCTGAACCAATCCAGAACTAAACAATCATTATTTTAGTAATTATTCTTTCTACTCCCACTGTAAACATGATCCATAAAATGCCTTAGTACTTTATAACATATTGCAGAAATTATATAATTAGGCACATAAAAAGATAGTAAAAACAACTGGAACATATATTAGGTGAATTGTTCATTTGCATTCATATTTTAATTGGTATATGATCTTTAAACTATCTAAAATGAGACAAATTACCTTCTATATACTTAACATACAAGTGCCAATTGTGCTGTGGTTAAGTAAGTTCTTAAAATAAAGAAAACAATAAAGTAGGCTTGCATTAAGATCATAATTATTCCTCTTCAAACTTTGGTACAATTGCTTTGTTTTCTTAAGTTCACAACAGCTCGTTTTTACCTCAAATCTCCAATCAGCAGGTTCAAGTTCATTGCAATACTTGTTAAGTAGTATAGAGAAGATATGACACAGACAGAATGGTATACAAAGGTGGAAATCACAGAAAAATTTTGTGAGAAATGTTATATAGTCAAGAGATTGCCCAGTTTCTGATCCATACAAATTGATGAGCATGAAAGAAAGCAACACTATCCAAATTGTTCAATAGGACAATAAATAAAACTATGGGTGCACAAGCCAATGAGGGATTTCTCACATTGCAAACAAAATGTAGTACAATACAGACAACCAATATTTAATGTACAGATTAAGGACCGAGACATCACTTCAGATCATTGCTCGATGCAGCACAACAGAATTGAAACTGACAAGTAATTTTGATTTTCCATTTAGCCTTTTTCTTAAAATATCTTGAAAGTCTATAAATTAGCTATATTTCTCATAGTCATCAATTCTAAATTATAAAGACAATTAGATTAAAATTGTGAATTTCTAAATATGTCAATACTCAGTTGATCAGTTTTCACAGACTTGGGTTTATTCTGCCCTCTCACCACTAATGCTAATCAAGCTTAACAGGACACAAGCTGAAGATCACTTACCAATACTTCGATCCCTTGCATTAAACTCAGCAACACTTTTGACGTCACAGTTTGTAGGTTGGCCATAATTTCGTTTACCCAAATCTCTCTGGAGACAATAAATCTGTCTGAGCAATTGAGTGCTCGGGTGACTGGAGGATGTCACTAAATTAAATGGAAAGAAATAGGTGTCTAGATGAATGAAGAATGAATAGAAACGATTTAATTCAGTAAGTAAAAGACATTGCAACAGAGCACCATTTTGTAACTAAGTTACATCATTATAGATGAACAAAAAACAACTATACAAGAAACAACTAACACCAGTTATTAAACTCCCTGTCTGGGCAGTTATGAAGTAAATGGAAGAGCAGAATGTGTTAGGTAGTAAATTTTGAAATCCAACAAACCTGATGTGAATAAGGTTTCTACATGTTTGGGCAGTTTCAATTCAGCTTCTTAAAGGTAGAAATTCACAAATTTCACGGGACTTACTTTTCCAAAAATACAATTGCTTGACAAACTGAATACTGTAACTTCTCAGCATCAAATTAGAATCCCAAAATGTGTTACAGGAGCTCATTCAAGATTAGTACTGAAATGAATGAGTCAAGTCTTTCACATGCCCAATCTCTCAGCATTCACAACTGCCATATCAACGGTTCCTTAAAGTAACTGCTGGAGACCACTTTCAAAATCCGAGTCAACTGCAGTTTCATACTAACCCATTAGATTTAAACCATTATGTTTTCCAGTGAATTAGGGATATAGTATTTTAAAATAATTGTATTATGCAAAAATTTTTAGAACAGTTTTATGATATTGACTTGGCCATTGTTTCAAATGTCACGGGCGACTTAATCCTGTAGATATATCAAAGCATACCATTTTTGATCTGACTTAAACCATTCAGTACTTTATTACAACTTAGGATGTAACGGGCTTGTCCACTGCCTTGTAGCATAAGCTAAATTTTCATGCTTTTGCATATGCCCATCCAACTTTAACAGAGGTGACAGAACACAGCACTTGGTGAAATGAGGTCGTATCTGGAACACTGAGCTCCTTGTTTTCACTGCATATGGATGAACTGAATAACAGATATGTTCCGTAGAACAACAACTTGGAAAAAAAAATGTTTCCATGGTTTCAAGAAGAGATGGATGAATAAAATAAATTTTCAGCAGAAAATAATATCACTGGTTTGCGATCTGCATGTTTGCAACAGACTTTATAAGAATAGATCAACATCAGGAGATGGCAGGATTATAAAGAGTTAGTCACATTAACTGCCTCCCCACTCTCTGGTTTCTGCAAGATGAGTGGCATTAAAATTATTGTCTCAGCACATAACCGGCTACATTATAGGATTCTGAAAAATTGATGGTAGAAATTGCGGAGGCCGTCAAAATTACACTTCAGGTCTCTGAGTATAAATGAGTGCTGAAGGACTGGAGCGTGTCCAATGCTTTACCCATCTCAAAAGAAAAAATGGAGAAATAATTAATCTAGATAATTACATGTCACTTAGCTCAACATCTGCGGCGAGGAAGATTTTAGACTGCTTAATTGAGGATAAAGCTGCCACATATTTAAATAAGGAGAAAATAGTTTAAATAAGAGAAAATAGTTACAGGTACCTAGATCCAAAAGATACAATCAAGGTTTAAATATTCCATAGAAATATTTTAGAGAGGTAAAGGACAACAATATATGGGGGTAAAAGGTGATTGCAGAAAGTACAGATTTAATACTTTATGCAACAGCATAAGTGTGATTTATAATTGGCAGGAGAATAGTCAAGTTTCTCAGGCCAGTTAGAAGTAGTTGGTACTGGTCGATCCATGTGACAGGAGGATACAGCTATTCAATGGGAGAAGGAATGGCTGGTATCAAAATTTACAGGCAATACCAAAAAGATATTGTTAATTCCTCTGAAAGGTAAAGGAAAGTAAAGTGAGATTCATAAAATGGAATGCTGGTTTAAAATGGCAGTAGAAACTCAAAATAACGGAGGCAATGCATCAAAATGTAAAAGTGATATCTGAATGAAAGTAGGCTGAGTAGTGTAAAAACACAAGCATACTTGGAAGAACTTGTGAACGAACTATTAATAGCAGCACCTCAGGCTATGGAAAATTAACATAATCCTGGTCTTCATCTGAAGAGATAGATTTGGCTCCATGCATTAAATGCAAGATGTAGCAGTCTACGTGTTTGAATTCATTGCAGAAACAGAGAACAATGCAAATGCTAATACTTAGCAAATTCTGTACATGACTAATAACTACCTTTGACAAGAGCTAAGGGAGAATGAAAAATCTTGAATTAGATCACTCAATACAGTCGGTCCTCCTTATCCGCGGGTTCCGCATGCGCGGATTCAACCAACCGCAGATCGGGAAAACCCGGAAGTTCTCTCTCCAGCACTCATTGAGCATGTACAGACTATTTTTTCTTGTCATTATTCCCTAAACAATACAGTATAACAACTGTTTACATAGCAATTACATCGTATTAGGTATTAAAAGTAATCTAGAGATGATTTAAAAGTATAGGCAGTTCCCAGGTTATGAATGAGTTCTGTTCCTGAGTCTGTCTTCAAGTCGGATTTGAAGTCAGAACAGGTATATCCTGTGTTATTTAGTGTCAGTTAGTAAAACGTTTTTCTTAGTATACAGTATATATTTTACCTTTCTATGCGTATAAAACACTTAAGAAACATACGTATTTCAATAATTTAACCACTGCGTTGCTTAGTAATAATTGTAGCTTTCATCAGGGAACGGCCTTTCACATGCTCCATTAAGATTGTTCCGATCGTTGACCGACTGTAGCCTAACACTTTTCCAATGACTGATGGCGTTTCACCTCTTTCTGATCACTTTATTACTTCCACCTTATTTTCAATTGTGATCGTGATTATTTTTGTGAACAGAAACACTGCAGATTCAGAGCTGCACCAGGGCCGAAAGTCCACCACACTGAAACAGGTTAAATAAAGTCCGGGTTTCCGCTGGGTCCTAAACACCACCGCACTGAGACAGGTTAATTGAGGGACTTGAGCATCCGCGATTTTTGGTATCTGCGGGGGAGTCCCAGAACCAATCCCCCATGGATAAGTTTTGCATTCCACCTCCAGAAAGGATCACTCACAGTGATGTTACTGAGAAAATGAAAATAAAAGCTGCATTAAATGTCCTATTTCTATTTGTTTAAACTTCGATCACAGTAATAAAAAAAATTAGATTGTGGTATGGATTCATTCAGCCTATCCTATTGGTGTCAGCCCAAAAAAAGTCAGCATGGGGTTGCTCCCGGTTACCAGCTCTTGGTCTTTAATTCTGTAGTTACAATTTTAAAATGAGGATAATGGTCCTGCCTCCATCACCATTGTTGCCAGTGAATTCAAGATGACATTAATCGCACTCTAACCCTTCGAACAATTAACTTGAATAGGTTATCTGTTTATTAACCTTTTTATCAAAAGTCCCATATTCTTCATATCTACTGTACAGGTTAAGTTGAAAGATGAACAAGGGAATTAAGTGAAAATGGATGATAAGGAGGAGGAAGGAGATTGTCACCACTGTCATCAAGTAATTGTGCTATAAGCACAATAGTGCTGACAGTAATGAGGAAGAAAACAATGATCTGAATTTAACTGACTTCCACAGTCTGTACTTGTATCATTAGTTACAGAGATTAGGAAGAGGCCCTGCTCTAATATAGGCTATAAGATTCAGTGTTAAAATATGTGCATGATTTCGATCAGTTAGATATCTATAAAACCAGTTAGTGAAAGTTTGGGCAAAAATATTCAAATGCATGTGAATATCTAATACCACAATATACAGCATCTTGATAATTGACACACATTGAAGATGCATTCCATCAGAGTTTATTCAAGACTTTTAAAAACATTGCTGAGCTAATTCCCCTTCCGTTCCAATCCTGATGAAGGGCCTTTGTCTGAAATGTCAACTGTTTACTCCCCTGCCTGACTGGATGAGTTCCTCCAGCATTTTGTGTGTGAGACTCAACAATCTCAGCTTCTGCAGAATCTCCTATGTGTTGAGATAGCATACCTTGCACTTCTCCCATCTTGTAGGAAACACGTACGTTCGAATGCTGTTCATAGACTTCAATTTAGCATTCAACACATTCATCCCTCAGAAAGTGATTGGAAAGCTGAGCCTACTGGGCCAGAACACCTCCCTCTGCAACTGGATACTAGACTTCCTGACTGGGAGACCTCAGTCAGTCTAGATCGGAGGCAGCACCTCCAACACCATCACGGGGGCCCCCAGGGCTGTGTGCTCAGTCCACTGCTGTTCACTCTTTTGACCCACGGACTGTACTGCAACATACAACTCGAACCACATCATCAAGTTCGCCAATGACATGACCGTGGTGGGTCTCATCAGCAAGAACAAGAAGTCAGCTTACAGAGAGGAGGTGCAGTAGCTAACGGACTGGTGCAGAGCCAACAACCTGTCTCTGAATGTGAACAAGGCAAAAGAGATGGTTGTTGACTTCAGGAGGGCACGGAGCGACCACTCCCCACTGAACATCGACAGCTCCTCGGTAGAGATAAGTAAGAGCACCAAATTTCTTGGTGTTCACCTGGCGGAGAATCTCACCTGGTCCCTCAACACCAGCTCCATAGCAAAGAAAGCCCAGCAGCACCTCTGCTTACTGCGAAGGCTGAGGAAAGTCCATCTCCCACCCCCCATCCTCATCATATTTTACAGGGGTTGTATAGAGAGCATCCTGAGCAGCTGCATCACTGCCTGGCTTGGAAATTTCACCATCTTGGATCGCAAGACCCTGCTGCGGATAGTGAGGTCAGCTGAGAAGATCATCAAGGTCTCTCTTCCTGCCATTACAGACATTTACACTACACGCTGCATCAGCATAGCAAACAGCATTATGAAGAACCCCATGCACCCCTCATACAAACTCTTCTCCCTCCTACCACCTGGGAAAAGGCACCGAAGCACTTGGGCTCTCACGACTAGACTATGTAGCAGTTTCTACCCCCAAGCTCTCAGACTCCTCAATACCCAGAGCCTGGACTGACACCAACTTACTGCCCTTTACTGTGCTTGTTGTGTTGTTTATTATTTATTGTAATGCCTGCACTGTTTTGTGCACTTTATGTCTACAGTCCTGGGTAGGTCTGTAGTCTAATGTAGTTTTTTTTTCTGTGTTGTTTTTACGTAGTTCACTGTAGTTTTTGTAATGTTTAATGTAGCACCATGGTCCTGAAAAACATAGTCTCGTTTTTACTGTGTACTGTACCAGCTGTTATGGTCAAAATGACGATAAAAAGTGACTTGACTTGACTTGTAGGACTTCTCAAACAACTAGACTGAAGATTTCCCCCCTCACCAGGACTTATATTATTCACCTATGTGTACAATATGTTATTAAGTATTGTTTACCTCTCCAGAATTGGGAGTTAGAAGTCTCATTCTAAACAAGATAACTCTTTCTAACATAGCACTTACGAGTCTCAGTGTGAAATCTTCACTCTAGCTGGTTGAAAGTCCCAGAGCTGTTCACACAGATCCCAGGTTCTTCAGAAGCAAAGTTCAGATACTCTGAGACCTAATACCATCCAAATGACAATGAATCAGAAGCATTTGTATGTGTAACGAATGAAAAGTACTCTTCATCCATTATTGTCAAAATCCAGGCCAATATTATGAATGTGGTGATCTCCATCTACAAAGATCATACCTTATGTGTTTTTTTCTGTCAGTCTCTTTGATCTCATTGACAGTGTCTCTTTCACTGCTGCACACTTATATCACTACTTCGACCTGATAGGAATTAAATTAATAAAGATATTATTTTGGCCAATTGACTAAGCAGATTAATTGTGCCCGCACAATGCAGTATGCACGAAGGATGCCACCTCACTAAGGAATTCTAAGGTGAAGGGTGGTTACAGAACTAATGTTGTCCAATTCAAATCCTCTGAAAGGAAGTGCATTCAAGAAGGATCAAGGCTATGTATAGACTAAGTGTTCAATTTTAAGACATATATCAACCTTGAATATGAACGAATAGAGTTATTTCGATTCATATACTTGTAGGGTAATGTAATTGGGAGAAACGTACATAATTCATAGCCACCAACATTGAGTTGGGGTTCCATTTTAAGAGGCTGGTCTTACATGATGATATTATTACATAAAAAGATTGTTAGCGCAATCTCTGAAGATTATTGATAATGGCTGGGTTCACCCACCTTGTAAAGACACTGCTTCGAAGGTGGAAATCACAAACCACTTCTGTAGAATTTGCCAAGAACAATAAGGGTCACAGACCACGATCGCCATGTCATATGAGATGGCACATAATGATAACTTGCAAAAATTGTACCATTGATCTTCACTTTAATGGGCTTGGTGACACCTTCATATGAAACCTTAAACGATTATTGTGAATTCATTTACCATTCATTTAAAAATGGTTTCCATCATCTTTGATATAAAACATTGCAATAAATCTAATGAATTTTGACCATAAATTTACCAAATCCATTCTGTGATGAATGCATTTTTTAAAAAATCATGAAACATGCATACGGTTATTAATATCAAGCTACTTTTGTGTTCTATACTGAATCCGGCAACACAGTAGAGGTGCTAACTCAGCTCTTGTGGCTCATGTTCATCTCTGCTGCTGTCTGTGTAGAGTTTGCAGGTCTTCCCTATGACCAAGCAGGTTTCCATGTGTACCCTAGTTCCTCCCACAGTCAAGAGACGAGTAGAGTGGTGGGTAAATTGTCCCTATTATGTTGAATTAAAGGTAGAATCTGAGGGGAGTTCAGGGAAAGATGGAACAAATAAAATGCGATTAGTGTATGATTAGAGCAGATAGGGGCTTGATGGTCTACATAGGCAGTGTGTCAAAGTGCCTGTTTCCAGACTGCAATTATTTGTTTTTTAGAAAAATACAGATTTGTATTCCCTTAATTGTTCAATACAGTAATTTTTAGCCATTGTTTTTAAAGCCAAGGTTACACTATGAGAAATACCAATTTGGACAAGGATTTCTAGCATTTCAGATTTTTCAGGAGCAGATGAGGGTTTTGCTACACTTAGGGCTCATTCTCAAAATTTACATTCTTCACTTCTTTTGTCAAAAATAATTTTAGAAAACAATCAAGCACATGCTGATGACAACTGATGACATTAGGTTTTAGATTTTTGGAAACATACTGGTATGTACTGAGAAATTGTGGATATTCCACATGACCAAAGTGTAGGAACTGTATTTGGACAACTGAGTCCTGGTACACATAAAGTACACCTCTGGTTCTTTGCAGTAGTCTAAATAACAATCATGATCACATGATAAGGCATAAGTAAATGATTACTTATTTTATTGATTTGGGTATTCCAAATTTAATTTACTGAAAAATAGGTGGCACTGTTATCTACAAAAACCCTTTGGGAATTAAGCCCAGAAACAAACTTGATGGCCATCACCTTTTTATGACCCTGTTTATCCTCTCCAAGACTGTAGACACAACTAGTCATGCTGCAATTTACTACCCAGTAATTAATAGCTCTTTGAACTTCTGTAATCTGTATATTCAAAGTATTTCCAACAGGGAGCTCACAATGTAAAGGTATTTGGGTAGGGAATTGTGGTTTTGCGAGCCAGTGATGAAGGAACTGCAATATGCTTCCAAAGCAGGATAGTGTTTGAGTTGGAGGACAACTTACAGGTTGTGCTGCTCCTATGTGCCTGCTTCCCTTGTCTCTTCTGCAAGCTCTGTCAAAACTATCTGTCCAACCTCCCGTAGTAGAGGACCACAATTCTCTCCAGCAAGATTTAACCCATCATCTTAGAACTTTGTTAGAGACTTATACTTAATACCTGTTCTAGGCCCTTCCCGGCCATAAATAAGCTTCTGAAGATTTTATCAAAACAGCAATTGCAAAAAAATTATATTAAATAATATTAACAACTCACAGTGAAGTCCTTTGAACAAAACTATTTGTGCATATAATAATATTTTGTGTGTTTGCCAAGCGAAGTTAACATTATTGAGAATCATTTTAGAACACTTGAAACACAGCATTTCGCAACTAAATCCTAAAAGGCATATGAATGTATGCCAGACCTGGAGTGTAGCACCTGCCATTATGTTACTCAATGCTATTCCACATACACCTGTCTGGCAATTCTCATGAACAGATGTCAGTACAGGCGAATGTCCAGAAAGATGTCATGTGCACATCAACATCTGTTCAAGGATACTTGTGGTTGACATGAACCATGCTAATTGTCCATCTAGTGAAAATTAAGCCCTATTATTCTCAAATTGTCTTAAAAACCTATAATAACAGCTACTTATTATTATCAACCTATATCCTTCCACTTAGCATATATGCACCTACAGGGCAACTAATGCTTGCTCATACACATATGAAAAACACAATTGCTCTAACAGTCAGCTGTACAGTATTACATTACTGAAGTCCCTAATGACTTTGCTTTATGGCAAAAATGAGTCTGGTGTTCCCTAAATTAGATTGCCAATTCAAGCAAAAGTATACGTATAATCTAGACTGACATTTCAGTACTCTAAATGAAAGGGCACAAGGCTAAATCCTTCAATTTGTGAAAACATGGCATAGAGCAAGTAAACCACTAATTTCTTTCTCCCTCTGAGATCTAATTAACATGCCAGTGCTGATTGGTGTGTGCTGGATTCTGGATTTCTTGACAGAGAGACCACAGTCAGTCCATGTTGACAGGAACATCTCTGACTCCATCACACTGACCACTGGATCCCCACGAGGCTGTGTGCTCAGCCCACTGCTGTTTACACTGCTAATACATGACTGTGCAGCCAGATTCAAGGGGAACCTGATCATTAAATTTGCTGATGATACCATAGTGGTGGGGCTCATCAGCAAAAATGATGAAACAACGTACAGGGAGGAGGTCAAACACCCAGAGAACTGGTACAGTGACAACAACTTGATGCTTAATGTCACCAAAACCAAGGAGATGATCGTCGATTTTAAACGGTCTCAGCCTGAGCACACACCCCTCAGCATCAGTGGCTCCACAGTGGAGAGAATGGAAAACATCAAGTTCCTTGGGATGCAGATCTCGGACAATCTCACCTGGTCCAGGAACACCACTGGGATTGTGAAAGGGGCCCAACAGAGATTGCACTTTCTGAGGAAGCTTAAACAAGCATCACTCCCCACTAACATCTTAACTACATTCTACAGAGGCGTGGTTGAGAGTGCGCTGACCTTTTGCATCACAACCTGGTACTCCGGCTGTAGTGCTTCGGACAAAAAAGCCTTGCAGAGGGTGGTTAGGGGAGCAGAGAAGGTTATTGGGGTCTCCATGCCTTCTGTCCAATACCTCTTTCAGAGTTGATGCCTCCAGAAGACAAGGTACATCATTAAAGACCCCTCACACCCTCTCCATGAACTGTTTGTTCTTCTGCCATCAGGCAAACATTACAGGAGCATCAAAACAAAAACCACAAGGCTACTAAACAGCTTCCTCCCACAGGCAGTCAGACTGCTAAATAGCTGCTCTACCTGACTCTGCTTTGGACACTTTTTACTTGCACTGGACACTTATAACTTGATTTTAACCGACATGTGGCTGTTGTGTTTTACTATGTATTGTGTTTACTATTTGTTGCTTTTGTTATGTTATGATTGCACTTGCCCCTGGGAAACGCTGTCTCATTCTGCCCTGCAGAGCTGATGTATGGTTGGAATGACAATAAAGTTTTTGAATCAATTGAATTGAATCAATAGCATTGGCAATTCCAGGTCTCAAAAAATCCCAAAGTTTTGCCTCCACAATCTCTTTCTGCACTAAGTGCCCTTAAAGCAATTCCCAATGGGGAAGTAGAGGAACTGCATGGGAATGGATTTGTATTCAAGTGGTATGGAGCAAGACTGGGATATATGGATATGGGTACTCTGTACGAACAGAACATCAGATGGGAATGTATAACCAGGACAAGAAGGATAGTGTTCACAGTCCAAGAGATTTCCTTAGTACTATCCCGGGGGGATGTATATTGGTGCTCACTGCTGAATACTGCAACTGTAATTATCAACATGCTTCTTTCTCTCCATCCTGTGTTTTCAGACCGTTGTCCCAATTAAACAAGAGAGTCATGCAGTCTATCTACTACTCAACAATATAATAGTTTTGCAGAGACCACAAGACCAGAAGACATAGGAGCAGGATTAGACCATTCAGCCCATTGAGTCTTCTCCACCATTTCATCATAACTGATTTATAAACCCTGTCAACCCTATTCTCCCAACTTCTCTCCTTATCCTTTCCACATCCACTCTATCTAGGCTTTTCAATATTCAATAGGTTTCAATAAGCTCCCCCCCCGCCCCACCCCATTCTTCTGAACTCTAGTAAGTACAAGCCCAGAGCCATAAAACATGCCTCACACATTAACCCTTTCATTCCCAGAATCATTCTTGCGAACCTCCTCTGGACCCATTCCAACACCAGCACATTTTTTTCTGAGATAAAGGACCCAGAACTGCTCACAACACTCCAAGTACAGTCTGACCAATGCTGTATAAAGTCTCTGCATTATATCCTTTCACTTATATTTTAGTCCTCTCGAAACAAATGTTGATATTGCATTAGCCTGCCTTACCACCAACCCAACCTGCAAACTAACCTTCAGGAAATCCTGCACAAAGACTCCAAAGTCCCTTGCAACTCTGATTTTTGAATTTCTCCCCATTTAGAAAATAGTCCACACTGTTTTAGTTTGCAACAACAGATTAAAGTCACACCAGATAATAATTTAAATGTAAATACTTTGTAAATAACTATTGTCACTTTAACATATTGTATAAGGATTGTACCTTAATGAAGGCATTACACCCAGTAGTGGCCAAGTTTGATAAGGCATTTAAATAATACATGAACAGAACTAACTGTCTGGGTTTTACATGCTTTTTCATTTCATTTTCTTGATATTTTTATTCAAAAGAAAAAAAAGATTTACAGAGTGCAACACATAGATACATCTCAACATAACTTGTGTACATTCATATATTGTAATAAAATTGATCAAAATGTTATAGCATAACACATAAAGGTATACCACTCTGTAATTAAAAATTTAAAGATAGGTCATACATCATAAAAGAAATTTTTTTATATATAAAAAGTCAATCCCCTACCAACTACCAAAGAAAAATCTGATGGATGACAATGGATAATTAGAAGAAAAAAACTATTCACTTAAGAAGAGAAGATAAAAATATACATAAAAGTCTGTGCACTATTAAACTTTATAAATTGGAAAAGTAATTTAGGGAAGGTCCCCAAATATCTTAAAAAGATTGTTTCGAATTTAAGACTGAGCAGCGAATCTTTTCTAAATTTCAATGTTACATAATATCACGTAGCCATTGAAGATGTGTAGGAGGGGTAGACTCCTTCCATTTAAGCAAGATTGCTCTTCTTGCTAAAAGAGAGGTAAAAACTAAAACCTGTAGGTTAGGGGTATTTAAAGTTATATCTTCATTTGCAATTATACCAAACAAGGCAGTAAGGGGATTTGGGTCAAATTGGACCCTAAAAAGTTGAGAGAAGGTATGAAATACTTCCCGCCAAACTTTTCAATTGTAGGGCAAAACCAAAACATATGAATTAAAGTTGCATTTATTACAAAGTGGAGAAACACTCGGGTAAAAGCTTCTGTTTAGAAATGTAAGCTCTAAGAACGACTTTAAATTGTAGAAGAGAATGATGAGCACTGAAAGATGATTTATTAACCCGTTTAAGAATTTTATTCCATCTATCATCAGAAATCTGACAATTTAGGTCATCCTCCCAAGCATTTTTTTATTTTATCTAAAAAGTCTTGTCTAGAATCAATCAACAAGTTATAGATACCATATACCATATAGATAATAGAACCATTAACAAAAGGTTTTAAATTCAAAAGATCATCCAGTAAATTTTTATCAGGACCTATAGGAAAAGTAGCTAATTGGAAACATAGAAAATCTCTATTTTGAAGGTATCTGTAAAAATGTGATTTTGGGAGTGCAAATTTATTTGACAATTGGTCAAATGAAGCAAGAGATCCTGCGATAAACACGTTCCAAAAACACTTAATACCTAATTCATCCCAATCTTTAAAGACTTTATCAGTCATGGAAGGGGTAAAAAAATAATTAAGGAGAATGGGAGATGATAATGAAAAATTCGCTAAACCAAAAAATTTTCTAAATTGAGACCAGATCCTTAAAGTTTGCTTAACAATTATGTTATCTATTGTTTTATTTGCTGAAAAAGAAGAGTATGATCCAAGAAGAGAGATAATAGAGGAATTTTTTACAGAATTAACTTCTAAGGAGACCCATGATGGGCAATCTTTACGATAAATATAATAGAACCAGAAAGTAATATTCCTTATATTGGCAGCCCAATAGTAAAACCTAAAATTGGGTGGGGTTAGTCCACCCATCTCTTTATTTCTTTGTAGGTAAACTTTACTTAAATAAGCTTGTTTATTATTCCAAATATAAGAGGTTAAAATTGAATCTAAAGAATCAAAGTACGTCTTAGGAATAAAAATAGGTAAGGCCTGAAAAAGATATAAAAATTTAGGAAGAATCTTCATTTTAATCGAATTAATTCAGCCAATTAGGGATAAAGAAAGAGGGGACCATTTAGAAAGCGTCTTTTTCACATAATTCAATAAGTTTTCTTTGAATAAATTCTTGAAGTTTTTAGTAATTGTTACCCCTAAATATGTAAATTGACGTAACAACTTTGAATAGAAATTTGGCATTTGATGACATTAGGTCATTTAAAGGAAATAGCTCACTTTTATGTAGGTTCATCCTGAAAAAGAACTAAACTGGGAGACTAAAGAAAGAACCAAAGGTAAAGAAGTTTCAGTGTTAGAGATAAAAAGTAAAATATCATCAGCGTATAATGAAATTTTATGAGACATACCTTCCCTTAGTATAGCAGAAATGTCCTTAGCTTCTCGAAGTGTTATTGTTATGGGTTCTATTGCTAAAGCAAAAAGTAAAGGACTAAGAGGACATCCTTGTCTAGTTCCCCGCTGTAATTTAAAGGGCTTGGAAATTTGGGAGTTAGTAATAACCTGAGCGGTAGGAGACAAGTAGATTAATTTAACCCAATGAATAAAATTAGGCCCAAAATTAAACTTTTCTAAGGTCTTAAAAAGATAATTCCACTCAATCCTATCAAAGGCTTTTTCTGCATCTAAGGATAATATACACTCTGATATTTTTTTGGATGGTGAATATATCACATTCAATAACCGACGTATATTAAAATGAGAGTAACAATTTTTAATAAATCCTGTCTGGTCATGTGATATAATAGATGGTAGAATATTTTCAAGTCTTTGAGCTAAGATTTTGGCTAAAATTTTTGCATCAACATTTAATAAAGAAATCGGTCTGTATGAAGAACATTCAGCTGGATTTCTATTTTTTTAAGAATAAGAGAAATAAAAGCTTCATAAAAAGATTGAGGGAGTTTACCTGATTTAAAGGACTCTGATAAAACAGAGGATAAGTAAGGTGTAAGTAATGTAGTGTAAGTTTTATAAAACTCCCCAGGAAAGCCATCAGGTCCTGGGGTCTTAACATAATGTAAAGCTTTTTTATTTGAGATCCACTTACATACACAGAGAGAGGAGTGCGCAAAATTTTCAAGAAACATGCTCTATACATAAGGAGTAAACATGACTGTTTTAGATTAAATTCCATCATGGGGGCATTAAAATCAGTGCAATTATATTTTTGCACCACCACCTTTTAGATAAGGCTTTAAACTCATATTCTGCCTGTCTGGTTATGTGGGCAAAAATATCCTATTCAAAGAAATACATTAAAGGTGATCTGGCTAATAGTTATCCCCCAACTAGCTTCACTAGATTATGATTTATCACACTACTTTTGTTAGACATTACTGAACACAGATAGGCCGAGAAACTTTTGATAGGTTCCAGGAGCAATATGTTAAAAGCTCTGTTGCTGGTGGCAAGTAAAAAAAAATTTATACAGTTTTTCTCTTTTACTGATGGCAGCAATAAATCTGGAATCAAACTCCTGTTTTCCTTATGCCATCATCATTTACTCCTGTTCTGACCTGAATTTCACCTGGTGCTTCCTTCTCACTAACAGATTCCTCCCAGGTGTGTATAGTTTGCTGGAACCTGGAAACATTGGTGAGAAACACCGGGTGCAGTCTTGTTCTGAAAATGCTAGCCAACTGCTCTTCTGTGTCTACAATGACAGAAAAAACAGAAAGATTACAACGCTTCTAGGGACACCTTTCAACACAACATGCATTGCATGATACAGTGAACGACACTTGAGTACTTCTCTGTATGCCCATCTACCAGTGAGTGGGCCCAAAAAATCAATAATAGTATCTGTATAATAGCCTGTTGGATCCACCCACTCATTCCAAGTCCTGTGTATGGTAGCATGCATTCCTTTAATATTCAAGAGCTTATAATTTCTTTAGTATGCCCATTCCTTGTAAATAAGAACTGTTTTGCTTCCCACTGGGGAAATAACATTTATAAGTTGCCAACAGTGTAGTTATTCAAAAGCAGTTTTGCGTTAAAACTGATTTATATAACAAAGCATTAGAAGACTTCAGATGCTAAATGTTTGCGACTGTATTTGCAGCTTGAATATTTGTCCTGCTGGAAGATGCAGCATGGGTAATAAATGAAAGAACAATGAATTTTGATGGGCTTGCTGTAAGTTAAGTATGGAGCAAGTTAATACAGGGAATGCTACTTTTGCACATTCATTTCCAGGCAATTTCCACAAAGCAGACAGACGTCTTCTGTAACTGTTCTCAAATTTCACTAGCGGTGTTTATTTCTTGGCCCTGGCTATTCTGTTCCAGTATCCTCTGAGAAGATTGCTGTTGAATGAGAGGGGGATCAGAACACTACAGTACTTGCACTCTGTCAGCTCCGGAGCTCCAACATTTCCTACATATTTTGTTTCTCAGAACATTAAATTTTGCCATGCTTGTTTTGTTTTCTTTCAATAACTTTTTGATGAAGTTAAAAAATAATTTATTTTAAATTATATCTTTGAGTTGTCATTTCCCTTTAATTATGAAACACAGTCCTGAAATTATATTGAAAGCTTTTGTCTTCTCCCTCATATTTGGGCAGCACCAAAAGCTAAATCCGCCAGTAAGTCCCACTCTAGGCAGAATGATATATAACTCTGATAGAGCTATCTTTTCACTATGTTTATGAACAATGTTATTATCGTGACCGAAAAGCAACCCTTACATCTGTACTACAAATATCTACAATGTTTTAATGTCTTCCAATTAAGTTGGAAATGCCAAGAGACACCCACTACAAATGGATGCATTATTTCTCTTTCTCTACACTTTAAAAAAAAATTGCTTTTAGAAACTCATTTTGCTAAGTTAACACATGCCAAGAAATTCAATTACAAAGACCCTGGTTCAACGTTATGTGACAAAATAATGATTCCCTTTTTTTCCTTCAGGAGTGAAATGTGGAAACAACTATTTCAAGGGTATTTTGCACCATTCTGGTGACTCAAGAAGGAACTTCCATGGATGTAACCTTTATGATCCTGATTGAATTTCCATATCAGGAAAACATAATGATCTCAGTCCTGTATGACTCTGCAATGGGACAGACATCAGGCACATTTTTCTCCTAATTACCTTGTCCCGTTTGCCTGCTTTTTTACTACTTAGGCACCAGTACCTAATTCCTGCCAATCCCTGGTCTCCCTCTTGCCCTTACCAACCATGGCATTACTTAAATCTTCATCCCATAAACTTTATTCCCTCCTCCCCCCTCCCCCCACAGGCCTTATTTCAATGGAAAATTAAGCTTGAATAGCAAGGCAAAGAGTATGAAATATGGAATCTTCTCCAATTCAACACTTTCAAAAGTACTGCATAGTAGAGTCACCTATGTTATGTGCTTTAACCTACTTTCAATAGACATAGAAGAAATATTGTTATCAATTCAGTACAACATCTGAGTTGAACATCTTCTATGAAAGCAAATATTGTTTCATGTTCAGCCTAAATCTTTAAGTGTATTGACAACTGAATATATCAAATAATCTATCCAACCTGACTCAAGTCCCAGTGCATTTAAACAAAACTCAATCATACTCTCTCTAATCTCACCTTCTACAAGATAAATAACCTTGGAGCTTAACTTCAGAACTGAAAGCTTTCAGACCAGACAGCATGCAGGTTATGTCCTTGTACTATTTTCACAATTTCTCATATACCCTGCCATACACAGAAATTTAAAAATGAATACAATACTTCATCTGTAGACTTTACAGAGTCTTGCATAATGCATTGCTCCTGGTGTTTTATATAATGGGCCTTAGCTATAAGACCATACGACATAGGAACAGAATTAGTCTATCTGGCCCATTGAGGCAGCTCTGCCATTTCATCATGGCTAATCCATTTTGCCTCTCAGCCCCAATCACCTGCCTTCTTCCTGTATCCCTTCATCCCCTGACTAAATCAAGAATCTATCAGCCTCTGGCTTCACTATACCTAAAGACATGGTTTCCACAGCCGCCTGCAGCGATTAATTCCATATAATGTGTTGCTCTATTTCAGTGATCTTGTCATGGATTATCCGTTGCCATGGATTACCAATATTACGCACATTAAATTTAACCAGGTTACTTTAATTGAAAAAAAATGATTTTAATAAGTCATTGAAAAACTGTATTTGTTCCTATCTCATAACCAGAATTCTAAATAGGTGAAAAAATATTTAAACAATAACCTTCATTTTCTTTTCAATGTCAATGCTTCATTATTTTATTTAGTTTATCATTTATCTGAAGGCTTACTATCATTTACAAAGTTAAAAACTTGCACAGAGACATATTAACTTAAAAAAACACATGATGTCATGTTTAGTTTAATTTCTCAGTTAAATGGAAATATGTAAAACATATTTTAATAATGTTATAGTGCCATGTCAGTTTTTTTCATTGCTAATACAATCATATTAATAACATAGTTGATTAATCTATCGCATTTACCAGGAGCATATACTGTATAATTTTGTAAGCGTGTTAGTCATTGTTTTTTCTGATAAACTCCTCTTAAAAAGGAAGCAGTAAAAATAAAGTCATTTTGGGAATAATTTTCAATGTACTAGCAATGAAAAGACAAGTTTCATCTTTCTTAAAATGCTCTATTTGAGAAGAGCTACTATAATTTTGCTTATATTAGACCAGGTTTTCCCAGCCTTTTTTATACCATGGACCCCTACCATTAACTGAGGTAATTGGATCTTTGGATTAGATGACCATTATCAAAAAATGAAATACATATTGTACATAGGTCATGTTGCATGAAAAATAATCACTCTCTTTTTTTAAGTAAGAAATTATTAACTGTTGATCCAAGAGGCAGATTCTAAACATATTCTAAAGAAAAACGGCCATGGATAACACTACCTTGCAATGCAAATTTGAATTGTTTGTTCAATACTAAGGTTGGCAACACTATTGTTGCTGATATTAACTAGAAAGCAAGGAGGAAAGGATTAAAGAAGTGTCTAAAAGATATATGGTACTGCAGATATATGATATTCGGTCCTGTAGAAGGGAATTGGCCCGAAACATTGACAGTTTATTCATTTCCATAGATGTGCCTGACCTGCTGATTTCCTCCAGCTTTTTCTGTGCATCGTGTTGGATTTCCAGCATCCGCAGACTTTCTCATGTTTATGGTTTGCAGGTAATTTAGTTGTCATACAGTCCGACAACCTGCATTTGATTCTATCCTCTGATGCTGTCTACATGTAAGGAGTTTCCCCATGATCAGATGGGTTTATACTTCAGGATCCTACATCCCAAAAACAAATGGGCTCTTCAGTTAATTGGCTCCTGTAAACCACCCCCTATGTAGGTGGCTGGTGGGTGACTCAGGAGGTGTTAATGGGCATATGAGAAAGAATAAGTTATAGGGGAAATGAGTGAAATAATTGTTCTGAAAACTGGCATAGGTTCAATGAGCTGAAGTGCTGCTTTATCATACATAAATATGAAATGTGAAAGCAGACATAGAAATAATAATGCAATTCATCAAATTATTTTTAAAAAACTGTTTGCAAGACATTTCATTCTTAGGGGATTAACATTTTCCAAAAGACACATTTATAACATGCTCAACTTGAAAACTGCTATGGACATGATTATTTGACATTACAAATTTAAATAATTGTGATACAGGGCAAAGAGGGCAATGCCTAGTCATTACATTGCACGCCTTTTTGCTGTGCTGAATTGTGGTTGCGCTTAGCATGAATTTCAAATCAGATCCTCTGCAAAAACAAAAAAAAACAAAAAAATTAGTAAAGAGATATTTGGGACAGTATTAGAAGTGGCTTACATCTATGAGCAGTCATGCGCCCTGGACCTGCATGACTCCCAGTAAGATCTCAGAGTTCCACACATAAAAATATACATTCTGCAGAGTTCTTTGCTTAAAGTACCATTTATCAAGAAATCTTCAAAAGTTGCAGCAAGCATTTATGTAATTGGATTGGGTATTTATTCATTCACATACCAGAATCAATGTAATTGAAACTTCAAAGCAGGATGTGCTGGATTTTTTTGTATCATTGGGTCCTAAATCTCATTATTGGTGTACTGTGTTGATGGCAAAAATGGGAATGCTGAAAACGTTACTAAGTAGACATGGCAAATACAATCCTGAAAGTTTCTTCGCCTGTGCTGATTCTTCTCTACTCAACTGGGCTAGGAGACTGTGGATGCTAAGCAGAGATATACCCGTAGTATACTCTTTCTCCTGCTCCTGCTGTTCTTCTCATTGTGCCTCATTGCCTTCAGCCTCCAGGCTCCTTTCACAGGCCGCTGTCTACATGATTACTTCTGCTGGACAACACTGAACTGGTATATGGAACTAAATTTCTTCCTGAGGAGGCCAGTGGTATTTCCTTCCACTTTCCTTGTGTGGATATCACCGTATTGCACTCAGTTGCTGTGGCAGTAGAGCCTATCAGTGTTAATTTGCAAGGAGATCAAAACTGGCACTTATCACCAAGAATCTATCCCTCTAATCAGCACTGGCCACATAAATGTCCAGCAGTACAGCCCCCTTGAGATGAGTGAGTCACACAAGACTCCCAGATAAATGGTATTCACTATGAGAGCATTCTCCTCTTGATCCATAAGAAGTGACAGTCTGACAGAGTGTAAACCTTTCTTATTGGTGAAAACATCGTGGTACTTCATGGAAACACAAGGGATTCACAAGGTGAATGGCTGTCTGCATTCATGGGATGCTACGAATGGTGGCAAATACTGGTGTTCAAAATGCTACCTTTTCCACAGTGAAGTTAAAGCAGTTGAAATTATGGTGAGGGATTTGAAGATCAACATGATATTTGCCCCTATGAGCAGAGCAGTCCTGCCAGGGTCATCCTGCAGAACGTCTCCTATCACCAATCCCACCAACACCTCTACTTCCTCAGCAGGATAGTGAAAGTTGGCATGGGTCGATTGACTCTGATTAATTTTATCAACACACCACAGAAAGCCTAACGGCATGGTATGGCAACTGCCCTGCACATGACTGCAAGGAACTGCAGAGTTGTGGTCTCAGCTCAGAACATCACAAACACCAGCTTGGCCCCCGTAGACTGTCTCACCGCCTCAGCAAAGCAGTCATCATAAGCAAAGACCTACCCACCCCGACATTCTCTCTTCTCCCCCTCCCATTCAGCAGAAGGAGAAAGCACGAATTACCAGGCTTAGGCTCAGTTTCTATATCCTGATGAAGAGTTTTCACCCGAAGTATTGACTGTTTATTCTGCTCCATAAATGCTATGTGATTTGCTGAGTTTCTCCAGCATTTTAAAAATTAAAGACCAGCTTTATTTGTCACATGTACAGTGAAACATTAAAGCATACAGTGAAATGTGTCGTTTGCATCAGGATGAGCTGGGGCCAGCCCACAAGTGCCAAGTGCCTTCAGTGCCAACATAACATGCCCACAACTTAGTACCCCATATCCCTTTAGAATGTGGGAGGAAACTGAAGCACTTGGAGGAAACCCACAGTCATGGGAAGAATTGACAAGGGTGGGAGTGGAGCCCTTGTCAATTCCCACCCTTGAGAACTGGTGCTTATAAGATTATGCTAGTCACTACACTACTGTGCCACCCTCATTTTCTCTCTGTTCGTCAAGATTTCCAGCATCTGCAGAATCTCCTGTGTTTTCTGTTTCTATTTGCTGTTATACGACTACTGGACAGTTCTGTGGTGCAGTAAGACTGGACAACCTCACGAGCTGCCTTATTATGACTTTGCACCTCACTGTCTACCTGCATTGCACTTTCTCTGTAACTAGCTATTCTGAACTCGATAATTGATACTGCCCTCTCTGTTCAGGGATGATCAGGAAGTGGAAATATATGTTTGCATTAATAGTGATGTCTACATTAAAGAAGCATATCAAATAGCCACTATGCCATAAACGACCATTCAGTCTCCAAAGGCCTTGGGCTTCCCACACCTATCACTTTATTTCTCCATTCCAGTTTCATTTTGAACTTTTGTCTTTGGCCTAGTTTGCATTTAACACACCTCAAGCCTTTTCTCCTAGTCTCCACTCTATCACACCCCTTTCTCTTAGTTCTCTTTGACTTTTCTCAAGAACTTGCACTTTTACCTCGAACTTTTCCCTTTCCAGATGAAACATCAGGAAATGATCTTTCTAGCATTATAAGTATTTTACTTTTAGAGAATACTATCAGTGAGTGGTGTGTTAGCTGTTTTGTTGGTACTGTCTTTGTGGATGAATAGTTGGCAGTGTGAGCAATCTGAGTGTTAGAACTGTAGGTGAGGCAAAATCATGAATATTTTTATTAATGGGGTTATTGGTCAATATGATGGAGGTACGCATTGAGCAGTTGCAAAGAACAAAGGTGAAGGTGGCAAGCTGCAGCATTCAGACTTGAACAAAGGATCATTTTGCTGCGCTGCATCCACATTTTTGAGGCATTGACCATCATGGCTATATGATTGACATCTATTTTACATCAGTCAGAAGCTAAGTGCAACTGATGCAGAATACTGAGAGATTTGCAGATCTTCTAACATTCAAAACTTGTTAAAAACCATTCATAACTAAAGATGCATTTCAATAACCACCCCTTCCTGAGTAGAAGTGCTGAAATCAATCATAATTAAGTATATCTTTAGTGCTTGTACCCAGGTTACTGAAATAGTATTACAGTGTTCCTTTCATTCATTCTTATTTCCTTTCTTATAGTTAAAGGCTTTCCCCATGGTTCATATAATCTTTCCCCACTTATTTCATATTGTAATTTGTAGTATAGTTAATGTATTGCACTGTACTGCTGCCACAATACAACAAATTTCATGACACATGTATGTCAGTGACTTTAATCAAATCACAAACAGGAGAAAATCTGCAGATGCTGGAAATCCACACAACACACACAAAATGCTGGAGGAACTCAGCAGGCCAGGCAGCGTTCACGAAAACAATGTAGAATTGACATTTCGGGCCAAGAACCCTCAGCTGGATGGGCCCAAAATGTCAACTGTTTGTTTTTCCATAGATGCTATACCTGCTATTCACCTTCTCCCTCAACTCCATTCAGGGCACCAAACAGTCCAGATGAGGCAACACTTCATGTGCAAACTTGTTGAGATCATCTACTCTACCTGGTGCTCCTGATATGGCCTCCTCTACATTATCGAGACCCAGCATTTATTGGGGACTACTTTGTCGAGCACCTCTGCTCCATTCTGCCCCCATCTTTTTTTTTTGATATCTTCCCTCTTCATTTCCAGTCCTAATGAAACATCTCAGTCCGAAACCTCAACTTTTTATTCATTTCCATAGATGCTGCCTGACCTGCAAATTAAATTCTGGCAGCTGGCTGTGAATACTCGTTCTCCTTGAGCAACACTGCAGAATCTCTTGCGTTTAACTCTTTCACTTTGTTTGCTTGGTTCTCATATGGACCATATCTACAAAGTTGCCCATCTTCCTGTACTGCTTCAATGACCTTGGTGTAGCACCAACCTAAAGCAATGCATCATACAGGTCTCATCTCACCTCGTGCATAATACTGTCTTCGAAATATCATAGCTGTTGAGTAACCTATAAAAATGCTGTAGTATAAAATTAGGGCATGATGGTGCATGCAGATGACTTAACACTGAATAATGTCTTTCTATGCATGAAGAGCCGTTAGATACTATTTGAAATTTCTGCCCATATTTCAGATTTGTTGTATTTCATGTATCAAATATAGGATGCATTGCAGTGTCTCATAAGCTAATATGTTTTTCACATGCTTGACATACTGCTATTCCCTCAGGAAGAAATTATTTTTGTCAGGAGCTCAGAATACACATCTATAACTGATACAATATTTAGAGCCATTACATAATTTATACTTCTAATGCCAGGAATTTTAGTTTTCGAACACTTTATGTATTTTTGTAGTCATTGATTATTTAGTCCACAAGAAAATAAAAAAAGGGGAAAGGAAAAACAAATCAGACTTCAAATACAAAATGCCCTGAATTTGATATTAAACAGAATACCATACTTCAGAAGTCTTCTAACATCAGAGAAATGCATATGGAAACTGATAAAAAATAACTCAACAGAAAAATAAACTTGCACCTTTAAACAATAGATAAAAATCCCAGGTAGTGCAAGAATAAACCAGAAACAGGTGGAAAATTCAGAAACGTAATTAATCTGATCATGTGTGTTTCATCAGAAATAAGCTTATGAAGGATTATTTTCACTTATAACCCTCACTACAAGTTGGTGTTTAGAGTAATTATTCTACCTGCACAACAAGGTACTAACAGGACATTTTTATGAATCATGTCTCATCTGAGTAGAAAGTGTTCAGCACTCAATAAGTGACTGTACACTCCTTACCAGTCACAGAAAGACAGGGAGGAAAGCGTGAACACAAAATCCAGCAGATCATTGGAGCTAAGTTGCGAATCTTCAAGGTAAAATCAAGCAATTTTGATACTGCAGATTTGAGAGTACGGTGTACAGGAAATGAGAAAAATTATACAATTTCTGGCGTCATGAAAAACCTGAGGTTTCTATAAATATGACCAGTGAATTAGTCTATGATCATCACAAATTAAAAGATGATATACGAATACACCCACTAAAGCCTGAAAATTATTGTTGATCCTAAAGAGCCAGTGCCTCTTCCCCAGGGCACCACTGCTCAATACAAGAGGACATGGCTTTAAGGTAAGGGGAAGAAAGTTCAAGGTAGATATTAAAGGAAGGTTCTTCACTCAGAGAGTGGTTGGTGTGTGGAATGCACTGCCTGAGTCAGTGGTGAAGGCAGAAACACTAGTGAAATTTAAGAAGCTACTAGATAGGTACATGGAGGAATTTAAGGTGGAGGGTTATATGGGAGGCAGGGTTTAAGGGTTGGCACAATCTTGTGGGCCAAATGGCCTGTACTGTACTGTATTGTTCTATGTTCTATGTTCTAAAACCAGTAAGAGACCCTAATTTATAGTAGATAAAGCCATGAAGTTCCATGTAGTTAAACAGATGAATTATATGGCTGTGGTTGACACTTCAAAATCCAAAGAATAGTGAGAATATATATCAAACAAGTATGGATACATTCAAGAACTTAATGTATTAATATTCAACAAAATATATTCATTCATAAAGTACAATATTGCATAAAATAGCAGTTAAAATTTATCCAGTGTAGAAAAACGCAAATGTTAAAAATTAACAAACATGTCTATAATCTGAATATACTGTATCTATACTTTGAATGCTGCTTGATCTTATGGAATTAAGACTGAAGATCGTCCATAGTTTGTTGATTTTGTTTAATTCCTCTCCGCACCTTGTGGAGCATCTGGCAGCAACCTTGCTGTCACTTTAGCACCTGTCTGTTTTTTACAAGTCTGAGTTGCCAGCTCAACACTCAATGCAGCATGGATAGAAAGAATGCAAGGAGATGGGCTGGATTCAAACATAAGACCACTCACCTCAAATTCTGGTGTGGATGGCAATACAACACTGGCCAGCATCTTCTATTGTGTTATAATATTCACCAGAATATGAAAAAAAATTAGTAGTGTATCTGAAAAATTAGTAGTTAATACTCATGCTTCCACAAAAACTTTTACAAACTCATAGTTAAGTTCAAAATTAAAGACGGCAAGACTGCAAATTTCAGCAAATAATCAAGTTTACAGAAATATTTCAAACTAAAATTATTAGGGAAGGATTTTCAAAGCTGTTGTTTTTTTACTATATTTAATTATGGTTAGCAATAACTATCCACAACAACTGATAGTGAATGATATTGGAATTTTGGTCACTGTTGCTTGGTATTTGTCGGGAGATTGATAGCTAGTTCTAGTTTTTATGAGGCTAACTGAAGAGTAGCATAAATCACGAATTCTTCACTGCTTTTGTTTTGCTTTGCTCAGTGATACACCATGAACTCAGCATTAATTTTGCAGGATATTCTAGCCAATATTTTGCCAATGATAGAGATAGCATTTATAGTAAGGCTAAAGTTAACATATTAACAATATCAATCCACTAATTAGATTTACCTGCATGACAAATTAGGTTATTAGGATGTAAAACGGAACAAAGCTGCACGACTACAAAATTGATTAAAGTACAGACACTAGAAGACTTCGGTGAATGTCTGATGTATAAGCTCAAGGCAAGCATACAGTGCTATTATCTAGAAGTCAATATGAGGATCACTAGTGCTTTTGATACATGTATAGATGCGACATACCATAGGCAAGTTTTTTAAGTTTGCAGAAACCTGACAGCTTGGAAGTGAAGGGTGAGAAAGATGAAATTAATGTTTAAAAAGGCAAGAACATTCTTGAGAAATGGGCAAGCACATAGTGGATCCAATAAGAGCAAGTTCAAAGAGAATCAGAGGAGATTCATTAGGATGTTGCTTGGGGTGGGATGCTTCAGTTATGATGGCAGAATGGAAAAGCTGGGCTTTTCTACCATGGAGTGTAGGAGGCAGAGGGGAGAACTGATGATGAAGGGTAGATGATATTGAACCTTCCCACATGGCAGAAATAACTAAGACAGGTGGTCATAGGTCTAAAGTGAAGTTAGAAGTTTATAGGAGATCCAAAAAAGATTTATTTTCTTTCGAAGAGGTTTTGAGTGTTGTCGTAACCTGGAATGGCCTGCCTGAAGAGATGGTGGAAGAAGGTTCACTAACAACATTTAAGAGTTATCTGAACAAGTGCCTGAATTGCCAAGGCATAGTAGGCTAAAGACCAAGTGCTGGTAATGGTTTGGGGTGCTTATGTACAAAGATTTGAAGATGGCAGAATCTATTAAAAGAGCATTTGATGGGATCATGAAATTTATAGATAGGGACAAGGGCAACAAATTTCTTTGGTGCTGGAAAGGTATGGTAAACAAATGGTCTGCAAAAAGCCAGAAGAGGTCTTTATTTAAGGGCCAACTCTGAACAATCACAGCATGCAGAATGCCAATGGTGTTATGAACTATGGAAAACACTTTCTATTGCTTATGTAGCAAAAGTGGTTTGATTGTATATACTATGATTGTGTCAATTTGTGCCATCATCTTGAGAATTTGGGTGAGGAAGTATTGGTTGGAGGGTTGATTGCTCAAAGATTACATTGCCTATAAGAAGTATTCATCCCCTTGGAAGTTTTCATGTTTTATTGTTTTACAACATTGAATTACAGTGGATTTAATTTGGCTTTTTGACACTGAACAACAGAAAAGACTAGTGTCAAAGTGAAAACAAATTTCTACAAATTGGTCTAAATTTATTACAATTATTAAACACAAAATACTTGATTGCATAATTACTCACCACTTTCATGTCAGTATTTAGTGGATGCACCTGTGGCAGCAATTACAGACTTGAGTGTGTGTGTGGGGCTAGGTCTCTATCAGGTTTGTACATCTAGACACAGCAATTTTTCCCCATTCTTCTTTACAAAATTGTTCAGGATCTGTCAGATTGCATGGGGATTGTGGGTGAACAGCCATTTTCAAATCCAGCCACAAACTCTCAATTGGACTGAGGTCAAGACTCTGACTTGGCCATTTCAGGATATTAACTTTGTTCCTTTTAAGCTATTTCTGTACAGATTTGGTTCTATGCTTGGGGTTATTGTTTTGCTGGAAAACAAACCTTTCCCAAGTTGCAGACTGCATCAAGTTTTCGTCCAGGATTTCCCTGTAATTTGCTGCATCCATTTTACCCTCTACCTTCACAAGCCTTCAAAGGCCTGCTGCCGTACGGCATGATGCAGCCACCACCATGCTTCACGGTACAAATGGTGAGTTTCTGATGAGGTGTGGTGTTTGGCTTACAGCGAATGTAACATCTAGTCTGATGATCAAAAAGCTCAATTTTTGTTTCTTAGACCATAGAACCAGAAGACGTCAGAGTCTCCCACATACCTTCTGGCAAACTATAGCCAAGATTTCATGTGAGTTTTTTCTTCCCCCCCCCCCAAGGGGAAGAAAATCTTCCAAGGGAGGTGAATACATTTTATGGGTACTGTATGTGACATGATTGATGGAGCTGGGAATAGATTGGTTACAGGTTAAAATCAGCTACTGCAGGTTTGGAATTGGTCATGGAAGTGTTGGGGAGTGAGGACTCATGAAATATCCACATTATCCAAGGGCCAAGTAATAAAGAATCATGAAGTGGTATTCAGCAGCACAATTTTAAGCCTGAATAATTGTCTAGGTGCCTGATAACACATGGAAGGAGCAGATGGAATATTGCAGATTTTATAAAGCATGTGCCAATTTCTTCAATAATAGTTTTCTCATTGAAAGTCAATCATACAGCACATATCCTATTTTTTTTAAATTCAAAACAGATCAGTAGTTTGTCTGTAAGGAGCTTGCCTATTGTCCTGGATTGGTATGAGTTTTCCCACGTGTCTCTGTCTCAGCACATCACAAAAACATGGCATTGAGGGAAGTTAGTGGCTATTGGGAGCTAGCCACCATGGACTGGATTGTAGGAAAATCAAGGTGAAGTTAACTGGCTTGTGAAACACAATAGTTTGCAGAGAAAATGGGTGAGTGAATGGAATCACTCCTAGAGCTGGCATGGTCACATGGTCATTTATCTTGTAAGAAAATATGATAATACACAAGAATATGGTTGCTAAACTTTATAGAGAAACACTGCATCAAAATTTTATCTTAGCAATTATTTGAGTGACCATGATATGACAACATGGCATTGCCAATTTAAATAATATTTAATATATAATCTTTGAGGACTAAACGACATTAATAATGAACAGGGTCAGGCTAGTGTTCCTCTGAAATGGCAGACACTCAAGAAACTTTTGCAATGGCCTAATTTCAGCAACTTACTACATAAAGAAAATTTTAAAAAGCAAATCATAAACACAAAGTCTACAGGTGCTGGAAATCTGAAGCAACACACACAAAATGCTGGAGGAACTCAGCAAGTCAGATAGCATCTATGGAAATGAATATACTTTCAACACTGTCCTGAAGAGGAGTCTTGGCCCAAAATATCGACTATTTATTTACTTCCATAGATGTTGCCTGACCTGCTGAGTTTCTCCAGCATTTTGAATGTGTTGCTTTAAAAAAGCAAACTTGAAAGGGAAAGTCTATCAGAAGTAAATGATGATAGATGTCTCACTGCAGCAAATATGGCTCATCCTGTTTAACTTAGACAGACAAATTTGATAACTAACAATAAACAAGCTGCAGGAGGACTTCAGCAGATCATGTTGCATCTATAGAAGTATTGTATCATTGGCATATTGCACCAAGACCCTTTATCTAGGCATGTTCATCACAGTATGATAATGTCCTCAAAGGGTTGCTTCTTGTGATCTTCACAAATACTGATAGATTAAAATTTATAGAAGTCATGCATTATATATAAATGAGATAAATCATTAATATGAGAGGTTCCAGAAATTCTTTTGTCCACAGAAATGATGACCAGAATTCTAATGCAACTACAATCTTCAAGAGTTAGGGCTAATTAGAAAATTACATTTTAACCTTAAATAATTTGCAGAACGTATATTAAGATTACTAATGTCAATTATGATGGTTTCTATGTTGAGGAAGGTACTGCCATTCTTCCATTCTTTAGAATGCAACAATTTTTTTATCTTACTTACTCTTGAGTAATTTATTGTTCCATCATTTCCATTCAGCATAAGAATGATAAAGCATTTGAAGAACTGATGAAAATCATATTGAGGTCACTCAAAACTCTGCCACAATGAAATCTGATAAAGGATGCATATAATTAAACTATTTGATCAGTACTAACAGACCTGGACAACGTGCTCTTGCGAATGGCGTTTGATTGGGAACAATGTGAGTAGGTTGTATGTTTGAGCACTTGCAGGTGACGTATCCTGGGCTGCTTCTGTTTGTACTGAAAACATTACTGCTAGAAGAAATACAACTGCCTGATCATAAGCAACATGTTCAAAAGTTGCTTCACAATAGCCTTCAAAGAAATTATGTCATGACATGTATATTGAAAGTCTGGCTTCAAAGTTAATAGTCACATATCTTGAAACTGCTATAACACTTCTGTTTTCATATTTAACACTTTGAAATCAATGATATTTCTTTAGCCAGAGGTATCGAATCTGTGGAATTCATTGCCACAGATAGTGGTGGAAGCAAAGTCATTGGGTATACTTAAAGCAAGTAAGGGACTCAAAGATTTAGGGGAGAAGACAGAAGAAAATGCTTGACAGGGAAAATAAGTCACCATGATTGAATGGCTGAGCAGACTCGATGGGTGAAATAGCCTAATTCTGCTCCTATATCTTGCAGTCTTACAAGATTAGATTTGTATCATGATGAAAAATGATACAATTACAGATAGTAATCATATATAAAATACAAAATCAAAAGTTTAATTGTTATCTGTCAAGTTCTTCACAAGTTTTCCTGTTATTAATTCTTACATATGAAAAGCAGCACAGATATCAATTTTCCCCATTGAACCCATTCCTCCATTCAGAGTCATAGCTGATGTACTACTGTACATGAACTCCATTCTCCCAAATTCTCCACACTTTTTAAGCCCTTAGTGCCCAAAGAATCAACCTTGGTCCTGAATTTGATTTAGTCTGAAATTCAACATTTTCTGACTGAAGAATTCCAAAGACTCACAATCTCTGAGGAAAGAATTATTTGCTTCACTCCTAAATTTATGACACATGTTCATGAGATAATAGCTCCAAATTTTAGGTAGTCTAACCAGAAGAACCAACCTGACAAGGACACTAAAAATTAAATTTCAATAGCAATAACATTATTCAAAATGCATGAGAATAATGAAACATGATGCTCAATCTCCCCCCTCATAGTTCTCTCATAACAAGGCCAGTATAGTTTTCTGTAAGTGTAGACAATGAGACCACCGGGCTTTAGCCAAGTTTCAAGATTCATATTTATATATCACATGTACATTGAAATATACAGTGAAATGTTTCATTTGTGTTAACAACCAAGGGTGTGCTGGGGGCAACCACAAGTGGCACTACAGATTCTAGTGCCAACATCACATATCCACAATGCTTGGCAGAACAACACAGAACACTAGCGACAAAACAATAGCAAAACAAATACCTTTCCTCCCTCACACCCACACAAGACTTAAGAAATTTAAACAACTATAACATCTTACGCTTATATCTATTATCTTGATATTACCAGATTGATTCCTGGGATGGCAGGACTTTCATATGAAGAAAGACTAGATCGACTAGGCTTATACTCACTGGAATTTAGAAGATTGAGGGGGGATCTTATTGAAACGTATAAAATTCTAAAGGGATTGGACAGGCTAGATGCAGGAAGATTGTTTCTGATGTTGGGGAAGTCCAGAACGAGGGGTCACAGTTTAAGGATAAAGGGGAAGCCTTTTAGGACTGAGATGAGGAAAAACTTTTTCACACAGAGAGTGGTGAATCTGTGGAATTCTCTGCCACAGGAAACAGTTGAGGCCGGTTCATTAGCTATATTTAAGAGGAAGTTAGATATGGCCCTTGTGGCTAAAGGGATCAGGGGGTATGGAGAGAAAGCAGGTACAGGGTTCTGAGTTGGATGATCAGCCATGATCATACTGAATGGCGGTGCAGGCTCTAAGGGCCGAATGGCCTACTCCTGCACCTATTTTCTATGTTTCTGTTTCTATCTCTTTGAAACAAGGTTAAAAAACTATTTACTTATTTAGATCTCCATGTTAACTTTCTGTGATTGATATGCAGGGATATCCAAATGCTTCTAAGTATCAATATTTATTCATTTGCCATCTGCTTATTTATTTGCAATACAAATTGGATAACTTTACAATTCCCACATCCAATAATTCAACTAGTCTGGTTAATTATTCACAAACTCTTTCTATCCTTATGTAGATTTTTACCCGAAACATTGACATTCAAAGGAGATGTGTGGGGCAGCAGTTTTCCACAGAGACTGATGGGTGCCTCAAATGCATTGCCTGGGATGGTAGTAGAGGCAGATACATTAGGGATTTTGAAGAGTTGTTTAGATAGATACAAGATGTGAGGAAAATGGAAGGATAAGGACATTGTGAAGGTACATGGGAATAGTAAATAATTTGATTATTTATTTAATTGGTTCCATAAGATATAAGAGCAGAATTAAGCCCTTTGCTCCATCGAGTCTGCTCTGCCATTTCATCGTGGCTGATCCACATTTCCTTTCAGCAGCAATCAGTAAAACATTGTGGGGTGAAGAGCCTGTTCCCATGTTGTACTGTTCTATTCCTTTCTTCCCACAGGTGTTGTTTGATCCATTAAGTTCCTCCAGCAGATTGCTTATTGCTACAGACTCCAGCATCTGCAGTCTCTTGTATCTTTACATCCAGTTGCTTTGCCTAACTCTTTGAAATAGATTATAAATAGCTGAAGCACTGGTTTTACAGCAATCTGCCTATCCAAGATGACCCATTTTTTTACTTTTTCTCTGATTCATGTTGCTTAATCAGTTTTCATTCTGGTGTGATAACCAAGAGAACTTTAAGCCATAATTAGGAGTAGTCAAAGACCATCTAGCATTCCCAATCCCCTCCACCATTCATCAAGATAATGGATAATCATTGATAATAACACCATTTCCTCCACTGATTCATTCTCCTTTCTTTACTATACCCTTCTGGTCTGATTCCCTTAACACCCAGGAATCTATTGTTTCTTGGTTTTTAACTATCTTAGCAACAGACCCTATAGAACTGTAGGGTAGAAAATACCAAATATTTATTGCCAGCTGAGTGAAAATTCTCCTCATTCCATAATGGCTTACCACCCAACACCACTCTGTAAGTTCCAGACTCCTCAGCTGTGTGAATCATCATCTCTACCTAAATCAGGCTGAGGACCAAAAGAAAGTTCTAAGTTGACATCATCTCTAATTCTATTAAACTCCAGAGGAATCAGGCCCTGCCTTCTCTAACTCTCCTCATATAGCAAACATGCTATTCCAGGGACCAGTCTAGTAAATCTTCACTGCACTCTGTCTGTGGCAGATATATCACTTTTTGAGATTAGGTGAGCAAAGCTGTACACAATCTCCACATGCAATGGGGCTAAATCTCTACATGATTATTGTAATATGCCTTTACTCCCAAACTCAATCCTCTTGTAATAAATGCAATATACCATTTGCCTTCCTAACAGGTTGCTGCATGTATCCTAATCTTGACCAATAACTTCTGGTGCGGCATCTTATCAAATGTTTCCTAAAAATACACCGCATTCATTAGTTTTACTTATTTGACCTACAATGTCAAAAAACTGATTTTTCAAAACAATTTTCTTTTCGTAAAACAGTAATTACTCTCCCTGGTCATATTGGATTTTCCAACTTCTCTGCCACCACATTTTTAGAAACTGTTTACAACATTTTCCCAATTACTCGCGTCAAATAAACAGACATCTGGTTCTTTGTTTTTTCTCTCTCTACTTTCTTAATCAGAACTATTTCATTTGCTATGTTCCAATCTTTTATTTTGGTGATCAGTAAGATCAAAAGTATTACATCCACTAATCTCTTCAAACACCTATTTAAACTCCTGGGTACAGATCCTCAAGTCATGTGGAACTGTTAACTTCTAATTCCATTAATTCACATACATTAATTATTTCAAGGTTTTATGCTTATTAGATTTTTAGTTCCCTGCAATTTCTAATTAGGTCTTTGTTATTTTTATTATGAACATTCACTTGATTTCCCTGCCATTACATTTTATCGTATCACCAAGGATCCAATTTACTTTTGCCTATCTCTTCTTTTATGTGTAAAATATATTACAATCTACTTTTGTGTATCTCTTGTTCATTTAATTTATTCCCACGTTCTATTCTCTTCCCAAAGATTGATTTCTTGATCTTAATTTCAAATATAATATTTGAATGGTCTATTTCAGTTTTGTTCACTTCTATCATTTCAACATTTCATTTAAAAGAAATGTGTTTCATTGCTTAAGAAAATCCTAACAAATAGTCCTGGAAAAAGATGGTTGTAAAGAACATTTTTTGTGTGAAAATATGTTGCTAGCCCTCTTAAATGATAGAGAATAGCATATTACAAATGAACATTCACCCATACAAAGAGGGTGACAACCAAATGTAAGCGCAAGATTCTGTAGATGCTGGAAATCCAAAGCACCACACACAAGATGCTGGAGGAGCTCAACAAGTCATCAATGGAAATGTCAATGTCTCAGTGAGAGACCTTTCAATAGATCTAGAGAGGAAGGGGGAAGAAGCCAGAATAAGGAGGCGGGGGAGGGGGAAGGAGTATAAACTAGAAGATGATAGGTGGTCAAGTCAGGGGGAAGGTAAAAGGGTGGGGATAAAGTGAGAAACTGGGAGGTGATAGGAGAAAAGGTAAAGAGCTGAAATGCCTGAAAAGGCCTAAAGAAGGGAACTAAGAAAGCCAGGAGGGGCCATGAAACATTCCTGGCAAGTAGGATTAAAGAGGATCCCAAATTAATGAAAACACAGATCAAGAGCAAGAGGATAACTAGGGAGTGGGTGGGACCACTCAGGGATGGGGTGAGGGGAGAGAGAATATTTACTGGAAAGCGGAGGATGTGGGTGACAGTCCTTAAGGAGTACTTTACATCGGTATTTAGGAAGGACAAGAATGTAGAGGATAGCAAGATCAGTGCTGAGAGTATTAATGTGCTACGGCATTTCAAAGTAAAGGGTGCATTCCCTGCTAAATCGATGCCTTAGCCAGCTTTATGCTGTATAAGTACCCAGAGCCAGTTAGGATTTACCCCTATCTGTGACAGAGGGGAAAAGAAGAACTTGGCAGGGCTCTAATTTGAATTTCACCCTTCCCAGACTAGTGATGAAATGCTTCACCTTAAAAAATAAGTGCATTACTTACCTTCTCAAGCTCCAAAAGCAGACTGCTGTTTTGATCCCCAATGACATCTACTCCAGGTTATTTGCTGGCCTTACTATACTCATAATGAACTTCGGGATTTTCCTAAATCTTACCTGCCAATGATATTTCATGTCTCATTATTCCCCTACGCTTTCTATATTTCTGATCACCCTTGTTTAAAATTCCTCCAATGCATCTAGAAAAAAATCCTCCTATGCTTTGCAAGGTATGATTTGAAAATTGGTCAGCGTTTCATTCTTTGTCAAAACCAGTTATTCTGACTAGCAATTTATAGACACTTGTAAAGCACCGGCACTTTAGATGAACTCCTTCTACTGTTAGTCAATTGATGAACCTCCCTAAGTTGGTGAAGCATAACTTTCAAATTAAAGATAATATAAGTCATCCATTGGATACATGACCAATCAAGCAACTATTAACACATTATCCATCTTCAGAATGGGGGAATATTGAAGATTTTTAAGATATAATTACTCTGAGTCCTTAAATCAACAAATCAATTAAGTTGCATGTCAAAGGAAAGTAGCACTTTTGTTCCTCATCAACTTTTGTCAGAATAGGAAAAGTACAGAAACAAGATATACTGACAACCTCGTCAAGCAGAGGCAAATTAAAGCTACAGAACTGGAAGCAGAGCCACCAAATAATCAAACAAAATGTACTTTCAGAATCAGAATCAGTTTTATTTTCACTGACATACATCATGAATTTGTTGATTTACAGCACCAGTACAGTACAATGCATAAAAATATTCCTATAAGATACTACAATAATACATAAAAACAGTGTAAAAAGAAAGCAAAACAGTGATGTAGTGTTTTTGGGTTTGTGGACTGTAAAATCTGATGTAATTTTTGAAAATAAATATTTGACTTTTGTCCCAAAATGAACTATAACTTGGAAATGTTTGAAACTCTGTTTGAAAAGGTTTTTTTCCAAGTTGACACCAAGCTGTTGTCCCCATTGAGATCATGGCTTAAGACTTAAGTTGTCTTATTATATTGTAGGGATTGTTTTGGGGACAGAGAGGAGAGTTAGGGTTTAGGGAAAATGATATGGGATGTTAGATGTCAGAGTAGGATTTAGGGACAGGGTTGTGGAGGAGTTAGAGGCAAGGCCGCCACTCCGTGTTCAATGTCCAATGGCACAGATGGGTGGCAGAGGACATCCACAGTTCAGGTCACCACTCTGCGCTCAGAGGGCAATGATGCAGACATGGGATGGAGGATACCTGTGGATGTCGGGCTAACCCAAGTCAGTGTTTCACAGGATCAGAAGTCTGTGCAAGCAGGAGGCACAAAGGCTGGTCAGTGGTTGAGCCCAGAGTTTGAGCCTGGAGTTCAGGAACCCATTATCAGCTCATCCAAAATTCAGAGCCCAGAGGTCAATCGGAAGACAGGAAGTCAAAGCCTGTTGGCCAAACCCTGGGGACTGGAAAATGGAGCAGTTGGACACCTGTTTTGGAGTTGAAGGACTGTCTATGTGTGTGGGAGGTTGGGAAGGAGGAAAGAGGATTATTTACTGCTGCTGCTTGTTGTGTTCTGCTTTGGTCTGCCAAGCATTGTGAGCATACATTGTTGTGGTGCTGGAATGTGTGGTAACACTTATGGGCTGCACCCACCATATCCGTAGGTTGTTTTGGTCATTAACGCAAACAACATATTTCTTGGTATGTTTTAAAGGTTGTGTGATAAATAAATCTAAATCAAATTGTGAAGCGTTCTTGCCTCACAAGTTGACTATCAGTTTCAGAGTCAGATAGCTTTGATGTTTCTCAGGGAACTGATCTGATGCAGAAGTGTTATCGGACCAATTTACCAAAAATCATATTGGAAGCTAAAATGTTGTAATTATGAACTGATCAGCACTTACTTATACATAATTTATTGAACTTCTGCAGGTTCTACTTAGGTGAGTAACAGTCATCCTACAAATGGGTTATTCTGGACACAGTCTCCTGTGTAAAGTCATTGGCCACAAAATTTATCTCCTGTGCCCTCATTGCTTAAATGCAGCAAATGGTCCCAATGTGTATTGTGCATGTATTAGTCATGACAGTTGCTAGTGTCTCCACTGCTCTCAGGCAACCAGAGTAAACAGATAGTGATATCAATTAATGACAATGATGAAAACACTAACAAACTGGACCTTGGAGATGCAGTTTGCATCATCTTTTGAACTTGCATGGAGTGTGTAGTGCTTAGCAAAGACTCAAACCCCACAACACCCTCAGGAATTAAAGAGATCAATGATTATTTGCTGTTTAGTTTCTGATTAGATTATGTAGCACTAGGTGTTTAAATTCAAATTGGCCATGTTGGATTTTTTGGCTATCTGCAGAAAAAAACAAAGATTGAACTGTAATGGATTAGAAGAGATAATGGGAATGTGAGCAATTCATCTTTACACCATCAACAGTTTATTAATAAAGCCACAATCAAGAGTAAAATGGATAGAAAGAGGATTAGATATGAGTTTTCTGGCACATTGAGTTGAAGCAAACTTGATATAACAAGGGATTTGGCAACGGCTGCTCTACTTAAGGGATCTCCTCTGGAGAAGCATAAGGCATTACAGCCACATGTTCCACTTTCAATTTTGATTTCAGCTGCTGCAGCTGGCTTTATCCCACATGCAGGATATGAAAATGTGGAATTTGCACAATTCATGCAGAGCTTGCACAATTGAAAGGTGATGGGAACCACTGTAATAGGCTGGAGAATGAAGCAGTTGGTACAAAAGTAGATGCAACATGTGGGAAGACTGCAAGGAAGGATAAGCAGTGGATAAGGCATAAATGCAGTCAGTTGAATGGGCTAATTTGTTTTGTCTAATATGAGAAGTCTCAGGGACAAAGGTGCTAGAGCTCAACATTTAAAATAATTATTGCTACAGTCCTGATCAAAAAGCTCCAGATCCTGGGCCTCTGTACTTCCCTATGCCACTGGATCCTTGACTTCCTAACCGGTAGACCACAATCTGTGCAGATTGGAAGAAACATTTCCACCTCGCAGGCAATCAACATTGGCGCACCTCAGGGATGTGTGCTTTGCCCACTGCTCTCTGCTCTCTGCATCCATGACAGTGTGGCCAGGTTCAGCTCAAATGCCACCTATAAATTTGCTGACAATACAACCATTGTTGGCAGACTTTCAGATGGTGATGAGAGGGCATACAGGAGTGAGATGTATCAGATAATTCTGTGGTGTCATAGCAACAACCTTGCACTCATTGTCAGTAAGACCAAAGAATTGATTGTGGACTTCAGAGAGGGCAAATGAGGGAACACACACCATTCCTCATAGAGGGATCAGTAGTGGAAAGGATGAGCAATTTCAAATTTCAATGATAGAGCTATATTCCATTAGGGCTTTCAGGAGATTCAGTCTGTCACCAAAAGCTCTTTCAAATTTCTACAGATGCTACTAAGGAAAGCATTCTAACTGGCTGCATCATCTGATATTTGAGAGGAGGGTGGATGCTACTGCACAGGATCGAAGCTGCAGAGAGTTGCACTAGCCTCTGTGATATCCAGGACATCTTCAAGGAGTGATGCCTCAAAAACACAGCATTGATCACCCAAGATAGATTGGGAGACCGCTTTGCCGAGCATCTACACTCCGTCTGCCAGAAGAAGTGGGATATCCCAGTGGCCACCCATTTTAATACCACTTCTCATTCAATTCCGAAATGCCCACCCATGGCCTTCTCAACTGTTAGGATAAGGCCACACCACTGTTAGGATGAGGCCACACTTACGTTGGAGGAACAACACCATATATTCCATTTGGGTAGCCTCCAACCTGATGGAATGATTATTGATTTCTCAAACTTCTAGTAATGCCTCCATTCCCCCCTTCACAATTTCCCATCCCATTATCCCCCTCTCGTGTTATCTCCTTGTCCAACTATCACCTCCCTCTGGTGCTCCTCCACTCCCCCTTCTTCTTTCTTCCATGGCCTTCTGTCTTTTTCACCAATCAACTTCCCAGCTCTTTGCTTCATCCCTCCCCTTCGACGTTTCACCTATTGCCTGGCACTTCTCTCTCTCCTCCCCCCACTTTTCAAATTTACTCCTCCGCTTTTTATCTCCAGTCCTGCTGAAGGGTTTCGGCCTGAAATGTCAACTGTACTTTTTTTCCATAGATGCTGCCTGGCCTGCTGAACGCCTCCCGCATTTTGTGTGTGTTGCTTTGATCATTAAGGATCCCCATCATCCAGGTCATGCTTTGCTCTCATTGCTACCATCAGCAAGTATGTCAGAAGCGTGAAGGCACACACTCAACGATACAGGAACATCTTCTTCCCCTTTGCCATCTGACTCCTAAATGGATATTGAACTTATGAATACCACATCACTAGTTTTTTAATTTTTATTTTTGCACTAATAATTTAACAATATAATATGTAGAATCAGAATCAGATTTAATATCATGGAAATTTGTTGTGTGTGTATATACACACACACACGAATGTCTGCATATACACTCTGGGCAGATGGGGCTCGTTAACCACGGATAGTAGGCTCATCTAGGAGAGGGAAAACTCCAATTTCAAACCTCCGCTGCCTTGCGGCTATACCCATTCATGGGAAAGACTTTGGGAGTAAGTCCCGTGGACAAATCCAGAGTCGGAGTCCCGAAAGCGGCTGACTGCTGTACCCAGCACCGGCATGGCAACTCCTGCGACGCTGCTGGCACAAAACCGTATCGACTTCCGTCGTTCCTTTGGACCCGTCGTCAGCATGGAGAGGGGGGTCCCACTGCATGGGCAACAGATGGATCTCCATATTAATTCTGCCCTGGCTTGCGCCCTGGAGAGGCCACTCCAGTTTTGCTCCGGTGACTATCAGAGGTGCAGTACCCATGGCTGACCATGACCAATGGAGGCCACACACTATATACACACATACACATGCACACATATACAGTCGGCCCTCCTTATCCGCGAATTCCGCACCCGCAAATTCAACGAACTGCGAATCGCAAAAACCCGGAAGTGCTCTTCCAGCATTTGTTGTTCAAGCATGTACAGACTTTTTTTTGTCATTATTCCCTAAACAATGCAGTATAACAACTATTTTACATAACATTTACATTATATTAGATATTATAAGTAATCTGGAGATGATTTAAAGTATACGGGAGGATGTGCGTGGGTTATCGTGGATAGGGATCAAAAAAATCAGAGGTTCCCTTACTAAGTAAGTCGGAACAGGTACATCCAGTATTATTAAGTGTCAGTTACTCAAATGTTTGTCTTATTATATAGTATATATTTTACCTTTCTATGCATATAAAACACTTAAGAATGTATGTTTCAGTGCCGGGCTCGGGAACTGTTCCCAAGTGTGAGCCAGTGACAGACCGCTTTCGAGTGCGCTCTCCATCCGTGCCGGGTTGAAGTGGAGGATCAAAACTCAAAACCCAATAATTAAACCACTGCGTTGCTTAGTAGTAACTGTAGCTTCCATTGGGGCAGGGCCTTCCTCACTTTATACTTTAAAATCATTCCGATCGTTGACCGACTGCAGCCTAACGCTTTTCCAATGACCGATGGTGTTTCACCTCTTTCTAATCACTTTATTATTTCCACTTTATTTTCAATCGTGATCGTGATTATTTTCGTGAACAGAAACACTGCGCATTCAGAGCTCTGGTGCCAGGTCCTAATGTCCACCACATTGAGAAAGGTTAAATAAGGTCTGGGGTTCCGCTGAGTCCTAAAATCCACCGCATTGAGACAGGTTGAATAAGGGACTTGAGCATCCGCGAGGGGTCCCGGAACCAATCCCCCGTGGATAAGGAGGGCCAACTTTACGTACACATACACACTTCCGATTCTGATTACCTTAAAGTACATACCAGAACATGAAACTACTACATTGTTGTCATTAGAGAGACTTGGCTGTTGTCAGGACAGGAAATGCTGCTGGATGTGTTGTGACATCTGCACAAATATGACCTTCATGGAAGAGTCATCAGAAGAAAACCTTTCCTGCATCCTCACCACAAAATTCACCATCAGAAGTTTGCAAAGGAACATCTAACCAAACCTGATGCATTTTGGAAACAAGTCCTGTGGACTGATTAAGTTAAAATAGAACTTTTTGGTCGTAATGAGCAAAGGTATGTTTGGAGAACTAAGAGTGCACAATTTCATGAAAAGAACACCTTTCCAACTGTTGAGCATGGGGGTGGATTAATCATGCTTTAGGCTTGTGTTGCAGCCAGCGTCACAGGGAACATTTCACTGGCAAAGGGAAGAATGAATTCAATTAAATACCAGCAAATTCTGGAAGCAAACCGCACAGTCTGTAAAAAAGCTGAAGATGAAAACAGGATGGCTTCTACAACAGGATAATGATCCTAAATACACCTCAAAATCCACAATGGACTACCTCAAGCTGAAGGTTTTGCCATGGCCCTCACAGTCCCCTGACCTAAACATCTTCGAAAATCTGTGGATAGACCTCAAAGGAGCAATGCATGCAAGACTGCCCAAGAATCTCACAGAACTAGAAGCCTTTTGCAAGGAAGAATGGTGAAAATACCCCAAACAAGAATTGAAAGACTCTTGGCTGTTTACAGAAAGCATTTCCAAGCTGTGATACTTGCCAAAGTGGGTGTTAATTAGTACAGACCATGCAGGGGGCCCAAACCTTTGCTTTGGACCTTTTTCCTTTTTTGTTATTTTGAAACTGTAAAAGATGGAAATAAAAAAAGTAATCATGCTTAAAATATTTTAAAAAAGTGTCATCTTTAACTTTATGCCTTTCGGAAATCAGGTCATCTTTTACTCGCTTAGCTATTCACAGTAACAGAAATTTTGACCGGGGTGCCCAAACCTTTGCATGCCACTGTAAATTGGGAATAGATATTCGCAGGGAAATGTGGAGGTTGTTTATGGAGCACTTACATGGAGTTCTAGATAAGTTTGTTCCAATGAAGCTGGGAAAGAATGGTAGGATGAAGGAACAGTGATTGACAAGAAGAAGGAGGAAACATATTTAAAGTTCAAAAAGCAGAGCTACTGACAGTTACAGGATAGGCAGGAAAGAGTTTAAGAAGAGACTTATAGAGCTAGAAGGAGTTATGAGAAGGCCTTGGCAAGTCTGGTTAGGGAAAACCTAAAGGTGTTCTACAAGGAATGTTAAGAACAGAACGATGACTAGAGTGAGGGTAGGACTGATCAGAGATAAAAGAGGATACATGCCTAGAGTGCATAGAGCTTGGAGAGGTCCAGGAAGAGACGGTGATGAATGTGAGATCAGTGTAGAACAGGCTGATATACTGGAATCTAAAGGGTAGTCTAGGGTAGGGGTCCCCAACCTTTTTAATGCCATGGACTAATACCATAAAGCAAGGGGTTTGTGGACCCCAGGTTGGGAACTCCTGGTCTAGGGGTATGGCAAAAGCTTATACTGCCTAAGTATACTGTTCCACTCCATTCCACTTCATGAGAAGAGCTGCAGTGGGGCCAGCAGGAGCAGCAGAAAGGTAAGTAGGACTGTAAGCATCTTATAACCAGAGTTATGGTCCGGATTGAGCACAATCAAGCCCAGTGATAATGAGAAGAGGTCAAACAGATTAATCCTGCATTACAATGCTTCTGCATATTACGTCTTCCAATTCAATGACTATAATACAGGTCCACAATCCCTTATCCGGAATTCTGAAATCCAAAAAGCTCCGAAAACCAGTTTTTCTACCAATAGCTGACATCACTCAGGTGTGACGTTGCAGCACTAGCAGAGCCGCCAGGTGTCAGCTGTGGCTCAGTGCTCGTTCTGGTTACACGTGCATTTGCTGTTCACTGATACTTCATGTTCACTGTTGATTTTGTGTTTAATTTCACTGGGAAAATGTCAAAAAGAGCTGCAGATACCCCTACGGGTATGTATCCAGATACCGGCCACGTGATAGACGCACTGCCACCTGGCTGGTCGGAGGACACACCACACGCCAATCAACATTATTTGGTCCCTTCCAACTAATCAATGCACACCTAAATTATTGGTCACCTTAATTGGATTATCTCGCCCAGCCCCATGCTATAAAAGGTGAGACTTGTACCTGGCTCGGTCTCTCTTACAGACCACCTCATTGAAGGTAAGTGCATTGATTTATGTCTGGGAAGGTCTATCATTTGTCCTGGTAAGGGAGCCGCAGCTATCCAAGGTCAAGGGGGATAGCTGTTGTAGTGCTTTTCCCTTGTTCTTTGTATGTGTAACCGTACCCTGTCCGCACACCGCTTCCTGTGTATTGTAGTTGCTTGTGTCGACCCGACTTCCCCTTGTAAATAAATTCCTTATTATTAAAACTGTGCGTGTCCAGGCTTCTACTTTTGAGGCTCAAAGAACCAGTTATTTTCCATCACAACAGGGTAACAATGAGAAAAAGAGAAGGAAGCATCTATCATTATCAATAACGCAGAAAGTGGAGCTATTACGGAAACTTGATTGTGGTGTGTCTGTGCGGCATCTTACTGAAGAATATGGTGTTGGAACTACCACTGTATATGATTTAAAGAAACAGAAAGACAAGTTACTGAAGTTTTATAGAGACAGTGACATTCTACATTTCTTCCAATAAGTCATTTACCATGTGTTTGATTCGGTTCATTTGAAGCTGTATATTTTTATGTTTTATGGAATGTTTTTGTTGGAAATAAATCTTTTTTCTTGTCATTATTCCCTAAACAATACAGTATAACAACTATTTACATAGCATTTATATTGTATTAGGTATTACAAGTCATCTAGAGATGATTTAAAGTATACAGGAGGATGGGCGTAAGTCCGGAGCTCCGCTGGGTCCTAAAGTCCACCCGCACTGAGACAAGTTAAATAAGGGACTTGAGCATACATGTTTTTTGGTATCCACAGGGAGTCCTCGAACCATCAAGGAGGGATTCTGAAATCTGAAAAATGCTTAATTCCGAAATGCAACTGGCCCCAAGGATTTCGGATAAAGGATTGTGGACCTGTACCTAAATTGCTTCCAAGCACATCCTCAGATATTAAATTGTTTGAACTTGCATCCATTTATTTATAACTTCAAGGATATTAAATACTAACTGTGATTAAACATTTTAATTGATCAACAATAGTAGTCATGCTGAACTAAAATTGGAGTTCAGTTCTGGGAGCAACACCAATCATTTTAAACCAAAATGTCTCTGATCCCCATTACATTCAAATCTATGTATTGCTTATTAAAATTCAAAGCAATTGTTGCAGATGTTATGACATTTCAATGTTATAATACTTTCAATATTTGGCAGAGTAAAGGTCATTTTTGCATAGTTCAGAGTAAATACTAACAGTTCTGCTGTTTGGAAGAGCAAGGATTAAATAAATGCTGCATATTGCTGTAATTTCCAAAGCTTAATATGTATTTTCAAAGCACCATGAAATTCAAAAGGAAAAGCACTCTGTCACATTGCATTAGTGTTTAGACTGATTGTTGTAAGAATGAAGATGCTCAAAATTTGAAGAAGGGGCTTCCTCTACAAACCTGATATTTATAATCAAGGGAATTCCATCACTGAACTGGAAAAATTTTAAAGTGTGAATCATTGAACTATTACTGACACATTTTGCAGAGAAATGAAGATGTGATTTAAATCACAAATGAATGTTATGAAATACAGCACAATAAAGATTGTAGCAGAGGAAGTGCTTTTACACTTCAACATCAACGCACATTTTGACAAATGGAAAAAGCATTTCAGGAGGAAATAAATAATTTAGCTAACATTCCATCCAATGGCAAAATATAGGAACTTAAGATTTCCGATTGATTCTTTGGTCCAGAAAGTTGAATCCATGATCTGAGGAAACTCGTCTCCAGGATTCCCACATGTGCAAAAGGAATGATGCAAGAGGTACATAGACTTGATCCTGCCAAATTTAGTGATGTCAACTTATTGGAATAATTATTATACAGTTCATCTTCAATTCCCTCAGATAAAGCTGAATATTAAGTCTGTTTCAGAGACTGGGAGACCGTTTTGCTGAACACCAGCACTCAGTCCTCCAGCAGTGGCGGGATCTCCCTGTGGCCACACACTTCAATTCCACAGACCACTCCCACTCCGACATGTCTGTCCATGGCCTCCTCTACCGTCAAGATGAGGCCACACGCAGGTCGATGGAGCAACACCTTATCTCCCGCCTAGGTAGCCTCCTACCTGCTAGCATGAACATTCAACTTACAGACCTCTGTTGATACCCCTGCCCCCCCCCCTTACCCCATCCCTATCTATAATCTTAGTCTGGTTCTCTTTCTCTCTCTTTTTCCCACCTCACTATAATCTACCCCACCCCCCAGCCTTACCTCTCTTTCTCTTTTATTTCCCATAATTCTCCACCTTCCCCCTAGCCCATTTCCCTCCAGCCTATCACTTCCCAGCTCTCTACTTCATCCCTCCCTCCACTTCTTATCCCCCCCTCGACCATCCTATGTTACTTCACTCTTGATGAAGGGTTTCGGCCCGATACGTCGTCACTACCTCCTCCCATAAATGCTGTCTAGCCTGCTAAGTTCTGCCAGCATTTTGTGCTTTTACATTGTCCTCCCTTCATATTAGTGTATTTTGAGGGCAGATAAGACAGACATTTTTTAATGACTGTGTCAGAGTAGATCAACTTGCTGACTTGCATTTCCAATTAAATTTGTGCGATTAACGTAGATATGCTACTGCAAGTAATAAGTCTTCAAAGGGGTTCAAGTTGCAGCAGTGGACCATGAAAAGCACCTGCATAGCTGCTTACTTCTTTGATATCCAAGTATTAACATATCTAATAACTAGTCCAAATGTTCATTCTTTCAAAGGCAGTAGGGAGAGATGCCCCCACACAAAATCAGAGACAGGTATCATTTAAATGTTTACATCTGGTGGCTCAGGCCTATGATTTGCCATAAAATGTACTCCTCACTAAAGTTCAAAGTAAAGTAAAAATTATTATCAGAGTACATACACGTCACTACATACAACCCTGAGATTCTTTTTCCTGCAGGCATACTCAGCAAATCTATAGAACGATAACTGTAAACAGAATCAATGAAGAACAAACTCTGTAAATTCAAATATAATTAAATAACTATAAATAACAAGAGTATGAAGTAACAAGATAAATAGTCCTTAAAGTGAGATCATTGATTGTGGGAACAGCAGGATTAAGTAGAGGCGCTGTCGTACTTTCTTTACAATTACAGGTCCCTCCAGGAATTTAAAGTTCCTACCAGCCCACCCAGGAATTTAAAGTTACTGACCCTCTCCACCTCTGCTCCTCCAATGAGTACTGGCTCATGGACTTCTGGTTTCCCTCTCCTGAAGTCTAAAATCGGTTTAGAGGCATAACAACCTTCCATGAACACATTTTCCTACAGAAGAATCAGCTCAGAAAAGGTTCAAAATTCATGTTATCAGGCCATCTATCTTTTAAACAGAATGAACATCATTATCTTCCCTAGAAGGACATAACGTTAACTGAGTTAGAGAAGCAATTGAGGAGAAGAGTGATGTGCTAAGTCTAGAATGACCTGGTAATTCACATTCAATTTCCAGTTCATCTCATTTGATTTTAGAAAAAGTAAACACACTCTCAACAAACAATCATTTATTTTCTAAATATCAACAATAAATGTTGCTTATGTTATCAAAACTGAGCAGGAGATACAAAAGAAAGGCTTAAGTGTAAAGCTTGTTTGAAATAAGGTTTTGAAATTGAATTGAAAAATTGAATTTCCAGTTTGAATTTTAAGAGAAGCAATGTAACAAAGAAATCCTCGTGGGATCTCAGGATAATTAAAGGTGAGGATGACTATTTGGCCCAATTTACTTCTTCGATCCAAGGAGATTCTAACAGCCATCTCCACTCTATATCTGAATTGTTATTTAACATTATCAGCTTATGTCTGTGCAGTTCTTACTGGCACAAGAGATAAGAGGAGAACATTAGGTTTTATAAGGTATTCAGTGAGATGCCTCAGAAGAGGTTGTTCCTCAACGTTAGGGCCCCTGGTGTTATGGGTAATGAATACTTGGAGAATGGTTAACAAGCAGAAAAAGAACATTGAAATAAGGGGACATTTTAAAATTGGCAGTTTGTATCCCAAGGATCAATGCCCCATAGAAACCATCCTGCCCAGAAATGTCAGAACTTTGTATGTCAATTACTCTGCCTGAGACCGCAAGAAACTGCAGGGTTATGGACATAGCTCAGCTAAGATTTCCCTTTACGGACTCAGTCTACATTTCTTGCTGCCATGGTAAAGCAGCGAGTATAATCAAAGATCCACCCACTCTGGATATTTTCTCTTCTCCCCCATCCTATCAGGCAAAGGAGACAAAAAAACAAAGCATGGACCATCAGGCTCAAGGACACCTTCAACCTCACTATTATAAGACTAATGAACAGACCCCAGTGCAATAAGTTAGCCTCACAATCTACCTTTCTGCCTGACCGCACTGCACCTTCTCTGCAACTGTAATATTTAATTTACACTGTTACTGTTTACCTTTGGACAACCTCATTGCACTGTTGTAATTAAATGATCTCTATTGATGGAATTCAAACAAAGCTTTTCACTATACCAATTTATTTCAGCCTATTTTGCTGAGGTAGTTAGAGACTGAAAAAAGTAAAGAGTTTTTGGAGGAAATACATAGAGCTACATGGAGACCATCTGGAAGAATAAGTCCCTGTTTGACCATGTTAGAAAGAGACATTCACTTGCTTCTGAAGATGTTGCAACAAAGGATTACTAGATTCAGTGATTAGTGCATGTGAGGCTTTAAGTTTAAGGATCATGGGGGACATATATTCTCCGATACTTCAATGACTGAGAAGGAACCACATTGAAATCTACAAAATCTTTAAAAGCCATGAAAGTGTGGATGCTCTGTTTCCATTTTCTGTAGAGTGTAGGGATGGGGTGCATTCCCTTAGGATAAAGGCTTCTGAATTTAGCCTAACTTTACCCAAAGAGAAATTATTATTTGGAATTCTCCACCTGAGAACAGTTAAGACTAAACTGTATAAATACAGGCATCTGGTACAAATATACTGTAAACAGTGCCATGCAAGTTCTTTTATTTCGCTAGGGAAGTAGGAGGGAAGTAGCCAAAAAGTAGGATCAGAGATCAACACTCGGACAACCTAGCAATAACAAGGTCTCAGTTTTAAAGAACACCAACCTACCAAATCCAAAGACCATTTGTACTACTCCTATATTTATTTATTTTATTTAGAAATACACTATGGAATAAGCCCTTTCAGCCCTATTTGGCCTCAGAATATGCTGCCCAGCAACCCCTGATTAAACCCTAGCCTAATCACAGGACAACTTACAATGAACAATTAACCTACTAGCTGGTACGTTTTTGGATTGTGGGTGGAAACTACTGCACCTGCAGGAAACCCACCCATTCTACAGGGAGGATGTAGAAACGCCTTATAGAGGATGTTGGGATTGAACTCCATACTGTCATAGTGCCCCAAACTGTATTAGTGTCACACTAACCACTACACTACTGAGGTGCTGTATGCTACTACAGTTTCTTATTCTGAGGAAAGAATGAAAGGGCATGCCCTGGGTGCTAGAGGTCCTTCATAATGGTCACTGCCTTTCTGAGACACTGCTCCCTGAAGATGTCCTGGGTTCTTTGTAGGCTGGTACCCAAGGTGGAGCTGACTAGACTTACAGCTCTCTGCAGCTTCTTTTGGTCCTGTGCAGTAGCCCCCCTCCCCCCACCCACCCCCATACCAGACAGTGATGCTGCCTGTCAGAATGCTCTCCAGGGTACATCTATAGACCATATTGACATTCGGAGGAGTGGAGAGAAGAATGTGAGCAAGAAAATTGAAAGGAACAGAAAAACTCTTGCATCAAACGTCAACAACCTGTTAAGCTACATTCTATGCTCTGAAAGCTGTCCTAAACCATTTAAAAGTATTAAGACAATATAGTAACATCTACTTACAATGTACAATGTAAATTTATTATCAAAGTTTGTACATGTCACCATATACAACACCGAGATTCATTTTCTTGTGGGCATACTCAGTAAGTCCAAGAGACATAACAGATCAATGAAAGATGACACTCAACAAGGCAGACAAACAACCAATGTGCAAAAGACAACAAAATGTGCAAATACAAAGGAAATAATAATAATAATAATAATAATAATAATAATAACAAATAAGTAAGCAATAAATATCAAGAATGTGAAATGAAATGCCCTTAAAAGTGAGTCATAGGTTGTGCGAACAGTTCAGTGATGAGACGAGTGAAATTGAGTGAAGTTATCCTACGGGTTCTACACCTGTTGGTTGAGAGGTAATGTCTATTCCTGAACCTGGTGGTGTAGGTCCTCAGAGAGCGTGTGTCCCGGATGGTGGGGGTCTTTGGTGATGGATGCTGCTTTTCTGCGACAGCACACAATATAGATGTGCTCAGTGATGTTGAGGGATTTATCTCTGATGGACTGGGCTGTATCCAATACCTTGTGTAGGATTTTCCACTCAAAGGCAATGGTATTTCCATACCAGGTTATAATGCAAACAATCAGTATACTCTCCAACGCACATCTGTAACAATAACTTTTATCAAAGTTATATATGCAATGACAAATCTTCACCAACTTCTAAGGAAATAAAAGTGCTTTATTTGCAATTGCAATTATGTGCTGGACCCTGGACAGATCCTCTGAAATGATAACACTGAAGAATTTAAAGTTGCTGACTCACTCTACCTCTGAACCCCTGATAAGGAATGGATCATAAAACTTTGGTTTCCTCCCCCTGACATTGAATGAGAGGTAGTTGTTGAATCATTTTGAATTAATAATTTAAAAAATGGACACTTTAAAACATACTAAAACAACTGGAAACAAATAAACTTAGTTTTAAAAAGAAGTATGAATTAAGTTCAATCTCCCAGCCATTTTCATCTATTGAAATAAATGAAGCAGTTGACCATGTTTGCAATGCCAGGGTATTCCTTCGTCTTTGTTCTTCCGAGTTGGACTCAATGTTGTTGAAATCCAACAAAGCATTATCAGCAAAACTGTGACAAAAGGCTGACCACAATGTCACACCTTCCATATTCATGCATGAAGTTGAGACATTTTGGCAAGGAAATGCCAACAAAATGAAGGAATTGACATCTCTCCTCCACAAAACTGGTCATTCTGGTCAAATACATTTCCAATGGTAAGCTTTAAAAGCACAATTGTTTTACAAATATAATCTTAAATCGCAGTTACTTAACTTATTTAATAAAGTACATGAAAATGGAAAATAGAATTATCATTGAGTGATCTAGAATAAAGTATACTTTTGTTTTGCTTCCAAGTGTAAAGGAGAAATTATATTTCATTTCTAGGTAATAGTCAGGTTTGTTCATCCTTTAATTGATTCGGTACCTGTCCTACCAAAATGCACATTTCCTTCCATGAAGTTGAAGTTTAAGAGCATATGCTTGTTCATTCCCCCTTCACACTAAGCCATAACAAATCATGTTCGGTCCATTGTTCTTTTAAATTTCTTCTACACAGAATATACACTGCACAATTATCTCCATCTGCTTGAAGATCACTTCACAAATCACCCAGTCAGTCAAAGGCTCTAAGGTGATTTGTAAAATAATCTACAAACAGATGGAGATACGTATCAATGGTGAAATGTATCTCAAAGAAAACGATGAGAATTAAGTGATGGGTAAGTTATGGGGATATGGGGATGGAGAAATCTAAAGGGCTGTAAACTTATAATTCTAGCAGCCACACAGTGCATTGTCACAAAAATCAGAGTTGATAATTTACCAGCAAATTTTTCAATAATCAGTGTAATGCACTGCGTAATTTCTGATATTCACAATCAGGAGGTTCTGCATCTAGTGCACACAGCTGGAAATTTACCCTGACACTTAATAAATTTGGCTGAAGTGTTTTGTACTTAAGTAACTGGTAAACAAATAACCAACTGCCTCTAAAACAAAAAAAAACATGTTGATTTTCTTCCAAACTGAAGGAAATCAATGAAAGTAGCTAATTTACTAATTAGCTGAGGATGTTCTACGAGGCTGTGGTGGCCACTGCTATCATGTTTGTTGTTATGTGCTGGGGCAGCAGGCTGAGGGTAGCGGACACAAACAGAATCAACAAACACATTTGTAAGGCCAGTGATATTTGTGGGGGTGGAACTGGACTCTCTGACGGTGGTGTCTGAAAAGAAGATGCTGTCCAAGTTGCATGCCATCTTGGACAATGACTTCCATCCACTCCATAATGTATTGGTTAGGCACAGGAGTACATTCAGCCAGAGACTCATTCCACTGGGATGTAACACTGAGCGTCATAGGAAGTCATTCCTACCGGTGACCATCAAACTTTACAACTCCTCCCTTGGAGTGTCAGGCACCCTGAGCCAATAGGCTGGTCCTGGACTTATTTCCACTTGGCATGATTAACTTATTATTATTTAATTATTTATGGTTTTATATTGCTATATTTCTTCACTATTCTTAGTTGGTGCGGCTGTAACGAAACCCAATTTCCCTCAGGATCAATAAAGTATGTCTGTCTGTCTGTAAGAATAATTCCATCCACATATCAGATCATTAAGTGTACTTTTCCAATAAAATCTTGTCCAGGTTCCAATTTTCCCTAAATTATAACAAAGACACCAAATGGCAGAATCAAGCTAAGGGGACACTGCAAACTATCTGATTTCAGGTCCATTTTCACATTTTAACCAGCTGCTAGAAGCACCAGAGAATAGTCTAACAGCCCCACTATCTAATTTTCATTATTTCTCCATTTGGAACAACAAACTGACAGTATAACTGGGAACACATAACACAAAAGCTAAAATCACAAATAGGCATTCTATCATGCTACGGAACAACCTTCTGGGATGTTGTCATGATATCCTACTAACTTGACTCACTTGATTTTTTTTACATTTAATATACAAAATATTCATGAAAAAATTACACAGAGCAGTAATTTCATGCAAAGCCAATGAAATGTTATAAAAATCCAGTTCAAAATGGAGCAAAATTGTTATGTGTTAGTCATTATGTGATAAGACCAATATTGTCTACATGCCAATTGTTTTAACTGACATTTATGATAATGCATTCTATTGTCAATGGCACTATAGAAGATTATTGTCAAGTATAATTTGCAATTTATTATGATTTTAGAAGATTATTTTTAAAATTCATCTCAGATAATTTACATCATTGACAAGAATGACTCAGAAGGTATTAAGTTATCAGTAACTGCTATCTACAAAGATATTTGATGTCATTGGTAAAAAAGCAAGAGAAGAAAAGGATGGCGAGCATTAACAATCACCTGATCATTTAAGAGTTATCAATATCAAAATCTAGTTGGTCATCTTTGCACTAAATGTTTACATAGAACGGCAGCAGAGTGGAAAGATGACAACAACTCAGTTTGAAATTGGTTCTAAGGTTCAGAATGATGTGGTGAGGAACTTAATAAGTTCTTTGAGGAAGGATCCCCATCGTTGTATAGATTGTGGATGGAACCTGTGTAAAATTGTAGTACCCAATTGCTTAAGGACTGTAATAAATGACATAATGTTAATGTTAGACAATTAGAATTATTAAAACTTATAATTATGGGATAGTAATAAAAATGTTGACTTGAATATTTGATATTATATACATGCAGTATCTTTATAAATAAAATATATTTTGAAAAAGGATCCACATGCTAGAAACATGACACATAACAAGAGATAATCAAAAAAAAGGTTGATAGATTATCAAACTAAAACATTGATTCTGTTTTTCTCTCTCCACAGACTCATAGACTCTGCCTGACCTGCTGAATATCCTGCGATTTTTATTTCAGTGGGGGGGGGGGTTATGTTTTATTTCAGACATTCCCCAATTTTGTATTAGTTTGTTTGCTTGATACCAAGAGCTTTGAGTGCCTTTATTCAAGAAGTGATCATAAAAAAACACCTACCAAACTGTCACATTTCTATTCAGAGATGAGTTTATTTGTCAGAATAAGTAATCTTTAGTTATAGTCAAATATGTAATATTTCACTCTGCAGGAATAAACAAAAGTAGGAATCTTTCATTACTAGAGCTAAACATCTGTCTTATTTGATTTATAAGTTAACAAATTTGTTTTGCTTATTTTGGATTGGTTCTTAATCTTCTTATTATAAAATACTTATTATTCTTATTCTGCTGAATAATACAATATATATCTATGAAGAATATTAAAAATATTCAAAATCTTGCTTGAGTTAACTTCACAGCTGATTAAATCATCTGGGAACTAGCTCAGTCATTGACATGTTAAAATTCAGTCTATTATTACACATTTATCATCACTATCAATTTAATTCTGAATTAAGGAACTGATGGGACAAAATGCACCAAATGCCAACTTATTCAAAAGCAGCACACGGTAATTGAATGGGACTCTATTTCACTTAGTGCATTTAAGCTAATTGAATGCAAAAATGCCTAGATATTGTTCCAGCCTGGTGAGAAATGAAGCACCAAAAGCAATCTAAAAATATATTCACAAATTTTGAAGGGTCATAGATTTAAGCTCAAAAGTTAACATCTTTTAAGTCTGATACAAACACCTTGAGTTTGGATTCTCACTCTTCTTGTTATGCACAGTAGCAAGAGAAATGATTCTCAATCATTATTTATCCACCTTTGCTCACACCTGTGCTTTGTACCTGCTGCAATCTGGATTTTAGATTTTTGCACCTCTTGCATCTGTTGTTATTCAACACCATCTGGGTGATTTTACTCACTCCAATATATCATTTCTTTTGAATAAACAAGATAAGGTACAAAGTAATATGCATGCTTCACCCAAAAGCAATAGATCCTCAGGAAATTAATTTTGAAGCAACATCATTTTGTGTGTACATACTGACCCAAAATCAACTTTACACTATACAGTATATACTAATATACTGCAGCCCTATTTTGTTTTCAGTTTATTTCTTTTTTTTGGCCTTTAATCACATTTCTCCTGTCACATCTGGGTTAGTCATTATTCTCTGTCCCTCTTGGCATCTGATACGTACAAGATGATATATTAAAAGCTGTACAATTGACATATATGATAGAAAGCCATAGGGAAGTTATAGATCTAAAAACTTATCTAAAATTAAATTATAGAACAAAGATGAAGTTCCAAAAAAAAGCAATGGATTACAATTTAAAGTGATAATAATAATAATTGTAAAAAAATTAATAAGGTAATAATTGTAAGGGAAACTAACCTCCAATTCCTAGCTCCAATTCCTAAACAGCTACAGGGAACATCAAATTTTTGTCACACTCTGTTTGATACATTCATATGATCAAAAAAATTTAAGACAAAGTGGCCATTCAATCCTTTGTCTATGCCAACCAAATACAAACTACTTATACCAACAACAGCTCTGTAGGCTTTTGTGTTAGACAATCCCAGTACATGCACAGATAATTTATAAGCACACTCAGAGATTTTGCCTGCATAAACTTTTGTTACGAATGTGCCACAACTCTGACGGGCCGAAGGGTACAAAGTCGCCCCCTCCTTTGTGAAAATTGCAAGATCGCTATTAATTTGGGTCTGGGGCCCAGGAAATAAGAGAGAATCCACAAGGTTTGGAATGTGTCCTGGCCTCAGCGAAACAAAGCCACTGATAATGGCCATTGTCTCTTGGAGACGGAATTGTATATTGAGTACTGTACTATTCATTGAAGCCCCTCAGGAAACGACCAGAGTGGGCTGGTTGAGGGATTGCATCATCCCAACCTGATTGACATCTGAGACCCTGTGAGTAAGGATAAAAGAGGGTCTGGGGAACAACCCCTTTAGACGCACCAGGAGAAACGCTAGAAATCCCGTGACAGCATTTAATACCGACAGCCAGTGGGGGGCTCGTGTGCGTTCTTCCCTTGCCTGGGATTGACGGGCTCACCACGGAAGAATGGCTTAGCTAAAGGGAGAGGCCACAAGTAAACGGCCACACCAACAAGACTCCGACGGATCGAAATCATAAAAGGAAAATTGGCAAGTTTCTCAAAATCTCTCTCTCTCTCCAACCATTGCCACACAGCGGTCCCCAAAGGCTGCAGCCTGCATGAACTGAGTGACTTTTATATTTCCATCGGACAATACATTATCCCCTAGACAACGCTAGAGCTTATTTCTTATTGATTATTATTATACACGCACTTTAAGATTTAGTATTGACGACGTATATTATCTGTATGTTTGCATTGATATTATTTTTGTGTATTTTTACTAATAAATACTGTTAAAAATCGTATCATCAGACTTCAACGGATGTCTCTATCTTTGCTGGTAAGTGACCCAGTTACGGGGTTCGTAACACTTTAAAACAAGTTCAAGAACTCCACTGTACTCAATTCCCCGTTAACCCTACTACCATCAACATCAACTCTATGCCTTTATGTTACTGATCTTTTACAAAGACAGAAAGGCCTCCCAATTCATACTTCTGTAATTGTAGCACAATTTTATGCAGCACTATTAATCTTCCTTCACCCTTCAAAATTCAAAGCAGACATATTATAAAAGTACATTTACAACCCTGAAAATGCAAACAACTGCAAATATAAAAAATAATAAACAAATAAACAAACAAAAATTATCAAGAACATGAGGTGAAGAATCCTTGAAAGTGAGTCCATCCATAGGTTGTGAGTACCTTTCAATGATGGGCAAGTGAAACTGACTAAAGTTATCCCCTTCGGTTCAAGAGCCTGATGGCTGAGGGGTAATAACTGTTCCTGAACCTGGTGGTGTGAGTTTTGATGGCAGCAAGAAGAGAGCATCACCTGTGTGGTAGGTGTCCCTGATGATGGATGCTGCTTTCCAGCAACAACACTTCGTGTAGATGTGCTCAATGGTGGGGAGGGTTTTAACTGTGATGGACTGAGCCATATCTACTATTTTTGTAGGATTTTCTATTTAAGGGCATTGGTGTATCCATACCAGGATGTAATGCAGCAAGTCAATATATTCTGCACCACACATCTATAAAATTTTGTCGAAGTTTTAGATGTCATGCCGAATCTTCGCAAGCTCCTAAGGAAGTAGAGGTGGTGCTGTGCTTTCTTTATAATTGCCTTTACATGCTGGGCCCAGGTCAGGTCCCCTGCAAAGATAACAGAGAGGAATGTAAAATTACTGACCCTCTCCACCTCTGATCCTTCAATGAGGACTGGCTCATGGGCCTCTAGTTTCCCCCACCTGATGTGAATAATCAGCTCCTTGGCCTTGCTGACATGGAGGAAGAGGTTGTTGTTATGGCACCACACAGCCTGATTTCCAATCTCCTTCCGATATGCTGATTCGGGCTACAACAGTGGTGTCCTTGGCAAACATGAATTTGGCATTGGACCTGTGCTTAGCCTCACATTCACACGTGTAAAGCGAGTAGAGCAGGGGGCTAAGTGTACGGTCTTGTGGTGCACCTGTGCTGATGGAGATTGTGGAGGAGATGTTGTTGCCAACAGTGGGAAACTATCAAAGGGAAAGCAGAGAATTCTGGGGCCAAGACCCAAGGCCTAGTTACCCCTCCACCTCTTTTCAGTACTTTCACAGAGAAGTAAAGTTGAATTTATACAGCGCAAGTTACAACCTGTGCTTTCGGGTTGAAGCAAAGATGTATGAATTAGAGTTTGTTTATTTTTTTTCCAGGTGGCATTTGGGTACTAAGATAAGATACCCTATATAAAGTTGCTCCATCTTATGCCTCAAAAAAGATTAAACTCTATTTGAGCAGACTGTATGTTAGGTCAGAAGTATTAGCAAACAAGCATCCTATGTGACCAAAGTGAAAATACAAATGGGCCAGGTAATGCATTATGGTCACCTCTTGCCAGATACCCACACTTATACCTATCCTTTACACATGCTTGGCTCTCGACATCCTGTGTGCCTTAATGTTGCAGCCATTATGAGTGGTATTGCAAAACGTGGTAAGCTGCAACTGTGCTCCAAATGGAAAAAATAAGACCTTGTGCATGAACCACTTGAGCTGGCCGGAACTACTTTCCACTCCAAGAATTAGAGCTATTGACAAACTGTTGTAAATCATTCCATGTAAAAGAAATAAATTAATTTAAAACCACATGTAAATTAATTAAAGCAAATATTTATTAAAATAAAAAAGCAACTTACTTTCACTTAGCTTTTTAATGAAATCTAGGACCACTCTAGATGCAAAGCTAAGGAGCCAGACAAGAACCATATATTTGTTCTTTCTCAAATAAGAGAAAATCTGCGGATGCTGGAACTCACTGTAATACACACAAAATGCCGGAGGAACTCAGCAGGCCAGGCAGCATCTAAGGAAAAGTGTAAACAGTTGACGTTTTGGGTTAAGACCCTTCATCAGTTCTAATGAGGGTTCTCAGCCCAAAATGTCAACTGTTCACACTTTTCTACATTTGGCTTTTCTGCTCAGTTTGTGTCAGAACACCTCAATTCTATACTTGTGCACTGTCATGTACAGATTCAAAAGCAAAGAACACGTTGACTCACACATTGGTACTTGCTGGTGCTGTTGTATCGAACTGCAAGCTAGCCATCAACGAGATCCAATGCAATAGTTCAATCTTTCCCTGAAATTCGGGTATCTTTTGTTAAGTGTTTAATATTTCAGTAATATTTGAGAAATATTGGAAATTTTGTTTGAGCACTTTTGTTGTTTATATAATTCAGTACAGATTATGTTTAAAGTACATGAATGATATACGTCATTATGCCACCACATCAGAAGGCCACACCTCACTAAAGTAAAAATGAATCATTCTCCTGGACTCCTGTCTTTATCATTCAATTAGTTTTATTCTTCGAAGTTAGATACTAAACCATAATGCCATTGCCTTCCTTGCCATATCCATACAATGCAGCAAGTTACCATTAAAACTTGATACTGGTCTGGGAAGGAAATAGGAGATGGGGGTGGGGATGCTGCAGTGATCATCACTGACCCAGGGCTATTCTAGAGGCCACTCTCTCCTAGCTCTATTGAGGGTCATGAAAATTACGCTAATTTCATCCCACAAAACGGGCAAGCTGCCTCTCAGGACACAGTGCACCAAACATGAAGAAAGATTTCTCCTTTTCTGATTTTTAGACAACTTTCCTGTTGAACAAGACTGAGTGATAGTTACAAAGCATGGAGAGCAGAAGACTGGAATTGTCTCTAATGCGAAATTAACCAGCAGAGGAGTGAAATTTTCAGGGGTTACTGCCAAGTAATATTAGAAATGCTTATGGAAATTTAGAAGGCAGTAGAAAGATTTTTTTCACACTTATGAAATGTGGATGTTATTGGCAAAATCTTGTACTTTATGCCCTCTCTTAAGAAAACATGGCAGGCCACAAATAAATGCAACAGCTGTGATGAAGATAGCTTTATTATAGAATTCTGATCGTGGGATATTGATGAACCAGAAATTTATTTCTTGTGTTCATAATGCTAAGTAACTTTATGGACAGCATGCAGTTGATGGCATCCTTATGTACCTACTGTTCACCTATCCAAAAGATATCTTTTTCAAGTTGGGGGGATGATCTTAAATAAGCTTTAGTGAGCTAGTGGTGTGCAATTTGTAGCTGAGGCAATTGGGGAAAATGATAATTCAGGGTTCTGCTTATAGTGCCATTCAAATGGACTTTTGTCCCAGGCTGTGTTGAGCTTCTTGATTGTTGTTAGAACTGCACTTTTCCCAGACAAACAGTGAATATTCAGTCACAATCCGGGATAATGAAGAGGTTTCAGATGGGTAGTTGGTTTGTACTTCAGACCACAGCATTAATAGTGATGCTTTGGTAACTACCAGCACAGTGCCCACTGTCAGCCATCAGCAAATACTCCTACCTTCAACCTCATGATTGAGCAAAATTCATGGAAGAATCAGCTGAAAATGACTGGGCCTAGAATATTGCCCTGAAGAACTGTTGAAGAGATATTCTGGACCTTTTTCCAATAGTATCAAATAACCAGTCTGATATTAACTGTGTAATTGAAATGATTGGAAGATTGTTGCATATCATTGAGATTCTGGGAGAGGATGGTACAGGGAGAAGGTACATCTTTGACTTCTGGAAGATAGGCTTGGTGGTGAAATGATGCTACAATCTAGTTTGAAAAAGTGGACAAACATAATGTAATTATCATACTCATCCTTGCTCTGAGTTGTACTGCCAGACTGCATTACAACTTGGGAATGATAACACGACATGACATACACAGTATCTCCTGGGTCACTTTTCTGTCAAATATGGGCAGCAGGTTCATCAGTTCTATCTGCAGCTCTATTGTTGTACTGGAAATGTGATGTTCTGAAACCTCCAAGTGGCGTGAGCATTTGGATCAATGTTAAATAATGTTCTACTGTAGGAGCCACCTACACACTTTGGATGGGAGGTAGACAACTAGAACTATCTCATTCTGCTGAGGCACTAACTACAATGGTACATGATTATTTCAAGAGCCACATCTGAGTTAATACTCGGGTAACAAAGGGTAGAATCTGACAGTACTGAGAATGGGTGGGTCCAGGAAGAACGTACAAACAGAACTAAGATTGTATTGAGTTAACATTTTAAATACATTTTCCACATGTAGCTGAATTCAAAATCTTGGGAACTAAACTTTGACTAGTTTATTATCATAATATCAAATTATAAATCCCATTCTACCAAATTCTAATCATCCATTTGACACAGAGCCAATGACAATGATTTATATGTTTATTATTATTTAGCATTCCATTCTTATTCTTTACTGCTGAATTACAAAAGAAACAAAAAACTTCTACGAGAATACATAAAATCCTATGATAATCCACAAATCTGATTTAGTTTGGCAATGAAGCATTTTGAAATACCCCAAGGATATCAAATATAGCATAAGAAGCTCTGTAATTCATTCTAGTCTCTTAACTATATAAAGCAATGAGTGCATTTCCAAAAAATATTTTATTATTTGTATTTTAATGGGAGAACTATTATTGTAATGCAAATTTCTACACAAACTGTGCAATCAAGCAAGCCAACATTTGTTTTAGTGCATTAACTCAATAACAAAACAGTAAACACATTCATTGGTTTTGCAAGTAAAATACACACAAATATAATAAATTAATGGTAAATTGAGTATTCCAACCAACACTCTAAGGAATTTTCTGTCAATTATTTGGTGTGGTGCCCTACTTAGTTCACTGCCTTCTTTCAATTATTTTCTTACCAAGTTTAATTTACCTTTTTCTTAAAAGCCATAGACAAAAATACGAAAATAAATTCCTACATACACTTCTTCTAATCAGGTCTATAATTACTGAATAATAGGCTAGGAAACATAATTTATTAATGGACTCCAGATAAGTTTCCAGAGTGATTTCAAAAGCAGGATATCTTGAAACAAAACACTGGTAACTCAATGCAGAGGGTAAAGGAAATTAAGGTCTGTGCTTGCAATACTTGCCATTGACTGTTCAAGTCTGAGGCAGTATTTAAATTGCCCAATTATAGCTCTTAATGAAAATTACTACATTTGATTTAAAATATCTTTTGTAATAAGTTCAAAAATGAAATATAAACAATGTAGAGTAATAGAGCAGATTATGATATGTGTAGTACAGGGGTGTGAATTGGAGATATTTCAACACAAAGTCAAAAGAGCATCTGACTTGTTTGCTCCAGATCTGTCACACCTTGTTAACAGAAGGGGGAAATTTAATGGGGTGGCTGTGAGCAGATAACAGAGAATCATGATCCACTGAAAACACAACCAAATGTATTTTCTAATATTGAGAAAAACACTAGAGGTTGGTATAAGGATAGACAGAATGCTGAATACTGTATCTTGGATTAAGAAATCCTCTAAAGCAGGAGTTCCAAATGGAGTCCACAGACCCCTCAGTTAATGATAGGGGTCCATGCCATAAAAAGGTTGGGAACTCCTGCTTTAAGGGAAATATGAAGTCATTTAGCAAAATGTAGTACTTCAGGAATTCAAAATTAGGGGAACAATTTGCTATGATATTTAAGCAGGAAAGTTAAAAGAGAAAGGAAGGCTCCAGTCATTATGGTCCATAACTGGATTAACAATAAAGGAGATGAATAAGAGATCCTGTTTTATTAGGTATCAATTTGGCTCTTGGCATTTAAACAGCTCAAAGGTTATTACTACACCACATAAAACTGATATGGAGGTAAGATTGCTTGAAGAATAGTGTTATGAATGTACCACAGCTCTGAGGGGCCAAAGGGGCGGGAGCAGCCCCCTCCTTCCGGAGAATCGCAAGATCGCTATTAATTCGGGTCTCGGACCCAGGAAGTGAGAGACAATGCAACAGTTTTGGCCATTGTTCTTAGAGACACCTGTGTGACGTGCATGTCCCTGCTACGTGACAGCTACCATGGATATGGACACCCTCGGGCAATGTGGGGGTGGGGATTGCATCACCCTACTTTGATGGACATCTACAACTCTGCAAGTCAAGATAAAAGGGGACTGCAGGAGGCGGTACCCCAGCGACGCACCAGAAGGACACCATCGTTCAGCGCACCCGTGCTAGCTGGAAGCCATTCAAAGCCATGTGCGCTCCTAACTCCTTTGCCTGGGGAGCGGGTGGCTGATAATACCGAGAAGGACTTCGAACTAACAACGGGGAAACAACGCTCCCCTGATTGAATGGAGTTGCTTCATAAAGACCCGGGCAAGTTTTTTTTTTCCGTTTCTCACCGATCCCTCTAAAACATGTGAAACCCAGCGATTCCCCAAAAGGCCTGCAGACTTCTGAGTGACTTTTATATTTCCAACGGACAATATATTATCCCCTAGACAACAGTCGAGATTATTTCTTAACGATGATTATTGCTATACCCCCACTTTAGATTGAGTTTTGCCGACGTATATGATCTGAATGTTTGTATTAACCTTACCTTTGTGCTCCCCTTTATGAATAAAAACGTTTGAAAATAGTGCCATCAGACTCCAACGGACCTCTCTATCTTTGCTGGTAAGTTATCCAGTCACGGGATACGTAACAATAGTGTGAAAGAGAGAGGTTTCATTTAGTGAGACACTGCCACCAGTTTTAGAACAGGAAGGAACTGTACCTTGCTAGAGTTTCACCTGAGCCAGGATGGTGGCCTGCTCCTCCTCCTAATTTCTTACGTGCTTATGCCAATTAAAAATTAGGCAGCTGCTGAGAATCTGTTGTCTCTAGCCAGATAATGTACTATCATGACATACAGTCTCAGACTCAGCATCAGGCATTTAATATCAAGGTAAGATGAAGTTTTCTGACTTGATAGTATAACTCTTTAGTATTTTTTTATCCTGGATAAATGGGCTTACTCAGGCTTTGAGAAAATTCAAAGAAAATTTAAAGAGTTTAAAGCTAAGGGAATTCAAAGAAATGGAGGTTTCAATTACCCACCAAGCTATGAAAGGAAAGTCAATTACCCATCATTGTATGTTCACACTGAGTGACACAATAATTTTAAGGGGCTTAAAAGCCTAAAGCTTGTTGGCCATGGAGGAATTACAATATGGAAGAAAACATCAAATTCAAATGGTTTGAGATCGATGGAATCAGATACACCAATCATTTTTATTCTTGCTATGTGCTTGAAGCAGAGAGAGGCTCCAATTTTGTGAAGGTGCTCTGTAATCTCCATCTCGTGAACTGTTTGTGAACTGATTCTTGTCCTAGGTTAATCTAAGCAGAGCAATTGCACGTGGACACAGAGTTCTTGCAATGGGCTTGCTAAACCTGAGATCATTCTCAGATACGCTGTATATTGTGCAGAATGGCAGGTCTGCAGAAGTAATCTCCTTGTCTCAGTAATCTGTTTGACAGATGTGGACCAAAATCAAAGGGAACTAAAGAAGCAATCTGAGGCATGAAGTTGTATAGCCTTTGGACTACATCCAATGGGAAGGTATGATAGGTCAGTCAATCAGATAAACCATAGCCAATAACACTGAAATTGCAACATTTGAAATGGTAATTTAAAAACAGAGAATTTTGAATACAAGGTAGCAATTACTCCAAAGATTCACCATCACAAGGAAAAGCCGCCACGCTAGGGACTGAGAGAAGAAAAGATCAATCATCTGGCTATAAGAGATCCCCTATTTTGGTATAATAAATATAAAAAGTTGTCTAAGTGAGTATTGGTACAAAGGGAATGATGGAATTCATGTTCCAAGTTGTTGGGCTGGGGTTAACATAGTTAGACATTGTTTGCGCAGAGACAATAAAGTGCGAGCTTCATTTATTTAAGAATTGTGTAGTGAATTTCCTAACCTAGTTCCATTGATGAACAGACAACAAGCTAATCACGAGTTCAAATTCATATCTGATTTTCATATCTTTTCTTGATGAGTGGACTTCCTATTCTATGCTTCAGCCCATAGATGGGAAAATCATTGGTATAGGGCAACCAGCAATTTCAGATGTCCAGTTCACAAGTGAATCGTGAACTTGCTGCTCCGTCCCTTTGTGAAAAGACAAAAGTAAAAGGAGAACAGAAGTTGATGTAAAGAGTAATCCCATTATCCCAAATGATCAGTGCTGAGCAGAGACAACAGTTTTACCACATATCTAATTCTAATTGTATTCTAAGCCTGAAATGCCGTTGATCCATTTTTCCCCACCAGCTTCATCTCAATGCCCACTTCTTCAACCAAAACCTTCGCCCCAGACTTTCTCACATCCCTAGAATTCCTGAATCCTTGGAGCCTTCTCACATTATGTAGGTTAGAGGTTCCCAATGTGGAGTCCATGGACCCCTTGGTTAATGGTAGGTGTTTATCGCATTAAAAAAGGTTGGGAATCCTTGCTGCAGGTCTATACATCACTAAATTCCATTGTGGTGTTGGCTGGCTCAATTTCTTCCATTTCCCTTACTCACACTAACTTACAACCTCTGAACTTGAAGCACTCTGTTCACTAGGACTAGCCCTGCTGACAAGGGTGGTGTTTTTGTAATTGGCAAATTGACCTCTTTCTTTCCAAAGACAAATGTCAGCGTACAGACATTTCCTCATAATTCTTTGTTCTTCCATCTCCACCTTATCAACACCATCTTCCACACAGATTCCTCCAATACATCTTCCTGCTTCTTGAATCAGGGATTCCTATCTATCATAGCTAACAAAGCCTTTGACTGTAGCTTACTCATTTCCTGCTCTTACACTCTAAACTCTCTACTCCTGACCAGAGCAAAATTTCAGCTCCCCATGTCCTCAATTTCCACATCACCAACTTGTACATTCAACAGATCATTCTTTGTACTTTCTGCCACTTTCAACAAGACTAAAACTGGGCAATCTTCAAGACCCTTTCCTTTCAAATTACATTATTCTCTTCATGTCTCACTGATCTGATTCTCGATCTCCATCAATCACTCCCCTTCTTAAAGCACTTTCCTTTGCAGCAGAAAAGATACAGCTACTCTTATCGTGTCCTTTTTCACTATTCAAGGACACAGGCAGTCAACTGTAGTGAAGCAGTAATTCAATCGTGCTTCTTCCATTCTTTGCATTTAGTTTGATGGTGTGGTCTTCTCTATGCTAGACAAACCAAACTTAGATTGGGAGAGCATTTTGAAGAATGATTTCATGCAGATTACCAAGACAGCCTTGGGCTTTCATTTGCCTGTAACATTAATTCTCCATCCTACTCCCACCCTATCTTCTCTGTCTGTACCTCTTGCATTTTCCAATGAAGCCAAAAGAAATTTTTAAGAACATAGAGAAAATGTGATTAATGCAGGATTAATGTACATGGCTGGTTAATAGTTGGCAAGGAATCAAATGAAATAAAAGAGCCTGTTTCCCAGCTTTATCTGTCTATGCCTCTCATTGCAGCCTTTGGGACTTAAAAATCAAATTCAACAATTTTAGGTAAATGTTCTTTTCTGTTTGCATGAGAACTGCCCATTTCTGCAGAAAGGTTACCTTAACCTAGTTTTACTGTCTCCATGAACAACAGCTGATCTACTAAGCATTTCTAGTATTCTCCTTTTGGCATCAGTTCTCTGACCTGCAATTCAGTTTTTACTTATTTGTGTTTTTTTCCCTTTCTCTCTGATGGCCAAAGAGAAAGAGCAGCATAGACAGAATACTATTAAAACAATCCTAGCTATTCCCTTTGTCCTATCCATCCCCTTACCCCCACACACTCTGCAACTAAAATCTAATCTGTTTTCTCTCTTTTCCAGTTCTGATAGTCTTTGACCTGAAACAATTATTGTATCCCTTACCATAGATGCCACCCTCTTAAGCATTCCTAAGATTTTGTGGCTTGATTTCAGATTTACAGCACCTGCAGTACTTATAGTTGCAAAAATATAATCCATTTATATTCTTCTGAAGTTAAACCCTGAAGGAACCCTTTGGCCTGAACATGAGAATGAAAAGAATAGTCAAAATGCTAATTAACTATTTGGAGGGTTTTAACTAAAGCCAGTGTCTGAAAATTGAATCACTATTGTTTGCAACATTCTACTAATCTCTCTTAAAGATCATAAACATACATCTGAGCAAATGATGCATCATTCAGGTGTAAAGTGAGTCAGTACTGTTAAAGAGCTCCTTTGGAAGGCAGTTACAAAATATAAAAACGTTTTGATGGGGGACATTTTAAAATCACATTAATCACTATTGTTGACAGGTATTTATTTTTCGCAAACAAGAGAAAATCTGCAAATGCTGGAAATCTAAGCAACACACAAACTGCTGGAGGAACTCAGCAAGCCAGGCAACAGCTATAGAAAAGAGTATGGTCAATGCTTTGGGCCGAACCCTTTAGCAGGATTTACAGTCGACATTCTGGGCCGAAATGTCGACTGTATTCATTTCCAGAGATGCTACCTGGCCTGCTAAGTTCTCAGGCATTTTTTTTTCATTGTGAGTTATAACTTGGGGTCCAACCACTAATGGCATGTAAATAATGGGCACCATTAATTATTTCCATCAGTGTTCATTAATGACATGCACATAATACGACAGATAAATGAGAGCTAAACTGGGGTAAAGTGCTATGTCCAACTTCCTAGTGGTTATGACTTCAACAGGAAATGAAAATAAATACTTCCCAATGCTTACCAAACCTACTTTTGTGCAACTTATGCATAAAGAGCAAATACAAATTATTCTTATTGTTGATTTTAGATCTAAGATGGACAGATGTTTTGGAGAAATATTAATATAAGAAAATAGAATTATATGGAATTAGACAACCAAATAGTCTACACTCAGTGGTCACTTTATTTGGTACACCTACTCATTAATGCAAATATCTGATCAGCCAATCATGTGGCACCGACTCAATGCATAAAAGCATATAGACATGGTCAAGAGGTTTAGTTGTTGTTCAGATCAGCCATCAGAATGGGGAAGAAATGTGATCTTGCCATGCAGAACTCAGGAACCACATGTGAATTAAATTTTATATTTATTGATCCCCTGCATTGATTTACCAGTGCTATTCTCTAACCAAATTGCAGCCCAGACAGAAGTTGAATCACTTTGTATGCAGTGCTGAAATTTATAACCTTCATTATTGCTGTGGCACAGGGCTTGATTGTAATACAGTCCTTGATCTGATGGCAACATAGCTTGAGTCCCATCAGCCAATGCATCATCACTTATCTCTTCACCTTAATTTCTGTTTCATCATGAATGCAAACCTTTCCTCTGCCTTTGCTTTTCCTAAGCAGAGTTCTTTAACACCACCAATTGGTTTCCCAACAGGCAGTAAGTGAGAGGGATAGTGGCTCTGTGGTTGACTGCTGTTTCCATCCGCAAGCAAATAAACTTTCGAACACATTAAGTGAAAGAAAATCACACATGACCATGTTCCCATTTCAGCAAAATCTCCTTTTAGGATGACACTCAATTTGACATAGAAGCAAAATGCAGCTTCTATCTAGCACATCACAAATGACTGAAATCCAAATCCCAGGCTTTTATGTTCACAAGTATGCTTTGCTACCTATATTGGCACCATTCAGGAAAAAGCAGCCAGAATGATCAACACCAAGCCCAGTCCACCACCTGAAATGTTTAATCACTGCCCATATCTGCACCTTTAACATGCATGTCAAGCCCTCCTGAATCCGAGTACTCTACAAGTGTGAGAACAGCAGGCACACATGGAGAACAGCACTTGCAAGACCCCTTCAGATCACAAATCATCCTCATTTGGAAATAACACTTTTCATTGTTGGTATGTTTAATCCTCGGAACTTCACATGTAACAATATTGTGGAAGAGAGACTTGCAGAGATTCACTGTTAATTGTACTGACGAATAGTGTTCATCAGTACATTGTTGAAGTACCAATGTACTTCAAGAACATCTTGTGATGGCAAATGTTCTTAAAGTAATCAGCAGTGAATCTCTGCAGTCTCTCTTACCAGTAGAGTCTACACCCCCTCAAAAAAAAAGAAATTCTTTCTACTAGTGACATATATATGCATCCTACTTTTCATTCTCAATTAAACTTTATTTGCCACTGATAATCCTAAGTGTTCACCCAACTGAATTTACTTTGTAAAAAGTCTACATTCTAGATAACTTATGCACATCAAAACCAGTAAATTATAAACTATTTTAGTTTATTTTTCCCCTATTATTCTGCCTGTTCATTTTTATCTTCTCTTTTCAATAATTTATGTATATTTCTTGCCCCAGAAGTTGCTACCTACAAATTATGCACTAGTTGCTTATAGTACTTTAAGGTCTGGAGATGCCCTGCTAAAGGTTTTTGATTTAGATTGTACTTCCTTTTACATTAAAAAAATACACTGAAGGTTGTCCTAAAACGTTTGCTCCTTTTAACATCAATATTACATGTTATTTATGTGGTTATCTTTATGAAAGGTCTCTGCTTTGTTTGATTATTGATCATATTAGTTTTCTTATTACATAGGTCAAGCTGATAAATCTGTAATTACCCTTTATGAGAATTACATTTTCCTGCTTCCAGTCAGTGTTTATGATTCCCCGGGAATAGTGATCACTGATCCATAGCTGCTAGTTTTTAACTCGAGTATCTAGTAATTTATTGGCTTTTAGTGTAGAAAGAATGTGTTATGATTTTAAAAAATGCCTGTTGATTTTTGCCCTATTTAAATACTCATGTTAAGTGGGGCTTAGAAAGGTTTTTGTTTATAGTTATTACATTAAAGAAAAGCTTAATTGATCTTTGCAGATTGAAAAAAAGCACAAGTCAGTATTGACTTAAGTACTGGTGCCTCTTAACACTCCATTGGATGAAGGTAAGCAGGTTCTGTGGGGAAAAAAAACATTCTGACTATCCAATTTGGGTGAAAATAAACTATGCAATACTATCTCCAGAATTGCAGGACTGCAGCACCATCAATATGCTATTGCATATTGGCTATTTGGATCATCTACCATATTCTGCTGGGTGAATGAGGGTGTCAGGGAGAGGTAGCACCTCTGGTGTAGGGGCATGTCATGTCCATTCTGGGGCAGCTCACTACCTTTGGACCCCACCAGACACTCAGCTCTCACCTACGGCTCCAAGTAGCTGCTTGCATGTGACGGTGGCCACACCCCTGTACAGGCAAGCTAAACCAGGTGAAGGTAGCCAACGACCCTCATACCCTGGTCAAATAGGGACATGTCTGTCCTAGCATGCAAACTCAGCTCCGTCAAACTAGGTGGATGAGATCTACAGTGAGATCCAATGCAACTGCCCCCGTGCAATGGCTTTTCCCACTTTTTAAAACTTTCCTACATAGATTCCCTGTCATCATTCGACACCATGAACAACCACCACATTCCATCATTCCATAAGATCATACACTCAGTTGCCTATTTATTTGGTACCTCTTCTCAATAATACCTTCAAAGTTCCCACTCAATAGATGTTTCTCTTACCATTTTCTCAACCAGTTTCTGCAAGAATGTCAGAATTGTGGGGCCCAATGGGTGAGACCTCAGCCAGAACTATGAAAGTACAGTGAAAATGTGCAAGAAGTCTTTATTTCTAATTCAATTTAGAGGCTATATAATCTGCAAAAGGAATTGGATAAGCGCCCAGGTAAAAAACTGGCAGAATTTGTATATTATGCGGAAATATAAAGTTTGCTTGGAAGATCAGAATGATGTTTAATGGAGAATGGATTACAGAGTGTTGCTGTACAGAGGGGTAAGGAGAATTCCCATGCATTAAACATTAAATGTTCACATTTAGGAACAGCAACCAATTAGAAAGGCAGTTACAATCTGAGTATTTAAGAAGGTTCAATTAGGTTGATTCCGGATATCATTCAAGACAGAGATAGGCAAATTTTTGAACTATGAGGGAGATCTAGGTAACAGGCAGGAAGCTGGAGTTCAGGCCAAATTCAAATCTTATCGAATGACATAGTTCAAGAAGCCACAAAATCTGTTCGTCTAATTTCTTGTGTTAGATTCTTATGCCTAACTGTTTGAGTGTTGTTGGATCTGGGCTTATCCAGAGAAATGAAGAGTGGACCAAAAGATATAGCTTTGGAATTGTGCTTCACCCACCATGCTTTAAATATACACAATAGAGTAAGCTGGGATATATATAAAAAAACTAGATTTGTACAAGTTTGTTGTTTTGGCTAGGCTGTATATGGAGCATTTATATTTATAACTGTGGTTATAGTCGCCAGAACTACAGGTAGACTTCAAGTTCTCATGACTGCTGTGAAACTGAGGTTTAAGATGAAAATCTCACATTGAAATGCCTGATATTCAATCTGTTCGGCCTCAAAAGAAGCATAATAAAAGACTTTATTTACGTAAATTTAGTGGAATTGATGAATGAAATAAACTCAAAAAATGCTTATGGTTGTGGCTGACTCCGTAAACAATGTCCTTCAGGTGAGGAAATCTTCCACCCTCACACAGTTAGCCTTTATGGGCAAACCTCACAGTTCAACACAGTTCAGGGTGGGCCCAAGTGCAGACCTATCTGACAATACCCAGGTCACAGAAGGCAAAAAGTTTAAGAGCATATTAGTTCACTGTTATGGTGGCCAAAATAAGGACAGATGTCAAGCAATGTTTGTCTGCACAATATCTATCAAGTAACATAATTGTGCTAATTGGCAAGAATGAAAGAAATTAGAATTTTAAACTTTCACTTCAAAAAGAAACTGGAAAATGCATTTATGACAAGGTTGCAGTATTTGTATTCTTGAAGGGTTCATTAAATGTGTTAAAAGGTCCATTTTGCAGAAAAAATAGAAGATGAATAACATGAAAATTAACAACTGACTGATCAATTGGTTACATTAATTCAGCATCTCACCATTGTTGGATTGAGGTGTTACCACGAGATAGGGTCTGGAGCCTGTCGACGATGTTGGTTTGGTTACTGCTGATAGTGCCACTGCTACTTGATTTGCTTTTATTATGGGCTTTTTATATCCATGGAAAAAATTCATATCCTCTGATTTTCCCCAGGTTGATTCCACAGCAATTGCATTATTGAAATATACCTGTGTGCAACACAAGTGATTATGAATATATAATAACCAGTAGAGTTGTTGTCAATTATAATGTCAGTTATTCTTCAATCTGAGAAAGATTGTGCACATGGATAACTGAGCCAAGCTTAAAGACTCAAGTACAGAATGCACTGAAAATTAAAAGTAGCTTGAATCATAAGATCATAAGTAACAATGACAAATAAAATTCTGATTTATACAAATGTCTTCATTTGTGATCAGGTGCACTCAGTGGCCAACATTACTGGATAAAATTTTTCCAATATTAAATTATAAGTGGATTTAAGATTATTTTATTTTCTGTAATAGAGACCAATTTATTTAATATTAAATTAAATAATTAATTATTTTGGAATTGGTTGAAAAATACAGTAATTTATTCACTTTCATCCAAATCATCTTCTGATTAAAACCATATGTCATCTTAAATTTTTGCTCTTTCAAAAAAATCTTGTTGAATTTTAGTTTTCTTGACTTTTTCAAATAGATAATGACTACAGTATTACAATGTGCAAAATTCACCACTAACCTTCAAATTGATGCATTCACGTTATCAGCCCTCCCCCCAAAGAATGCCCAAGTCTAACCCAATCTGCTTGCAACTGCTGTATGTAGCTATACATAACCATGAGACATATTTCAGACCTTATATTTATGCCAAGGCAAAGCAATCTTATTTTCACCAGCATTACATCTTCCTGTGTACCAGTTGATCATCTGTAGGAAATCTAATTCATACCTTTGTTAACATACATATTTTACATTGATGCACAAGCCTAGCCAGCCTACTGTACACAATAAAGTTGAGAACCTCCAAAACATTGTTTCTTTCTCTAATGTACACCAGATTCTACAGGTTGCATCAATCCAGTTCTAACTTGCTCCAGTCTAAAAATTTAATTCCTCATTGTGAAGTCCCTCCAAGGCCTTCTTCCTCCTCAGATGCAACATAAAATATTCTAAAATGTCACACTCCTGCAGTTCTGGTAGCGTAACTGCCCCATATTTTATTGCTTCATAATAGCCTGCCATCACTTCAGATGCAAGTCCATAGGCTCTTCCATCAGTATCTCTCCTTGTTTCACTTTCTCCCTTTTAAACCCGTGCTCTTGAGTAATCTTTTGGCCATTTACCCAAGTATCTCCATAATGGCTTGGTGTTAAATTTGCCTGGTAATGGTGAGACACGGTTAACTAAATTAGACAATCTATATGATATTCTGGCATGTTTTACTAAATTTAACAATCTATATAATTGCTAATTGTAGTTATAAATCAAAGGTATGAAGGAATTTAATAGTATAAATATGAATTATGCAATAGTTCAAATTAAGCAATGTAACATGGCAATGTGAAAATTAAGTGCTAAAATTTAAATTAGAAGATGACTTAAATAATTTTGATTTGCTAAGCATGATTATAATGTGAGATAATATACAAATAATTCAGTATTGTAATGGTCTGTTTCTGAATCATTGCAGCTGAACTATTGTCTGAAATTCAGTAGCCCCAACACTACAAGTGAAAATAAAAATTTGCATTTTCTTAAATGCTGTGCTTGACAGTAATAAATTCAATAAAATTTGGCCCACATCCTCTCTTTGTGTCAGGCCTTACATTTCAGACTTAGAATATTTTTCATTCTTGTATCAAATGCAAAATAGGTGCTATTTTCCTCAACTATTCACTACCAGCATAGACATCATGAAGTTGGCATTACAATATCTAACATAATCTGTCAAACATAAATATATCTTACTTTGCAATCAGGAGTCTTTTTATCCATCCAGCCCTTATTTGATGACCGCCGGGAAGAAGCGTGCATATGGGGAACTATGGGAATGAAGTCCATACCAATTGGTGGAGGAAATCCTACAACTGGGGGATGGATTATTTGCTCCCACTGTAAAAACAAAATATGTAATAATTAACATAATTTACCACCAGTAATAGGAACCTTTACTTACATACTGTAGAGAGGAGCCAACAATATCAAACACCTCTCCCATTCTCTCTTACAAGATACAAAACCTTGAGAACATATACCACCAGGACTCGAGGTGAGATTCTATCCCACTATCAGACTCTTGAACGGTGCTCTCCTACACTAAAAGATAAACTCTTCATCTACCTTATCGCAGCCCTTACATTTTATTTGTCTACCTGACCTATGTTGATACGTAATTGATTTACTTTTTATTCATTATTATTATTTTTTTTCTCTCTGCTAGATTATGGATTACATTGAACTGCTGCTGCTAAGTTAACAAATTTCATGCCACATGCCAGTGATAATAAACCTGATTCTGATTTCCTCTGTATTTGCAAGACCACATTTCCTTTTACTGCCTTGATGGAATTAGGTATGCATGATCTGTCTGGCTGGCATGCACAGCAAAGTCTTTTCATTGCGCCTTGGTACACATGACAATAATAAATCAACAACAGTTCCAAAGAATTGTAAATTACTTCCTTTAAAAGTTCATTGTCCCCTTCAAAGGACAATCATTTTTTTAAAAAAAGTTTATTCAGATGACGGGTATCCAATCATCAAACCCAGTATTTACAATAATGTAAAATAAAGGCACAAGACATTGTAAACATTCTGGAGGTCAGGTACCATCAACAGCATCTAGATGCTACCTAACTGCTGAATAATTAAAGCATTTTCTGTTTTTTATCTTTCAGAATTCGGGAATCTGCACTTTTTTAAAATTTGCATTTCCAAAATCATGTTAAAATTAAGAAAAACACTGAGAGCCACTATCTATTTAAAACGGATAAATGCCAGATCCTTGAAATCAGGTTGAAAAGCTAAGGAACACAGCTAGATTAAAGGACAACAATGGATTGGATCACCTGTTTAACCTATGACCTTGATTGTTAATTCTTGGTCTGAAACTAGTTGGGGGAAGTTCTGTTTAGAACTGCCTGCTATTTCTTGTATTACAAATCCCCCCCCCCCCCCCACAGTTTGAGATGTTCATTGAAATACAGAAGTCCCAAACTTGATGCATGCTTCTTGTTTGCTATTTTGCAAATGTGCTCTCATGGAGTCCAGCATTATAGCTCGAACTTGCAACAGTTTATAGAATCAGTAAGAAAAAAAATATAGCATGGCTACAGGCCCTTCTGCCTAAGCAATCCATGCTGATCACACTGTCCACCTATATAGTCCCAAGTTCCTGTGCTCACCCCATATCCCTCTAAAATCTGCCCCTCCATGTAACTATTCAAGTAAGTCATAAGTGATACTATTATACCTGCCTCAACCATTTCTTCTGGCAACTCATTCCTCATACTCATCACCTTCTGTGTGTAAATGTTATCCCCAAGGTCATTTCTCCTCTCACCTCAAACATTTGCCTCTTAGTTTTGGACAGCCCTACCCTAGGGAAAAAGACTGTAACCATCCACCTTTATCTAATTCCTTAGCACTTAGGCTGGGGGATATTCTAGCTGAACCTGCGACAAGTCAGGAACAACAAACAATCCACTGGAGAAACTGAATGGGTCAAGCAGCATCCATAGAAGGGAAGAAATTCTCAACATTTCGTTGAAATCCTACATCAGGTTTGTTTGATGCTCTCATTCCAGCATCTTTTATGTCTCTTCTGTGACACGTTATACCTATCACAAAAAATGCATTCAATCCAGTGGAAAGAATCAGCCACAAGAAGCTAGGTAAGTATAGGGGAAAAATGAAGGTTCTTGACCCAAACCATCAACTCCTTATTCATCGCCACAGATGCTGCCTGACCAGCTGAGATCCTACAGCATTGACTGTGCGTGTACTACTCTGGACTTCCAGTATCTGCAAAATCTCTCATGTTATTGGAGAATTCAGATTTTTTTGGTTTCATGTTTAACTTTTAATATTATATATCTTAATTTTGAACATTTTAATTGTTCTTGAATGCTTCTGAATGTGGTTTAATTTGCTTGTTTTTCTTCAGCTACTTTATGGGTAGATAATTCTAATAAACTCCTCGGCTTAACTTTGTGCCAAGTCCTTAACAATATGTGGATAGACTTAGATGCTGAGTCATAACAGCAAATTGGCATCAGTAGACTACAGAAGGTAATCAAATGTTTAGGCACACAGGTGAGCAGTGCATTTTTTTGCAAATTCCAACTTAAAGACCTGAGTGGAATTTGGGCATTACTTAAAATACATGGCTAGTGAAAACTGCCCTAGTGAGCACAAAAACGCACACACAAACAATACCAAGAAAGGCAAAGATTAAGGTTTCAAGGACGAGTAACTTTGTTATGGTGGACATCAAAAGCACACTGGAACCATAGCATGCTTCACTGCCTTTCAGGCATTGTCAACAAAGAATCACACTGTGAGTTGATCCAATTAAATTCTACTACATTTTGCCTAATTGTAAAGGTCAGTAAGGATTGCTTTACAATTGATATTACAAAGTCACTAACATATTATAAATGTTTGACTAAACTGTATTAAAATGTTTCCAAAATTATATTTTCAATCACTACTAACACAACTATTCAGAAAAAGTCGACCTTTTTTCATTATGAACTGAAGCTTTAAATCTGATAAACCTGCATGAATAAATAAGGTTGATGAATTCTGAATAAAACTTTTGCTAATAAAGTCCGTTGCAGCCAAATAAGCAGATTTACACCAATAAGAAATTCCTGATCTAAATCATCAACCGCAGCCAAGTAAATGGCATTCTTGTTTCTGAGGATTTTTTTTGCTCAAGTACTACTCAAAGGACTTGAACACAACTCTAGGCTGACACTCAACTGCAATACTGTGGAAGTGCAACATATTAGAGGGAGCCAATTTTCAGCTGGCATATTAAATCAAGAATTCAGTTGCCCTCGCATCCCTTACACATTATTTCAAAAGTAGGAGTAAACTTCTGAAAAATTTGCCTGCAATCAATATGACTGAAACAGATGATCCAGTCATTATTATATTGTTGCTTATGAGACTTAACTTTAATCCAATGAGCTGCCATGATTCCAGTATTACAGCTACGTAAAAGTTCAAAAGTACCTCACTGGATCAAAGTGGTTAAGGACTTTGAAAATTTGAAATCTTGTGAAAACTACTGCATGAATGTTCCTGTCTTCTTGTAGTTCAAAAATGTTTAGTGAATCTTCAAATAATTAAGTAACAGAGCACAGTATGAAATTATTTCTTCCCTTGAATGGTATATGTTAATGATGCACAGAATTATTGACACTATCAATTACCAGGTTGTTGCATTTCTGCCTCTGAATTTTCAGTTATACAGTATATCAAATTGCAGACATACATTTCAAATAAAATTTCATAGGAACACCATAGTTTTCAGCAAAGCAAGGTACTCAACCCCTCGAATTATTTTTACCTTACAATTTTGAGTAAATTGTTAATTATCTTTTCTACATTGTTATCAAAGTGACTATAAGAACAAGAAGTAGGAGTACATAGAACATAGAAGGGCACATTTCAGGCCCTTCAGCTGACCATGTAACCTACTCTAGAAACTGCCTAGAATTACCGGTACCCTACCACATAGCTCTCTATTTTTCTAAGCTCCATGTACCTATCTATGAGTCTCTTCAAAGAACCCACTGTAACATCCTCCACCACCGTCACCAGTAGTGCATTGCACGGATTCATCACTGTGTGAAAAACTTACCTCTGACATCTCCTCTGTACCTACTTTCAAGCACCTATGCTCCCTCATGTGAGCCATTTCAGCCCTGGGAAAAAGCCTCTGACTATCCACACGATCAATGCCTCTCATCATCTTCTACACATCTATCAGATCACCTCTCATCCTCTATCCCTCCAAGGAGAAAGGACCAAGTTCACTCAACATATTCTCATAAGGCATGCTCTCTAATCTAGGCAACATCCTTGTAAGTCTCCTCTGCACTCTTTCTATTGTATCCACATTCTTTCTGTTGTGAGATGACCAAAACTGAGCACAGTACTCCAAGTGCGGACTGACCAAGGTCTTATATAGCTGTAACATTACCTTATGACTCTTGAACTCAATTCCACGGTTGATAGGATAAGCTATTCAGCCCCTTATACTTCCTCCATCTTTCAATATGATAACTACTGTTCTTTTACCTCAGCATTATTTTCCTACACCGGCCATATACTCCTTAATTCAGATGATATTTAATAACCTATGGCTCGCTAGTTTACAATTTCTGAACTTTCCCCATCTGTGAAAACTATATACTTTCAATAGACACTTTCAGTTGTGCCGTTGCAATACTGGGAAACAGTTTAATTCCATGTCAGATTGCTTTTAGCAATGCTGCTCATAAAATTCTAAAACCTATCCGCATCAGTGCCTCCTCCATAGCTGCTGCCTGACTTGTTGATTCCTCTACCAGTTTGTGTCTTGCTCAAGATTTCCAGCATCTGCAGAATCTCATGTTTACGATTTGTTGCACCACTGTGAAGTCTCTTCAAGGTATGCCTTCCTTAAAGTACTTTAAATCCTGTCTTCAAAGGTTCAGTGAGATCAGGATCAGAATCAGGTTTCTTATAACCAGCATGTGTTGTGAAATTTGTTAACTTAGCAGCAGTAGTTCAATGCGATACATAATAGAGAAGAAAAAAAAAGTAAAAATAAATAAGTAAACCAATTACAGTATTCGTATATTGAATAGATTAAAAATAGTGCATAAACAAAAATTATAAAATGTTAAGAAGTGAAGTAATATTCATGGGTTCAATGTCCATTTAGGAATCAGGTGGCAGAGGGAAAGAAGCTGTTCCTGAACCACTGAGTGTGTGCCTTCAGGCTTCTGTACTTCCTACCTGATGGTAACAATGAGAAAAAGGCATGCCTAGGATGCTAGGGTCTTTAATAATGGACATTGCCTTTCTGAGACACCACTCCTTGAAGTTAGCCTGCGTACTTTGTAGGCTAGTATCCAAGATGGAGCCGACTAGATTTACAACCCTCTACAGCTTCTTTCAATAGACAATAGACAGTAGGTGCAGAAGTAGGCCATTGAGTTCAATGTTCCTCCTCTCAGCTCCCCTCTGAAATCAGTGAGTATTTAAACATGTGCTCAACCAGGCTCACTCACATATCCCCTGTCAGCTTATATTCCTTCCCTCTCCCCCACCTTCTCATTCTAAGCCCCCCCCCTTTACTTTCCAGTCCTGATAAAGAGTATAGGCTCAAAACATCAACAGTCTATTTCCCCCAGCCCCCAAAGATGCTGCCTGTCTTGCCTAGTATTTGGAACATTTTGTGTGTCTTGTTCAGTGCCACGCTATATTTAGGCTCTCTGTACCTCAGACTGTGGTGTTCTAATCAATAAAGCATTTTGAATGCCAAACAGCATATACTTAAACTCTTCAGCATTATTTTACAGCCGATTAGGTCTTCACTGCCATATTAATACTGTTATTATGGAATAACAAAATACCACGGCATTTAAGGCCTCATCTCAACAATTCAAGACTATAAAATAAAACTGTAAAATGAGCATCTCAGACAATCCTTCGTTGAGGAAAAAAAAATATGCTAAGGTTTTATTAAAAATGTTGGAAATATTGTAACTATACCGATGACAAATACCACAAAATATGCAGTGAAAGTTTCCACTGTCACATGGATAATAATTCTATAGAATATATATGAATACATCATTCACTGTTATTCTTCCTTCACTACCAGAGAAAAAAGTCTGTGATGAGCCATGTCACAGTAATATTTGGATCAGATGTTCATAAATTCTTGATACAGATGAGAAATTTTGAAGGTTAAAAGAAAACAAATACAGTGCTGGAGCAGTACATAATTTCAAATCTGTTATGTTATATTTAATATAACATGCTGAGACAAAACCTTCAGGAGGACCTTGTCGTGGTTTGGAGGCTTGTGTGCCTCAATAACCCAGAGACCTATGTTGGCTGGAGTCAGGGTTTTATGCATTGGCTCTTGGTAGGGTCACCCATGCCAAACAGGTCAAAGTAAGAGTGGTCCACTGGTCCTGCAGGTTTGGGGGTTCAGCTCAGCACTATAAACCCCGACAGGTAAAACAAAATTATTACAGAAACAACAGTGAAGAATCCTTCTACATCTGAGTGTAATGGTATTCCTGAGTCTCTAACTGGGACTACTGACAGTAGTGAAAACCAAGAGGAAGCTACTGACACAATGAGTACCACCAGAGATGGAGGACCTTCATTGCAGCCTTAAACACCAGTGAAGTGACAGGCGGCTGGTTGCTAAGACAAAAACATTTACAGTATTTTATAATCTATATTGTACATATAAACACACACACATACTGTGCTGTATAAACCTCAACAGTTATTCCTTCTGCTAATTGATGTGAACATATTACCAATAGTGAATGGTTCTCTCTTACCAATAATCACAAATACTCTTTCTGATTGCACTATCCACTTGTTGCCTGGAGACATCCTGATTCAAACTTCATGCTCAAGAGTAAAAATGAACAAGACCCATTCACAAAACGGCAGAAAATATCTTTAACAGGAGACTTATCCATGCCCCCAATCTGACCACATTCTAAGCTTTCAAGGATTTTAAGTGTGCACATTCTGAAGCATTCAAAATGTTCAAAAATCTACTTAAAAAAGAGATCAATGAAAGAAGTTTAAAATCACTTAATGAAATCTTGGAATGGCATTATGATGTTCATGCAATCATAGCCTTTCACAATATCAAAAATATTCCTGTTCTTAAAAGCTTATGCTTTATATAAAGCTAACTCAAGTTTTACCTGTAGTTAAAGAAAATCAAAACATAATTGCAGTACAAAATCTACAATTTATCACCCAACAGAATGCAGGGTCAGGTTAAGCCCTGAAATCACCATGCTCCACTGAGTATTCACCAACCCATCACTAAAATACTGTTGTATTTTTTAAATTCACACGCTTGTTAAACATCATTTGGAATGCTTCATTGCATATTCTCAATCATGTCAAAACCAAACTTCTAAAATGATTGGATTCACAAAGATAATAATCATCTTGAAAGCTTTCATCTTTCAATACAACTATTGTTCAAAGCCTCACCTCTCCCCACTCTATAATAAAGACCAGAATCACATACTCTTGTATGCACTTTTCAATATTTCCATGAAGTCTTTGGTGTATTCCTTGTTCTGTATCAACATCTGCTTCAGTGATTATAGCTTCTAACCACAGCCTCAGCACCTTCAATTTGACACATCTTTTTCTGCCCTTCACAACTTCTAAGGGTTCTTCACTTTATTTGTATTTCCCGTTCTACTCCACATCCCCTTTATTCTTTTGCTTTGCCATTCAATATCCAACATAAAGGAAAGTTTTGTTTTCAGAGAAGAGTTATAAATATATAGATGACTATTGATAATTCTTTGTAAAACCCAACTGAAATCAAAATAAATACCTATACTAACAGTTTTATTATTTATATCAGCTTCATTGTGAATACATTTTCTGCTAGTTTATAAATTATTTCAGACTCAAATAGTAACGATGATTGTAAGGATTATGCAAATATGTTTTGTTTAGATAAATATAACTCTTGCAATTTGTATAACTTCCTAAATGGCTTAACAGCATTCCTTGTGCAATCACAATGGATTAGGGATTTTGTTGAAATTTATTGTGTAACAACTTTCCTACCTGCATAGTTGGAACTGGAAGCTGAAGAACTGTTGGTTCTGGTGGAGAAGGTAGCACCATCAAAGGAATGAAAGAGTCATAAGGGATCTGCCATCCGGATGGGACTGGTAGAAATTCAGGAGGACTATGTGGAGAAGTCAAAGGATGAAGTTGGCGAGGGCCAATTATTCTAAAAAGACCAGGTACAGTTGGAGCCGTCCAAATCCACGCAGGTGATTCCTCATTTGCCGGCCAGACCTGATGCTGACCTTTTGATCGTGGAACAGGAAACATCCTACACCTTACATCCCACAATCCCAGTGTGTTGCTTTTTACAAACATTGTCAATTGAGCTGCAGCACAGATAACAAAGATGGAATAGTGTTGTCCAACATGATGGAAGATTTCAAGAACATTCGCCCTGGCCTATTGGATGCACATCTAATAAAAAGAGAAGAACATTATGTATATCCTCCTGTTTTATCCTCTCAGATCAAAAGTTATTTTTGTTTCTAAATGTTCAGTAAAAAAGTAACCAATCATCATCAGCTGATTCAACTCAATTTCTAATTGCTGAGTAGTATTAATTTTCTTCCAATACAAATTAATACAAAACATTGACAATAATAGAATTACTTAATATTCAATTTAAATACATTCCTTCCATACATCTACAATGATTATAGACTTTAAGACAGTGCAGGCTGAGCACACCTCACTGCACGTACATGTCTCCTCCATAGAGAGAGATAGGAGCACCAAGTTTCAGGGAGTGCACATAACGAACCATCTTACCTGGTCCCTCAACACTATCTCTTTGGTCAAGAAGGCACACCAACATTTCCACTTCCTGAGGAGATTGAGATGAGTGAGACTTCCCCCCCCCCCCCACCCGCCATTCCAGCTAATTTTTACAGTAGCACCGTTGAATGTATCCTGAGACGCTACATCACCATCTGGTACATGAAGTATAAGGCATCTGACCACAAGTCCCTACAAAGGATTGCAAGGGCCTCTGAAAGGATCAGCGGGGTCTCTCTTCCACCCATCGAAGAAATTTATCAGGAGCACTGCATACACAGGACTGTTACCATTGTCAATAATTCCTGCCATCTTTCCAACAATCTCTTTATCAAACTACCCTCCCCCCCACCAGCATCAGGTAAGAGGTACCATAACATGAGATCAAGAACTGTTAGGATAGGAAACAGCTTCTTCTCCCAGGTTGTAAGACTACTTAACTCCCCGCCACCACCAAGGTCTCATCATGCATGAAGCATTCTACAGTTTACTTCTTAACTTGTGTTGTAATGCACCTTATCATTGGGTAATTTGCAATATTACTTTATGTACCGTGTTGCGCTCTTTGGTCCAGAGGAACATTGTTTCATTTGGTGGTATACATGTTTATGGTTTAATGACAATAAATTTAACTTGAAGGTGCAGACTATTTATGTCACAACTTTATATCATTTAATGTTGTGTCGCTGAACAATTTGCAAAATTGTTGAATTCAAGTTAAAAACAGCTTTGTGCTGATGTTTGGGCTGCACATCCTCCATAATAAAGCCAATGAACCTTAACGTTAATAAGGTACACAAACACCACATAATAAGGATTTTAAAACGAGTCAGAGAAAGTATGTTGAATTTGAAGGCACTCACTTGCTTGAAAGCAAACCCAGTTAATGCTCTGATTAAAAATTGCAAAATGACACAGTTGCAGTTTTAATCAAACGTCCATACCAATAGTTTTATAGTGGTGATGTACCCCATAACCTTGCAAAACGTCAACGTTATTTCTAAAGCGTCGAATGTAACATCAATTTTATCAAGTATCTCATGCCTAAATTTGCTTCCGGTATTCTTTAATAGTATAAACCTTATCATAGTCCCAACGGTCAAGCAAAACCAAATCGTTTAAGTTTAACGTTAAGCTATCTCATTGCAATAAATAAACACACATGAGAATTTATCAAATAAAAGCATAGTTATCAGAATGTAAACCATCTGATGTTTAGAAAGAACATTAAACGATTTGATGCACATCAATTGCTTTTTCTTGGCAAAACGAGCAATCGTAAGCAAACTTATTGTGGTTAGGTGTGTATGACTATTAACGAGGTTCCCCAGCTGCTGTGCCGGCTTTAGACATTTTGTTTATTTCATATACTCAGTGGTAGTTTTAACAACACTCCGTATAGAACCAACTGCAGATATGGAAATTTATCTTTACCTATTTCAAAACATAGAGCAAATATTTAGAAATAAAGAAACAGATCAGTCTAGTACTCCAACTTTGGATGCTCATGTCTATGGAATTTGCTCTTCCGCAATCGTGCCCACTTTTTGCAGTCCTTTAAACCTCATGAAACAGAATAAACTGCACGCTCGGTTGGCAGATCAAACTGACAGCGTCCTATCCTGCTTGAGGCAGTTTCGTGACTGCAGCGAGGAGAGAGCTCCCAGGCTGCTGTCCAATGCAAGGAGACGACGGGCGCTGATTTTATTTTTAATTGAGGGTTGGGGCGGATGATGCCTGGATCTCGGCGGTACCGTTCGCACTCCACAGCAGCTCCGGAACTGTTACTGAGCGGCGGGAAGCCCGAGTTGAATATTCATCAGAGCCTTAGTACACCCCGGGGGCCTTACATACAACCACTACCCCCCGCCCCCCCACCACTCTCCTACCCTCAGATGGCACAAATTGAAGCCGCTCAGTTTCGCACCGTACACGGCCAAAATAAGTTTCTGACTTGAAATAGAAAATGAAGCTGTGTTTATTTTTTTTAAAGAAACGCTCCTATACAAGGCTGTGGGAAGTGAGCCGGTAACTCTAAATATGTGGGTGTGCGTTATGTGTGTAGCGCCCGTTCGCAGTCCACCAAGGAGATGGGGGGGGAAAGTCAACACCCGGCAAGAAAACGCCTCAGCGAGAGGAGGGAGAGCGAGGAGATAACAAAACAGCAGAGTTCTCACCTCGAGCAGACGCCGTCTCCTCGGCACTCAGCGCGCCCCGAGTTTCTCAGGGCGACTGGCTCCCTCTCCTCCGCTTTACCTGACAATCACCGTCTCGGGAGGACCACGTCGGACGCCCCCTCGCCTTCCCTCAGCTCACTAGTACTGTACTGAGACAACTCCACTTGGACACGCGGGAAATACGGTTAATGGCAGATGCTAATCTGAGGAATTCAGAGTCCAACCAGAAATTAAACCCCGGCTCGCAAGTACAAGAGGTAATCACACATAAACGCGCACTCGCACTCTCCAACCCCGTCCGCTCCCCTCCCCTCCCCTCCCCTCCCTCCCCTTCCACCGCTGACGGCTCGGCTGCCAGCACTCGCAGCCTCCTCGCACCCCCCACTCGCAGGGACGATCTTGTCTACACCCACCCTCACCCTTTCCGCTCAGAGAAACGGCGAAACAACGCCACCCGTCATTGCTACCAGCCCTGCCTCGAGTGCCGTTTGCCACAAAATAATCTTGCCTTTTGATAACAGGCCGTGCTCGAGGGCAGCCTCACTGCAATTTGGCGAATGTCAGCTCATTTATTCTACCCTATCGCGATAATTAGAGAGGAAAGGAGGTCAGGGCTTTTATTGATGAACTGATTCTGGGAAACAGGTGCACTCCGGCAAGCTGTCTTTCATGGGGCTATACTGACTTACTGAGTTTGCTATGTGTCTAGCTCTGGGATAAAATGTAACCATAACTAAATAGCTGCACCGTCGCTTTTTTTAAAAAAATTGTTTTAATCACTTCGTTCTCCCAATGGCTGTGAGATTATATTTCATACAGATCGATTAAAAGGAAATCAAAATGCAGTTGAGATCATGATTATGAGCAATCGGCACAGCGTCTCAACTTTTAAACCAGAAGCCATGCATCTTCTAAATTGTTACGTTATAAATGAGTAGTATTTAAAATGTTTTGTAAGCAGTGGTGTTTAGTAACATCACTGGTTGTGAATGAGTTTGTATCTACTGAAAGTTCTCCAAGACAACTCAATAGTAATATACTCTTAACTTTTTTTCCCCTCACTAAATTCAAGGAATATGACGGTTTCCTCAAGTTAGTAAAGGTAACCATCCTGATATTGTCTTCTGGTGGCTACAAATGTATTTACTGCATCACCACCTTATTTACATAAAAGTTCTTGGGCCTTTTAAAAATGAAAGATTACTTAGTTCAAAGGTTCATTAAGTCCATAGCTATATTTGTAGAATTTAAATATGAATGTAATTTGCCTCGATGTAACTCATCTTAATATTTGTAATATTTGAGTAGTGATAAGAAAGTTTAAAACTGCAATATGTATTATTCACTGAAAATTGGAGCACAGGATAATTAAGTTTCTAATGATGAAGGTTCAAATTGACTTAGTCAGATAAAGCAGAAATTGTCCTCCAGGGCTTCTCCATTGTTCATAGCCGCAAGAGGTAACCAAAATATAAGGAGAGGCATTTCGATCATATCCAATAAGAAATCCAAATGAGGGCAGCTCAGGCAATAGTCCAGTTCATCACAACTTTATTAATATATATGCATATTTTGTATAAAAATTGGATTAAAGCAATTTACTTAAATACTTCTCTAGGCAAATGCTACAAATTACTTTATGCAAATTTGATGTGATTGTTTCAGAGTGAAGATTGCATAAAACTAAAACTGTGATACCATCTCTTCAAATGCTTTCAGCTAAATTCCCACTTGCACTCTGTTGGCATGGTTTCCTGACATATATAAATGACTGTTGGCCACAGAGAATTCAAAATAGATATCCTAATACAAGGTACAATAAGTTTATTTTCTGTCAGATCAATAAGACTATCAGATACAAGTCAAAGCAACATTGTGATAACTGCAAACAATCAGTTGATTCATACAGAGTGTGAGCCCACAGACCTAATACTTTCTCAGTTTAACCACCGTCATTTCTTCTGGCATCTGTAATAAGGTTACACTAATGCATTATTCTTTAAGCAAAAAGTTCAAAAATATCTCAGCATGGAGATTCTGAGACAGCAGTTAATTTATTCTTTATGATTAAGGTTTTCTTTTCCAATCATGTTCCTGAAGAGGACATGTTCATTTACAAGTTTGTTTCAAAGGCTACCCAACATATGAAATAAACACAATATCAGCCTTAGTTTATTAATCCCATTATGGCCTTCTGTTTAAGGCCATAAACTTCAATAATGAGTGGAGTATGGTTGTCTAGGCAGCAATGTCAAGGAAATTGCAGAACTAGAATTTCATTAAGCATTCTGCATAGCTTCTCTCAGATATCTCAGCACTCTCAGTGAAGATGCTAGCTCGTTCTCAGGAGTTTTCAGACAAATTATACAGAAATTTTAAGTTGTTCATCACAGAATTCTTAGCCTCCAGGGAACATACTGCTAATTAGAAACACAATCCAAATGCAATTTTGAGAAATTTCTTAGTTTGAGTGTACATGCCACACACCAAATTGGGACTTGAACATTTTCATAAATTTTAATAAAATAATTTTGCTCTGTACAATTTATCTGTTTAATTAATTTCTAAAACAGGAGCTGTCATTTGCATTGTGCCTTTAACATATCAAACTTGCCTTTAGCATTACAATTGCTCCCAAGTCACATAAGGCAACTTCAAGAACAGATGTCCATCTGGGTAGCCTTCAACCCGATGGCATGAACATTAATTTATTTAACCTACCATATTTTCCCTCCCCCACCTCTCTTTTTCCATTCCCCTTTCTTGGTCCCTCTTACCCTTTTTCATCTCTTCACCTGTCCATCACCCTCCTCTTCCACTTTCTCCCATAGTTGAGTGTTTTATCAGAATTCTTTTTCTTCAACCATTTGCTTCTTCCACCTATCACCTCACAGCTCCTCCACCCACTCAGCTTACCCCTCACCTGGTTTCACCTGTCATCTTCTACACCTTCCCTCCCACCTTCTTACTCCAGCTGCTTCCCTCGTCCTCACCAGTCCTGATGAAATGCAATTTCAGTCCAGCCTGAAATGCCAATTGTTTTTACCTCTCCTTAGATGTTGTCTGATCTGCTGTGCTCCACCAATACTCTGCTTGTATTTCTCAAGATTTCCAGCATCTGCAAAATCTCTTGTGTTTAAGATAACCAGAACTTTGTAATAAGAAAGCAGTTGTAAAAGTAAGACTTAAAGTGGAAAAGACATTTAGGGATTGGTGGCATATTGGAAATAGTTTATAGTTTGTATCAATACATTTGTAGGAGTCCTTATTTACCATTATTTAAGTTAATTATAAAACTACAAGTTTTTTAAGATTTGCTAAATGAATGAAACTGTCACACAAATCCATACTGAGTATTTTTTTTTGGTGTTTAACTGAAATATCTACCAACTTAAGTCTACTTTACAAGAGTGCTAAGGTATAGCAAAGAAGAAAAGGATTATTGATTAATGGGGAGGTAGAGTTGAATCCTTCAGCATTGCTTATCAATTAATTCATTATGTAAAACCCATACAAAAATTGCCTTTATCACTTCCCTTCATCTTCCTGGTCATCCATCATCTTCGCACTCCCTCCAAGCAAAATTTCCTCGTGGCATCTGAAAATCCTGATATGATATACTGCATTCAGGCTTTGGCATTTCTTTGACCATGCATGATTTGTTAATGAGGTTTACCCACTAAAATAGTTCAGCTCAGATCTATTTCACCTGATGGATAACCCATTAGACACTCTTTGCCTATTTCTCATTTGCCTCTTCTAATGTTTTTGCAAGGTGCTTCCCTAATGGCTACAACATGACAAGGAAGACTCCAATATGCTTCAGGACAAGGCTACCTAGTCTATCAGTTGATCAATTGATCAATTGTCAAGGTTGCATTCTATGAGCTAAATTCAACTTGCCACATTGCCTCAGACATTGACTTCTCAACCATTTTCTATCAGAGTACTCTAAGACATTTCACTTCCTTTACCCACATATGTCATCAGTTGCTGTCTATCCTATCCTGTTTCAACTACAATCTACAGTAGAGGGGGAAGTCAGAGAAAGGGGAGGATAAAGAGAGTGAAGGCCTTTCTACCTGTTTAGTTGGGCTATAACTTCCTGAGTGAAATTAAAAAGGGATAGATAAAGAGAGAGAGAGAGAGAAATAGTGCCCTTGTTCTGCCTCTAATCTGGTGAGTCTTCAGGTCCTTTGACTGCATGAGATGTCTATTACCAGGACTGTAAACCACAGAACTGGACTTACTGAGGTCATAAAACTGGTTAATTGAAATATTACCAGATAAGTATAGTCTCAGTGGTGGCAGTGACACCAAAGTCAAAAAGTAATGGTTTTGGGATTAGCTGCTTCAAAAATCCAGATTAAATACTGTATTCAGAGAATGTTGCACTATCATCTTAACCTTCTTTAAAGCAAGGTACAGTCTCCTTTCTCAGACAAATATATCAAATAATGATTCGTTTTGAGCTTTGTTTGATGCTTTGGCTAAGTTTATCTATTATCCATTGTAATATACTACCTGTTCATCATCACATTACCATTTGTAGAATCTTTCTCTGTGCTGGTTATTAGTTACTTGATTGCAAAATTGGAAAATAACTTGGGAAGCCTTGCAGGAGTGAGCAACATCATCTAATTCCAAGCCCAGAAGAATCAGATTCATAGAAAATCATTGCAGTAAAAGATGCACGAATCTCGGTGGCAGGCTGGTAGACATCAGCAAATAATGGCAAGATTGGGAGCATAAATTCAAGGAAGAAAATGGGTTCCTATTCTATAAAGTTATTGCCACTCCCAAGGGTAGCAGTTTTAGCAATCCTACAATTGATGACTGTTGGCAATAGTACAGAAACCCCTTTGAACAGTAGCACATGGAATTAGGAAGACCAAATGTTCCTGGTGGTAATATGAAATTCTACCATCACTTTTGACTATCAGAAAAGCTGTTTGTGCTCCATTAGAAGCTACTGTCCAACAATGAAAGTAGTTAGACTGGCAATCAGATTCTGAATAAAGGTGAGCTCCACATGGACGTTGATAGAAGTAACCATGTTTGTCATGTAAGAAAGGTATGTACTAAAGACTATGCAGAACCCTTTGCCAGTTTGGATCTGAAATCTGCCAGTTTCCTTGGCAGTGAGTGTGCTTTCTGGAAAGCATTTGAGAATGTGCAACCAAATAGTAATTAAAACAAACAGAGGCTATAAATATTCAAATGGTTATGCACATATTGTAGAGTGAGAAATTAGGTTATTAGCCTGAAAACCTTGGTTCTTGCACTCTCTGTTCGGCTGTTGTTTAGAACATTATGGTACAGATTTAGTTTTTAAATGGCTCCCACCACTTCTTGGCCACAATGCATTTCCTGTTTAAATACTGTCAGCCATTTGCTGTATTGAATCCCCAGCTAATGCTATTTGCTCTAGGTTTTACAGTTGCCACTACTTACAGTTCCTCTTTCTCCTCCTCCAATCATTAAATTGTTGTAATGATTATGAGTCTCAAAAGTACAAATATATGGAAGCAGGAATAGACCACCTAGCCCCACTGTCCTGCCCTGGTGTTTATTCTGATCATGCCTGGCCTGCCCCAAACCTCAATACTTTTCCTGTGGAAGATTGCCATAGTGGTTAATCTCTCAATTTTTCAAAATAAAGTCTACCTCCGCTTTAAATGCTTTTAATGACCTGGTCTCCGCAATCTGTCTGTGCAGAGAGTTACAGAGATTTGCTGCTCTCCACAAGAGGAAATGTCAACATACTCTATCTTGGTTTTAAAATGACCGGTTTCTTACCTTGAAATCATGTACCATCATTCATCATCCTTCTCACAATAAAAAAAAAGCTTTTCAAATCTAATAACTTAATTCCAGATGTATACCACTCTGGAGAAATCAGTATTTCCTGCTGGGACAGTGTTACTTATCAGCTAAGCACGTTTCAACAGCACTCTAAATGTACTTGTAACTTCCTGCAAAGTCCACTTGATATTGATATTGATATCCCAATTCCTATCTCCAAATTAGTTCAATGAACTACCTGAGAATTGTATTGTGATCCTTCTTACTTGCTAGAAGTCAAGTTAAGAAGATTTAGAGGCTAACTAGGCAAGAATTAGAAGGCTATAAAATCTGACAAACAATTTTCTGCCATCTTAAACAAGAAAAAATCTGCAGATGCTGGCAATCCAAGCAACACACACAAAGTTCTGGCGGAACTCAGCAGACCAGGCAGCATCTACGGAAAAAAGTACAGTCAATGTTTCAGGCCAAAACCCTGCTGAAGTCCTGCTAAAGGGTCTTAGCCCAAAACGTTGACTGCACGTTTTTTCATAAATGCTGCCTGGCCTGCTGAGTTCCTCCAACATTTTGTGTGAGCTTCTTCTGCCATCTTAGTCTTATTGGTGCTCATCAGAGGCATTAAAAATCTGTCCTGGTGAAACTATGAAATGTCTCATTATCTTCTTTCAACTTACAAACAAAAAATGCAGGCATATTTGTTCTTAAAGTACTTTAAAAGGGTAAATGTGCAATAGTTCAATCAATGCCTGAAAGAAGAAAATACTTTTTATCCTCTTGATAATATTTTTCACACCTCATCAGAGTCTTACTTTGTATGTATTTTACTGGTTGACCTGCTGTGCATTTCCAACATTTTTTGCTTTATTTAAAATTGATGCCTCTTTCCCCTTTTATCTCCATGCATAGTATATATCTGGACTTCTGATGTAGAAGATTCCATAATACACATTAGAAAAATACTGTCTACACTGAAATCTGTAACTGCTCAGAAATCTGATTTTATTCGCACTAACAACTGGGCATTAGTTCAACTCCCACTTTTGCTTGATGCCTGTAATGGGGAGTATTTGTGATGTAAAGAAATCCTACAATACATGTGTCTTTTGGAAATGTTTTATCACTCAGTGTGCATATACTTACATGGTGTGAGTAACTTGATCAAGAGTTGGTCCATTCTTTCCCATAATTTGCGCTTTATCTTTCAGTTCAGTGTGTTTGCTCCCTCAGAGCTATTGGATTTCACACTGAATTCAATCCTCAGTTTCTTTGGATTTTAGTCCATTGTTTGATTTTAATTTATCCTTCAATTTGGCTGTATTTTATCTTACAATTTGGTTAAATGTTATCCTTCATTGAGTGTATGTTTCTACCCTCAGTAAGTTATCCTTTTAGCTCAATTAATTAAGGTTAAAGAGGGATACAGCCCATCGAGTCTTCACCAACCATTAGCAACTCACTTTACTCTAATCCTCTGTTAAACCTATTATAGAACATAGAACAATACAGCTCATTACAGGCCCTTCGGCCCACAATGTTGTGCCAACCTTTAAACCCTGCCTCCCATATAACCCTCCACCTTAAATTCCTCCATATACCTGTCTAGTAGTCATAGTCTATTCATATTCATATTATACCCATATTCTCTTCAATTCTCCCAGACTCTAGACACTAGGAGCAATTCACAGAGACCAATTAACCTTGCAACCCACACATCTGCCAACTTGACACAAGTACTAAGCAACTTGGCCTTTTCTCCTTGAGCGACGGAGGATGAGAGGTGACCTGATAGAGGTGTATAAGATGATAAGAGGCATTAGTTGTGTGGATAGTCAGAGGCTTTTTTTCCCGGGGCTGAAATGGCAAACATGAGGGAGCATAGGTTTAAGGTGCTTGGAAATAGGCACAGAGGAGATGTCAGAGGTAAGTTTTTCACACAGAGAGTGGTGAATGCATGCAATGCACCACCGGTGATGGTGGTGGAGGATGTTACAATGGACTCTTTTAAGGTGCTTGGAAGTAGATACAGATGAGATGTCAGGGGTAAGTTTTTTACGCAGAGAGTGGTAAGTGCATGGAATGGGCTGCCAGTGACAGTGGGGGAGGCAGATACGATAGGGTCTTTTAAGAGACTCCTGGATAGGTACATGGAGCTTAGAAAAATGGAGGGCTATGGGTAACCCTAGGTAATTTCTAAAGTAAGTACATGTTTGGCACAGCATTGTGGGCTGAAGGGCCTGTATTGTGCTGTAGTTTTTCTATGTTTCTAACACACACAAAATACTGAAGGAACTCAGCAAGCCGGGCAGCAACTATGGAAAAGAGTAAACAGTCAATGTTTTGGGCCGAGACTCTTCATCAGGACAAAAAAACAGATGAGAATTCAGAGAAAGAAGGTGGAAGGAAGAAGTACAAGGTAGTAGGTGATAGGTGAAACCAGGAGAAGGGGAGGGGCTGAAATAAAAAGCTTAAAAGTTGATTGGTGAAAGAAGTAAAGGGCTGGAAGAGGGGGAATCTGATATGAGAGGATAGAAGACCATGGATGAAAAAGGAAGGAGGTGGAGCACCAGAAGGAGGTGATGAACAGATAAGCAGATAAAATGAGAGAGGGAAACAGAAAAGGAGAATGTTGAAGGAGTGGTGGGTGGAGGAGGGGGGGGGTGGAATTTCCAGAAGTTTGAGAAATCGATGTTCATGACATCAGGTTAGAGGTTTTAAGGTGTTGCTCCTCCAACCTGAATGTGACCTCATTGCGACAGTAGAGGAGGCCAGGGACTGACATGTTGGAATGGGAATGGCAAGTACAATTGAAATGGATGGCTACCAGGAGATCCTGTTTTTACTGGTGGACAGAACATAGGCGCTTGGTGAAGCAGTCTCCCAATCTATATCAGGACTCATTGATATGCTGGAGGCCACAATGGGAGCACTGGTTACAGTAGATGATCCCAACAGACACGCAGGTGAAACATACAGTTCGGGTCAAATTTGACCTGTTGTGACATTTGACAGCAGTAAAAACATCCTAAGTGCTTTTTGTTTTTAGCCAAAATTTGATGACTTTTCCTAAAATTACCCAAAATGTGCAAAAATGAAAATATTTTAAAATTTTATACTTTTGTACAGTTGCTACAAATTTTTGTACATTGAGGCTGTTCCAGGTCAAATTCGACCTGTATCTATTGAAATGGATTTTAGATCTCTGAAACATTAATTAGGGATTAATCACTCATTTATTAATGTCAGATAGGCAATTCATACATTCTAAATAGATCTGTGATTCAAAATTTGGTGTAGACACTTGCTACGAGGGAATTCTTGGAGCAGGTCAAAATTGACCCAGACCATACTGTGAAGGTATAGAATATGAGTAGTATAAGAGTTAATTCCTCTGTAACACACACAAACTGCTGGAGAAACTCAGCAGACCAGGTAGCATCTATGGAAAACAGTCGATGTTTTGGGCCAAGACCCTTCTTCAGGACTGGAAAGGAAGGGGAAAGAAGGCATGATAAGAAGGTTGAGGGGAGGGAAAGGAGTAAAGCTAAAAGGTGACAGGTGAAGCCAGCTATTTAGGGGAGAGGGATGAGGTAAGAGGCTAGGAAGAGATGGGTGGGAAAGTTAAAGGGCTGGCGAGGAAGAAATGTGATTGGAGAAGAAAGTGGATCATGGGAGAAAGGGAAGGAGGAGGGGCACCAGAAGGAAGTGATAGGCAGGTGGAGAGAAGAGGTACGATGAAAACCAGAGTGGGGAATGGAAAAACAGGGAGGGGAAACATTACGAGAAGTTAAAGAAATCGATATTAATTTCAGGACTGATGAAGGGTTTCAGCCTAAAACATCGATTGTACTTTATTTCATAGATGCTGCCTGGCCTGCTGAGTTCCTCCAGCATTTTGTGTGTGTTGCTTGGATTTCCAGCTTCTGCAGACTTGCTCTTGTTTTTAATGTCTCTGTGTTTACTGGGCTGGTTAGAACTAGTTTGCAGTAATGTTCACATATTAAAAGTTGTATTTCTATTCATAGAATTTTATGTAAGAATATGAAACTAGGTGGAGTCTGGTGATTACTTGAGTTAACTTGATATATTGCTTCTGTTAATAGCACTTGTCCTGATCCACTATAGCTTACTTGGAAACCTGGAAAGAGGTGGGTACATTATTAATACTATCAGTCCCAAGAGCTTGCTGTGATGAACCTCACCAATTCACAGGCCTGCAGTTACACAAGTGTTTCTATAGAGTTACTGGAGCATCACCAGTAAATTCTAAGTCCTGCATTCTTCAAACTGCTGCTGGCCACAATTTGATGAGATGCACTTTCTACTGCTGTTCAGAGCAATGCACCTATGTGAGATGAGAGAGTTCCAGCCAAACAGTTTCCTGCAGAATAGATCCTAATGAGGTGCTGGCCCTCAAAGCTTTCTCAATATTTTTCCCTATTGGTATAATTCAATACTTGGAGTATAAAGTTGATATATAAACTCTACTACAGGAGGTACATCATGCACAGTTTATGGCATTTTGTACTTCAGGCAAATCTAGACGTTTTGACCAATTAGCTCAAAATCATATCTCATAGACTTCTTCGGACTTCCTAAAGCTTGATGTCAAACCTTCTGAACTAGGTGAACATCTATTTTAGTCAACAGCCTGTTTTTACAATATTATATTCTCTAGCATGTCTGAAGTTTTGTATGATGTTTTGATGAAGTTCTTCAACACTGAGAAGATGCACCAAATAAACGTGGTGCTAATAAATGTTTCTGTGAGGACCCACAGTGGAAATTTCTATTGCTCTTGAGATCTATATTGTTTTGTATCATAGATCAGGCCAGACATACAGTAGGTAACTCACTTACAGCCCCTCAATGTACCACTCTAGAATAATCAGGTAGCTGCTGGGTTGTGATGGGGTTAGGTCATGAGAGTGGAACCATGAGTGATGTAGGGTGTTATTCGTTTTTTTGTTATTGAAATACACCACAGAATAGGCCCTTCTTGCCCTTTGAGCAGGCTGCCCAGCAAACACTGGTTTAATCCTATCTTAATCATGGCACAATTTACAATGACCAATTAACCTACCAACGGGTACATCTTTAGACTGTGGGAGGAAACCAGAGCACCCAGAGGAAACCTACGTGGTCACAAGCTTCTTAGAGACTGCGGTGGGAATTGAACCTAGTTTGCTGTTACTGTAAAGCATTGTGTTAACCAACATGCCAGCATCATTAAGTTCAGGGGACAGTTGATAGGTTACTGAGATCTCAAGTTCCAAATTGGGATGTGGTGGAGTATGATAAGTCCCTTGGATGGTATGTAGTCTCAAACATCTTGAGGTTCATGATGAGAGTTCTGGCACGGGAGCCTGGCTTCTATAATAAACCAAAATAGCTGCCAGCACCAGACACCAGTGGCTCTGGCAGACCCCTCTTACACTGACACTTGGCTTCTGAATGAATATTATACCATATTGGTGGGTCATGTATACACCAATGAAAATTACTGAAGTGAAGTCCAATTAACTTTGCACAATATAGGACACAACTGTTCATGTCCTGGTACATCTGGGAATTAGCACATGTTAGGCATGGACAACCTGAAAGGAAAATGGAAAACTTAGTAGAACATTCAGTAAGTTTTCAACCATAAACTTTTCTAAGTACATTTCTCTTAGTTTACTTTTGTGATTCTCCATCATACGATACCTTGATCTAGAGGTAGCACTTAGTCAAAGGATGCTGATAAAAAGGCTTAATTTTACACAGAAGGAAGAATATTTTTTCTCAGAGGAGCCCCATTAATGCTGTGAACCCCCCCCCCCCCCCGCCTCCCCCAACAACCACTGGATTCCGCAGCAATAAATCCACCTGCCTCTGGCTTCATACTTTTAAGGTGTATATGACTATGGTCCCATCAAATCCATGGGTTAGGATGCCCCGCCCACCCAGACCACGGTTTGTGTAAATGTTGTGTGATTTACTGCCCTGCAATAGCCAGTCAGCTTGAAGTAACTGATCACACACTGTATACAATTGTAAAGAAGTATATTTGTTAACATTAACTTAGCCAAAGAGTTAGTAAATAAATGAAAAAAAACAAAAGAGCCCATTATAATTAATCAGTCAAATGTGCTCAGGTTGGAGCTCTAATCTTCCAAAAGCCATATTCTCCGATCCTCGGCAGGCCTCGCGCCTGGGCTCCATCGAATCTTGTTTCCCGACCAGATCAAATCATACAACTGGTTCTCAACAGTGTCTTCTCTCTTCATCTCCTGCCAAACAAAGACAAAGGCCCACCACTTGTGTCAGTCACAAAACTGCTCCCCCAGCCTTCCCAAGTACCTTCTCCCTGTTCCACTCTCCTGATTGGATGACCCACATTCCTAAGCATCTCTTATCTTCCACAGCAACCCAAATTTTGCTTCTATAGAAATACCATTACTTGAAACACCCTACAACATCAGCAGTAAAACCTTTAACAGGGTATTACAGTTGTATATAAAAAAAATCAAATATATATATATACACACACAAATACATTACTTTCAATAATTCACAATGCAAATGAGAGCAAAAGTATATTGATTTTCACCACATCTACCTCTGCATTACAAATTAATAAAATTTACTCTTTGATGTTCTAACTAATTTTGATTTATCAATACAGTTAAAGGTTTCTCTGAATATGATGGTCCTTTCCCACATTTTGCAAGTAAAATTAATATTTAATATTTATATGGTTGATATAATATGTCAGCAGAATACATATTAAAATACTTTATTCTGTTTAACCACACAATCCACTGCAATTTTCCATCATTTTACATATCAATTTACAGTGTTTTCATCCAGACCTTCTAATTTTACTCATTCAATAATCATAATTATCCTCAGTGCAGAAATCGGGAAATGGCAACAATTTTTTTTGGAACGTTGGTTAATAATTGCCTTTGGAGAGGCACCTTCTTGAAACATTGTGATGCTTTTGGTGCGGGTGTTCCTAAAATGTTCTTGATAGGAAGCTCCAGAATTTAAACCCAGCAGCAATGCAGAAGCGGTTATATACTTCAATGTCAGGATGACACATAACTTAAAAATAGAGCTGCTGACATGATGTTCCCATATACCTACTGTCCTTATCATTTGTGCTACTGAATTGGAAAGTGCTGTGAGGTTGACCTGAGTGAAGAACTGAAATGCTTTTTATATCTGATACACACTGCCGATATGATGTACCACTTATGAAGGCAATGAATGCTTGGAATGGTGGATCGGATGTCAATCAAGCTGGCTCTTGGACATGCACAGACATACCATAAATGACAGTATAATGGATGACACAATATGTTTAGCAGTATGGTGGCATGGCTGTTGACTCTATACCTCACAGTTCCGGCTTCATCCCTGACCTGGGTTAGTTACTGCCGATTATGCCACTAGCATTTAGGGCAGCAGGAAAGGTCCTCCATCCCTAGCAGTGTTCAGGGCTTTTGTCATCACATCAGTAGCTTCCTCTTGGCTTTCACCACTGTCATGCATGCAAGTCCCGGGCGGAGACTTGGGAATACTATCACACACAGGTGTATAAGGGTTCTTCATTACTGTTGCCATAACAATTTTGTTTTACTAGTCAGGGGTGCTAGCCCTGAACTGAGCCCCAAAACCTAGATGACCGGTGCACCACTCTTAGTCTGGCCTCTACCCTTTTTCCTGTTTGGCATGGTTGACCCTCCCAAGAGCCAAAGCATAAAACGCTGACCCTATCCAGCATAGCTCTCCAGGTCATTGAGGCATACAAGCTCCCAAACCTTCAGGAGGACCAATCCCTTGTCATCAACTCCACCTAGATTTTACCCCTCACCTACATAATGGGGCAATTTAAAGTTGCCAATTATTCTACCCATCAGGGAAAAAACTGGAGCACTGGAACGAAATTTGGATCGTCACAGGGAGAATGTGCAAACTCCACAGCTAACACCAAAAGGTAGGATTGAACTTGGTTCAGTGGAGCATTTTTCTATGACACAAAGGTATTTCATGTTGAAATACATGGCTGACTTCTGGTGCTGTCAAGCATTCCTTGTCATAAATTTGTGGCCCTAGATTGCCATTTTGTTCCTTCGATTCATGGGCAAAATGTCAGGCACAATGAGTTCATGATATATCACCCATTAAGTGAGTCTGACTCTATGTCAGAACACCTAACTATAGAATCAACTCCACATATATATGGAGAAAATATGGCTTTGTTCAGTCAGACCATAAATCAGCTTGCACTGTGTCGGTTTTTTTTTAGAATGTACATTTCCAAGGTTTTCAGAACACATGATCAGAACCAGAACCTGGTTTAATGTCACCATCATCTGTTGTGAAATTTGTCGTCTTCGTGCCAGCAGCACAAAGCAATACATAATAATAGAGAAAAAGTGTGAATTACAGTATATATTTATCAGAATAAGACTTAATATCACCACCACATGTCATAAAATTAGTTAACTTTACGGCAGCAGTACAATGAAATACATGATAAATAAATACAGAGAAAAAGTTTGAGTTACATTAATAGACATATATTTCTATTAAATAGTCAAGTTAAAATAAGTAATGCAAAATAACAGAAATAAAAAAAGTATTGAGGTAGTGTCCATGGGCTCAATGGCCATTCAGAAGTTGGATGGCAGAGGGGAAGAAGCTGTTCTTAAATCATTGACTATGCACCTTCAGGCTCCTGTACCTACTTCACAATGGTAGAAATGAGCATGTCCTGGGTGACGGGGGTCCTTAATGATGGATGCCACGTTTTCGAGGCATCGCTCCTTGAAGATGTCCTACAGAGGGAGGCTAGTTTCTATGATAGAGCTAAGTTCACAACTTTCAGCAGCTTCTTTTGAAATGGCTTTCAGGTCATTGCAGCAACACTTTTCAATAAGTAGCACACACTATTTTGTGCCGCTAACAGCATGCGTATGCATTTCAACATACAGTAACACCATTGCTGATGAGAGTGAACTGTTCCCAGCCTACCAGCTCTTTCGCTAATAACAAACGCAATAATTTTGAGAAGATCGAGCTTGGGTTTACTTTAAGTTCGATTGCCAATTTACATACAAGGTGACTGCAATCAGATGATAAATTTGTAAAATCATTCCTTTTGGCATCCCAGGGTGTACAATATTGTCGTTCACGGCATGATTGCCTGAAGTTTTCATAATATAGTAATTCTATGTTAAATAAAACACTGAATCAACAAGGCAAATCCACTGAAAAAGACTTTCGATCATTTACATTTTTTCCCAGAGAACTAAAATATATATTTCTGTAACATCGAATTTGTAGAGCAAATTAAATGTATTTTGAAGTACATTCAAACGGAAATCTCTTCTACTTGCATTTATAAACTTTTTAACTTCTGAATCCAATAATTGGCATTGTGTGACTAACCTGGTATTTACTCTGTCAAATACAAAATATGTCTTTTTATATTAATATATTCACACAAATAAAATATTTCAGTGTTCTTATTCAGAACTTATTCACCAACAAGACATGCTAATAATCTGCACTCTTCCCTACCTGTCCAGCAGGATAACCAAAAATTGAGAAAATAAAACATGAAAATGATTAAGATGGCTGAGACTTAAAGTTTAGAAGCCAAGACTGGATATCCCTACTGTAATAACACTAATTTCATAATGCAAACAATGTTAGGAAGCTAGCTGGGTATATCAAATGACTAATTTTGCTGGACATTTATTGTGCTTATATTATGTGTATGAGCTAGAATAAACTGTTTAGCTCAATAAAGTATATATATTTTATATTGATTATTTGTTCAAGTCTTTGAAGAAATTTCATTTCACCAACCAGAATTCCACTTTATGTCATTCAAATTGCAATAAATACATTTTACCAGCAGTTGTGGCAAAGGATAGGATAGAAAATTAATTTTTGTAAAACTCATATGGATTTTCTTTTGCCTTCATCAATATATGGTTCTACAACAGTCAATCTAACAAATTGTGCCTAAGTACCATGATGTACAGCTTTTGAACCTTGCCTCATGATCTAAGATCCAATTTCTGCTTCTTTGAGATCCATCAATTAGCCTTGATAAATGTGACTATATTATTAGCAAGGAATTCTGTGCAGAATGACTATTAAGATACAACCAGATTGTTTCTGAATCTATAATGACAGTGCATACAAGTATAGTCCGTTGCTTCAATTTTATCTTTGGGGCTTTGGATCCAACTTAATATTTATGAGTCCAGTTATTACTCAAGAGTTCACATTGTGATATACCTTCTCTTATTTTGGCTACAGAAAAGTTAATGACCTTAGACAGCTTTTCTTTTGCAATGGGCAGAAACTATTGGATGCAAGTGGTCCTCTGGACATCAATTCATTGTTGAGAGTTTGTGCCCTCACCTTGATTTGGAATAGTAATCTGGTCATGGACCTCAAGCCTACTCCTGCACCTATTGGCTATTGTCTAAAGCTTTCTTAGTTTTATCCTCACCTTTTCAATTGCCAGAGATGTATTTGTCCATAACAATTTCTATCAGAGTATTCTGTGCAAGTGGAGATGAATCTTGAATTCGCACAGAAGTGACTTACCAACATGTTATAAACCACTGCCACTATGCCCACGGAATCAGCCTTTTAATCCAAACCCAAACAAATATGAGAGATTACCAGAAACAGAATTATATCCAATCACAATTTTTAAAGGCATTCAGTCACCCAATTTTCCATGACCTTTAAGCCAAGTGACAAATTCAGTATGAGGCCTACCTAAAAATTGAGGAGCCATCCCAGAGAATAGAGAAATACATAGTGGTAAGTAAAAGCATGCTGTGGAAGAGTTAAGATGGTGGACAAAAACAGAATGCAGGAAAAACTCAGCAGACAAGCAACATCTGTGGAGACAAGAGATGTAAGTCAACATTTTGGGTTGAGACACTGCCTCAGGACAATAATACACCATTTGATCCAGTGTTTCATCAATAGCACGCCCCATCCAAAATTATTACAGTCGGAATCCATGTTAAAGTTCTGCAAAAAACTCAAGTCAAATCAACCAGACTGTTTGATGATCAAAGATTAATCATCAAAGCTTCCTGAACTTTGCTGCAGGAATTTCTCAGGCAATACAGTGGATTTCAGTTAACTGGGCTATCAAATAATCGATGCAACCACTTATTTAGAACAACTTTTAAAGAACAAAAGCTAATAGAGAAAATAGCCTGGATTCCCTTCATTTACCTGGGACTCTGTGTTACTTAATTGGAACAGGAGGCTGTTGCTGAAGCTGCTAACTAGCATTAATCGCATGCATTTATGTGGCCCTTAGACATTACACCATACTTAGAGCGATCAGTTTTTAAATAGCATCAGTTGCAGCACGTGTGTTCAAAAAGCAATGACTTTTGTCACTGTTAGTTGGTGAAAAATAAGCAGTAAGATCATTCAGAACTGTTTTGCTCACTTTGGTTTCCAGCATTCATGCTTGGAGATGTCAGAAATGGCCGTTAATGAAAATGAAATGCTTTAATTACTTCAACAAATTACTCCTTAGGAAAGATTTGTAACTATAAAAACTTGCAAAGAATTTGAAGATATTGACAACCATCTTGAATGCCACAATGAAAATGAATATTTTGAGGTTGCCATAAGAATTGTATGAAGGTAGTCCATTATCAGCACTAAGTATGTTGATTTTCATCATATATAATCAAAAGAGCACAGTAGCGTACACTGAATGAATTCCTCTGTTGATTACTATTAGGAACTAATACATAGATTTATAGCACTGCAGTGGTGTTGGTAGTGATCTAATTAGTTCTCTATTTTGCTTAAATACATAATTTGTTATATCACTTATTTGTTATTTATGGCAATCTGTTTTATACTTTTTAATTATTTCCATGAAACTTCAGTCAATTAGGGCAGCCGCTTAATTAGGCCAAAATGTACTAGTCCTGGTATGTCCTGATTAACCAAAATCTATGGTATCTTAGAAAGAAAAAGAATATTTCCATTAGCAATCACACTCTCAGCAACAAATTTTGAAATGGAGATACAAGAGACTACAGATACTATAAATGGGCTGCAGCATTGGAGAATTCAATGCTCATAGATTATATAGGTGACAAGTATTATATAAGGTACCATTCTTCTGGCTTCAGTTTGACCTCACCATGGTAGTAGCGAAGGCCAAGGACAGACAGGTAACTGTGGAAATGGGAAGAGGTGGTTGAAGCAACTTACAACTGGAAGCTCAAGATGCCCATCGTGGACAAAGTGCTGGTGCTCTGCAAATGTGCAGAGCCTACATGTGGTCTCACCAATCATGAACACTGCAGTAGACCAGGCTGGAGGAGGTGAACATGAATTGCAAATTAGAAATGAAGTTCCTTAGTGGTGATTGTACCACATTCTGTGTCCTTCCCAACTAATGGATCAGCCTGTGCCCACAAGGAAAAAAAACTTAGACAACATAAAGGTTTGATAGAAAAATGTCAAGTAATATCGCCTAATTGCAAAAAAAAAATTACCATCTCCAATAGAAGTCTAATTATATTCCCTTGAACGGTGATCAACATCATGATCAATAAGTTCTCCCCTATCAACATGGTGATGGAGGTTAAAGCATGGGGTTGAATGAAATGGGAATACAGGAGAGGAGGCATAGAGTTTTATTGCCTTTAGCCAGAAACTTAAGCAAATTAAGCACACTAATGCTGCCACAAGAAAATCAGGGCAAAGGCTTGATATTATTCATTGAGCCTGTCATGTAGCAACGATCAAGTCTTTCCACCGTCTACTATATAGGCCATAAATATGATGGAATACCTTTTACATGCTTGAACGAATGTAGCTCCAACAATATTCCAGAAGCTCAACCACTTCATTTATGCTCCATCCACATTTCCAACATTTATTGCACAGACATCAGAGATTTATAGCTGAACTTTGTACTATTTTCAAGATGCACTGTAACGATCTGCCAGCATCTCCCAAACCAACATCACTGCTATCTTGAGGCATAAACACTACAGTTCCTTAGGTAGAGCAGAACATGAAAGTTCCACTCCAAGTCACACAAATGCTGACTTAGAAATATCTCAATTTTTTTTTTCGCTGGGTTAAGATCATGGAGCTCTCTGCCTAATAGTCCAGCAATAATATCTTCACTACAATACTACATTTCAAAGGGCAAATCACTACTACCTTCTCAAGCTTAATTATGAATGAACAGTTAATACTCAAATTATCAGCGATTCTCCCATATTAAAAGAAAAAGTATATAATGGAATATTATATTTCCATTAATATTGAGGAAAATAAGAACTGATATTGAGTTAATATCAATAAGTCATCCATTTGGCAACCTGCTGGCCAGAATTAAATTACTTCAATAATAGATTTATTTAATAAAGGTTTACATCTGTCAAAACAATAGATGGGGCAATGTTACCTGATGGAGTTGGCACTCATTAGCAACTACCCAGCAACAAACTTTCCAAAAACAAAGTACTAGAAAGATTGTAGGTAATTCAATATTTCTCAATTTTTCCTTGGCACATTGATTCATCTAACTCATCTAAAAGAAAAAAAGGACTGTTCACAAATGATGAACAAAATGTGAGATAAAAAGTTTGTTCACTGCACAAGATGTAATGACTTGTCATTGCTACAGATGAACCATTGGCTTCTATGTTTATTTCTATAATAAAGAAAATTTCATTTGTGAGATCGAGTTCCAAACCCAATCATTCTTGCTTTATTGGTGATTTGTGAGTTACAAAGATTACAATTTATCTTAAGTTGAATGAATAAAATGCAGTTTATGAAATATCAATTATCTTACGATCAGTAAGCTATAAAAATACCATAATGATTTCTCTATTATTTATCATAGAAAGCTCATAGGAATCACATTTGTATTGGCAATTTTTCTCACCAATTTTCTGTTCCCATTTTAGTTAAGCACTAGCTACAAATAAGCTTCTGACATTAATCTCCTGGGTGGTCTTCCCTTCAAAGCATACTATCGCAAAGTTTTTGTATACTCCACAAACATAGATATATTTTAAACAAAGATGATTCATAAGACCATAAGCTATGGAAGGAAAATTAGGCCATTTGGCCCATTGAGTCTGCTCCATCATTTCATCATGATTTTCTATTATTCCTCTCAGCCCCAATCTCCTGCCTTCTCCCTGTATCCCTTCATGTCCTGACCAATCAAGAATCAATCTGCCTTAAATATAAGTATAGACTTGGCCCCCACAGATGCTTATAGTAACAAATTCTATGCATTCACCATTCTCTGGCTAAATATTGCTTCTTATCTCAGTTCTAAAAGGACACCCCCCCCCTATTCTGAGGCTGTGTCCTCTGGTCTTAAACTCTCCCAAGTACAGAAAACATCCTCTCCACATCAAGGACTCTATCAAGGCCTTTCACCATTCAATAGGTTCAATGAAGTCATCTCTCATTCTTCTGTATTTTAGTGAATACAGACGCAAAACTATTCAATACTTTTCATATAACAAGCCATCCTTGAAGTTTTCGTGAGTTTCCTTTGAAGACTCGCCAGTTTCAGCAAATCCTTTCTAAGATATGGGGCTTCAGACTGCTCACAATGCTCCTAGTGAGGCCTAATGAGTGCTTTATAATGCCACAATATTACATCCTCGCTTTTATATTCCAGTCCTCTTGAAATGAAGGCCAACATTGCATTTGCCTTCCTCACTACATATTCAACTTGCAAGTTGACCTTTCAGGGGATCCTGCATAAGGACTCCCAAGACCCTTTGCGCCTCAGGTTTTTGAACTTTCTCTCCTTTTAGAAAATAGTCTACCCTTTTAGTTCTTCTACCAATGTGCATGATAATCTGCCACTTTTTTTTGCCCATTTTCCTAATCTAAGTCCTCCTAAAGTCTCTCTTTTCCTGAAAACTACCTGCCCCTCCACCTATTCAGTGACTGACCAAAAGTTACATTATCTTTACAGCTCAGATATGAAGGGATGTTCTGACTAAGGGATTGTTCCTGAATTTTGCATCACATTCAACAATTACTTGTCCATTAATAGCTTTATGGTCTTATTCCTATCTGGTTTTATTGCTCTTTAATAGCACCAAGTGTTTCTTCATGTCAAAGCAAATATTTTATATCTTTGAAATTATGTTGCAGATTTTTTTTACTGTGCCTTGTACATAACAGACTTTCCTCCCTGTTAACAGCAGATTTTTACTATTTTCTGGAAAATAAATTATGTGTGACAAATTTCTTAGTGTTCTTTGAAGATGTGATAAGCAAAGCATAAGATAAGAACTGACAATATCTTTAAGCAGAAAATCCTACAAAAGGTAGTGGATTTGGCCCTCCCAACCACTGAGCACATGTACATGAAATGTTGCTGTAGGAAAGCAGCATTCATTATCAAAGATCCTCACCACCCAAGCCATGCTCCCTTTTCACTGCAGCCATCAGGTAGAAGGTACAAGTGGCTCAGGACTTGCACCACCAGGTTCAATAACAGCTACTACCCCTCAACCATCAGGTTCTTGAACAAAAGGGAGTAACTATACTCATTTAAGAACTCCTTTACATTGTTATTTCATGGTTGTTATTTTGCCATTTATTTATATCTGCATTTGTAGTTTGTTGTGCCCTGGTACTATTACAGTTACTGTTCTATAGATTTGCTAAGTATGCCTGCAGAAAAAGAATCTCAGGGTTGTATGTTGTAACATGTATGCACTCTGACAATACATTTTTACTTTGACTTTGACAATGTACAGTATGTAGTTGGATTTCCAGAAATAATTTATAATGGTGTTACTCTACAAAATAAAATCCTGTTAATAAACTGTAGATCATCTAATGCTCTGTCCTAGTACTGTAATTACAAAGCTAACAGGAAGACAGAATTCTTTCTTTTTGCCTTTGTTAATATTTAATGGTAAATTAATGAGACAAAAATAAAGCCAGATATCCAAATAAATAAACAGATGATCTGATGAGAGTGGGTTGAACATTGATTGGAAGGGGAAATAATGAATTAACACTCCATTAGTACAAGAAATCCTGTAGATGTTGGAGGTCTCAGCCCTCATGATGGCTCTTGGCCTCCATTGAAGCTGCCTGACTTGCTGAGTTTCTCCTGAATTTTGTGTTGGTGACTTGTATTCAGGTCAACGACTGTGCTTTTACTTCTGTGTAAAGGCAAAGACTGAGAACTGCAATGCCAGTGGTGAGGACCAGAAAAGTATTGTCAAGGGAGGTAGAGGATCACTTACAGGACTGCTTTGAATCAGTTATTCGGATATCCCGGGATGCATCTTCAAATCTGAATGTATATGCCACAATTGTCACCCACTTCATCAAGACCTGGTGGATGAAAGTGTGCCTTCAAGAACATAGCAGACGTAACTAAACAAAAAGCTGTGGATGAACCAGGAGATTCATTGTCTGCTGAGAGCTAGATCAGTGGCATTCAAGACTGATGATCCAGAAATTAGCGATGGATTCAGATGTATGTCAACTCTGGCAGGTTTTGTAGGCCGTTAGTTTTTTGAAATCTATCATTCATGATCTAACAGCTGTGATGCTGCACTATGGAACACTCTAGCAAGTTTCTACAGAAGTGCCATGGAGAGCATTCTAACTGATTGCATCACTGAATGATATAGAGGCTCCATCATGGCCATGAGACTCCTCAGCACTGAGGTCATCTTCAAAAGACAATACCTCAAAAGGCTGGCATCCATCATTAAGGACCTCCGTCACAAGGGACAATACTCTCTTGTTACCTTCAAGGAGGAGATATAGCAGCATGAAGCCACATACTCAGCATTTAGGAACAGCTTCTTCCCCTCTGTCCAATCAGAAACCTGATGGTAATGAACCTATGTACATTACACTACCCTTGCTAATTTCTCCCTATCTTTTTGCATTAACTGTTTAAATTACACTCACACTCACACACTCACTCACTCTACAGGTGTCCCCCACTTTACGCCACTTTGCTTTTACTAAAGACCTACATTAGTAGCCTGTTTTCGCATTACAAAGAGGATTTTCGCTGTTGCAAAAATTTTTCCCATATAAATTAATGGTTCTTCGCTTTACGCCACTTTGGCTTAAGAAAGGTTTCATAGGAATGCCACTTGCCAATCCAATTATGGGCACCAAGGATTGAACATTTAAGGAGCACCTGAACTGATGTTCTGTGCTTAATTGTAAACCTGCTCATGATTTCCTCTCATGTTTGGTTTGTGTTCAGATTCTCAATTCAGTTTGAACCTGTGCCTCGCTCCTTGCTGCGGATACTCTAGCGATTGGGTCTGAGTCATTCTCATGACACCTTTTAAACCTGAGTCTGATTCATTTTGTAAATATGTATTTGGAACCTACCATATAATATGTTTTTAGAAGTTAGATCACATTACATCATGCTTTATTGTGTAATTGGCAACACCATGGTCAAAGAAAATAATTTTTACAATTAACTGACTTAAAAATCAAAGACACTGGAAATTTTACAGTCTATGATTTTTTTTAAATCGATGCTTTTTGTACATCTGACAACTATAGTCAAGTATGGTGGGATATAATGTGCTCCACTTACATAATTTAAAATTATCTATGTCTGTTCCAAGCTGTTTCTAGGATGCTTTCATAACATCGTTAAGCCTGTGACAGTATAACTTAAAGTCAACTTTCCTGAACATGTACTTTACCTGGGAATTCAATTCAATTAATTACTAAACTGGCCAATATTTGTGCATCCCATTTTTGCTCCTACCTACACATCCCAGCTACCAACTTCATCTCCCAACCTCAGATTATCCCTCCAGACACCAATTTTACACCCAGCAAAAACCAATTTAACTTCCACTCAAAGTACCTACCCCACCTCCATCCTCCATTCCTTAACTATAAATTTTATTCTTCCTGACTCACTGGCAAAGAAGCCTTATGCTGACTCTTCTAGTTACCATGATACACAAACTTAACTGATTTCCTTTGTTATTTAGAGGATCGCACAAAGGAAATTTGCAACAACCCAAAGGATCACCAGAGAGAGTGTAGAGGATTTTGTGCAGATTGGAAGACTTTATTTATGGGAAGAGATATGATAGTCTTTGCTTTTTTACCCATAAGTGGAGGAGACTGAGGGGTGACCTGATAAAAGCATATAAGAGATTGATAGGCATAGATGAGATAGATAGGAATCATAGATTTGTTGAGAGATGTAAATTTTAAAGGGTAACTTTTTACACAAATTTGTTTGCTACTAAATTAGGTAATGAAACAGACACAATTACAATGTTTAAGAGACACTTAAACAGGCAAGACAAAAATGGATATGGTCCTATTGTGGACAAATGGGATTAGTTCAAATAGGCAAATATATATATATATAAGTGGTGGGTTGGAGAGTCCATTCCAACTCTACGATTTTATGATTCAGTGGCAAAGTATGCATTAGAAAGGTCTTGAGTGTTGAAGGGCTATTGAGTAAGGTAGAAATACATCCTGACAATGGGTGATGGCAAAACATTTTAGTAAGCCTATTCTAAACTGGCTGTTTGTAGATATTGATCTCTTTGTTGCAAATAAACTTCTCTTTGTTCAAGGAGTAAAGGATATTGAAATCAGAATCACACCTAGAACTAAATATTATGAATACTATGTAACTTGCATGACAATATAGTTTTCTGCATTGTTTAGATTATCAACTGAGAAATAAAAAATGCAATAGTTTTCTTTGATTAAAGGTTAATTCTGAGCCTCTTGCTGATGAAATCAAAATTCAATTTCCTTATGATATCATTAAGATTGTCTCGAAAGGGTTTTCTCATAGAGAGATGTTAATACCAAACAACAGTCTTCTATGGCTGTAAATAGTTTCAGAGTTAAAATTTAGTGGATTGAGCTTATTGGTTTTCTTTAATTATTACCATTAACTAAATATGTTCAATACAATGTTTTAACATTCAAGTTCTGTACATGCTTTGCTGCCCTCATTGGGTAGAATATTGAATTAAGTTATATTGCAATTTGTAAAATGATTTATTTTTTTATATATGTGCGTAGTTGAAAGATTTCAGAACTGCACCAAACAGTCACTGAAAGATTACAAGATCAATACAGCAGTCAGATATAACATAATACCATGAAAGTTAAAGTAGACTATTTCTGTAGTCATCAGTACTAACTGCCAATAAATTGTATTCTTAAATATGTCAGGATATCTCATTTATTTGACTGAGTTGCATGACTGAGGTGTCAAAATCTATTAAGTTAATGCCTGTGTTATTAGCATGCTATGTTAGGTATCATTTGATGGAAAGTAAAATAATTTGTTGAGCCAACTGACTTTTTAACATTTTGGCTCTTTAATACCAATAGTGCTCCTTAAGATTTGATTTATAATACTTAAGATATTTTCTAATAATTATACTAGGGAAATAGTAGTTCCTTGGGTGTTACTGCATATTTTTACATTTATTTGATCTACTGCTATAATGTGAAATCAAGCTGTCTCATCAGATTTCTCATGTACAGTGTAAGATGTGTTGGGAATTCACATATCAGTATAGTAGGCAATAGTGAATTATTGGCTTTGTTGTACATTAGTAGAGGACGGGGGATGATTGTGCAAAAGAGAAATAAAGGGGGGCTCTGCCAAGTTGATACTAAGAGAGGAACTGTAACTTTTAAAACAGTTTGAGCCACAAACTATAGTGTAAAGTGAATTCATGCCTGGTTACTTGCAGAAAAACAATTCCATAAACTCCAGGACATAAACTTGCCATTATACATGTAAGGTAAAGGTGAAACTGGTTACTGCTCACGTAGCACCCAAAGCACCTAAGCTTGAAATCTCACATAGCACTAAGGTGCAAAGCTTGAGACAGCAAAATCTTACCTCACTCTATATATACACAGTACATGTAGGATAGAGATAGTGTTGGGAAGGGGGTGGAGTAGGTAAATATAGTATAATGGAAACTTTGGGATCAAAGAGCATTCATTCCAGGATGAGTAGCTCCCCTGTTGATGTTGGTTTCTAATAAAGGAAAAGTATATCAGAAGGTAAACCTCAGATTCCATGTGAATTCTTTTCATCTACCATTAGGAATTAAATTATCTAGGTCTATTATCAGTTAAAAAACAACTGATTACTTTAGAGATATTCTCCTTCTGAACTCCCCACACCTAATTCTGAGCAATCATTGGATCCTATAATTGGTCGTCATTTCCTCTGGCATGGAGATGACGCTCCTGGAAGTGAAAGGAAGGATAAGGTATCATTCATTGAGGTGATTCAGGGAATGATGTAAGGGTACTAGAGGGAAGGTTTGGGTGAAATATATTCAATAGAATTTGGAAGGAAGTGAGGAGAAAACACATAAATGTCAGAAAAATGATGGGGAAAAAATTGAACATCGTCTTGTCTAAGAAAAATATGACAGAGTAGAAGAGCAAATGGTTCTTTAAATGGGGTTGTAGGGTTAATGGAAAAGGATGATATATGAATTAATGATAACGTTCTCCAAAAAATGATAGCAGTAAGGTTAGGGAAATAAATTGAATGAAGGTTGCTGTCCTTTAGGAGGTAAGGAATTAAGGAATAATAAGGATGTAATGCCAAGGCTTGGTAAGGCATTGGTCAGACCACATTTGGAGTATGATGAGCAATTTTGGACCTATTATCTAAGGAAAGATGTGCTGGCAGTGGAGAGGGTCCAGAGGAGGTTGACAAGAATGATTTTTTGGAAATTGATGGGTTGACGTATAGTATGAGGAGTGCTTGATGGCTCTTGGCCTCTGCTTGCTAGAGTTACAAAGAATGAGGAGGGATTTCATTGAAACCTACTGAATATTGAAATGCCTAAGTATAGTGGAATATGGAGAGGAAGTTTTCTTAGAGGAGCATCCATTTAGTACAGGGAAGAGGAGGAATTTCTTTAGCCAGAGAATAGTAATTCATTTGAATTTCCATACCAGTGGTGATATGGGATGATTCTTTACATTTAGGGCTACGACAGCTGAGATTAACAGTCATGGCAATGGGTATTTCAGTAAGCAACATCGTTTTAAGACATTTAAAAATTCTATTCATACTCAAAATTGATGGATCCCGAACTGCAGACTCAGGTCACAAATACAATAACCCTTTAAGAAAACCAAAGTGTGGAAGCCGAACTGGTCTACAGGTACAATTAGAACACAGAGGCCTTAGATCCCATTCCAGCTGGCCAATGTACGGTCTCTGGAAAATAAAACTGGAAGACTCAGTAAGATTGCTGTACCAGAGAGACATCAGGGACTGTTGTGTACTCTGCTTCATGGAAGCATGGCTATCCCCTGGTATTTCACTGCAGCTCGATGGCTTCACCATTCTCCAAAAAGGAAGGACAGTCTTTTAAATGCAAAGGAGGTGGAGTAAGCTATATGATTAACTCATCATGGTGCATAGATGTAACAATTCTGTCTCAGTCCTGCTCACTCGAAATGGAACATCTAACGGTTAAATGTAATCCTTCTTATCTGCTGAGGGAGATTTCCACCATCATCCTGGTAGCGGTGTACATTCCACCTCAGGCCAATATCAGACAAGCAATGAAGGAAATAAGCTCTGCAATCCGAAGAGGTCCGGGACTCTGCTGGGAAGAACAGGCCCCCAGTCCTTGGGGTCGCGTTGCCGATGGCCGATGGCGGGGCCGTTCTTATTACGCTCGGCAGAGGATGGTGCTCGGAGAAGCTGTGCCGGAGGGGATGGTCATCAGCTCAGAGGTTCGACGGACTCGGAGTCCTTTCAACGGACTCAGGTCGCTTTCGGTGTGTGCTGCGTCTGCGAGACTGGTTTCGACGGAGCTTCCTTTGTGTGCTGCGTCTGCGAGGCTGAGTCAGGTGGCGCCTTGGAAGTCCATAGCGGGGGTATTCCCTTCTGCCGCCGGCGTAGGATGGCGAGTCTGTCGGGACCCTGGGGACTTGTGGAAACTGTGGTGACTTCTTTTGAACTTACAGTCCTTTAACATCTTGGACTACTTTTACTGTGCCCATAGTCTATTTTTTATCAATTATGCTATTGTTTGCACTGTTGTAACTATATGTTGTAATTATGTGGTTTTGTGCAGGTTTTGTAGCTTTAGTTTTTGGTCTTGTTTTTGTCTGGTAGATTTGGAGCTCCTTTCCGGGTAACGTGCTAGACGGTAGCGCGATATTAATATGCAGCAGCCTCTCCGGACTCTGGATTGGGGGTTGCCAAACGTTACATGGATTTTCTGGTGTAGTCTGTTTTGTCATGTGCTTTTGTGATATCATTCTGGAGGAACGTTGTCTCATTTTTTAACTGCATTGCATTTGTGGTTTCTAAATGACAATAAACTGAATCTGAATCGGAATCTGATACCTTCCCTATCACTGTGGGGGATCTCAACCAGGCTAGATTGAAGAAGTTTCTGAATAACTACCACTGAAGTATCACCAGTGGAGCCAACACACCTGACAACTGTTATGCCACCATCAAGAACACTTACCGTGCCATCCCATACCCACGCTTTGGAAAGTCCATCAACTGGCTGTACTTCTGCTCCAAATACATGGGCGGAGTCTAACAACTACTGTCCCAGCAGGTATGGTCAAGGAGATGGAGAAGGAGCTGGAGATGCTTACAGAACTGCTTTGAGTCCTGTGGACTGGACAACATTCAGGTATTCATCTTTTAATCTGAACAAATACATTACCCTTGTCACCAGCTTCATCAAGAACTGTGTGGATGAGTGTGTATCTTTGAGAACATAGTGGACGTACCCAAACCAAAAGCCATAGATGAACCAGGAGATTTGTAGTCTGCTGAGGGCTAGATCTGTGGCATTTAAGAACGGTGATCTAGAGCTATACAAGAAATCCAGGTACGACTTACTAAGGACTATTTTAAGAGCAAAAAAAAAATTCCAATTGAGATTGGAGGTAGAATTGGATGAATGTCAGCTCTGCCAGTGTTTGCAGGCCATTACTTCCTACAAAGAAAAACCCAATGTCATGAATCCCAGATGAGCTCATTGCCTTTTTATGTATGATTAGAAAGGGAGAAAAAAGTTACACCTGTGTGAATCCTTGCAGCATCTGGTGATCCTGTGATCTCTGTGTTGAAACCCACCCTCAGCACATCTTTCTAGTGAATGAATCCTGGGAACGTGTCAGGCTCTGATGGTGTACCTGGCAGGGTTCTGAAAACCTGTGCCAACCAGCTGCGAGTGTTCAAGAACACCTTCAATCTCTCATTGCAGCAGTCAGAGGTTCCCACCTACTTCAAAAGATTGACAATCATACCAGTGCCACAGAAGGACAGGGTGAGCTACTTCAGCGATTATCACCCAGTGGCACTCACATCTGCTGTGATAAAGTGCTTTGATAGTTTGGTAATGGCTAGAACAGGCATGGGCAAACTACGGCCCGGGGGCCACATGCGGCCCGTTAAGCTTTTTAATCCGGCCCGCAGAACTTGATGAAATTATATTAATAAACTTTGTTAATGTTTTTTCCCCGCAATTCTGGCGTTTTCCCAATAGATGACGCACTCTATATACATTGACCTTTGTTGAGGTGCAGCGTATTACTCCACATTTGCGCTTTACTCTTTGTTCGGCTCGACCTATTTGTGTGAACAGGCATTCAGCGTCATGAACATCAACAAAGCCAGTCACAGATCCAAGTTAACTGCCCAACACCTCAGATCCATCCTGAGAATCACCACAACAAAACTAAATCCAGACTTTGATGCGCTGGCTAAAAAGGGAGACCAACAACACTGTTCCCACTGAAATTAAAAATAAGTTTCTTCGTTGTGTTATGTAAAAAATGCATTTGAAAATATTTTTTCAATAAGCCTTACATGTTACATGTCATTTCTGTTAAGTGATGGACATGAGTAGTGCGCAGGTGCATGTACGTTCTCAAAGTAAAAAATGCGCTCCAGATCAAATAATGCGCTCCGCATACTGGCGCGCTGTCACTGTTTTGTCCTTGTGCTGGTCGTTGTTAAGTTTTGGCACAGGGGACAATTGAATAAGAAGGAGCAGGACAAGTAGACCTGCATCTCCTACCGTTTTTGAAATAAAGACAGTCAGGAGGAGAGTGATGATGATAATATCTTGAAGGGTAACAGAATATTCAGTGCTTTAAAATAATAACTGTTACCATTAAAAAAAGCTGTATTTTATTCATTTAATTTTCAGTGTTTTAAAAGTCATTTCAATAAATAGCTAAATACCATGGGACTTCAAAGACAGATATTTTGTTGTAATGCATTTGTTCATTTTCAATTGAAATTAAAGCACATGTTTTCTACATATCCCATGATATTTTATTTTCTCTTATGAGGTGTATTACCAAACACTCCGTCCATCTGCTCCTGGACCGGCCCCCCCTGTCAAATTTTAGAACCCTTTGTGGCCCACAAGTCAAAAAGTTTGCCCACCCCTGGGCTAGAATCAACTCCTGCCTAAGCAGGGACCTGGTCCCACTGTAACTTGCATATCGCCACAATAGATCTATAGTGAATGTGATCTCACTGGCTCTCCACTCAGCCTTGGATCACCAGGATAGTAATAATAATTGTCGCAAGCTTAGCATTCGACATAATCATACCCTCAGTTCTAATCAACAACTACTTCCCTCTGCAATTCGATCCTTGCTTCCTCGCCGGGAAACCACAGTATGTATGGATCGGAAATAACGTGTCCTCCTCACTGACAATCAACACTGGCGCACTTCAGGGATGTGTGCTTAGTCCATTGCTCTACTCTCTTTACACCCATGATTGTGTGGCTAGGCACAGCTCAAATGCCATCTACCAATCTGCCTATGACATTTTCATTGGCAGAATTTCAGATGGTGACAAGAGGCATCCAGGAGCAAGATACATCAGCTGGTTGAGTGGTGTTGCAGCAATAACCTGGCACTCAATGTTAGTAAGACCAAGGAATTAATTGTAGGCTTCAAGGAGGGGAAGTCAATGGAACACACACAAGTCCTTATCAAATGATCAGCTGTGGAAGGGGTAAGCAGTTTCAAGTTCCTGGGTTTCAACATCTCTGATGGTCTTTCCTGGGCCCAACATATTTATGCAATTCCAAAAAAAGACACAACAGCAGCTATATTTCATTAGGAGTTTGAGGAGACTTGGCATGCCACCAATGACACTCACAAATTTTTACGGATGTACAATGGAGAGCATTCTAACCGGTTGCAGCACGATCTGGTATAGAGGGGCCACTGCACAAAATTGAAAAATGCTGCAGAAAGTTGTAAACTCAGCCAGCTCCACCATAGGCACTAGCCTCCCCAGCATCGAGAACTCCTTCAAAAGCTGACGTCTCAAAAAGGCGACACCCATCATTAAGGGCCCCCATCACCTAGAACATGCCTTCTTTTCATTGCTACCATCAGGTGGGAGGTACAGGAGCCTCTCAATATACACCCAATGTTTCAAGAGCAAACACAAGGAAATCTGCAAATGCTGGAAATACTAACAACACACACAATTATAGATGCTGCCTGGCCTGCTGTGTTCCACCATCATTTTGTGTGCAATGTTTCAAGAACAGCTTCTTGCTCTCTGCCATCAATTTTCTGAATAGACATGAACACTACCTTACTAACTTTATTAGTCTCTACTTTGCACTACTTAATTTATTTTTAAATATATATACTTACTGTAATTTCACAAAGTATGTCAGTGATATTACATTTGATTCTGATTCTGACTGTGAACCTGTAGAATACATTGCCACAGACTGCTTTATGTGTTAAGTTATTGGGTATAATTAAAACAGAGGTTGACAAGTTCTTGATTGATCAGTGCATCGAAGATTACAAGAGAAAGGCAGGAGAATGGGAATCAGAGGGATAATATATCAACCATAGTGCAGTGGCAGAGCAGACGTGATGGACGAAATGACCTAATTCTGCTCCTATGGTCTTTGTGCCATCTTTGCCAGGATTAATGCAGAATCATTTCATGATACTGTTACGAGTAACAAGCAAAAAAGGGCATGGTGAAAGTGGAAATGGCCTGGAAGGAAAGATGAATGCATGAAGAAAGAAATTTGAAAATCCTACTGATTCCTCTGTATTCAAATATTTATCCTACAGTCAGATGTGTATATCATTTGAGGAGCCATTTGGGACATAGAATATAAAAAAAATAATATGTGTTAAGATAAACTTGGAAACAAACTTTATTTTCAGAGGATTGCAAATGCTAGGAAGTAATCTGAAATTACATGTGATGTGGGACCAATGGATGAATTATTAAGGTCATTAATCTAGTTGAACACCCATTAAGTGGAATAGGCTGATCAGCTAATAAATCTGCTGATTGACAACACGTATACCTGGCCTTAATGTAGTTACTGCACAGGAATATGGAGCATTTTAAAATGTGAAAGTAATTGCATTTATTTAGTACTACAGTGTGAAGTAAGAGACTAATTTTAGAAAATGTAAGATATGGCATACGAGGTGACCTTAACCACCTGAAGTAGTGGCAATGAACACAGACTGATTTCTGGAGACTCAGAAACAAAATATAGAGAAGTGACATAACAGATTAGTGGGAAGCCGATAAATTGGAGTAGAACCATCTTTTACTTACTGACTTGGGGCAGTCCATTAATTAAGATAATTAGAGAAACAGAGTTAATCATAAATTTAAAAACACAAAATGCTGGCAGAACTCAGCAGGCCAGACAGCATCTATGGGAGGAGGTAGTGACGACGTTTCAGGACGAAACCCGAAGGGCCCGAAACGTCGTCACTACCTCCTCCCATAGATGCTGTCTGGCCTGCTGAGTTCTGCCAGCATTTTGTGTTTTTATTTATTTCCAACATCTGCAGATTCACTCGTGTTGCCTATTAATCATAAATTTGTTTAGTTAATGATTTAACCTCGGCTTCTATTGAACAAACTGAAAAAAAACAACTTGGAACAGTCAGATAAACATAACCAGAGCAAGTCCAGTGGTGAAGCTTCCAGGATCTGGGAGAGTTGCAACATTGTTAGTAAGTAGGCTAATGAATTGAGACGTGTCATGGCATCACGGACTTGTCAAATGCACATTCCATGTAATGTGGGAACTCCCAGGCAAACAGAATGTTTCGTCAGCTGGAAGGGCTCAACCAACGTGTGTTGAAGCCTAATTAGCAAATTGTATCACTGTTGTAAGTTTTGGAAGCTGTATATTTCATGTTTTGCATATTTCAGGAGCTAGTCTCCCCTCATCTGAACCTTTTGCAGCTGAATAGCACCTAGGAGACTGCTTAACAGACATGGGGCACCAGGCAAAGATAAATTTTTCATTGTATCATACTGAGTAATTAATTTTCAGTGCTCAGTACTGTAGGAAGAGACAGTTCCTCACCAGTGTCAATTCATGGTTCTCTCTGCTGAAATATGTAAATAGAGCACAGGAAACTTACAGGAATAGAGGAGTCCTTTAGGGGTGAATGATAAGGTTTCTTTGCTCACAGAAGTGATGCTAAGGTGGTAGCTTGTTTCTCTTATGCCAAGCCTAGGTAGGGATGCCACTAATGTTGGACATGCTAAACTGGAAGACAAATAGGGAGGCTGAATATCCAGATACAGTCAATCACATCAGAACCAATTAAACATTCTATAAGAAATACACATTTCCCAAGCAGATTATAGAGAATGAACAATGGGTGTGAAATTCTCTGGATTGCTGCTAGTGCCACGTATCAGTAAACACAGAAATAGGAAAATAATATAAGTAGATGCTTGGTGATAAGATTGGGCAAGAGGGATGGTTATGACTTCCAGGGCCACTGGGCCAGGTTCTGTGAAAGTCAGAAAGGTTGCTTCTCACCTCCCAGGGAGGTATGCCAGTATAGTTCGGGGTGAAGTTAAATTAATTTAACGGAGGGAATCTAATGGCAGTTTCAGAAGGGAGAGAGGAAACATTGGGTGCATGAGGCAGGGAACTCAATAGTATATTTGGAAGGCAGAGGAAACAAAGGTGAGATAAAAATAGCAAAAAATGATTTGGCATTGCTTAATGACATGTATTTAATGCAAGGAATCAAGAGCAGAGAACCAATTAATTCAAGATATATGTTGGTATATGAGAGAAGACAATTGCAACATCTAAAATCCATGAAACCAAATCCATCCTCTGTCATCCCATTGTTTAAAAGTTTCAAACTACATTTATTATCAAAGAATGTATAAATTATAAAACCTTAAGATTTGTTTGCTTACAGGCAACCACAATGCAAAAAACCCAAAATAACCCAATGTAAAAAAAAACAACACTCAATGCGCGGAGAAGGAAAACACAAATCATGCAAAAATAGAAGTGAGCAACTATCACCAAATGAGTCCTGAGATCTGAACCCCGGGGCAGTGTGGAGTAGGCCCAAAGCCTTGATATCAGTCCATCATATTAGCAGGCACAAAACACAGCAGCTGAGGCAGTCTTCATAGACTCAGAACTATGGAGAGAGGAGTCACAGGAGAGCAAGCGACGTCTTTCCAGTCTATCTAGGCCAGAGATTAAATAGTCCAAACAACGCATCGTGTTTTTGTCCTCTGGTCAGACTCACTTGGAATGGGTGCTTGATGGATGCTTCTGTGCTTATATGAGTCTATGACTATAATTCCATAGCATCTATAGGCTGGAGTTAAGTGGTGCAGCTGGCTTGCATTAATTACTCATCATGAACCTCCCACACCATTGTTAGAGGGCTTAAAATTTGCGCCTCAATGGTATGAAGTTCAATGCCACAAAATCCTTAATGCCACAATGCCACAAATGCCTTAAAATCACAAGAAGAGCTACCCACATACTTGAGGTGATCTTTAAGGTAGCCTAAAGCATACAATCAGTGCCTCTGCAGGAAAATGGAGAAATGGAGTCAGCAAAGCCAGGTTTCCTTTGATCAACACTGGTAGAAGTGACAGTTTCTATAATTACAGGTCCCTGAGTATTGATGAGAGAAACATTCTGCCAGAGGTATTATTGAATCTGACAATTGTAGTCTTTAAGGAAACCGCTATTCTCATCTAATTTATGCACACTTTGAGAACCAAAGGATTTCCCATCCTCTACTTTGCGAGATGCAGCCTAAAATAAAACCACACATTAAGAGACTGCAGAAAAGCTAGAGCTTCCACAGGCAAAAATAATATATCTATTAGATACAGATGGAGATTAATATTTATTGCAAAGCAAAGTATTAAAAAAATCTCATGAACTCCGCTTTTTATTCAAAATTATTTAAAGCATACATGCCTACATACACAGGGCAAGGCTTCATTGAAAGTATTTTAATCCATGTGTGATTTTATTCAAATTATTATGCAGCTTTGGGTCAATGGAGTTTATCAGCTTGGGAAGGTAGTCCATATATGAGAGGGAAAAGTCTGATTTCAAACCTTCACTGCCTTGCAGCCATACCCACTCATGGGAAATGCTTCGGGAGTAAACCCTTAGGACAAATCTGGAGCTGGAGTCCCAAAGGCATGTCTGACGTCTTCAAGGTCGTTCTGGCAACTCCTGTGACGACACTGCTGCCAAGCTGTATCGACCCTTGCCCTTCCCTTGGACAACGTGGCATGGAGAGGGAAACTTGCTGCATAGGCAACTGCTGGTCTTCCATACAACCTTGCCCAGGCCTGCACCCTGGAGAGAATTTTCCAGGCGCAGATCCATAGTCTCACGAGACTAACGGATGCCAAACATGCAGCTTAAGTGAGCCCTCCCCTTGTTTAACAACAATAGAACTGAACTAACTTTTTTTTTCTACATCATGTCCTACTGTGATGTCTTAGCTAATCACAACTAGCCATCCTCCAATTCAGGTACCAACCTTGTGAACTTAAAGCACAAGATAGAATGCATGATAAACAACTGGGACAGTACATTATACATTGAGCTTAGAGAACCTATGGCAACAAGTCATATCAAAGCTCCAATATCAAATACATTAACAGTTCGAAGTACATTTGTTATACAACATTGATATTGTTTTCCTTACGGGCAGCCACAAAACAAAGAAATCCAGATGAACCCATTTAAAAAAGAACGTCAAACACCCAATGTGCAGAAGAAAAACAAATCACGTAAACAATAAAAGTAAGCAAATAACATCCAGAAGTGAAGCTCACGAAAGTGAGTCCACAGCCATGAAGCCAGTTAACACTGCAGTTGATCCAGGAGCCCGTTTGTTGCAGGCCACAGCATTCAGTTCAGCGCAGAGACAAGTAAACCTCATGGAGCAGTGAGTGGAACCAGCCCTCCCTCACCTCCAACCCTGATTTCTGATTCTTTTCAACTGTCCAAACCTCAGGTGGTTTCTTGCTCTCAGACCTAGCCCATTCATGAAAGACAATTAAATAATTAATTGAATCAAAGGACTTCATAAGTATCCCTACCTTCAAACATTTGCAATATATATTTGTATAATTCTGCAAGACCTAAAGGATAGGATAAGAGTAAATATGGATACTTGCTGCTCAGCATAGGTGCAATGGACTATTGGCTGAAGGGCTGGTTTTTGTGCTGTACTTTTCTATTTCTCTATACTTAGCCAACATTGACAAATGAACAATATTTCAGAGACATATTCTGAGGTGTCCAGCATCACAGAAGTCAGACCCAGCAAGTTCTATTTACTTTACATGTTAGAACAGAAAGCTCAGAGTACTGACAGGTGGCATTATTAAGATGTTTGCAGGTGACACTAAAAAATGGTGGAATAATGCACAGTGAAGAAGGTTACCTAATATTATCTTGTGGTCTTGATCAACTGGGTCAGCGAACCAAGGAGTGGTGGATAGAGTTTAATTCAGGTAAGTTCACTATGTTGCATTTTCGTAAAACAACTCAAGGTAGAAGAAGGCAGAGTCCTGGAGAATATCATGGGACAAAGAGATCTAGGTACATAGTTTCTTGGAAGTAGCGATGCAGTAGACAGGATGATGAAGAAGATGTTGGTATGCCTGCCTCCAATATTGAGAACAGGAGCTAGGACATCATATTACAGGCTACATTTAGACTACAGTGTGCAGTTCTGGTTGTCCCGCTTGTTACGTACCCCGTAACTGGGTGTCAGACCAGCAGAAAAAGAAGAATCCGTTGGAGTCTTGTGGTATCAAAACTAAAGGTGTTTATTAGTAAACTACACAATACAGTATCAAAAATGCAAATATACATATAAAACAAGTTAGCAGTAATAAACCTAAAAGTGTAGGAATAATAATAAGCAATAATAAACAAGCTCTATCGATGTCTAGGGGTAAATGAATTGTCATAGAAAAGTATAAAGTTCAGTTCATGCATGCTGAGGTAGTTATGGCTGTTGTGTTGTAATCGTTGGAGAGAGAGAGAGAGTGAGCGAGATGTAACAGCTGCAGCAGGCAAACCTTCTATTGCTTTCTTATTCCATCGTATAGTTGTGGTCATTCAGCTATGACCCATCTGTTCTTCAGCTAGACTTTCTTCTGTGGTGGACTCGTCACTCTGGCATGAGTGGACACACACACAAGTCCCCACCAGCTCTGCTGTAACACTGTGAGCTTTATTGACCGATCTCCTGATTCTGTCTCCGAAGCCCCCACCTTTCTTGTGGGTCCACAACACTCAGTCAGTGTCCACTGGTGTGTCTGAAGGGTGTCTCTCCAGACATGTCTTTTATCCCTACTAATGGGGTCTCAGCTATTCATCAACTATGAATGACTGTGTCCATCAAATCAGGCCACTCCTGCTGTCTCCTGAGGAATGTTAACGAGCAAAGTAACGTAGTGAAAGGTAAATAATCCAGGAAGAGTCAAAATACAATAAATCAACAGTCTCTCTCTCCCTCTTATCTGCAGCAGATGTTCTTGCCTGGGTGTCATCTCTCTCTGTCTCAGTAGCAGCATAGCAACAACAATAGTTCATAGTTCTCAGGTAGGGGAATGGTTAACTCTGCACCCCATTTCCATCAGGTCTGTTCATCACTCATAACACCCCCATCCTTCTGGGAATTTTCACCAAGGTGAAATTTAACTAATAAAGCATATTACAGAATTACAGAGTTAACAAAATACAGAAGTGTTCTTAACTACAAGAATAATACAGATACACTTTCCAATTAACATCTGGATAAACAATCAGCAATTACATTATCACTCCCCTTTACATGTTGTATTTTAATATCAAATTCTTGTAACATTAGACTTCAGCTTAATAACCTCCTATTTTTATTTTTCATATTAGCCAAGAATACCAAGGGGTTGTGATTGGTATAAACAATTAATGGTCTCTGTGCCGAACAAATGTAGACCTCAAAATGCTGTATCGCCAAGATAAGTGCCAACAATTCTTTTTCCACAGCGGAGTAATTTCTCTGATGCACATTGAACTTTCGAGAGAAATACGCCACTGGGTGTTCCACTCCATTCCCTGCTTTCTGCAATAGGGCTGCCCCTGCAGCCTCGTCACATGCATCAGTCACCAGGGAGAAAGGTTTTGAGAGATCAGGTGCTTTTAACACAGTGTGGTAGCACAGTATGGTTTTCAACTTCTCAAAAGCTTCCTGACAAGGACTGCTCCACTCAAATTTTTCCTCCTTCTGTAGGAGCTTTGTAAGCGGGAGGGCAATATCCGCAAAGTTTTTACAAAATTTTCGATAGTACCCCACCATGCCCAAAAACCTTCTCAATGCCCTCTTATTTGTTGGGACAGGAACCTCGGAAATAGCCTGTACTTTAGCCTGCACAGGAGCCAACTGCCCCTGTCCTACCACATACCCCAGGTACATGATCGTAGCGTGGCCGAATTCACTCTTTGCGAGGTTCATTGTGACATTGGATGCAGACATTCGTTTAAACAGTTTCTTCACAGCCACAAGGTGCTCATCCCATGTATCACTCCAACCCACCATATCGTCAATATAAGCCTTTGTATTTGTTAACCCTTTAATCATGGCGTCAATCATTCTCTGAAATGTCCCTGGAGTGTTTTTCATTCCAAACGGCAACACATTGTATTCATAGATCCCTGATGGTGTGACAAAAGCTGAAATTTCTTGAGCCCTGTCAGTTAAAGGAACATGCCAGTATCCCTTTAGCAGGTGAATCTTAGTGATGTATTTCACTTTACCCACTTTATCAATACAATCATCCACCCTGGGGATAGGGTAAGCATCTGATTGTGTGATGGCATTCACCTTTCTGTAATCTGTACAGAATCTTATACTACCGTCCAGCTTCAGTACAACCACACATGGAGATGCCCATGCAGAGGAAGATTCACGAATAATACCAGCAGCTAGCATATGCTCAATTTCTTTTTCCACTAGCTTGCTCTTTTCCAAATTCATCCGATAAGGGGATTGTTTAATCAGCTGGGCTGAGGTAACAATAACATCATGCTCCGTTACTTTGCACCTCCTGGGAAAATCTGGGCATAAATCTGCATGCCAGTTAATTAGCTGTGTCAGTTGCTCTCTTTGTTCAGGCTCCAAGTGACTGACTTTATCAGTAAAGTTGGCCAAAATAACAGAGTTCTCTAGTCTGGTGGGTACTATGCTTATCTTTCTGGAACGTTTGGGCCCCTTCTTATCAACCCTTTCTGCCTCATTGGTCTTCGTGACAGCACCGACCACCGTGGGGGTCACGTCATGATAACCCTTTAGCATGTTAATGTGAACCAACTGGCTAAGCTTTCATCTATCAGGAGTTTCAATCACATAATTCAGAGAGTCTATTTTCTTGATCACTTTGTACGGCCCTTGAAATCTCACCTGTATGGTCTTGGTAACTACAGGGAACAGGACCAAAACCTTATCGTCCACTTGAAATTCTTGCTCTCTGGCTCGTTTATCATACCATTGTTTCATTTTAGTCTGGGAGTCTTTAAGATTTTGTTTTGCAAAATCGAAACTCTCTAGAGCCTTTCACAGAACCTCAAAACATAGTCAATCACATTGACTTGCACATTCGGACTAGACCATTTTTCTTTGAGTAAGGTTAAGGGTCTTCTGGGCCTGTGACCAAAAACGAGCTCAAATGGACTGAACCCCAGAGATTCCTGAACCGTGTCCCTCACTGTAAATAACAGAAGTGGTAATGCATAATCCCAGTCTTGAGTGTTTTCCTGACAGTAAGTTTTAATCATGGTCTTTAAAGTCGCGTGGAATCTTTCCAATGCTCCTTGAGATTCCGGGTGGTATGCAGAGGCTAGAATTTGTTTAACTCCCATCTGAGTCAACATTTGCTGAAATGCACGGGACATGAAGGTACTCCCCTGATCTGACTGTATCTCTCTAAGTAACCCTACTGTGGTGAAAAATTTAATGAGGGCCTTTACCACCGCAGGAGTCCTAATATTCCCCAGGGGCACAGCCTCTGGGAATCGAGTAGCAGCACACATCATGGTCATGACGTATTGCCGCCCGCTCGCAGTTCTAGGCAAAGGACCCACAAAATCCACGATGATTCGGGAAAAAGGCTCCTCAAAGGCAGGTATTGGTCTGATTAGGGGTGCATTAGGGAGAACCTGATTTGGCTTTCCTACCACCTGACAAGTATGGCACCTTTTACAATAGTCAATAATATTCTTCCTCATACTTGGCCAATAAAAATCTTTCATAACCCTATTTACTGTCTTCCTTACTCCCAAATGTCCACCTAGGGGTACCTTATGAGCCAGGTTCAAAATTTCATCCTGGTAGACCTTTGGAACCACCACCTGGTGTACCACCACCCAGTCCTCATTGGCTGGCACCGTGGTCAGCCTCCACTTCCTCATTAACACTCCCTCCTTCAGGTAGTATCCCCCTGGTTCCTTATCAATCTCTGCTTCAGAAAGAGCTGATTCTTTCAATGCCACAAGCTCCTCATCACGTCTCTGCTCCTTTATAAAATCCCTCCTTGCTAATGGTAGCTCTACCTCCTCTCCTTAACCCCACTATCCTTTTCCTCCTCATCCGGTAACCCCTTTTAATACAAGGTCGGTAAAAATGTCTCTGCCTTTCAGCCTCCATCTCCTTTATCTGGAGCTCATCCTCCCTTTTCTCCTTTTCCTCAGCCAACCTTAATTTTTCTATCTGTAACTGAACCTCACCCTCGGCTGGTTTCCTCTCAGGGAACAGGTCCAATACATCCGATGGGAACACACCCTCGGATACATAATGCACAGCTATTGCTTTCTGTATGTCCAACTTTCTCATCGTCAATTTCACTGCTGAGAGATTTAATCATTTCGCAACACTTACCAATTCCGCCTTCCTGGCATCCTCTGATGCCCCCGAAGTCGGGTCTTATAAAAATTTGTCAATTTCCACCTCTGCTGGTTTCCTGTCTGGTTATCCACACAACCAGATCAGATAAAGGACTTCTATCCTGATTCACTGGCCCCCCAATTTGGTAATCAAATCCCGGAGACGAGGCACCAATTTGTTATGTACCCCGTAACTGGGTGTCAGACCAGCAGAGAAAGAAGAATCTGTTGGAGTCTTGTGGTATCAAAACTAAAGGTGTTTATTAGTAAACTACACAATACAGTATCAAAAATGCAAATATACATATAAAACAAGATAGCAGTAATAAACCTAGAAGTGTAGGAATAATAATAAGCAATAAACAAGCTCTATCGATGTCTAGGGGTAAATGAATTGTCATAGAAAAGTATAAAGTTCAGTTCATGCGTGCTGAGGTAGCTATGGCTGTTGTGTTGTAATCGTTGGAGAGAGAGAGAGAGAGAGAGAGAGAGTGAGAGAGAGCGAGCGAGATGTAACAGCTGCAGCAAGCAAACCTTCTATTGCTTTCTTATTCCATCGTATCGTTGTGGTCATTCAGCTATGACCCATCTGTTCTTCAGCTAGACTGCTCTTCTGTCGTGGACTCGTCACTCTGGCATGAGTGAACACACACACACAAGTCCCCACCGGCCCTGCCGTCACACTGTGAGCTTTATTGACCGATCTCCTGATTCAGTCTCCAAAGCCCCCACCTTTCTTGTGGGTCCACAACACTCAGTTAGTGTCCGCTGGTGTGTCTGAAGGGTGTCTCTCCAGACCTGTCTTTTATCCCTACTAATAGCTATCCATCAACTCTGAATGACTGTGTCCATCAAATCAGGCCACTCCTGCTGTCTCCTGAGGAATATTAACAAGCAAAGTTAAGTCCTTGTAGTGAAAGGTAAATAATCCAGGAAGAGTCAAAATACAATAAATCAACAGTCTCTCTCTCCCTCTTATCTGCAGCAGATGTTCTTGCCTGGGCGTCATCTCTCTCTCTCTCTCTCTCTCAGTAGCAGCATAGCAACAGCAATAGTTCATAGTTCTCTGGGGGGGGGGGGGAATGATTAACTCTGCACCCCATTTCCATCAAGTCTGTTCATCACTCATAACACGCTATAGAAAGAATGTCATGAAACTGGAGTGGATGCAGAAAACTTTTACCGGCACTGAAGAGCTTTCATTCTAAGGAGAAGATGGAGAGGCGAGGACTTGGGCTTCTTTCCCCAATAAGGCTGAGTGGGGACCTTATTATAGATTCAAAATTGTTTATTGTCATTCTTCAGAGCACAGGTGAAAGAAGGAAAAATAATTATTGCTTTGGATCCAATACAGCATAAAAAAACACAACAAGCATAAAAAACAATAAATATAAACATAAAAGCAATTCTATAAAACACAATGTAAGTAACTGTTGACTGTAGCCCGATATACATAAGCTTAGCTTATATACATAGTAAGGAAGTGCTAGGCACAGGAGTAGTTGAAGATAAGGTGACTCTGATAGGAAATAATAAATATAGAGATTTGTAATATCATGGGTGGAGCCAAAACTATAGCGCATTAGTTTAAAGTGAGAGAAGAATATTTTAAAAAGGATCCAAGGGGCACTATTTCACGCAGAGAATGATTAGTGCATGGAAAGAGGGGCCAGAGGAGGGTACAACCAACATTTAAAAGGTATTTGAATAGCTATAGGGATAGGAAAGTTTTAGGGGGATAAGGGCCAAACACAGACAAATGGAACTAGCTCAGTTAAGCAAGCTGGTCAGCACAGTTAAGCTGGGCTGAAGAGCCTTATTCCATGCTCTGGCTGTTAAAAATCTCTGACTCTACAATTTCAGCCTCCGGACCAAGGTGATCCACTGTAGCTGCAAGCAGCTGTAATATAGCACCTACCTGACAAACTGGGAAATTGCCCAAGTATGTCCTACTTGGCAAATCTAATCCAGCCAATTACTGTCCTATCAGCCTACTGTCAATCATCAGTAAAGTGATGGAACATGTCGTTGGTATTCAACCAGGTGACACATTTTCATCAAAATTGTACCCATCTATGCTCAACAAAGGCTTTACGTTATTAAAGCATTAGTCCAAAAATGAGCAAAGGGTGAGAATAACAGCCTGAAATATCAAGGGAGCTTTTGAATCCTAAAAAAACTGAAATTTGAAACCAGGGTACAATCCTGCCTTTGTCTCTGAACCCACGCTCAAAAGGCTCTATCTGCTCATCATCCTTCACCTTGCCATGGTCCACAGGTCAATTCCAGTCTCCTTTCTCATTACACCCTCTGTCCTATTTATACTGGCTATTCTACCTCTCCACTCAGTACTGATGCAGAGTTTCACCCTGAAATGTCCACAATTCCTCTGCCTCTATAGATCCTTCAGCATATTGTTTGTTGCATCAGAATCCACCATTTGCATTCTTGAGTCTCCAGAGTAATATCCCTACCTGCTGATGTCATATCTAGAACAAAGAGAAACAGTTGTGATTGTTGAAAGCCAATCATTTTTATATCATGGTATCTCTGGATGTATTCCTCTATGCCCTTGACACATCATCATTAAATGCTTCATTGTTAAAGTTCCCTGCATTATAATGTCATCAGTGGGGATGTCCATTGATGATTGCTATTCCACTTGTATCTCCTCTGATAATGAAGCAGTGATGTTCACATGCAGAAGGAAAGTAATCTAGAGTACGTTGCAAAACAGCAAGAAACACCACTTCAGAAAGGTGCCCGAACATGGAAACTTAAACACAGATAAATCCTGTTGGGCTAGACTGCTTTATTGTTATTTTCTCTGCAGTTGAACAATTAATTATGTACTGGTATTTTATATAACTACTATATAAATGTATCTGTTTAGTATGCTTCCTAGTGGCCACATTATGTATATACAATTATTCAGTGTGTCCCCTAGTGCTTACATTTGTGCCATTCTGGAAAACCCTGGAAGCTTCTCGGGATATTTGAAATAAGGGGTGTCTGATTGGCTGACTCTTATCTGCCAACTTGAATAGAATGTTGATCATGAGGCCGCACCACTTTAAGCCTTCAATCCTTTGGTTTGCAACTCTACATTTTCAACTTTCTTTGTTCTATTAATACTTAATAAAATAATTGTGAAGCAACAAGTTTCGTGTCTCCAAATTTCCAAAAGAACCTTGGATTAAAAGCTTCAAAATCCAACAATCCAGACATCTCATCCAGACGTTCCATCATATTATTTCTAATCACTATCAATATTCTGGTGTCATTATTGACCAGACAAATACTGTACTGAAGTAGCGGCTCAGTGACTCCACCTCTCACTACCACCCCACCCACCCACCCCAAAGTACACAACAAAATGAAATAGGAGCAGGAGTAAGTCACACAGGCCCTCAGTCTTGCTGCAGTATTTAATAAGGTCATTGCTGGCCAAAAAGCTTTATATTTTCATCCATCAACAGTAATCTTTTAATTTGTTGGTCATCAAGTTGCTATCTACCTTTGTCATAAAATATTCCACGATTCTTGGAGGATAACAAGTCCAAGTCACAGAGAGGAGAATTTTCACCTCATCTCTGTCCTAACTGGATCACACATTTTTTTAGATCGAATACCCTTACTTCATGATTTCCCCACTAGTGCAGATATATAAAACAGTCAAGACCCCTCCACATTTTATATCCAAAAAATGTTCCCTCTCACTTTTCTGACTACCAGTATGTACACAGTAGCATACACTGTCTGATTTATTTCTCATAAGCTGTCTTGTAAGCCTCATAACCAGTCTCTGAATTGCATCCTTCCTTAAATAAGGAGATCAATAATATACACAGTGTTACGAACTCCCGTAACTAGATCACTCACCAGCAAAGACAGAGAGGTCCGTTGAAGTCTGATGGTACTATTTTTAAAAGTATTTATTGATAAAGGGCACAAAAATAAGATTAATGCAAACATACAGATAATATACATCGTCAATACTAAATCTAAAGTGCGGGTATAATAATAATCAATAAGAAATAGCTCTATCATTGTCTAGGGGATAATGTATTGTCCGATGGAAAGATAACAGTCACTATCAGTTCGTTCAAGCTGCAGCGTTGTTGGGTTTAAAAACGATGTGGTTTAAACTTGCCCAGGTCTTTTATGATGCCAATCCGTTGAGTCAGGGGAGGGAATTTCCCCGTTGTTAGCTAAAAGCTGTTTTCCATGGTTCCAGCCACGGAATTGAACGCACGTGGCCTCCTTCCGATGACTTCCTGCTGTTACATGGTCGCTTAACGTTTCTTCTGGTGCGTCTAAAGAGGTTGTTCCCTAGACCCTCTTTTATCCTTACTCACGGGGTCTCAGATGTCAATCAGGTTGGGATGATGCAATCCCTCAACCAGCCCCCTCTGGTCATCCCCTGAGGGGCTTCAATGAATAGTACAGTACTCAATACACAACTTGGTCTTCCGGAGACAATGGCCATGTCCCGTAGCTTTACATCGCCGGGGAAATAAGGCATTTTGCACGTCCCATTCTCCTTTCCTGGGCCCCTTGACCCAACCCAACGGTGATCTTGCAATTCTCACAAAGGCAGGGGCTACGGACGTAACAACAGTAATTAAGATGTCTTACTGGTGGGCTAAATAACATTCTTATTTTTATATGAGTATAAATTTCCTGAGCAATAAGTAATGGCATTCCATGAGCTTACCTGGTAACTTGCTGAATACTGAATAAATACTGCTGGTGAATCATTGACCAGGTCATCGAGACTCCTCTGCATTTTAGATTTCTGCATCCCATCTCATTTGCTAGCTTAGCTCCTTTTCAATTTACCATCAAAAAATAAACCATCCTGCCTTTTTCACACTTTTTACTCCATTTGCCAAATCCATATAATTAATCATTCTATATTCCTTTGCTGCCTCCTATGTCCTATCTGCCATGTTCTTAACTCTCAATCTTTATGTCTACAGTTAGTGACTAGACATTTTGTATTTTCATACCAAGTTATTTGTAAAAATGGTAAGAAGTGGAGACCTCAGCATGGAAATATGAAGCGCAGGTGGATCATGCCATTCAGCATGCAATCGTTACTTAAGTACAATACTGTTAGATTGGAACTTCTTAATGCAAATCACGCAAGGTGTTAAGCCTGCATGGAGGATCAAGCTTTCATAAACAGGATGGCTGTTCCACCTGTGCTATTTAAAGAAAATCATTGTAAGCTTTGATGTTAGTGAGTCAATGCCGATTGATTTCCAGTGAAGTTTGGCTATTTTTATTCTTTGGAATTGTTTAAATCTGTAGGAAGAGGTGAGTCAGAAGCTGTTGGAGCTGTCTTGTCTTCATTTATTTTGTTTCTTAATACAAGTAGTTTAGCAACTATTCCTTTTAGAGAACAGCAGGACAGAGAGAATGACTGGAGTGAATGCAGAACAGGACAATCTTCAAGAGGAGAACACTTAAGAAGAGAAAGGCCATTTTCAGGAAACCATTTTGCTATGTGCATTTCATCAATGAAGGAAGCAAAAGAAGTCAATAATTCAATAATGAAAGCCGCTTTGAGATGCACCACATGTTGCTGCCGGAGGACAAATCACAGACCATGCAAGAACTCCTTTCCTGCAGTGTTCAGCTTCTATACTTTGAACTGGGTTCAGGCAAATGTTGGAAATAACTGCAACCTATCACAACTCATCTCTTACTTTCACACAACAGACATCTTAGACAATGTATTCTGAGAGCAGAATGTGCAACAGGCTTTTCTGTGACACACACACAAAATCTTGGAGGAACTCAGCAATTCAGGCAGCATTTATGGAGGGGTCTAAACATTTCAGACCTTCATTAGGACTGGGAAGGAAAAGGGGCAGAAACCAGAATAATGTATGGGAAGGGGGAGGGCTACAAGCTGACAGGTTATAGGTGAGACCAGGTGAGAGGGGACAAGGTGGGGATTGGGGGGATGGGGTGGATGATGTGAGAAGCTGGGAGGTGATAGGTAGATGAAGTGTAGTCATATAACACAGAAAACCTAGAATAATAAACATAGAACAGTACAACAATGGAACAGATCTTTCATCCTGTGATATCTGTGTCAATTGTGCTGATGTACCTAATACCATCTGCCAGTACAAGGTCTGTATCCATCTAATTCCCTGCTTGTTCATGAGCCCATCTAAATGTCTCTTCAGGATTTATTGTATCTGTCCGTTGGGTGAAGAAACTACCACTGTGCAGTTGAAAAAGGAGATCCAGATTTTAAATTCAGTGACAATAAAAAAAATGTTTTTAGGTTAGGATGGTGTAAGATATGGAGGGGAATTTGCAAGTGTTGGTGTTCCTATGTACTTGCCAACATTGTCTTTCTTGGTGATAGAGGTAGCAGATGTGCAGTGGCCTGGGTGAATGATGGCAATGCATTTTGAGCCACTTTGTGGTTGGAGGCCTGAATAATTAGGTGCTGAGTAGTGTACCAATCAACTGTCACTCATTTTGAGGGTTGTAGGTGCTGTCATCTTTCAGGCAAGTGGAGTGTATTCCACTATGTTTCTGACTTGTTACGGGTAGCAGGAGGTGAAACACACATGACAAAGTACCCAGCCGCTAGTTAGTTCTTATATCCATGATATTGAGTTTCTGGTTAATGGTAATCCCAGGGAACTGATGGTGAGATCTGGGAATAGTAATGCTGCTAATGTCAAGGGAAGATGGTTATAACCCGTCCTGTTGGCGATAGTCATTACCTGGCACAAATGTGCCATTTATCAATCCACACATAAATCTTGCCAAGATCTTAATACATATAGGCATGAGTGGTTGCTAATAGAATTAAATGTTATCTATTCATCAGCAATCTTTCCCGCTTTGACGTTATGATGGAAGAGGGGCTATTGATGAAGCAGCTAGAGATGACTGGTGTAGCATACGGTTGTGAGGAACTCCTGAAATATTGATCTGGGGCTGGGATAATTGGCTCCACAACCACAATCGTCTTCCTTTTGTGTGAGGTATGACTTAACATACTTAAGTGGTTTCCATTGATTCCCATTGACTTCAGTTTTAACAGGGCAATTTGATACCAGACTTGGTTAAATGTTATCTTGATGTTAAGTGTAGTCACTCTCACAACGCGTGTAGAAAATTGTTGAGATGCAAGAAAGAAAACTGCAAATCACAAGATGGAGGATTCATTTTAACAGGTTTGTGAAGTTCTTCATGCCCGTTTACTCACATATTCAATATTCTCATGTTTTATCAATGTTGTTATCCTTTACCAATTTTTGATCCAGTCCTCAATTTTACTGCTTTTTTTTTGCATTATCAGTGTTTCCTTTCAATTTAGTGACATCTTTAATTTCTTCTGTAGTCCAAGATTGGACATTGATTCCTGCTATGACTTTGTGTCTTGAAGGAATATGTGTACTTATTCCAGCAACTAGAGAGTGCTGGATAGCTAACAGAAAGCTTTTAGAAATCTCATCTTTATTTCACTTATTTATCGTTTGGCCAAGCATGCAATTCCTTTCTTTGGAAAATTGATGCTGTCCACTTTATATTATGCATTCAGTTTCCAGGTTTGTTTTGTTACATATTTGAATAAAAATATTGTTAACTTTCTTAACCGCTATTGTGGGAATGGGGCTATCATTCCTGAACTCATTCCATCTTCTTTTTTTCAAATACAGCATTCAATTGAGTTGCTCACCAGTGCTTTGCACACAATCCCTTGTGTCCACTACAGCTTTACCATCTTCTTTTAATCCATCCAAACCTGGGAACCTCTATTTTCTACATTTTATTAATTTATTACTTTCCTCACTCTTAAACATAGTTTTATCCTTGTCTGAATTTCCAGCATCTTCAAATTTCCTTGTGTTTTATCCTTTTTGTTTCTTCTTCTCATGTGACATCCACCAAGCATTTTGCCAGCAAATCCTAAGACAAGTTAATTAAGAATTCTGTCAGTTTGATTTTACCTTGTGCATCCTTATCTTCATAACCTTTTTCACTGACCCATCACCTTGATCCTTCTCCCTGTAGCCTTGTAGTTTTCTGTTCACTTCCTTAAGCTTCAATTCTTTTTCATTTTTACACTCACTCTTTTTTAATAATGTGTAGAAGCTCGTTTAATAACACTTCAAGCTGAAGTGTTGCACAAGTAAACACTTTTCTCTCTTCTTTAATTGCCTTGTATTTGTATCTTCTTGTTACTAACGAGTGAAAAATTAATACATCATACCTCTGAATTTTTTGTAACTTCTGGTCATTACCCTTCTGAACTCAAGAAGACAAATCCTAATCTCTCAAATCTGTTTTCACAAAGAAAACATCTTCACCATTAATAAACTATACATTGCTGTTCATCATTATTTTTTTGCATCTTAAGAATATCAATATATATGGAAATTTAATATAATAATCCATTTGTGAGTTAGGCAAGGTGTTGGGATCTAAGCCAATTCAATCACCTCCTTGTAGTTTTATACCAACAGATAAGCTCTAACCCTGCTGTCTTTTACCTCCTACAGTGTTCCATTGAAGCTCAACATAAAATCAAATTGCAATCCTGCTCTTTCATCTGATCACTTTACAGCACTCAGGTTTGTTCAATATTGAATCCAACTGTTCCTGATAGCAAGCGTGTTTCATCAGCACAGAGCAAGAACTGCAATGGAGTAGTATGATTAAATGTTTTTATTGAGTTACGTTTGAAATGGTACAAGCTAGGCAGCTTACAGTGTGCGAGTGACGTACCAGGCCCACCAAGATGAAAAGCATGTATGTTCACAGGCCCACATGAAAAGAGAACCCCCTCCATCCGTAGGAGTCCCAGTCGATTCACCACACTATCAAGTGGCTGCAATCTTCCCATCGATCTGATACAGTGAAAAGCCTTTACTGTTTGTGCCAGAACTGCCCAGATCTGACATTAGATCATCTACCTGTAACATTATTCCAGCTTTTTTTTCGCTCTTCACAGATGCTCCCTGGTTTGCTGAGTATTTTCAGATTTCTAACAATTACCACGTTCTGCAGCTAACAAAGTTCTCATTCATCTTCCTCTACCTGCGTTCCTTGAACAAACACCTGCTTAATTTTTTTTCTCTTTCAGATGATACCAACATAGTTGTGTCACAGGATTCATAGTCACATAGTCCTTTAGTTCCTTCCATACCCCTTCCCTTTCTCTGCAATTTACAAACATATTGGTTTTGTTATTTTTCAGTTCTGATGTGATACTAATCCTGTTTCCCTCAACACAAACGTTGCATGGTTTTTCAGATTGGACAACAAATTTTTTCGTAAGTGTTTCTTCCTCCGAATTTGTTTTTGGTTTATGATAGACCATTTGAAGCTGAACACAAATATAATTTCATATTACTTGTATCAAGTAGGAAAGTGGAGAAACAAGAAATTAACATTTATTGAATTGAATAATTATTGAACTTTTATTGAATAGAATAAATTAACTTCTATTGAATAGAATCGCATAACAGTGCTGACACTTTGCAATTGTTCAAATAAGCTAAAATGTTTTGTTGATGGTTTACATTCATATTCAGTGTTTGAGGCTTCTCACTTAAGTGACCAACAATTATCAGCCAGCAGTGATGAATTCTGATTGCCCTGACACTGTTTTTCCATGATCACAATATCCTGGTGAAACCTTTCACTATGCTTATCATTCTCAGCACCAAGAATTGCAGGGAACAAATCTAAATGGGAATGCAGAACATGAATCTTCAGTGACATGTTGCACTTCATGACTTTGTATGCTTGAATCATGCTTTTAACCACCTGTGAGTAGTTTGGTGCTCTGTAATTGCCAAGAAAACTTAGAACAACATCCTTGAATGCCTTCCATGCGATTTTCTCTGGTCCCACTAGAAGTTCTTCGAATTGCCTGCCACTAATGTCCTGTTTAATTTGTAGACCAACAAAAATGCCTTCCTTAGTCTTGGCATCAGTTATTCTGATTTGAATTATGAATTGAAATAACAAATATAGGTGATTTCAAAAAATGGTGCGTGAAATGGTAAGGAAATTTCATGATGATTTTCATGATCTGCAGCCCAAAATCTATAAGATGCACCCAAATGTATTCAGGAAGCAAAAGCATTGTTGTCCGGTGTTATCTGCTGCATTTTCTGGTTTAATTCAGACTTTTACTTGCACAGCCACATTTATTTAGGTGTATATAAACATCATATATGGCATTTCATTTTTTTCACCAATATGTTGACCAAGAGCTTTCACTTAGCAATTTGCTTCCCCACTAACTTACATCAGAGCTTTGGACTTCGCTGACCAGGTTCCAAAACTACAAAGAGAAGCTAGCTTTGTCGATTTGTAAAAAGACCTTGCATTGTAATATGGCATGGTTATCAGCAAAGTTAAATACCAACGCAGTGTAATAGAGTCATGGATATAGCACTGAAACAGGTCTTTCAGGACATTGAACCCATATTTAGATTCAAAGTAAATTTTTTAAACAAAATACGTATATGCCACCATATACAATCCTGAGATTTATTTTCCTGCGGGTATGCTCAGCAGGACTATAGAACAGTAACTATAACAGGATCAATGAAAGATCAGCCAGAGTGCAGAAGACAACAAACTGTGCAAATGCAAATACAGTATAAATAAATAGCAATAAATAACAAGAACATGAGATAATGAGATAAAGAGACATTAAAGTGGGCTCATTGGTTGTGAGAGCATCTCAATAGATGATTGAGAGTGGCTATTCCCTTCTATTGAAGAGCCTGATGGTTGAGGGGTAGTAACTGTTCTTGAACCTGGTGGTCCTATCCTAACCTATTTTATTCTCTCTAAATTCCCATGGCTTATTTCATGCCCCAGATTCAACTCCTCATTACTGCTTACGTGACAACTTACCACAGCAAATTAACTTACCAAGCTGCAGACTGTTGGGATGTGGGAGGAAACCACAGGGAAATTCATAGTGTCAAAGGGAAAATGTTCAAACTTCACACAAGCAGCACCACAGAAATAAACCCAGTTCATTGGAGTCATAAATCTGCAGTTCCAGCAGCTGCACTAAGGAGGAAATAGAGGGAAGAGAACGCAGATGGGAGCTAGTGAGTAGCAAAAGAAAATTGCTGAAATAATCTAAGTCAGCCATTAAACCATAGCCACTCTCACAGGCTGTTTCTGGCAACTGGAACAACTCAGACATTCCAGAGCCATAGTCATAGAGCCATACAGCATGGAACCAGACCATTCAGCCCATCCTGTCCATACCAACCAGTGGGTACCTGCCCTTATTAGTCCCATCTTCCAGTACTTGGCCTGCAGCCTTCCATGTCTAGGTACTACATGTGCTCGAGTAGTCTCTTCTCAATACTGTCTGTGACATGGCTTCCACCACTCTCTCAGGGAGTGTACTCCAGGTACTCACCACTCTTTGGGTGGAGATGGTTCCCCACCACCACAACCCAAGATTATTTCTCTTACAGTTAATATTATTCCATGTCCTGGAGTTTTATCGAGCCTGAGGAAATGTTTCCTACAGTCTACCTTATCTAAACCCCTCATAACTTTATACCTCAATCATATCTGTTCTTAAACTCCTCCACTTGAGGAAAAACTTTCTTAGCCCATATTGAAATTCATTAAAAACTATTGAAGTTTAAAATTAAAACACATCAAGCATTTAAATAAACTTAATCACTTTGAAGCAATATAATACTTGCAACCATGCCCTTCCATTGAAGTGAATGGAGAAGCTACACTTTGACCAGGTTTGATGTGGAGAAGATTGTTCAGGCAAGTGTGGAATTAACAAAACTTCTCATGCAAAGAACTTCATGAGAAATCCAAATGTTGACCCTATTGCCACTCTTATATTAAATCATAAGATTCACGCATGTACTTAAATACTTCCCATGTGAGCTTGAACTAAAAAGAAGCACTACCACCGAGTTAGAGTCTTCTCTGAGTTCCAAAGACAGGGTGCTCTTTCTTAAAATGATTGTTCCCAGGTTATAACTCACAATGTCTCAGGTCACTCTTGTATTTTATTTCTTCCAGTCTGCAAAAGGTTTTCCTTGTTTGTACCCCAACCTGGGACAAAATTGATTTTGAAATCAATTATTTCAAGTTATGAGTCTTTGAAGGACTGGGTAAACAAAACACTGCTAATCAGGATAGGGGGCTCTTCATTGTTCATACTTTTCTCATCATGCAGCCCCTTTACGGACTGCTCCAGACACAGAGTGTTCCAGACACTCTGATCTCATTCACACTGTTTCTCATGGTCAAATCACACATCTATAAAGTTGTCTCAGCTAATCACTGTCCAGTTATTGATCACATGACCTTCCTTCACTGGGCCTATTTGTTCTGCGGTTCCCAGCATCTCTCTGTTGAACTAGTAGAGTACCCTCCCAGAGCCTGCCAGGATACTTAACGTCTTGTCTCCCACCACACAATATTGGAGCATAGATGGAAAAGCCGCTGTCAGTAACAGAATATGGCTCTGGGATTTTTGCATTCAAATGGAAATCCTGATGCCAAAGGGAATTAAGGGTACTTGTGCAGAGAACTGTTTATATTTCCCGACCAAATCTTTCATATTACTCCACAGATCTCAACATTAAATTACATTTGCCACCTTTCTGACATCTGGAGTTTTGTAGTTTGTCAAAATCCTATGAAAATTAATAATTAAATACAATTTAGCAATAGTAAATTTAACTACCGATTCCCTAATTTACAGGTTGACCTGGTGCTTAGTACATTAAACTGTGCTTGTTTACAGCACAAAGTTCTGACATTTGTTTAATCAGATCAATATCTGTTCTTTGAATGATTAATGCACAACTAAACCCACAGTGGTACTGTGGCAAAGCTAGTTGAACTGTTGCCTCACAGTTTAATCTTGACCTAGAAAGCTGCCATTTGCACCATTCTCCCTGCTATTTCATGGATTTCCTTAGGGTGCTCTGGTTTCCTCCCATCTTCCAAAAATATGTGGACTGGTAGATGAATTGGTCACTGCAAATGGTCCCTAAAGTGCAGGTGAGTAACAGAATCTCAGGATGTTGGTGATACTGTGAGAAGAATAAAAAATAGAAATTAATTTAGAATTGGTATAAAATGGTGGTTGAAAGTTGGACCAAAGGACATGTTTCATGCAATATCTCTCTATGACTCAATGGTTAGCCTGATCTTCAAATATGTTTTTTCTTTAGAGATTTATAATTGTTTTCCTATAATGTATAACTCTTTTCCTCCATGATTCCCACTGGCAAACCACTTCATGATTTAAAAAAAACTTTGGTGTAAAGAAACTTTCCCTGAATTTTATCCTTGCTCCAATGACAGTCTAATATTTCCAAATCAGTTCACAGTTATCAGTCATGATCAGCCAGCACGGGAAGTACCGATCATCTCTGATGGAGATTGGTCCACAAGCATTCAACTAGATTTTCCAAGGAAAAAAGGCCAGGGCCAGAGGCATTCATAACCAGTGCTGCTTACAGGGTGGCAACGTAAGTAACACCAGTCATTTTGTCAAGATAGGACGATAATATGTCATTATTAACTGTGCAAAACATGGAACACAAAATCAAAATGGATTTAAGGAATTCTTCTACACATAAAAATGTAAAGTGACGGATCTTTGCTCTAACTGGTGCTGTTTTGTATTGAACTTGGACATTACCAATGTATAGAAAGATATGTGGTCCCGGAGTGACCATCAATGCTGGCTACTGGAACAAGGTGTCCAAGGTTTGCAACACTGTTCCTTAAGGAATAACATTTGGGAAATTACATCATCTACCGATAAATTTTCATTCAGATCTTCCACACCCATAAATATTCATTCCAATTTCTGGCATGATGCAGTACAGGTAGAAAACCATACTTAATTCTGTGCTTACCAAACAAATGGCTGAACTGTATTGTTAACAAGAAACAAAAACCTAGTTTTAGATATGTCTGATGTGATATAGCATTTAACCTCCCTTGTTCTAAAATATTTCCGGCTGGGCAAATGCCAGTACCTTTACATATATTTGCAGCAGTTTTTTAATATGATCTACAAATGAGAATGAACATTTTGCTTTGATCTTTTATCTCTATACAACAAAGGGACACAGAGACCAAGGGCCAGGTGAGGCAATTGAATCTCTTCATGCTGCTGGGATCAATAAAAATGCCATCTCTAAATACTATTTTTACAGCTCTGGTACTTTAAACTCCTAGTCCTCCACAGGGTGCCTGAACCAATCATTTGATAAAAGTTATTTTTAGCCTGTTCTGAAACAACCCAGAAAATAGCATGTTTGTAAGAGGAGAACAAACAAAAGCCTAATATAGAATCTATCCAAGGGAAAACAGAACACCATAGTCTCACAGTGTCCTTTAAAAAAAAAGATCAATTTGTGCTATAAGCAAGAAATATATTGCAAAACATGTGAGCTATATGGATTTTAGTCTTACCTCTTGTTTCTAAAGACTCTGGCAATCATCTTAGTCTTCTGACTGAATAATTCTAATGGCATTGAAGACAATCTTACTTTGGAGATTATCTTTACAAGCACAAGTCATGTACAAACTAATAAATATTGTCCAAGTAAGAAACAATGTTTGTTTGCTTCTAGTTATCAATTTATTTGTCCAAATGCAGTGTCAGAAATCACAGCAGATACTTCACTTCAATACATGGCTTCGAATGATAGGCACAAGTAGGTTATTCAATAACAGTTAACTCAAAATAATGGCTGTCAGACAATTTCTCAAATTTCAAGATGAGATTGATTGCCTATGTGCTCTGCACAGGATGAACTGCAAAGACTCCCTATTGATGTACTGCATACCTATGCTTATGTGAACAGGGGTCTTCAGATGATTACTTCTTCCCTGGTGGAGGTTGATAATGTTGAATCAGATTTATGAGTCTGGCAAGTGTTACAGAAAGCACTCTCAACAAATAGGCCTGTTAATCATTTATTTACAAACAATAGAAAAATTGACCTAACATTCATGTTCCCCAAGTTACAAACACCACAAAGCTGAATATTCAAGAAACCTACATATATTCAACAAATGTACTTCACTAAAAGTACATATAGAGCATACCTTCCCTATAGTCATGTGCATCCTTGCTTTAAACAAAGGGCGAGAGAGCAAGCCCTTGTGCTACTTTATATACCCAAGATATCTGAACCTGGATACCAAGAATCTATCTAATGGGAAAAACATCTGCAGCTTCTAATCTAACCAATCAAAACGGAAGCAACTTCCAACAATCAGAATAAGGCATGCATGCCCCCACAGGACACTTCACCCCTTGGAAATTGTGAATGTGATGATCCAACTGTCAGACTAGTATGACTCTCACAAATTCCCAACTAAGTTACACATAAAACACAAGAGTACAATACCCAGTACGGTTAACCCAATAGTCACCTCCCAGTATACTACAGTGTCCACCAGACTCCCTGTGCCCCAAAAGGCCTTCAACCCCATCCTGGAGTATAATAACCAAAGATCTTGTCCTCCCTCTTAATCTCATACACTGAGTTATGGTCAACCATATGAATAATGTTACCCAACCCTTCAGGAATATAGGTGCATCATTCTTAACCAACAATGTACAAGTGCCACCTTCCTTTGTGAGCAGGTAAACTAAGATCTCTGAAATCAGTTCCGGGGACTGTCTGGCTGTACCACGGTGAGGAAGGCTATCATTCAAAACATCCTGTATTTGCAAGGCCCCCTTACCAAACAACACGGGCAAGGTGTTCATTCAGGGCACTGGGGTGGCATACATATGGCATCACATATGAACTGCACCACCCTATGGGAACGATGGATAATACTAGGAACTGCATATCCAGTAAGTGCCAATCAGCTTCCAACAAGTGCACAGCAAAACAACACCATTTGGCATAGACACAGCTATTCCAGGATATAGTTCCTGCTCCATCTTGCACCTTGTACCTGTACTAAACATTCCACCTACACCAACACTCTCTGTCAGGTGGAGAAATCACCTTAAGAGTCCAATACCACAATGTAATGTAGGGAAATACCAGACTTGAAGCAATACCTCTACCAAAGCTAGTAAGGCTTAAGTTCCTTAAGACTGTTATCACACATTGGGTCAGGGTTTGGCTGGAATAGATTATCCCTTCAAGCTCCTCCAAAACAGAATGCTGGAACCCAAGAATCCAGATAATTTCCTTAATTGTTTTTCCTTGTCATCAATGGATCAATAGCAGTGGTATCCCTTCTGTGATATGGTAAGGAGTCCTCACACAGATTTAGCAATCTGACCCAGTAGTCCAGTGAGCAAATTCAAACACCATCCCCAGAAATGTATCATAGGATTTCCCACCACAAGTCACCATCCACCACTTTGCTATTCTGTAATGCAGGAAGATACAAACGCAACTGCTCCTGATTAGTCACTGGATAGTTGGAAAACACAAAAGCAATAGAACTGCCAGAATTGCTCCCCAAATGTTCAATTCCCTCTCATATCCAGAATAAAGTTGCACAAATTTCTACCAAATAGCAACTCAAATTTCATATGGCCAGTATGAAATGAGTCATCCTAAGGCCAATTACGTGGGGAAACAAGTAACTAAGTAACAGATTAAGTCACAATAAATAGGTAACAGATTTAGAAAGAAGGAAAAATGTAACTGACTAAACAAACATAAGAAACAAAGAAACAAAACACGGAGCCCAGGCTGGACTCCTCTTCAAAACTTCATATGAAACTGCAAAAACGTAAAACAGTTAATTTCTCAGAGAGAAACAGGACATATCAGAAAATAACTGAGAAGAAAAAAAGCAGCTGGGCTATTCCTAACACATTCACAGAGTCTCTTAAAGGTCAAGTCCTCACATTCCTGCTGTTATGTACCCGTGCGTATCTTGTGCCTGTCACATGACCATGATGTAATTGAGGCTGTGGTGGGCACGATGTAATGGTCTTGTGATGGTGGAGTGATGTAATTTTCCCACCAGTGAGAGGTCATGTGATAGTCTTTTTCCAACAGGGTATAAAAGGAGAACCCCTCCCTGTGATGCAGGTCAGTTCGTGGTTGAATTTGTCAGTAACTCCGTTCTGCTGCATATTTGATGTTATGACACAGTTTCGTTTTAAAAGTGGAGTTTTAATTTCTACTGTGAGAATCATTGTGCCGGCAGTTCTGAAAATCACTGCCAGTTAAAGTCCTGTCAGAGAGTGAAGAATTATCGAAGTTCGGGAAGCTGAAGGATGGAGGAAAGTTGACGTTGTCGGTGGCAAAACAGGCTCGATTTTATTTAATCTTCATACAAGCAATTAGTAACCTGTGTCCGAGATAGCTCCTGCTTTGCTGAAAGAGCAGAAAAAGTTGGACGCAGCCTTTCGCCAAGGAAAGGTCAGTGCCTTTAAGTCGTTTTATTTCCTACATCGTAAATCCTTTGGGGCAAGGCATACTTCGGCTGGGATCAGCAGTAATGTCACGTAAGAGGATTTAATACTTCAAGGAAAGTTTCTCCTAACTGACTGTGGAAATCATTTTGGACTTCTTGCAATACTACTTTAAAGAACTGAGTTCGCATTTCTCACTTTAAGAACTGTTCGAGCTGCCGTATAGCAGTTCACTTCCGGTTAAGTTAGTCGTTTGTTTACTTTTGGGTTTTTTTTTTAAGCGGTGTTTAATAAATGTTTTATTTGTTGTAAAAAACCTGTCTCAATTATATATTCATTGTTGCTGGATCATAACACTACACACATACACAGAAGCAAATTGACGCATGTGGCCACAGGTCACATTTCTCTGCAAATCATTCACACTCTACTTAGGGATGAAGGTCAAATGACCTGCTCCCTACAACAATGAAGCATGAATGTGCTAACTACTCTCCAAATACAACTGCTGGTGAACATTGGCCAATATACAATTTAAGCATCTGCAGATTTTCTCTTGCCGATACCCTTTGCCAGGGAACCTTGAATAGAATGCAAGGAATCCAGCAGAGGACAAAAGGAACCATTATCTGTAGAGGACTTGAAGAATGACCCTTCCCTCTCAAAAACCTCTTGCTTCTCCTGACAGTACTTCTTCCACATTGCATAGAGGATGGGGATAGGAACCCCATTTACTTGCTCCTACGGAACCCCAGCTTTAAGCAATGCTAATAACTTTTATTTATGGGACATGGGGATCCCCTTCTCCCTGTCTGCTTATCTAATTTTTGTACTTGGGTATTTGCACCCTCTTCTAGGTACTCTAAACATTGTAATAATTGAATTGCTGTATTTATAGGATGACAACACCTGGTGCTGTTAAAGACAGCACTACTCCTTTTTTTGGGAAATCCAGTGAAGTAATCATGTGTCCTATCATAGCAGAAGTAAATTCAACATTCCCTGGTGGGATACCACTATTGTTGTGTAATTCTGTGATAACAACCCATTGGTTTAGAACTTTAGTACTCTCCTCTACTGTTCTCCATTCCATTCGGGCCTTTAAATCCCAGTCAGTAAGAGAATTATATTTAAATTTAACTGCAACCTTTGCTCAAACAAATAATGACACATTATGCCCAGGGGAAGTAAGCAGTGTTTTCATTGCATTACTGATCATGTGTAGGGATGACAAGCTCCCTAAAGCACTCATTGGATTGTTCCAATACACCCCTCATCCCATATCTTAAGACTTTTGTCTGTACTTATTCTCTAAACTCACTAATTCCTTCGTGAAAATTTCTCTGAGCTCTGTTGCCTCAAAGATGTCCATAGCACCATCCTCCATACATTTCTGAGCCTCCTCCCACACCTCTCCTGAAAGCAAGAAGCAGCAGATTGATGCCCCCTCAATGGGTGTCAGAATGCATGATCACTGGCATGGCCCGTACTGTTTTGGACATGCAGGGGAGAGGGCAATCATCTCAAGGAGTAAACCAAGGGGTCCTTGCTACTTTCTCTCCCTCATCTTCATTATCCAGCCAGACATCCCCATCCTCTACCTACATGTTGAGATCATCACCACTTGTCAACATGGCTTGAAACTTCATGGCATCTAAGTGCTGTTGCTTCATTAGCTGACAAGCTTCCTGTGTATTTGTATGCTCTAATTTTGCAGGTCTACTCTGAGCCATCAATAGATGGTCCAGAGGAGATTCACAAGGATGATTCCAAGAATGAAAGGGTTGTCTGTGCTTGCTGGAATTCAGAAGGACGAGGTGGGATCTCATTGAAACGTTTTGAATGTTGAAAGGCCTAGACAGAGTAGAAGCAGTAAGGATGTTTCCCATGGTGGGTGAGTCTTAGGATAGAGGGGTGTCTTTTCAAAATAGAGATGTGGAGAAATTTCTTTAGCCAAAGGGTGGTGAATTTGTGGAATTTGTTGCCACATGCAGCTGTGGAGGCCAGTTTGCTGGGTGTACAGTCGGCCCTCCTTATCCGTGGGGGATTGGTTCCGGGACCCCCCCGGATACCAAAATACCAAGATGCTCAAGTCCCTTATTTAACATGTATCAGTGCGGTGGTCTTTAGGACCCAGCGGAACACTGGACTTCACTTAACATGTCTCTGTGCGGTGGACATTAGGACCTGGTGTTGTAGCTCTGAATCCGCAGTGTTTCTGTTCACGAAAGTAATCACGATCGCGGTTGAAAATAAAGTGGAAGTAATAACGCGATCGGAAAGAGGTGAAACCCCATCAGTCATTGGAAAAGCGTTAGGCTACATCGGTCAACGATCAGAACAATTTTAATGGAGAATGTGAAAGACCCTGCCCTGATGAAAACTACAATTATTACGATGCAACACAGTGGTTAAATTATTGGAATACATATGTTTCTTAAGTCTTTTATATACATAGAAAGGTAAAATATGTACTATATACAAAGAAAAATGTTTGACTAACTGATGCTAAATAATACCAGATGTATCTGTTCCGGCTTCAAATCCGACTTAAAGACGGACTCAGGAATGGAACTTATTCACAACCCGGGGACTGCCTGTACTTTTAAGTCATTTCTAGATTACTTATAATACCTAATACAATGTAAATGTTCATGTAAATTGTTGTTATACTGTATTGTTTAGGGAATAATGACAAGAAAAAATAGTCTGTATGTGCTCAAGCAACGAGAGCTGGAGAGAGAACTTCCGGGTTTTCCCGATCCGTGGTTGGTTGAATCTGTGCATACGGAATTTGCGGATAAGGAGGGCCGAATGTATTTAAGGCAGAGGTTGATAGGTTCTTGATTGGACATGGCATCAAAGGTTACAGGGAGAAGGCTGGGAACTGGAGTTGAGGAGGAGATAGAAAAAAGGATCAGCCATGATTGAATGGCAGAGCAGATTTGATTGGCCAGATGGTCTAATTCTGCTCCTATGTCTTAAGGTCTTATCAATAGTGATTCTCTCAGAATTATACAGCGCTAACTGAGATCTTCTAATTCATTCTTAAGACTCACTATTGTTTTATACTGATGTCTTACAATTGCTGCAAACAGCCAGAAAGCATCCATCCAGGTATTTTTCTTCTGGGAAAACCAAACAATTTAAGTACGGAAACAATGTGGAGTCCCATTTAAACCCCAGTGAAATCTAACTGGTCCGACCAATCTATGAATATCCCATAATCCATCAGTAAGTTAGCAAGACTTCCAAAGCTCTCACTATTATTTGTCCACCATGGAACTCTACATTTCCCATACTGAGTACGGAGGGTCCAGAAATGCATTTCCACTCAAAAAGCCATATCCCTTTTGCAGCACTAAATGTAATGTTGAATCAGGTTCACTGGTCTGGGAAGTGATACAGAAAGCACTCTCTGTGAATAGATATATTAATCATTTAATTACAAACAGTAAAATTTTCATCCAAGCATTCATGTTTCCCAAGTTACAGTTACTACAAGGGTGAATATTAAACAAATATACATACATAACACAAACATATTAGCTGAAAGTGAGCGCAGGGCATACCTCCCCAATGATCATGTGCACCCTTGCCTTAAACAAAGGATGAAGGAACAAGCACCTGCCACGTGCTATATTATATAGGCAGGATACTGGAGACCAGGTGGATAACCAATGGGAAAAGTAGCTGCAGTTTCTAAACTAAACAATTACAACAGAAGTGACGTTAGGCAATCAGAATGAGGCACCACCACCCCCCACCCCCCACAGGACAAGGTTCCATTGTGATTTTGAAGTAATTTGTTAACTTACAGTTAATTAAAAGATTGGAGAAGAGTTTGTTCCACTTCTGAAGCCTTGTCCAAACCAAGGAAAGGAAAAGATATATATTTTTAAAGCACCAGAGTGCCTTCAAGCACTTTGCAGCAAATTAATTATCTTTGCAATGCTATACAGATAAATGTAGCTGCTAACTTAAACTCAGCTATGCTTCATTAACAATATTGAGATGAATGATCAATTTCATTATGTTCATTGAAGGTAATGATGCAGTCTGTTTTGTATCCAATCTCAGGAGGAAGGTGGAATCCTGCTTTAATATCCCAGTTGAAAAGAAGTTGTCTTAATACCAGTGGGCTGCTTTCGTATTGTACTAAATGATGTATTCCACTCTGTTTTTAAGTCCTTCAGCGAAGCTACAAATCATAATCTTTGATTCTTAGAGTCTGAAGTGACAGGGTAACAATGAAGTACTTGCCTTTGGCCTGTCTTCAATCAGATATGATGGAGATCTATTCAATAACATTGTCAAAACTTCAGAATCTGTCATGGTTTACTAGATAATCAATAACCACACTCTTCAATGAAGAATCTATGTAAAGCAGCAAGCCAAAGTATATCTTTGTGGAGATGTTGCTGAAGAGTTACCAAAAACTTCATGCATGCAATTATCTTTGCCAGTTTGAATAACTGATCAGCAGAATTCATAAATGACACATAAAAATATGATGAAAATAAACAGATACAGGAGCAGACCATTTGATTTATCATTCAATAACATCATGGCTGATCTTTCATCTCATTGCCACTTTATTGTACTACCATATTCCTGGCTTCCCTGATTACACAAAAATCTATCAATACCTGTCATGCACATATATAGAAACTCAGCCTCCAAAATTCTCTGTGGAGAAGAATTCCAAAGATCCACTGATGGAAGAAATTCTGTCTTATCTCTGTCCTGAATGGCTGACCCTTTATTATGAGATGCTGACTCTGACTAAACACTCCAACTAAAGGTAACATCATTCTTTGTAACAGTAAAAAACCTGGATGCTTGAATGAGATAAACGTTTATCCTTCTAATCTCTAAGGCTCAGTGTACTCAATTACTCCTTGAAGAACAACAACAACCTCTTAGCTCAGGAAGCCATTTGATAAGCTTTCATGGCACTCCCTTCATTACAGATATAACCTTCCTTTGGGAGAGAGATTGAACATCATCAGGATGTTGATAGTAGTTATAAAACATCATTACTCCTGTATCCAAGCCCTCTTATAATAAACTTCAATAAACTATTTGACTTCAATTAAAAGTAGAAAATGCTAGACACATTCAATGGGTCAAGTCAGAATCTCTGGAGAAAATTGGTATTAATATTTCAGGTGAATGATCTTGCTTAAAAACTTCAAACATATTGCCATGCCTTCCTAATAGTTTTAATTGCACATTAACCTTCTGAAATTCTTCCTCATTATTCTCAAAATATTTGCAGTCTTGTTGATGGATGACCACATCATGTTCATTTGAGACCTCTCCGCCATCATCTGGCTAAAAAGGATCACATTCACTTAGGACAAATCTTATCTTACCAGGTAATAAACAATTACATTCATGTCCCTTCTTTCTTTCATATTATTATCTCTGGTATCACTCAAGGAGTTCTTAAATTATAGTCAAATTCACCGGGACCTGTGGACTTCTCCACTCAGCACAAGACTGCTTGTCCAGAGCCCATTGGCAGAGCAGTAATTTAAACTAAATATTGCATCAAGTGGTTTTCTGGAGAATCTGCTGCTCTTGTCTCTCTGGGTGGTCAAGGGCTAAAATCTGGGTGATATTGAAGGAAAAATTATGTCATTTCTCTAAAAATGTGTATGTATGAAAATGTAGATTTGAACTTCTGCAGAAATACTGTAAAAGTAAGCCTTATGAAACTTCATGTTTTCTCTGCCATTAATTAGGATCATGAATAATCTTTCATCTCAGTGTCATTTTCTAGCATGATTCCACAACCCCTTGATTTCTTTAATGCCTGCAGATCCATTGATCTCTGTTCAAAGCCAAATTTAAGTTTACTAGTATTCACACAAGTGTATGGATTCACAGGTGAAAAGAAAAACTTATTGCAGCAGCATTACCAACACATAGCATTATATAAGCAACACTCACAAGAAAAACATAAATAATACACAAAATGAAGTCCATTGTCGTGCAATCAGGGTTATTTTCTTCCTAAACCAGAGTGTTTAGGGTTAGTAGGTTGGTTCAAAACCAAATGGTTCAAGGAAAGTAGCTGTTCTTGAACCTGGTGGAGGTGGACTTCAGACTTCTGTAGATGTGAAAAGGTGGTATGTCCCGGTTTGTGGGATCTTTTAATGATGGATATTGCCTTCTTGAGGCAGTACCTCCAGTAACGGGAAGGAATGTGTCTCTATTATAATGGGTAAAGCTTCTCTGCAGCTACTTATATTCTTGTGTATTCAAATCCAGACCAAGAAGTAATCAGTCAGGATACTTTCTACAGTACATCTGTAGATGTCTGTCAGAATGTTTGGTGATTAGCCAAATATCTAACCTCCAATAAAAGTAAAGATACTGGCATGTTTTTATTATGATTATATCTATGTGCTGGGCCCAGGTCATGTCATCTGACAGAAAACACCAATGAAGTTAAAGCTGCTGACTCTCTCCAACACTGATTTCCTGAATTGAAAATCAGCATTTTAGTTTTAATGACATTGCGCAAAAGGTTGTTTTTGTAGTACCTCTCAACCAGGTATTCTTCCTTTGGTAGGCTGACTCTTTGCCAGCTATGATCCAGCCAACAACAGTTGTGTTGTCAGCAGATTTGAGGAGAGGTAGTAGAGCAGTGATAACCACATAGTCCCATCTGTGTAGAGAGTGGGGGGGGGGGGGGGCGGTAAGCATGCAAACTTGAGGTGCATCTGCCTGGATTATCAGTGAGAAGGAGATGTTGTTACCAATTCTCAATATTTGAGGTCTGCTGATGAGAAAATCAAGTATCCAGTTGCAGAGAGAAGTCTAGGTCTTGACACTTAATGATGGGTTTGGTTGGGATGATTTTGTTGAACTCTGAGCTGTAGTCAATGAACAGCAGCCTGATGTATGAGTTCCAGTTGTCCACCTGGTTGAGAGCAGAGTGAAGGGCCAGAGAAATCACATCTGCCCTTTACTTGTAGTGGTACGCAAATTAAGACCATAAGACCATGAGACCATAACACATAGGAGCAGGCCATTTGACCCATTGAGCCTGCTCCTCCATTCAATCATGACTGATCCTTTTTTCCCCATCTTCAGCCCCACTCACCGACCTTCTCCCATAACCTTTGATGCTGTGTCCAATCAAGAATCTACACCCAATGACCTGGCCTCCACAGCTGCTTGTGGTAATAAATTCCACAAATTCACCACCCTCTGGCTGAAGAAATTTCTCAACATCTCTGTTTTAAATGGATGCCTCTCTATCCTGAGGCTGTGTCCTCTTGTCCTAGACTCCCCCACCATGGGAAACATCCTTTCCAAATCTACTCTGTCTAGGCCTTTCAACATTCAATAGGTTTCAATGCATTCCACCCATCCTTCAAAACTCCAGCAAGTACAAACCCAGCGTTATCAAATGTTCCTCATATGATAACCCTTTCTTTCCCAGAATCATCCTTGTGAACCTCCTCTGAACCCTTTCCAATGCCAGCACATCTTTTCTTAGATGAGGAGCCCAAAACCGTTCACAACAATCAAGGCGAGGCCTCATCAGTGCCTTATAAAGCCTCAGTATCACATCCCTGGTCTTGTATTCTAGACATTTTGAAATTAATGCTAACATTGCATTTGCCTTCCTCACCACCAACATTACTTTCAAGTTAACCTTTAGGGTATTCTGCACAAGGACACTCAACTCCCTTTGCATCTCAGATTTCTGGATTTTCTCCCCATTTATAAAATAGTCTGCACATTTATTTATACCACCAAAGTTCATGAACATGCATTTTCCAACATTATATTTCATTTGCCAATTCCTTGCCCATTCTCCAAATCTGTCTAAATCTTTCTGCAGCCAACTTGTTTCCTCAACACTACCTGCCCCTCTACCAGTCTTCATATCATCTGCAAACGTGGCAACAAAGCCATCTATTTCATCATCTAAATAATTGATATACAGCATAAAAAGAAGTGGTCCCAACACCAACCCCTGCAGAATACCACTAGTCACTGGCAGCCAACCAGTAAAAGATCCTTCTATTCCTACTCACTTCCCCCTACCAATCAGCCAATGTTCTAATCATGCCAGTAACTTTCCTGTAATACCATGGCTAAGCAGCCTCATGAATGACTTTTTGAAGGCCCTTTGGAAGTCCAAATATACAACATCCACTGCATGCCCTTTATCTTTCCTACGTGTAATTTCCTCAAAGAATTCCAACAGGTTCAACAGGCAGAATTTTCCCTCAAGGAAACTATGCTGACTTTGTCCTATCTTGTCCTGTGTCACCAAGTACTCCATAACCTCATCCTTAACAATTGACTCCAATATCTTTCCAATCACTGAGGTCAGGCTAACTGGTCTATGATTTTCTTTCTGCTGTTTTCCTCCTTTCTTAAAGAGTAGAGTGATATCTGCAATCTTCCAGTTGCCTGGCACTATGCCGGAGTCCAATAATTTTTGAAAGATCAGTACTAATGCCTCCACACTGCACATGCTCCAACCTTGTTAAGCAACTTCCTACGCAGAAGCTAACTGAAAGTTTCTGGAAATCTAAATAGTTCCCTGATCTATTTTGCACATTGCATCCTCAAAGATAGAACACTTCAGCACTTGGGTGACTCTCAGAACCATCATGTAGCAGGCGTCAACTGAGCACAGATGCAACAAAAGTATCAGGAGTGTAATGTGGCTCCCACTTCTTTCCAGTTCCACTGACCCAAGTTTACTGCAAAGCCCAAGTAGTTTTCACTAAATACCTGTTTGGGGAGTTGTCAGTAACGGTGACTTGCAAACCCTGAACAGATTATTGAACTTTTAATTTAGTAGTGTGTCTAGTTTCTCTGCTTCATGCTTTTGATATTGACACAACCTCCATCTCCTGACAAATTTTCTTACTTCTCTTTTTATAATTGATCAGGAGGAGGGGAAAAAAGTCTAACTTACTTTTGTTTACCCCAAGGCTTTTGAAAGTGTATCAGTTACCAGTATAAAACCAATCCTTTAGTTTGGTACAGGCTTTTATGTGCTGCACACAATTCCCTATGACCGCTGACAGGCGTATTTGTTACTCCTGCTGTTCACCCAAATTAGTTGATTACTGAAAAATGTTATGCATATTACTTCACCAATGTTGGGATAACACACAGAGAGATTAAACACTAATAGAAATGCAAGAAAATGTTTTGCCCAATTTCAAAAATTTATTTAAATATATTCATAAATCTGTATTGTATTAAATTTATCAGGTCACCTGATGTGGCCACTCCCCTTTATGCTTTGGTAAATTTTCTAGGCTAGAATGCTTTACAGATGAAATTTATTGTGGTCCTTAATTTCTCCATTTGCAATTACCACAAGCCATTTTCATTGTTATCTAACAAAGAATTTATTCTTGTTATTTGGTATTGTTTTTATGTTATTTTGTTTTAATCTACATACATAAATTAAAAATTAGCATTAATCATCTTCCTTCTATAAACAGTCCAGTTTAATTTTCAGTTATCCTCCAAAATAAATCTTTTCAATATTTTATGCCAGAAAATTGTTGTACCTATATTTTGTCTGAGAATAATAGTTTCGATACATGTTCATCACACATTTCTCATCTATTTCTTCAACTGAGAACATTTTTGTGTAACTTTAGAAAGTATTAAACACAGAAAAAAAAAACAGTAATCAGGGTTTATTTCAGCGAAACTTCCACCAGAGCAGAGAATAATCTTAACTGGCCTAAGACTGTCAACTGAAAACAATCAATGTTTATGCCTTTTAAAAAGACAGGCCAAACCTCATGGAAATAGAACAATGCATTGTCTCATCAACTATGATGCGCCTGCTCTCATTAACAGAGGGAGTTTCTATGCCATTGAACGCTAAGCATGCAGGGTCAGAGACTTTCCAATACACTTATAAACCAAATGAATAAATTGCTTAAGATTTTCTTCTTGGATGAACAGTATCAATTGCCATTAACACTTAACTTGCCTTTTACTTCTTGAAGATTCAAATACACTTCTGTTGAATTTATCTTTCTTTCCAATAAAAGACTTGGACAGGGATGCAAAAGTTCTTAAACATGACAATCAATGCAGAACAGAAAGAAAGAAATGTTGAGTGCACATTCACTGGTCCTTTTGTAGTTTGGACCATGAAAATAGACATTAGGACCCCAATGCTAAATTAAACTGTGCCAATTCATTGTAAAGTAAACAGTGCATCAATCTTGTGTGACCAGATCTTTTATCATGTTTTCTATATACACCAGTTGATAGGCCCTGAGATGATTATGATCTCTGATATGGATGTATGTAGAATTGCACCCAAATCCTGTAGGTATTTTGCACTTTCCACAATGAAAAATATGATGCCTGAGATGAAGCCAAACGTCAGGAAATACAGGCAGTCCCCGGGTTACGTATGAGTTCCATTCCTGTCGTTAAGTCGGATTTGTACGGAAGTCGGAACAAGTACATCTGATATTTAGCGTCAGTTAGTCAAATGTTTGTCTTAGCATAGAGTATATATTTTACCTTTCTATGCATATAAAACACTTAAGAAACGTATGTATTCCAACAATTAAACCACTGTGCTGCTTAGTAATAATTGTAGCTTTAATCGGGGCAGCGCCTTTCACATGCTCCATTATTCTCACTTTATCCGTTATCCTTTAAAATTGTTCTGACCATTGACCGACTGTAGTCTAATGCTTTTCCAATGACCAGTGGGGTTTCACCTCTTTCCAAACACTTTATTATTTCCACTTTATTTTCAATCATGATCGCTTCCCGTCAATGGAACAGAAACACTGCAGGTTGCGGCTCCTGAGCTTTGCCAGCTCCTGAGGTCCGCTGGGTCCTAAGGACCACCGCATTGAGACAGGCTAAATGGGACAAGTGGGGGCTGTGCTGGGATTTGATCCTCCACAATATTCCGCATGGCAATTTAAACTGGAGGTGGCAGTGTTTTTTTTTTATGAGGTCGAGTTGTGAGCTCGACATCAGCCCAACACTGATGGTACGGGAGTCACTGGATCAACATCAACCCGGTACGGGAACTGTCTATCACTGGATCGAACTCGTGAAACTCCGTTCTCCAGCTCAATGCTGATCTCACTGCGCCACCAGCTGACCGGAACGGTGGGGGGGGGGGGGGGGGGCAGGGTCAGGGTCAGGGTGAATCTTACTAAGAAAAATTTAAACCAAACACAAAGTTAAACACTCAACACAGTGTCAACGGCAACAACTTAAAATGGCAGATGGCGTCGCAATCTGACTTAAAATGGTGGGCGGCTTTCTCCTTCCTCGGTTCGTAAGTACGAGTTGTCCGTAAGTCAGACGTTTATAACCCGGGGACTACCTGTAGTGGATGGTGAACACAAAATGAGGGATGGCTTGCCAAGGAGACTAAATTGACGGGGGATGATTGAAAGAAATCATCTGTGGAGACTGGAGCTCAGGAAACAATACTTCTGTTCTTTCTGTTTCTGGGTATGTGTGCATAAGCCAAGTTATATTGGGGTTCTGGAACTAGGCAGGAGTAAGAGCACAGAACGGATAACCATTGAAGAGCAGGGCCAAGGATTTTGCCCACTGGACTGAAGATCTTTATTGGAGAGATAGAAGATAGGAAGAATCCTGCATATCAGCAAGAGATGGAAATTAGAAGTCCTCTAGCCAGATATTCAAAGGGAAATGTATAATAGAGTAGTCAATGTCAGGAGTTCAGACCAAAATCATAGATGCAATGTGAGAAGAAGTTTAAAACTCTTTAACTTCACCTCCTATAACCTCCCAGCTTCTTACTTCATCCTCCCCTCACTCACCCACCTGGCTTCACCTATCCCCTTCTAACTTGTTCTCTTTTCCCCACCCCACACCTTCTTCCAGTCCTGATGAAGAGCCCTGGCCCAAAACAGTGGCTGCGTATTCTTTTCCATTGATGCAGCCTGACTTACGGAGTTCCTGCAGCATTTTGTGAGTTGCTCAAAATGATGCACAAGAGGGACTAAATGGGAGGGGTAGGCTTGCCTTTATGTTCTTAACTTAATGGACGTGACACCATCTAGGATTATATATGGATGATGACAGGTGTTGTAACCAATCATGGAAACAATTGAAGTAGAGAGAATGGGATATATATTAAGCCTTTGTTTATACCCTATCTTGAAATCTCTTTTGGCTGAAGTGCTGTTGAAGGTTTCTGTTATAAACTTTGTCCTCCTTTCACAACAGTTTTAACCTGATCCTTTTTTCAATATCTAGGAACATGGACTTAGCTAGGTGAAAAATGAAAAGGAAAAGGGCAGTGAAGTTGAAGCAACACCATATCACAATGTCAGAGCTGCTGTCCTCAGCTCACAAACCAATAGTGCTTGACATTTAGATTGCAATGAGCCAAGATCAGCACAAGTGGAGACAAAAGGCAAAACTGTACTGTAGCCTGGATAAGGCAGAAAGGATAGTGTAGATGTAAGCTTGCTAGATGCCTTAGACATAAAACATAGAACCTTGAACAGTACAGCTCAGGAACAGGCCATTCAGCCCACAATACTAGGAAATAATACCATAAGAAATATGAACAGATTTAGGCCCCTTAGCCCATGAAGTCTGCTCCACCATTTCACCATGGCTGATCTACTTTTTCCTTTCAGCCCCAATCTCCTTCACACACTAACCCCCCCACCCACCCGCCAATATCCCTTCATGTCCTGACTAATCAAGAATGTATCAACCTATGCCTTAAAAATACATAAAGACTTGGTCTCAACAACGGTCTGTGGCAACACATGCCACAGATTCACCACTCTCTGACAAAAGTCCCTCTCATCTCCATTCTGAAAGGATGCCCCTCTATTCTGAGGCTGCGTCGCTGGTCTTAGACTCTCCCACCATAGGAAACATCCTCCCCACATACACTTTATCAAGGCCCTTCACCATTTGATAGGTTTCAATTTTGTCACCCCTCGTTCTTTTGAACTCTAGTGATTACAGGCCCAGGGCTATCAAACGTTTTTCATATGACAAGTCTTTTCATCCTGAAATCATTTTCATGAACCTCCTTTGAACCATCTCCAGTTTCAGCACATCCTTTCTATGATAAAGGGGCCAAAAACTGCTCACAATACTCCAAGTGAGGCCTCACCAGTTCTTTATAAAGTTTCAACATTACATCCTTGCTTTTATATTGTAGTCCTCTTGAAATGAATGCTAATATCATATTTGCCTTCCTCAACACACACAACCTGCAAATTAACCTTCAGGGAATCCTGCACAAGGACTCCCAAATCCCTTTGTGCCTCAGATTTTTATATTTCAATTCCATTTTAAGTATAGTCAACTCTTTCATTTCTTCTACCAAAGTGCTTGGTCATACAATTCCTGACATGGTATTCCATCTGACACTTCATTTCCCATTCTCCTAATGTCTAGGTCCTTCTGTAGCCTCCTTATTTCCTCAAAACTACCTGCCCCTCCACCTATCTTCATATTGTTTGTAAACTTTGCAACAAAGCTATCAGTTCCATCATCCAAATCATTGACACATAATGTAAATAGAATTGGTCCCAACACAGACATCTACGTAACACTACTAGTCACCGGCTGCAAACCAGAAAAGGCACCCTTTATTCCTACTCTTTGCCTTCTGCCAATAAGCCTCTGCTTTATCCGTGCTATAACTTTTCCTGTAATACCATGGGCTCCTAGCTTGTTAAGCAGCCTCATGCTTGGCACTTTATTAAATGCCTTCTGAAAATCCAAGTACACAACATCTTACTTATTACTTCTTCAAAGAATTCCAACAGATTTGTCAGGCAAGATTTTCTCTTGAGGCAATCATGCCTACAACACCCTATTTTATCATGTACCTCCAAGTACTCTGAAACCACATCCTTACCAATTGACTCCAATATCTTCCCAATCACTGAGGTCAGATTAATTGGCCTATAATTTACTTTCTTTTGCCTATCTCCCTTCTTGGAGTGACATCTGCAATTTTTCAGTCTTCTGGAACCATTCCAGAATCCAGTAACTCTTGATCTTTACCAATACCTCCACAATCTCTTCAGCCACCTCTTTCAGAACCCTGGGGGTTACACCTCTTGGTCCAGTTGACTTATCTACCTTCAGATCTTTCAGTCTTCCAAGAACCTTCTCTCGAGTTATGGTAACTTCACACACATCATGAACCCGATATCTGGAACTTCTAACGTACTGATAGTGTCTTCCACAGTGAACACTGATGCAAAATACTTATTCAGTTTGTCCGCTATTTTCTTGTTCCCCATGACTACCTCTCCAGCATCATTTTCTACTGGTCCAATATCCACACTCACATCTCTTTTACACTTTATGTATCAGAAGAAACTTTTGGTATCCTTTTTAATATTAATATTGTTAGCTAGCTTACTTTTGTATTCCAGCTTTACCTTCTTAAAGACTTTTTTATTTGCCTTCTGTAGGTATTTAAAAGTTTCCCAATCCCCTAATTTCCCACTAATTTTTGCTCTATTATATGGCCTCCCTTTGGCTTTTATGTTGTCTTTGACTTCCCTTGTTAGCCATGGTTGTGCCATCTTGCCTTTTTCCTCTTTGGGTGTCTATCCTGTGCCTTCCAAACTGCTTCCAGAAATTCCAGCCATTGCTGCTCTGCCACCATCTCTGCCAGTGTTCTTTTCCAATCAATTCTAGCCAACTGCTCTCTCATGCCTTTGTAATATCCTTTACTCCATTGTAATGCTGATTCATCGGACTTTAGATTACATGTTGTGCTGAATCAACTAAAAAACAAAGCAAAAACACCTAAACACTAATCCCTCCTACCTGCACCATGTCCATATCTCTCCATCTTTCTTACAACCATATGCCTATCCGAATGTCTCTTAAAAGCTTGCAATCTATTTGCCTCTACCACCATACCAGGCAGCACATTCCAGGCATCCCCTCCTCTCTGAGTGAAAAATGTACCCTTCACGTCCCTCTTGAACCCACCACTTCTCACTTTCAATGTCCAACTGTAGAGAATTCTAGTGATGATTTTGGTGGCCCAAGGCAAACAGACTGGCAGAAGTTCGCAAAATATATCAAACAGTTCATAAATTGACTATCAAATTCACTGTATCTCTCCTTTGTGTCTTTCACTTAAAATTGTTATTGACTAATATTATCAGGAACACAAATCAACAACTTAAACAAGGGTTCTAATTTGCCCAAACAGGATTTCAATTCAAATATTGCTAGGTAATTTTTTGGACTGATTAGCAGCTCAGGAAAATAGAGATGAGGTGCAATATCAACGCATAGCTTCATTCACAAAATGGTATTCTCAGCTAAGAAATTGTCACTAGAGCTAAAGAAAACTAAAATTAGAAATCATATGTTCTCAATTTTTGTATCGTTACAGCTGAGTGTGGGGAAATAAGGAACAAGCAGTCGTCTTTTACAATGCTGAACTGCAGAGGTTGTCTTGTGCAAAACTACTAAGTCAGATATGTGAACCGCAACATGAACTTGAAGGTTTCTCTCTCAACAGGAGTCTCCTTTGTTGGAATATTTTCAGGATTTACAAAAGCTCCCAAGATTACATATCAGACCGATATATTTGATGACTTCAAAATCTAAACCTGTCTATGCAGAGACATATATTCAATATCTTTAAAATGGCAAACAAGATCAGAGATCTTAAAAAGAAGCGTAAGCTCTATGGGAATAAAAGAGACAGGCAGAATTCTTTGACATGCTCTTATCTTTTGCATTGGTTACTATTGCTGGCAATAAAAGTGTCAACATCATTCTCCAATATAATCACATTCAAAATCAACTCTCCAAAAGCTCAAAGAATATTTCTGTCTGACTTTGATTCATGGAAAGAAAAGCAATGAATTCATGACCCACTCACATTTAGAGACACTGAGACCTCACTGTTGGCAATATTGGAGAACAAATTTCAATAGTTTTTAATTGAAAAGGGACTGATATTACATATCCAAGCTTTACCGGCTTTTCCAATTAAAATCAGGACAGAATATCTGGAACTCAGTGAAATTGCAGTCAAAAACCTTATTGCCATTGGATTCTCAAACAAGGGAAAATCTGCCAAAGTTGGAAATCCAAGCAACACACACACAAAATGCTGCAGGAACTGAGCAGGCCAGGCAGCATCAATGGAAAAAAGTACAGTTGCCCGAAATGTCATCTGTACTGTTCTTCTATAGATACTGTCTGGCCTGCTGAGTTCCTCCAGCATTTTTTTGTGTATTGCTATTGGATTCTGCACATTTTTGAGAAAGTACTGCATAGTACTTCTGGGGCATGGTAGAATAGCAGTTAGTGTAAAGCTTTACAGCACCAATATTTGGAGTTCAATTCCCACTATTGTGTATTTAATATTTCAGTAATATTGTAAATAGAGTATATTGTTTGATTAAGCATTCTTTGTTGTTTACATAATTCATTGCAGGCTATACATAAAAGTACAAAATCACATAGGACATGAAGCCATCATGTCACAAGTGCATGCTTCACTAAAGTAAAAATGAAATGAGATTACACTTGTTATTCCCAGCTCCATGTTTTTCCTTCAATTTGTTTTATATTTTGGACTTACAAAATGTAACATCCCTTGAACTCTACGATAGATTGAGAAGAAATGGCAATGGACAAAGCAGTGTGTGATGGCTTTCCAAAAGACAGATGAAATGATGACATCATGTGCTATACTCACACATTATGATCCACATCATCCAGTGAAGCTTTTCTATGATGCCTTGGCTTCTGGTATGGGTGCAGATGTCACATGTTATGAGTGATGGACATGAACGCCCAATAGCCTTTACATCACATTCCCTTTTCACTGTAGAGAAAAAATACACACAGATTGACAAAGAGCCCTTGAATCTGGTTTAGATGTAAAATACTTCAACCAGTACATATATAGGAGTGAGTTTACTCTCATTTCTGATCAGCAACCACTAGTGCCCATTTTCAATCCACAAAAAGGTGCCCCACGAACAGCATTAGCAAGAATGTGGAGATGGGCTCTGTTTCTTGCAGGACACAATTACAAAATCAAATTCAAGAAGACCGATCATGGGAATGCTGATGGATTGTCCTGTTTACCGTTGGATAAGGAAATACCTGAAAAATTTACAGGAGAACATTTTTCTCCCTAATGCAAACCAGAAGTCTCCCTATTAAGGCAGAAATAATCCAAAAGGGGAACCTGAAAAGTCTCCACACTCTGTCAGGTCTGAGAGATAAAATGTTAGAAGAACTACATGTGGTCATCTAAGTGTGGCAAAATGGAAGTGTTGGCTCAAAGCTTTGTCTAGTGGCCTGGGATAGATCAGCAGATCAAGAAGCTTTCCATGCATTGTTCAGACTGCCAGCACATCCAGAAGATGCCAGGGACTGGCCTGCATTATCCTGGCAGAGGATGCATGTGGCTTTTGCCAGACCATTCATGGGCACAAATTTCTTGGTAGCGGTGGATTCAGCTACAAAGTGGCCAGAAGTGTTCCCAGTAGACTCCAGTGCAGCCTCACATGCTGTTCTGTGTTGAGAAGCCACTTCTAAAGGACTGGTGTTCCTGAACACTTAGTCAATGACAATGAACCACAGTTTGCTGCAGAACCATTTCTGTCATTCCTGAAAATGAATTGAATAAGACATTTAACCCACCTGCAATGGCTTGTCAGAATGGTTTGTCCAGAGTCTAAAGAACACACTACACTGATTTTGAATCAGAAGCTCAGCAATTTCCTCCATGAATATTGCAATTCAGTACACCCCACAACCAACAACTCACCAGCTATGTTGTTCCTGGGTCATCCCTTGTGCTCACGTATAGATTTCTTCAGAAGCAGTACGCAGGACCAACAGCTGAAACAAACTGTGGGCTTCTCCAACAAGGAGGTTGGATGTCGCACTCCTGAACAAGCCGTCCTGGTGAGGGACTGCAGAGGTGATCAAACGTGGGTACTACGATAGAACAGGACCACCCTCCTACAGGGATTGCTTTTGATATAATCTGGAGGTCGCACTTCAATCAGACGAGGGCAGCAGAGTCAATTGCTTGAGAAGAAAGGTGTCAGAACCACTTCCTGAAGCCCCAGAGTCAACTCCTGCAACTACCTTGGAGGAAGCCACTGAATTAGAAGATGTTTCACAGCCATAAGCCTCACCTGAGCACAATCTCCCTCCCACCCCACTGTCTGGAAAGACATTATCCCACAAGAGAAAGTAATCCTCCACAGCAATTAAATTTGGAGGACCGAATGGGACACTTTAAAATTTACTATACTCTTGATGTCTGTTTAGTAATATTACATCACATAGTGTATATGGGTGCCTAGACAGCAACATATTTCATGTTAGAGTTGAGATGCATTCTACATTGAGTTGGAACTTATAGCTAAGCAGGGAGGAGTGTTCTGCTTTTAGTACTTCATTAATATTTGAAGAATATTATAAATATATTGTTTGATTAAGTATACTTTGTTTAAATAATTGACTACAGGTTATTTATAAAAGTAAGTGAATGGCATACGTCATTTCTCCATTATAACATGTGTGCCTTACTAAATTAAAATTGAAACTCATCTACACACATTATTCCCAGCTCCATGTCTTTCTTTCAATTAGTTTTATGTTTCTGAGTTACAAAACATAAAACCTGCTATTTTTCTGAAACCAGAATGTTCTTTCTCCCTGTGACTATGTGGGTTTCCTCCGGGTGTTCCAGTTTCCTACACATTCCAAAGACATGGACAAGTAAGAGGTGGGCCTGGTATAATGGCTCCAGAAGCAAGGCAACATTTGAGGTCTGCACCAACGCATCCTCAGACCTTGTTGGTCATTGACGCAAATGACATCTTTCACTGTACGTTTTGGTGATTCGATTTACAAGTGGCAAATGAAACTTAGCTTTTGAAAAAAAATTAACAATGACTACAATTAAAACCAAGTGCCAGAACCAAATCAGCTAAAATAGCCTTATTTAAAATCTATACCCAGAGAAGTTTGGATTGACATAGCAGGCTTTGAATTTTATGAGAACAGGGTGAGTGAAGATCTTTATCTATGATATGTAGATCTGGTATCATAACAAAAGCTTTATCTTTTTAATATTTATTTCTGTTTTGCCAATGAGCATATTCCACCCTATGACACCCATGTGCCCAATTAACCTAGGAACCCATACATCTTTGGAATATGGGAGGAACCCAGAGCACCTGGATAAAATGCACAGTCACAGAATGTACAGATTACCTACAGACAGCGGCAGGAATTGAACTCTAGTGGCTGACTGTGTAATAGGATTAGGCTAATTGTATTTGTACTATGCTGTCCCAAATCTGCAACATACTTTGTAAAATCACTCTCTTCCAACTATAAAAAATTGTTCATGTTCTCCTAAATTCTTTATTTCACAGAAAGATATGTTCTATTTTCATTATCTACATTAAACAGGATAAGTTTAGGGTGATTCAATTTAACTACATCCCTATATTACTCTAGCATTGAATTTCAAGCAATAAGAAAAAGAAAAAAAAGTATATTGGAACTTTAAAAAGATTTCCATGCTTGTTTGGAAATAAGTTCTAGCTTAACTGTAATTGTTTTTGTTGTTTGATATCTGAGTACATAACTCACATTTGGCTCAAGCTTGAACTGCAAAAAATTCACTTAATTAAGATTTAAAAGATTTCTTTCCATACATGTATGTGTGATAGAAGACTTTTTTGGTTGACAATAAAGTTACTAAGAAGTCCATGAGAAGCAGTGTGCATCCAGTCAACGGCAATTTGTGTTGTGAGAAAGCCTGTCATCTTTGCAAGCTAATTTCTAAGAAAGAAAGATTGTCACATTGTCACATGTACATTGAAACATACAGTGACATGCATTGTTTGCATCAATGACCAACCCAGCCCGAGAATTGCGTTAAGGGCAGCCCACAGGTGCCTCCACACTTGCAGTCCCAACATAGCATTCCACAACTCACTAAACCTAATCTGAATTGTACAGTATGTTTTTGGAATATGAGGGAACACCTGATCACCCATATGGTCACAGGGAGAGTATCCAAACTCCTCACAAGCAGCCACAGGAATCGGTAATCGCTGGTGCTATAAAGCATTGAGTTCACCACAACATTGTCATGCCCCCCTACAGGGCAAGAAAAGAGATTGCAGATTTCTGCTTGGTGCTTCGGTGAACTTCCTCAGTTAACAGAACATAGCAAGGAGTAAAATTTCCTGTATTGGAATCCCAGAGACATCCAAAAAACAAAAGGTACATTTATTTCTAATGTGGCCTAAAATGCTTTTGCACCATCAGAATTTCTGGGCTCCCTTTCACCATCACCAGCCTAAAAGCTAAAAGTTGGAATGACAAAGGTTCAGTTGTAGGATCAAAATTAATTTCAACTGTTCAACAATGGAGTTGGATATCAGAAAAAAAATCTATTCTACAGTAGGATTTATGTCAATGAGAGAAAAACGTACATTTACCAATCACCATATATCCACCAGACATCTTTAAAATGTGTTTTGTTCATCTCTTTTAGACATGGGTACTGATATGCGGAGGGCTTGGCTAAATACTAATTCCCTAAAATTGTTCTCAAAATTTTGGTGAACACTTTACATTCTGCTTCACATCGGTTGGTGCTCAACCGATCACTGGATCAACTTTGCAACATCTGGTTTTCGACTTTTGCTACACAGCCTAGGGGGCAGTTGATATAATTTTCATCTGCAGAGTTTGACTCATAAGAGGAATGTTACCTTCCAGTATTGTTTGAGTTGGCTCACCATCTAAGGTCTGTCTAAAACCATCAGTCAGCTGTCAGGAGGCTGATAGTGTGTGATAGATTGAAGCAAGGACCACACAGGAATGAGCGTCAGCTATGAAGGGGGCTTTACGTATTCGTTTCACGCTGCACAATTTTTGTGAGTCATTGAAGCTGATTTAAAATGAAATTACAAATCAATAGAAATAGATTTCACAAAAATGCAGATTCCTAAGCATGAAAGCTGCCCATTTCATAATTCTGAGGCCAATCAAAAGTCAAGCTATGAATGAAATATTTATAATCTAAATCATGGATGGGAATATTGGATGAAATCAACAAATACTGTAGAAATATTTTGGCTTAAATATTAAATTCTAGAAATCTTCAGGTAAGCTTCCCGAATGACTGAGTCTGGAATGCAATAATTCCAAAAACCTGCTGTACTCTATCCCCATGCTCAATTATTACCAACAAACACTGCACTTTCAAATAACAATTATAATTAGGGAAATGGTCAAAATGTACATATTGAATTGCAGCTCGTTGAGTTAGTGTAAGTGAACTTCAGGAAAATGAATGCTGGAAACCTGCATAAAGATAGAAAATGCTGGAAATGTTCAAATGGGACAGGCAGCATCTGTGAAAAGAAAACACAGTGTAAGTTTCATCAGAATGAGTTGAATATTTCCAGGACCTGAAAATTTAACTCTTGTTCCTCCTTCCACTAAGGCAATGAAAGTATTGAAAGGATCAAATGCTGATTTAAAAAGATCATACTGCAGATGCAGCACCTTCTATTTCTCTGTGCACAAAGAAAAGTCTTTTATCATATTGAATGGTAATCTCAAACCATACTGAGATGTGATTCTTTGAATTTGGACATAATGATTGATGAAGCAAAACTAGAAGTTATCTTGTCTAAGAGTAGGATATAAATGCATAAAATAACTTCGCTTTGAACATTTGGAGCCTAAAATCATTCAGTTTTAAATATCACAGGGCACTGTTATGGACTGGATCAAGGAAAACTCTCCTAGCTAATACAGGGTATCAATGAATTACTGTTATAAAATGACCTTTTTGGACATTATGAGCTTTAGTCTATTAAGGCTAATTTGAATAACCAGTATAGATTCTTTCTCCCTGCAGCCTACTTTAAAAATTAATAAGAATCATCAATACATTTGAATCACTTTTAATGCCTTCTGATTGACTCTGTAAATAAGATGGCACAGGTCTGGAGTAGGAAAAAAATGGAAGTCCAAATCAGATATAAATGGAAAAGGGGTCTGAGTGTCAGGAACATGGCCGGATGGACCCAAACACAGGATGCAGACACTGAAGTACTAGGGGGAGGACAGGATGGGGATGCCATGGCATTTAAGGGTAGAGCTGGGGTTCAGGTAGATAGAGTGTCAGGCAGGCAGAGCGGAGCGGGCTCCCAGAGTTCAAGCAGGCAGAGCAGAGCAGGCTCCCAGAGTTCGAATTCAGGTAGTCAGTCTCCTGGGGTTCAGGCAGACAGACAGGTCCCCGGGGTTCAGGCAGACAGACAGGTCCCCGGGGTTCAGGCAGGCAGACAGGTCCCCGGGGTTCAGGCAGGCAGACAGGTCCCCGGGGTTCAGGCAGGCAGACAGGTCCCCGGGGTTCAGGCAGGCAGACAGGTCCCCAGGGTTCAAGCAGGCAGACAGACAGGTCTAGGTGGCTAGATAAGCTGACAGAGAGCCCTCCCTGGGCAGGCCACATATATCCCAGGTAGGGCCACCTCCCAGGCAGAAACACCAGAGGCTTGGGCACAACACAGACCCCTAGGCGGGTGCAGGGCACAATCCCAGGGTTCTGGCAGAAGAGGAGGACAGGACAGAACCTCTGCCAGGCAGCAGCAGGTTGGCCAGACCCACCCAACAGAGGCAAGGGGTAGGAATGGGCATAGGACTAGGGTGACCAACACAACAGCCATGATAGCAGGAAAGTCAAGAAAGGCCAGCAGACAGCGCAACCACGCAAACAACACAAACAAGCAGAGAAGCAGGACCAGCGCATCAGAAGAAAGGTGGGGGAAAGGACCAACCTGGCATTACTGGTACAGGGCAGAGAAGCATGATGAGGAGTAGTTCTGAACCCAGGCAGGATAACAGAATGCAGAGAACAGTTCAGAGCCAGCAGAAAAACAGAACAAAACAACCACCCACCTGGTCCCAGTCCCAAGGCCCCTTATAAACACCTGCAGCTCATTGAGTCACAGGTGTGCCTCCTTGAGCCAGGAGGGTCCTAACTAGTTCACGGGTGATGGGAGGGGCAACTGCAGGGCCTGGAGTCCGGAGCCCTCAGACTGGATCGAGACCTGGAATGCGGATTCCGGACCGGACCGGACCTTGACACTGAGAGACTGCAGGAATCTCTTTACAATAGCCTCAGCCAATTTAACAGTGGCTGATGCAGGTACGCCATTGTCCTCTGTGCTGCCAGACTGGATTATTATAAGCCCATTAAATTTATACAGCTTCATATTTTCATGCTAAGGACCATTCTTGAAAGTGACACAAGTCATATCATTTAGATTTTGATGGAGCAATGTATTTGATAGTTTGTCTCAGATTCAATGCTAGGATCAGAATTAGATTTAGTATCACTTCTGACATAACATAAAATCTGTTGTTTTACACCAACAGTACTGTAGAAAGACATTCAGTTACCAAAACCTCCAAACTAAATATTCCAAAGAAATGGAGTAATGAGTTGAGGAGCCATTCAGAAATATGATGGCAGAAGAGCAGAAACTGTTTCCAAATTAATGAGTGGTTGCATCGTGTCCTGGTGTGGAAATACAAATGCCCTTGAATGGAAAATCCTACATAAAGTAGTGAAGTCAGTATCAGAATCAGGTTTAATATCAGTGGCATATGTTATGAAATTAGTTGTTTTGCAGCAGCAGTACAATGCAATACATAATAATACAAAAAACATGAATTACAGCAAAATATATACACTTCTGTACTCCATCCTGCTGGTAGCAATGAGAACAAGGCATGACCTGGGTGATGGGGGTCCTTAATGATCGTTGCTGTCTTTCTGAGGCATCACTCCTTGAAGATCTTCTGGATACTACAGAGGCTATTGCCCTTGATGCAGTGGACTGAGTATACAGCTCTCTGTAACTTATTTTGGTTCAGTGCAATAGCACTTCTCCCCCCCCCCCCCCATACCAGATGGTGGTACAGCCAGTTAAAATGCTCTCCATGGTACACCTGTAGAAATTTGTGGGTGTCTTTGGTGACATACCAAACTTTTTCAAACATGAAATACATCTGCTGTTGTGCCTTCTTTGTAACTGCATTGATTTGTTAAGTCCAGGATAGATCCTCAGAGATATTGACACCCAGGAACATAAAGTTGTTAATTCTTTATCTTCTGATCCCTTCATGAGGACAGGTTTGTGTTACCTCATGTGAAGTCAGCAATCAGTTCTTTGGTCTTACTATAGTTGACCAATTAGGTAAATTAATATAATTAGGGATAGTATCTGGTCCAAAAAAGAAACATAAATTAGCAAAAAAAAGCGGCACACCTGAGGACAGGGAGAAATTCAGAGACCAGCAGAAGAGGACAAAGGGCTTAATTAGGAAAAGGAAAAAAGATTATGAGAGAAAGCTGGCAGGGAACATAAAAACTGACTGTAAAAGCTTTTATAGATACGTGAAAAGAAAAAGATTGGTCAAGACAAATGTAGGTCTTTTACAGTCAGAAACAGATGAATTGATCATAGGGAACAAAGACATGGCAGACCAATTGAATAACTACTTTGGTTCTGTCTTCACTGAGGAGGACATAAATAATCTTCCGGAAATAGTAAGAGACCGAGGGTCTAGTGAGATGGAAGAACTGAGGGAAATACATGTTAGTAGGGAAGTGGTGTTAGGTAAATTGAAGGGATTAAAGGCAGATAAATCCCCAGGGCCAGATGGTCTGCATCCCAGAGTGCTTAAGGAAGTAGCCCAAGAAATAGTGGATGCATTAGTGATAATTTTTCAAAACTCCTTAGATTCTGGATTAGTTCCTGAGGATTGGAGGGTGGCTAATGTAACCCCACTTTTTAAAAAAGGAGGGAGAGAGAAACCAGTTAGTCTGACATCGGTGGTGGGGAAAATGCTAGTGTCGGTTATCAAAGATGTGATAACAGCACATTTGGAAAGAGGTGAAATCATTGGACAAAGTCAGCATGGATTTGTGAAAGGAAAATCACGTCCGACAAATCTTATAGAATTTTTTTAAGATGCAACTAGGAGAGTGGATGGGGAGAGCCAGTAGATGTGGTATACTTACATTTTCAAAAGGCTTTTGACAAGGTCCCACACAGGAGATTAGTGTGCAAATTTAAAGCACATGGTGTTGGGGGTATGGTATTGATGTGGATAGAGAATTGGTTGGCAGACAGGAAGCAAAGAGTGGGAGTAAACTGGACCTTTTCAGAATGGCAGGCAGTGACTGGGGGGGTACCGCAAGGCTCAGTGCTGGGACCCCAGTTGTTTACGATATATATTAATGATTTAGACGAGGGAATTAAATGCAGCATCTCCAAGTTTGCGGATGACATGAAGCTGGACGGCGGTGTTAGCTGTGAGGAGGATGCTAAGAGGATGCAGGGTGACTTGGATAGGTTAGGTGAGTGGGCAAATTCATGGCAGATGCAATTTAATGTGGATAAATGTGAGGTTATCCACTTTGGTTGCAAGAACAGGAAAACAGATTATTATCTGAACAGTGGCTGATTAGGAAAAGGGGAGATGCAATGAGACCTGGGTGTCATTGTACACCAGTCATTGAAGGTGGGCATGCAGGTACAGCAGGCAGTGAAAAAGGCAAATGGTATGTTGACATTCATAGCAAAAGGATTTGAGTACAGGAGCAGGGAGGTTCTATTGCAGTTGTACAAGGCCTTGGTGAGACCGCACCTAGAATATTGTGTGCAGTTTTGGTCCCCTAATCTGAGGAAAGACATTCTTGCCATAGAGGGAGTACAGAGAAGGTTCACTAGATTGATTCCTGGGATAGCAGGACTTTCATATGAAGAAAGACTGGATCGACTAGGCTTATACTCAGTGGAATTTAGAAGATTGAAGGGGGATCTTTTTGAAACGTATAAAATTTTAAAGGGATTGGACAGGCTAGATGCAGGAAGATGGTTTCCGATGTTGGGGAAGTCCAGAATGAGGGGTCACAGTTTAAGGATAAAGGGGAAGCCTTTTAGGACCGAGATCAGGAAAAACTTCTTCACACAGAGAGTGGTGAATCTGTGGAATTCTCTGCCACAGGAAACAGTTGAGGCTGGTTCATTGGCTATATTTAAGAGGAAGTTAGATATGGCCCATGTGGCTAAAGGAATCAGTGGGTATGGAGAGAAAGTGGGTACAGGGTTCTGAGTTGGATGATCAGCCATGATCATACTGAACGGCAGTGCAGGCTCAAAGGGCCAAAAGGCCTAATCCTGCACCTATTTTCTATATTTCTATGTTTGACTGCAAGGTAGTTGCAGTCACACCACTCATCTAGCTGATAAATCTTACTCCCATGTGCCCTCTCATCACTTTCTGAAATTCTGCCAACAATAATTCTATTATCAGCAAATTTATAGATGGCATTTGAGCTGTGCCTAGCTACACAATCAGTGGTGCAGAGAGAATAGAGCAGTGGACTACGTACACATCCCTGAGGTGTGTCTGTGTTGATTGTCAGCGAGGTAGAAATGTTATTTCCAATCTGCACAGATTGGGGTCTTCCAATTAGGAAGTTGAGCTTCCAGTTACAGAAGGAGGTATGAAGGCCTAGGTGCTGGAGCTTTTCGATCAGAACTGTTGGAATGATTGTGTTAAGCGCTGAGCTGTAATCAGTGAACAGCATCCTGACATTTGTATTGTCCAGATGATCCAAGACTGCCAAGAAGAGCCAATGACATCACAATAGGCCTAATCCATCATGGGTAAGGTCACCACTGAGCACATCTACACAGAGCGCTGTTGCGGGAAAGCAGCATCCATCATCAAGGACCCCCACCGTCAAGGCCATGTTCTCTTCTTGCTGCTGCCATTAGGTGAAGGGACATGAGCCTCAGGACCTGCTACACCAGGTTCTGGAACAATCATTACCCCTCAACCATCAGGGTCTTGAACCAGAGGGGACAACTTCACTCAACTTCACTTGTCCCATCACCAAACCGTTCCCATAACCTATGGTTTCACTTTCAAGGACTCTTCATCTCACGCTTTCAATGTGTATTGTTTATTTATTTATTTATTCCCTTTCATATTTACACAGTTTGCTATCCATTGCACATTAGTTGTTTGTCTATCCTGATGGGTGCAATCTTTCACTGACTTTATTGTGATTTTTCAATTTAGTCGTATGCCCACAAGAAAACAAATCTCACCATTGTACATCGTGACATAAATGTACTTTGATACTAAATTTACTTAGAATTTTGAGTTAATTTCAGCCAGAACCTTATGAAGCACTTCATTATGGTGGAGGTGTGTGGTACTAGTCAATAGTCATTGAGTCATCTCACCTAGCTCTGTTTGAGCTCTGTATGATTGCTACCCCTTTAAAGCAGGTCAGTGCATCTCCTCACTGACGATTACCACAGATGCCCCTCCAGAATGTGTGCTTAGTCCTCTGTTCTACCTTCTCTACAAGTGGAGTTTTTTACTCCCTTGCAAAGCGTACATTTACACATTATTAATTTTCAAAACTTTTTGCTCACAGTATTGTTGGAAATGCAAGTAAAAGAAAGATTAATTTAGGACAAAAATAAAGGAGATAGAGAAAGGAAAAATAAATATGAAAAAGAAGCTGACAGTCATAAAGATGTCAACAAGAATTGTAATATTGCTAATTATTTTCTAATTCATAGTTTTAATAAAGGCTTAATACAAAATATGTCTTTTGGTTAACAAACTAAAATTATATCTTCAGGCCTATTATATTTTCCAAAATGTTTTGGCATATTTTTCTACTTTTTCAAAGTATGTTGCACCAATATATTATCTGAAGGAATACCTTTTTTTAAGTATCTTTCTATTCAATTGATTTCCTGAAAAGTCCAGCCATAAAGAAAGAGACTTCTGTAAGGATCTATGAACATCCATTACATTAGCTTCTGCCATGCTTCATACAGAGGTTATGGTAAATGTTGGGGTTTCTCGTCAGTGATTGTAGTTGAGAATTTCACTGTATAATTTCAGTAAAGGTTTTCGACCATTCTTGAATGTATCTACACTTAGTCATAAGTTTCAATAAACACTAATAAGTCATTGGTTAATTAACTAAAATAATGTTTACTGTTTTTTTTAATCTGTTTCAGTTAGTTTCAGATAAACTGTGCATTCCAAATATTTTTACAGTTTACATTACAAAGGCTATGGATCACCATATGTTTGGACTTATTCAGCATGTCCGACTGAAATTGACTGAAATGTCCCATTCTGGATACACTACAATAGAGAGAGAGGGAAAGAGAGAGATGAAAATGCGGATTGGTTTGTCAAGTTAGAGAAGAATACCAATGATTACCACTGAATTTTTAATCCACTTTAAAACCATTACAACTTACAGGAGAAATTCATTAATTTTTATGTGAGATAAAATGCAATATGGCGTGTTGTCAATAAAAACAAATTTCAACAGTAGAGTGCTAACATGTTGAATGTCAAGTATTAGTAACGAGGATGAATGTCAAGCCATTGTCTTGAATCCTCTTCTCCCAAAAATTGGCTGAGTTCTCTCCAAAAAACTCTGAGCTGTTAAGCAGTGGCCTATATGATGATCTTCAATATCTTAAAATATGCATTGTGCACAAGACATTATCATCTATTTTTGCAAATATATTAATTATAAAAATCACAAAAATTCTGAGTATTTTTGCACCTATTTAAAATAGTTCATTAAGTTAATGAAAATTTGCAGTGATATTCATGAGCACTTTAAGTTTTAAACAGTACTTGTTGGTCCATTGATGTCGTTGTATTGTCACATGCTTCTATTTATATACTATATTTAACAGGAAAAGATCATTTAACACTCCTAGGTTTTTTTTGTATCTTTGTCACGGTTTACAGGAAGCAACTATAGTAAGCAAGGAAATGAAGAAGGTACTATTTCAAAATGCATTAATTACTTCAAATAAATATGCTTTCATGCTTACATGAATATAATTCCATAAACATGCAGAATGATGTGGCCACATTGCTTTTGTTGCAGTCTTAAAACTTGACAAGAAGACTGGAAATGTATAATTACTAATGTCTCGGAATAAAAAGGGTTTCATTGTTATGCATCGATTTCTTTGAAATTCATTCATTTTCAAGTGACAGAAACCATGATACATGATTTTGGTGTCAAATATCTTGAAATGAACCCAAGAGATGTGTTATGAGGAGCACATATTTCAATATGTTGGTGTTTGCTCTTTCAAATTCAGATTAAAAGTAGATTTTTCATTTAGGGTAGATCTTCATTCAGATCAAGAAAGATCTGTGCCAGCATACAGTGTAAGTAAAGCAGCTCTTTGAGAAGGATCAAAGAACAGCCTCAGACTTGGATCTCTGATGTCAGCTTTTAAGATCATAGGGGGAAATTTCTGTCTAGTGGGGCAGTCTTGGGTGAAGCAATTTAAATCAATGCAAGTTTGCAGCATTTTAAATTTTGAACAGTTCTGAGAGGATCAGTGTCCATCCTGAATGTTCACTTAGAGGAGATCAGAGTTCTTCTTTATGCATAATGGATTTCCTAAAGATGCAATGTATTCATCTAATTCGGTTCACTTTTTCTGTTAAATTTAAGGGAGTTTTCCCTGTTTGAATGTTTTTTTGTATATAACAATGCTATGGCAGGTGAAAAAAAATGTTTCAAGTTGGAAAAAGTACAAAGTTGTCTATCAGTTAGGAAGTACTACAACTAATCATGTATTCCAGAAGACTAATATTGCCAAATTTTTTGCTTTCCATTTGGTCCCATGAATTCCATCTCAGGCTGTCCTGTAGGGTTGTTTATCTGCAGTTTCCATCTGGTGGCACAGTGGTACAACTGCTAAAGCCGCAACCTTACTCCAGCAGAAGCCAAGGTTCAATCCTGACCTTGGTACAGTCTATGTGCAGTTTGCATGTTCTCATCCATTTCAAAGTTGCTCCTACATTCCAAACACATGCAGTCTGGCAGATTAATTTGCCACTGTAAATTGCTGCTAGATGAGAGGTGGAATGTGGATGGGGAGATGGGACTGATAAGAATGGGAAAAATAAACACAGGATTTGTGAAAAGCTAGAGATGATAGGCAGGGTAGGTTTGGAGATTACAGTGCGAGTAAGAATTAAGGGTATTAGCAAATAGGACAAGATTTTGGTTGAAGTACTCTGCCCAGTAGGCACTGACTATTTCTCATTGATAAGCTCTCTTGTGCTCTATGCTCTCAACAGTGTTGGTTCTTGGTTATTTGTGCAATTGATGTCTGAACAGTGTCCATGGACTTAATGTTTTTCAGCAAATTGCTTGATCTGCTGCAGTCTTTCCACGGACTGTCTGTCTTTTAGGTCATGTGTTTTTGTTGGACCTCAGCTGGCAGATGACTGTTTTCTACCTTTCTTGAGAAATGCTGGAGTTCTCAATTAAAGAATGCCTTACGTTTGTGGATAACTATGCTTGTGGTTCATCAAAACAGTCCTGCTGACTTCAGGCGAGAAGTGAAATGTATCTCTTCCGAGATGTTAATTACTGTGGACCTCTGAACAATCCCGGTAATGTGAGCTTCATTATCTGGAGTCTGAGCTACTGCAGGAAGCAGGCTACTGACAGCTGTCAGAAAGTCATAGAGAGGGACAGCATTGAAACAGCTCCTTCAGCCTGTCATTGAAACTCCTTGTTCCTTGTCATTTACCTTTCTGTGGCAGCATTTCTTTTGTTGTTTAGAGGTCAGGTTGACGCAAAATAATGAAACAAGACATTTCTTCCTTTCTATTGAGATTTTGAATCATTCTGGGCATATGATGAAGGTTCCTACCTGAAAAACTGCTAGTCCGTTTCCCTCTATAGATCCAGCAGTTTGTTCTTTATTGTGCCTCTTTGTGTCTTGTGGTGCATCGGGCAACAATCTTGCCACTTGCTTAGAAGTTGTCTGCTTTTTTTTTATGAGACTCAGCACTCAACCCAGCTCAGATGGAAAGCGCACAAGGAGTCAACCGGATTCGAACTCTCACTTCAAAGTCTAGTGTAGATGCCTCTACATCACAAGCCAGCTTCCAGCAGACTATAAGTTTTTAAAAGTGTTGCTTTGTTGAATTAGAAATGCAGCTTCTGATCAGATTACTGAAACTGATTTTACAGCAGTTTTCAAAAGAAAGTAGAAAATACTTGCAAGGAATGAGAAATGAAAATGATATAAGGAAATAATGCTCGCATGGCGTAAAATGCATTTTTGTTTCTTTGAAAGGTCTGGCACAGACTTAAATGGGACACATGGCCCCTTTCTGTGCTATGCTATTCCAGGATTCCAGTTCTAAAGATGATGTTGTCTAGATTTGTTTAAACACCTCAATTTTCCATTAGCAGAGCTTACTCAATTCTAATTATTACTTAGATGCATGCTATTCCAATGGGGTCATGAGTCATTGCAGTAATAAAATTAATGGAATTGACAATCAGGTAGGTTCTGCTGTGGATGAATGTTCTGCTCTGTCAGCTGACTGCCTGGACAGTGAAGATAAAAAATCTGGTTTGCATCTAATTTGAACTACGTGGTGAAAAGGTTTAGTGGTGAAACCTTAATTTTATAAAACTCTGACAATCTAATAAATGCAAAGTGCATTATTTATGCTCAAATGCAGCAAATAACCAAAAAGGCAAGTAAATATTTTCTAGCTATTATGGAGAAGCTTTTAAGATTTCTTTCTCTTTGAGTCAAAAAAAGGACATTGGCAGAATATTAGCAGAAATCCTGTGCTACAGCATGTTCACCTCTTTTGTTAACAGTGCCAATTGTTTTAATTGGCTTTACAATTCAGCTTAGATAGGACTAATGTTTACTTTCTTGTATACATGAAAAAGACACTGTATAAAACAGATATTCATTTATGCTTTTTTTTTTAGCTATTACAAAACTATTGAATTGCAGGCAAACCCCATCTCCCAAGACACATTTCCTGAAATCAATGCAAATAGAATAATGCTTATGTAATAGCAGTGAGTTGCCTCATTGGTCTCAAATTGCAGCATCTTTCTGATGCATGCCAATAACAAGCTCATGTTAATTTGAAATGTGTGTTGCTAATGTACTTGTAATTATATAATTCTTTTCAAAACCAAGTATAAAATTTAAAGAAAGAAAAGAAGACACAAGAAGATTGAATTAAGATTGAAAAGGAAGGAAACACGCTACAGAAGGATTTGTATTGAGCAGCTTCCATTTCTCCTAACAAATGTGAGCACATACTGTATGGTCAGTCCTTCTGAAATATCTTTCCTCATTATATTTTGCACCATAAATATTAATTTTAATTTTAGTTGAACAAGAGATAGCAATTTGAATTGTCTACCTGAGTAATTTAAATAGATCTCAGTGATTACAGCTGAGTTGTGCAAATTATTTGGCTTAAAATCAGCTGACTATTAAGTAAATTGGGGTGTTAGGATGGAGATACATCTCTGTCAAAGGAGATGCAAGGCTTTCCTTTCTTCTGGCGAGCCTGCAGGCCACTGGGCAAGGTGTAGCATCTGCTTAGCCCACTGATCAGGGTCACGTTAAGCCTGATAGATGGTCATATGAGCAGCTGGTGCATATCACAAGTCCCAGTTAATCCACGTCAGGCAGACAATCTTTGAAGAGTTTTGATAATGGCTGGGAATATCTCTCTTGTAAAGACACTACCCAGAAGAAGGTAATGGCTAACCACAGCTGTAGAAAAAAATGCCAAGAACAGTTATGGTCACGGGGCCATCATCACCCATGTCATACGATGTGGAACATAATGATGATGGTGATTAAATGTAATTAGTTTGTACATTTTCTTTTTAGGTCCTGATGGACACAAAAATTTAAAGTTTTATCATTAAAGTGACAGGTGGTGATGGCCAGATTAGCCATGATCTTATTGAATGGCGAAGCAGGCTTGACAAGCCAGATGGCCTACTCCTGCTCCTATTTCTTATTTTCTATTCAATGAGAATTGCATCACATTTCCAGTGATTTTTGACTTATCTTTATCTTTTAAGTTCTAAACCATGATGGTATGCCAAAGCAGACCCTTCTTCAGAGCTTTGCTGCAACAAAGAAAGATACAAAGAAAAGAATGTTATACCAATTTCATAATCCTCCACACTCATCCACTTTCCCCTTCACCTGCTCCCACCTATCACCTGCCACCTTGTGATGGCTACCCCTTCCCCCAACTTATTCTGGCCTCTGCTCTGCCCCTTGTCCTTTCTAGTTCTGATGAAGAGTCTCAGCCCAAAATGTTGACTATTCATTCCCTTCATCGACGCTGCCTGCTCTGTTCTGTTCCTCCAGCAGTTTGTGTGTGCTTTACTCAGAATTTCAACCATCTGTAGAATCTCATATGTGTGGAGTTATGTAGTTTGGTGCCTTCAAAGTTATCAAAACAATGAAAAGTGAAGTACATCTACCCTGCCAATACAGATAAAGAAACTATGCCTTATTATGAGTTGTTTTATTCCAAAACTAGCTTACATCAATAACTTTGAATAAGTCAGGTCACTTCATTAGAAATGTAGCCATTTTATATGGGTAGGGTGAATGCTGAAGGTGGGCACAACATGAAAATTCAGTAGGAGACCTAATTAATATAATTACCAATTATAATATATTTGGCACTCATCACCAGCTTCTTTTTGCCAGCCATTTATCTTCATCTCAAAATATGACACATTGTAAATCACATGGTGAGTCTATGAGCCTGACTACAGAGGTTGTACTTGCTCCCAGTGAGGTTCTACTAACAAAATATGTTTTTAATAAATCAAATGAAACACAAAGGATGCAATCTACTATTAAAATTGCATCTACTCCTCTTATGAAATGACTGGAGAGTGTCCAAGTTCATTTTCAATTAGAAACCTACTTAATTTGAATGCTTAATGAGAGCCGCACCTTAGTTAATTTAAAAGACGAGACAAGGTGCCCTTTTCTCACTAGATAAAATGTTTCTTAAAAACTTCCTATCTAAGCACCTCATCTTCCAACCCTAATAATAAATATGATATAACCTTCTCTGAATTATATTTAACAAAAAATGTGTAGAAAATCTACTTATGCTGCGGCTTAATGGAATTCACAATGGCAGCTGAGCAATAAATATGAATTCAAAATTATTACTGAACAAATCCACTATAATACTGTCCTATTTTTCAGCAAACTACAAGATAAATGTAAACATCAGTTATAATTTTACAATAACAATTAATTGTTTCGTCAAATGTAGTTAATTCAGGAAGGAGTTTCTCTTTTTGTTTTCCAATAAAGGTTGTGTCCAATAAAGAGGTTGTTCAGCTAAAGTTTGTAAGATCTGAAACTTGAATGCTTTCTTTTAATTATACAAGAGCCTGAAAATTATTGGCAGCCCTATCTATGCATTTCTTGAACTTCAGCTGAATTTCTAACTCATTTGCAATAAATGGCAGAATGTCTTCATTTAATTGATTACAAATTGCAATATGTTATATGACATCTGGTAAAATTGCAGATAGCAATTTCTAAATTCTAGATTTGGATTACTTTCAGCTCCAGTGTTTTTCTTGAAGACTCTTTACATTCTTTATATGGACTTACATTTTGTAATTTTGGTTGCAAGCTATTTGTAGTTACACCAGAATTTGCAAATGATTTTTGCAGCAAGGTTTAGTTTCTAGAGGGCACTATAACTAGAAATGTCTTATTACATGGTAAAATTAAATTATAATCATATTTTAACCAGTCTGTAGCCTTTCAACTGTTTAATATTAACAAAAGTAAACAAAAAAACAAATACGTGTTTCTGCTTCTGGCCCCTAAAATATATAGATTAATTTTCTATGAGCTTGTCTCTTAGATTTCAGAGTTATTGTTTCAGGTAGATTAAATTGGGAAATATTAGGAATAAAAGCATAGAGATGGGATTGGGAAGGTCAGAGAGATCAACAAGGAAGGTCAGTGTAGGATGGAGACAAAGAAGGGCTGGGTAGGATTGTGTTGAGAAAGGTCTGAGTAGGAAAGAGATGAGGAAGGTCTTGGTAGGATGGAGACAAGGAATGTCTGGGTAGGATAAAGAGAAGGAAGGCCGGGGTACGATGGAGACAAGGAATGTATAGGCATGATGGAGATGAGGAATGTCTAGGTAGAATGGAGATACAGAAGGTCCAGGTAGGATGGAGATAAGGAATTTCAGTGTACGATGGAGGTGAGAAAGGTCTTGGTAGGATGGAGATGAGAAAGGTCTGCATAGGTTGGAAAAAAGGAAGGTCAAGGTAGAATGGAGATGAAGAAGGTCTCGGTAAGTTGGAGACAAGGAGAGGTAATGTAAGATGGAGTCAAGAAAAGTCTGGGTAGGAAAGAGACAAGGTAGGTTTTGGGTGGATGGAGACGAGGAAAGTCTGAGTATTATGGAGATGAGGAAGTTCAGCTGAGGATGGCCTGCTAAATATTTCCAATGTATTCTGCTTTCTTTACATTTCAGATTACTTGTGTCTGCAAGATTTTGGTTCTGACGTGAAATTATCTATTGAACAAAGAAACTGAACCTTTACACAATTCAATCTCTATGTTCTGGTGATGTGTTGGCTCATTAACTCTCATATAAAAATTCCCAATATATTTTCTGCACCAAAAAGTAGTTGTACTTATTGCATTTGATTGAAAGTTATCAGTTTGATGATTCTGACTACATTCACAAGAGCCTATTTGCTTTTTATATCTTAATAATGTAATAGCTCTTCATAGACAATTGTAAGATTCCAAGCAATTGTATGATTTGATAGGCTTAACTAGGACATAATGTTAAATCTCATGTTGTTGAAAATGCAGTTGAGGTGAAATAGACTCCCACTGTTCTTTATATACTAAAAATTCTTACTGTTTCACAATCATTTCTGATTAGTACCATAAAAAGTTAATTGCATGACTATATTATATCCCTTGCATGCATAAAATTCGGTTTCATTGTTACCTCTCTAAATATACCTAATAATCTAAGTTGGAATGAACTAATTTTTTAAATAAATTATTGAGGTAAATGTTACTAAAATACTGTGCCATTGTCCCTATGAACTTATGGGTTAATGCAAGAAATAGTGGAATTACACTCTTATAATATGATCACATCCTGCAATTCACCTTCTGAATGGGAATTATCAAAAGTAATCTTTACAGAATTGAATAAATCATTCATTTCATTTTTGTTCTACTGATGAGTGGTAAACAAACTAATTACTTAAGAATGTTAAATTCTGTCAACTGCAAGGTGTTTTAATTATGCAAGGCAAGGTGGTTTAATTACAAAAATAAATTAGTAAAAGATTGCATAATTCCTACATGGGTGAGCATTGAAGCCCAATCCATGATCCGAACAAGGCCCTTGATGATGGAACACTGAACAATCCAATGTCACTTAGTCATCAGATTAGTATCATTAGATCCATGCTGGAGAGCTGCTCATTGGCTGGGAATCTATTATTCCCCTTTCCCTTTCTAACTTTCCAACTTTGAAAGGTTCCAATTGATAGAGCTGTGGGATTCAAAGAATTGCTTTCCCCAACTTGTGCTATTTATGCTTCTTTCCTTTAGAGTATTTGCATTATTTCCTTGAACTTCCATGTGATATCTGCCCTTGACAGTCAGAAGTGTCAAGAGCTAAACATTGTATACAGTATCTATTCCAGCAGAACTGATGATCTACTATTATTCCAATGCTGCTGACATTTGACAAGAACATATTAACCCCTGTGTACTTGCAATTAAAACATTTATTATAGCTTTTCTCGCACCATGATGGCTAAACTTAATGTGGTGTAGTAAATATAATTTATATCACCATGTGTTATTGTGCTTTATATTAATGAACTCCTCTGAGATTATTGCTTTTCAAAGAGATGGAAATATTTGGAGAGCTAAGACTTGATAATAAATTTGAAGTGCATATAAACTGGCCATAGATAGACAGACTTTCTGAGGATAAAGTACAGCAGGGATGTGTCTGAACAAAATGAAAAACAGCTATACTATTTCCAGATGTCTGTAAATTATGTACAAGAAATATGAACACAAGATAATTGCACACAGTGCCTCAGGTTGGAGGAATGCTTGCTTCCATTCTGATACTGGCTGCTCTGAGATCACAAAATCGTATAGTCAGACAACAGGAAAATAGGGCCTCCAGACAACTATGTCCAAGCCACCATTTTTCCATCTATACTAATTTCATCTGCCTGCATAACTTGCTTACTTAAGTGTCGGTCTAAAAGTCTCTCAAAGGTAGAAGGCAAAAAGTAGTAGAATCAGAGGATGATAGTAGATGGAGTGTATTCTGTCTGGAAGTCAGTGTCCAGTGGTTTTCCATAAGGATCTTCTCTGGGAGCCCTGCACTTCGTGATTTTTATGAATAACTTGGATGAGGATGTGGAAGAGCGGGTTAGTAAGCTTGAAGATGATATATATGGCAGGCAGGGTTCAATCTGGAGAATTGTGAGGTGACGTACTATGGAAGGTAAAAAGGTAAAACTTGGGAAAGTGGAGCACATGGTTAATGATGGGATTCTTAGCAATGTGGAGAAACAGAAGGATCTTGGTCTCTACATACTTAGATCCCACAAAGTTGCCGTTCAAGTTGATAGGGCAGTTAAGAAGGTGAATGGCATGTTGGCTTTCATCAGTTGAGGATTGAGTTCAAAAACCAAGAGGTAATGTCACAGCTCTATAAATGTCTGGCTAGACCACACATAGACTATCGTGTTCATTTCTGGTTGAGTAATTATCACCAGGATATGGAAGCTTTGGAGAGAGTGCAGAGGAAATTTACTAGGATGCTGCCTGGATTAAACAGCATATCTTGTGAAGGAAGGTTGAGCAAGCTAGGATTGTTTTACACTTTGGAGCCAAGAAAGATGAGAGATAACTTCATAGAGATGTGTAAGAGCCACAGAAAAGATAGTCAGTGGCTTTTGCCCAGGGCAGAAATGGCCAATACAAGAGGGTGTTGTTTTAAGGTGATGAGAGAAAAATATAGGGGGATAGTCAGATTTAGATTTTGTTACACATTGAGAGGTGGATGTGTGGAATTCACAGTCAGGGTGGCAGTAGAGGCAGATATTTTAAGGACTTTTAAGAGACTCTTAAGTGTGCCTAAAGTATCTGCCTCTACCAGCTGCATGACAGAAAAACAGAGTGTGATGTGGGAAGCATCAGATTTAACTTGGAGTAGGGTTGAAAGCTTGACAGAACAGTGGGAATTGAAGGGCCTGTATTCTGCTGTACTGTTCTATATTCCACAAGTAGTTGTATCTGATTCTACGACCTACTCTGGCAGTGCATTGCAGGTATCAACCATTCCTTGTGTAAGGCAGATAATATAAATATAATGCAGATATCAATCACACTCCGAGTGACTCTTGAGGCCAATATGCAAACTACAGACTGTGTCACGTTTGGGACGTTGAGGAGCTTGACGGAACAGCAGATGAGCAGCTTGGGAGGTGGTGCACACTTACCATTGGCTTTGTGATGAAACGAATGCCCTAAGATTCTCAGATTCAGGTCAAGTGTTCCTGCTCCACTTAGAGTGGACATGAGCCAGAGATTTATCTGTGCATTTATTTATGTAGATACGGTGTGGAATAGGCCCTTCTGACCCTTTAAGCCACTCCACCCACCAATCCCCCCCAATTTAATCCTAGCCCAATCACCGGACAATTTTCAATGACCAGTACTTGCCAACCATTACATCTTTAGTCTGTGGGAGGAAACCGGAGCACACGGAGGAAACCCTCGCAATCATAGGGAGAATGTGCAAGCTCCTTACAAGCAGTTGTGGGAACTGACCTAGGTTGTCTGTACTGTAGAGTGTTGTGCTAACCACTATGCTACCACGCCGTCCTTGTATTCTGTATTCATTGCTTCCTCATTGCTGAGGAGAATAAAGTGAAAAAGAACAACCATTTCTTTAGTCCCACTGTATGACTACGACCTTGCAATTGTTGGTGATTTTAGTTCTCCACTCCATTCCCATAATAATCCCCTAGTCCTTGGCCTCTTGCGGTGCTTCAATGAAGCACTATGAAAGCTTGAGGAACAAGACCTCATCTTTCAAATAGGCACTCTCCAAATTTCCCCGCTTGAAGTCAAGTTTAACAATTTCAGACCATTTTAGGCCATTCTTGGGTTTTCTGGAATGCTGCCATTCTTTGAAATCCATCTTGGATTCATAAACAGGCAGACCATAATTGATCTATAAAATGTTCTTGTTAAAGTTCATGTCTAACTAAATTGGAATATGACTCACATTATGTTGATATAATTTACCTCTAGAGGTGGAAATGCACAAATTCATAAGAGACATAAAGACAATGAATGTTTGAAATTAAGGGCTAGTAACTAATTAAGGTTGGTATGGCTGGTGAAATGGTTAAAAGAAACATTCTGCAACTTATAAGGAGGATGGCAAAGTTTTGCATGAATTCATGAAGGGTAGATGAAGAGTCCAATTGGATTCTTAATCAATAAATCAACAGAAATGCCAAACAAAGTTCTGTGCAAAAGCCTTAGTCATATATGTATAGCTAGGATACTTAAGATTTTTGCACAGGACTGTATTTGTCAATGTGGAGTGGAGTGTGTGTTTGTAAATCTGGCGGGATCAAGGGATGCTGGGAATAGTGAGGATGGAGCACCATGGATGGAGGTGTCGGACAGGTCTCAGACAAGGAGTGCCGGGCAGGAATTGTCAGACACCAAGCAGGTTCATTTGATTCCATACAATTGATTTACTGATCATTACAGAATGTTTCTCTGGTGTTTCCCACTCCCTCCACTCTCCGTTTCCCAACCATGATTCCCTTCTCCCAGCCCCCTTCCCACTCTCAGTCTAGAGTCGAGTATATCATCACCTACATATATCATGGTATTTTTTTCTGGGTGGCAGAAGTATAGTGTAATACATAAAATTATTACAGTACTCTGCAAAACCTGGATAATACCATCAGCTGGAAAGGATATTATTAGAATCACAGTTTGGTGATACAAAGGTTTCAGACATTTAGCTTAAAACTGTGTCTGAGGTAGAGAAGGTAGTACAGCTGAACAGAGCTAATGGTTGAAGTCCAAGATTTTTAGCTTCAATCTTCTTGGCTGGAAGAAATTGTGCCCATTTGGTTGTTGAAGTAAAAGTCTGGCTCTACAATACCATGTAATTTGCAAATAACTCAATTATACACAATAATTGGTGAATTGAATTAGATGTGCTTAACATAAATTTAAAAAAAAACAAATGGCAGAGATTAGAAATGAAAATAGAATTCTGCAAATAGTCAGTGACATTTGGGGAAAATACACTCAATGGCCACATCATCAGGACCTTCCTGTACCTAATAAAATAGCCACTGAATGCTGTCACTCACCTGCTTCAAGGTTAGACACAAAGTGTACAGAAGAGCATTTCTGAATGCACAATGTCTGAAGTGTAGTTTTACTTGAGTTACTGTCACCTTCCCGTCAGCTCAAAACACTCTGGCCATTCTCCTCGACCCTCTCTCATTAACACCCTCAGAACTGCCACTTACTGGAGGTTTTCTTTCCTCCCATTTCACATGATTCTCTGTAAACTCTAGAGACTGTTGTGTGTGACAATCCCAAGAAGTTATCAGTTTCTGAGGTACTCAAACTACCCCATCTGGCACCAACAATTATTCCACGAACATAGTCATGTAGATCATACTTCTTCCCCATTTTGATGTTTGATCTGCAACAACAGATCCTCTTAACCATGTTTGCATGCCTTTTGTGCATTGAGCTGCTCCCACATGATAGGCTCATTAGTTATTTGTGTTAATGAGCAGGTGTACATGTGTACCTAATAAAGTGGCCACTGAGTATGTTAATGACTTACCAAAACAGAATAAAATTCATCCTGAGTATTGTATTATCTGCACTTTCCTTTCTTTGATTAAAATTGCCAACAGTCTGCCTTTCACAGGATCATTTAATTTTATCACACATCATTTCTTCTAATTGTGAAAGTGGGCTAGAAATAATCTTTATTCCAGGCCCCATGATGGCGATGTAACAGGGAATGGAAAAAGCTGCATTGCATACAAAATGTCATGGAGGGCAACTTTGTTCAATAAAACATGAAAATTAGTTTATTTGGTCACTTTAAGCCATTGGTCATGATCACAGATGATTCAGACCTTTGATTTCTGAATGGCAGATTTTTGAAGCTGATTGCCAGCTTTTCAAATTTATTGTAGCTTTGTATTAGTGTCTCCATCTTGCATGGGAGGGAGTTTTGTAGTTTCTTGTTCCTCTGTATTAAAGTCTGTTCCTTTGCCATCTGCTTAACTGATCTGGATCCTTCTCAGTAGGTTTTATTTCTCTTTATTTTCCCAGGGGCACTAAGCATTGGTAAATTCTGTTTGCTAAGCACTCCCGTCTAGATCAGGAAATACAGGAACAACATCTGCCGAATGAGGGAGAAGCTCATCACGTCTCGCTGTTTGCAAAGTTGGTAAAGAACTTTTAAGAGAACATTAATTTTCTGTACATTTGTTATGAGTAAACAAGGCTGACAAAACCAAAGCGTGCAGGAAATTACAGATGGATCAACCAATTTAATGGCATTTTTTCATATTTTACTTTTAACAAGTGAAGCTCTTACATGTTAGTATCACTTTATTGGAGATGGAACAATTATTGACTTGTCTGGCTAACCAACTGTTTTCCAGATCTTAATTGACCAGGCAGTTGATATTATCTTGATCAGGTAAAAAATATAGGAAAACTAACACTTATGTACAAATCATGTTATTTTTATAGAAATACACGCCTAGTTCATTTGAGGATAGCAAGATGAAGAATAAAGGACAGATGGGGACTACACGGTTCTGGAATATTAAGTGTGTAGTAGAGAACGATGAGGCGGAACAAGTGATAAGGAGGACACATGCACAGAGGGATGGTCTGACGGAACATGGAGTTAAATGTGCAGAAAGAATAAGTAAATTTAGAAAGGACAACAAAATTTAAGGGGCGTATAGCCCGATGGGAGTTCGGCGAGCTGGGTTAAGCACAATAGGCAATGATTTAAACAGAGAGAGGAGAAATGGGCTAAAAATTCTATATTTGAATGCATGAAGTGTCAGAAATAAGGTGGATGAGCTTGAAGCTCAGGTGCGAATGGGTAACTATGATGTTGTTGGGATAACGGAGACATGGCTGCAGGGAGATCAAACCGGGAAATGAATGTACAAGGTTATATGTGCTATCGTAGGGACAGAAATGTGGGCAGAGGGGGTGGGATGGCCCTGTTGGTGAGGAGTGAGATTCAGTCCTTTGCAAGGGGGGACATAGGATCAGGAGAAGTAGAGTCTGTGTGGATAGAACTGAGTAACAGTAAGGGCAAAATGACCCTAATGGGTGTTGTCTACAGGCCACCAAACAGTAGCATAGATATTGGGTGCAAGTTGAATAGGGAGTTAACATTGGCATGTGGCAAAGGTAATGTCGCAGTAGTTATGAGGAATTTCAACATGCAGGTGAACTGGGAGAATCAGGTTGGTGCTGGACCCCAGGATAGGGAGTTTGTAGAGTGCCTACGGGATGCATTCTTGGAACAGCTTGTACGAGAGCCGACCAGGGACAAGGCTATTCTGGATTTAGTCTTGTGCAATGAACAGGATTTGATAAGTGATCTTGAAGTAAAGGAGCCATTAGGAAGTAGTGATCATAATATGATAAGTTTTTATCTGCAATTTGAGAAGGATAAGGGCAGATCAGAAGTGTCAGTGTTGCAGTTGAACAGGGGAAACTATGGAGCCATGAGGGAGGAGCTGGCTAAAGTTAACTGGACAGATATCCTAGCAGAAAAGACAGTAGAACAGCAATGGCAGGTATTCTTGGGAATAATGCACAAGGTGCAAAATCAGTTCATCCTCCAGAGAAGGAAGGATTCAAAGGGGGGAAAGGGGCCACAGTGGTTGACAAAGGAAGTCAGAGATTGCACAGCATTAAAAAAACAGAAATATGACAGAGCTAAGGTGAGTGGGAGGACAGATGATTGGGAAACTTTTAAGGAACAACAGAACTTAACTAAAAAGGCAATATAGGGTGAAAAAAATGAGGTATGAATGCAAGCTAGCCAGGAATATAAAGGAGGATAGCAAAAGCTTTTTTAGGTATGTGAAGAGAAAGAAGATAGTTAAGAACAATGTTGGGCCCTTGAAGAATGAATTGGGTGAAATTGTTATAGGAAACAGAGAAATGGCAGAAGAATTTAATAAGTACTTTAGATCTGTCTTCACTAGGGAAGACACAAGCAATCTCCCAGATGTATGGATGGGCCAAGGACATAGGGTAACAGAGGAAATGAAACAGATTGACATTAGGAAGGAAACGATGATGAGTAGACTGATGGGACTGAAGGCTAACAAATCCCCAAGTCCAGATGGTCTGCATCCTATGGTACTAAAGGAGGTGGCCCTGGAAATTGTGGATGCATTGGTAATCATTTTCCAATGTTCCTTAGATTCAGGATCAGTTCCTGAGGATTGGAGAATGGCTAATGTTATCCCACTTTTTAAGAAAGGAGGGAGGGAGAAAACAGAGAACTATCGTCCTGTCAGCCTAACATCAGTAGTGGGGAAGATGCTAGAGTCCATTATTAAAGATGAAATAGTGGCATATCTAGATAGCAGTGATAGGATTGGGCTGAGCCAACATGGATTTACCAAGGGCAAATCATGTTTGACTAATCTATTGGAGTTTTTCGAGGATGTAACCAGGAAGTTAGACAAGGGAGATCCAGTGGATGTAGTGTACCTCGACTTTCAGAAGGTCCCACATAGGAGATTGGTGGGTAAAATCAGAGCTCATGGCATTGGGGGGAAGATATTGACATGGATAGAAAACTGGTTGGCAGATAGAAAGCAAAGGGTAATGGAATGGCAGGTGGTGACTAGTGGGGTGCCACAGGGCTCGGTATTGGGACCACAGCTGTTTACGATTTACATCAACAATTTAGATGAAGGCATTGAGAATAACATCAGCAAGTTTGCTGATGATACGAAGCTGGGTGGCAGTGTGACATGTGATGAGGATGTTAGGAGAATTCAGGGTGACTTGGATAGGCTGGGTGAGTGGGCAGATACTTGGCAGATGACGTTTAATGTGAATAAGTGTGAGGTTATCCACTTTGGGAGTAAGAACAGGAAGGCAGATTATTATCTGAACGGTGTAGAGTTAGGAGGGAGAAATACAAAGAGATCTGGGAGTCCTTGTTCATCAGTCACTGAAGGTGAATGAGCAAGTGCAGCAGGCTAATGGAATGTTGGCCTTTATTACAAAGGGAATTGAGTACAAGAGCAAGGAAATCCTCTTGCATTTGTAAAGAGCCCTGGTGAGACCACACCTGGAGTATTGTGTACAGTTTTGGTCTCCAGAGTTATGGAAGGACTGGCTGTACATCCTGGCTGTAGAAGAAGTGCAGCGTAGATTCACAAGGTTAATTCCTGGGATGTCTGGACTGTCTTACACAGAGAGGTTAGAGAGACTGGGATGTACACGCTGGAATTAAGGAGATTGAGAGGGGATCTGATTGCAACATATAAGATTATTAAGGGATTGGACAAGATAGAGGCAGGAAATATGTTCCAGATGCTGGGAGAGTCCAGTACCAGAGGGCATGGTTTGAGAATAAGGGGTAGGTCATTTAGGACAGAGTTAAGGGAAAACTTCTTCTCCCAGAGAGTTGTGGGGGTCTGGAATGCACTGCCTCGGAAGGTAGTGGAGGCCAATTCTCTGGATGCTTTTAAGAAAGAGCTAGATAGGTATCTTATGGATAGGGGAGTCAAGGGATATGGGGACAAGGCAGGAACCGGGTATTGATAGTAGATGATCAGCCATGATCTCAGAATGGCGGTGCAGGCTTGAAGGGTCGAATGGTCTACTTCTGCACCTATTGTCGATTGTCTCTGTGAAATGGAGGAAGTAATTTTATAACATTTTCCAGATGGTAAAATGTGTTGCTGCAGTGATGCCAAAGTTACACCACTGTATAGTTTTTCATTCTGCTGAATTGTCTTGATACAACAGTCAATTTGTTAGTAGGCAATCAAGAAGAATCAGGTTGGCAAATCTTTTCCCCTATCTCATACCACCCCCAGTATAATTTTGATAGATGCCTGACTAATAATGAAAATCTTCTTAGTGCTCTAATTTCTTGATTAATGGTGATATTTTTTTCACAAACACAATCCAGGTAAAGCGTATTTGATTTGAAAATATTGAATTTCCCACCAAATGTTTTCAACACAACAGCATTTCGTACTTAAAGAGGACCATCGGTTGTATTTTCTAATGATCATTAAGTGAAGGTACAGGAGTTTATCCTGTAAAGAATGAAATAACAGCCACAGTTTATGGGCTCAATGCCCAGTCGCTGATGTTATTTACCATTCGCATCCAGATGAACAGAGAGGAGGAAGGTTATAAACCCGAGAAATTCTGCCCTGTTGAAGGGTCTCCCCTGAAAAGCTTACCTGCTGAGTTCCTCCAACATTTTGTGTGTGTTGCTTTGAATATAAACCCGTCCAGATAGGAAAAAAATATTGTGTTTTATTGCCATCTCTCCAAGGAGATGGACTAAAGGACATTTACATTAGATAAGTAAAACAACCCTTTTGATTAAAAATATTGCCTGTGTGTTCGAGTACTGGGGTGTAGTAAGAAAATGGCCAGCAAACTTGAACAATGAAAGTTGGCAATAAATTATCAAAAGGCCTTTTATTGATGTTGCAGAATTAATAAGGAATAATAAAATAATGTGGTGGTGAAACTGAATGGGGTATATTAAACGGTTCTTTCCTTTGTGACATTTCACATCGATCTCCTTCATCTATTTAGAATGATTCTTTTCTCTTCCATTTCATTGCAAGAAACTATTTGTCTTCAATGTAGGAAATTAATCTGAATCAGAGTTTATATCATTGGCCAATGTCATGTAATTTGATGTTTTGCAACAGCAGTATATTGCAATAAATTATATTAACAAAAACTGTAAATTACAACAAGAAATATATTTAAATGATTAAATTAAATAAATAGTGCAAAACGAGAAAGATAGTGTTCGTGGGTTCATTCTTCATTCAGAAATCTGATGGCAGAGGAGAAGGTGCTGGACTTGAACTTACAAACAAAATTGTCTGCAAAATTCATGCTTAGCGTTTGTTTGTCATGTGTTGTGCTGTATGACTCGGGTGATCATGGTCTTTCCATGACCACAATTATTCTTGGCAATTTTTTCTACAGAAGTCAGATGCCTTGTAATTTCTTTATTAATATATCATTTGTATTTTGTTCATATTATTAATAATAATAAAAAGATTGAGAAAGAAAAGAGAAGTCAGATGCCAGTGCCTTCTTTTGGGCAGTGTCTTTACAAGATGGGTGACCACAGTCATTATCAATACTTTTCAGAGATTGCCTGCTTGGCATCAGTGGTAAGGACTTGTCATATGCATCAGCTGCTCAAATGACTATTCACTATTTGCTGCCATGGAGTCACAGGACCCTGATGCTACACCTTGCCCGATGGTGACCTGTAGGCCAACAGAGGGAAGGAGCACTCTGCACTTCCTTTGGTAGAGACCTATCTCCAACCTACCACCCCTCCTACTCATTCTAGTGTTAATACAAGTTCAGAAGCGTATGATTTCAAAATCCCTAAGAGAATAGTATTTTGTATCCATCCCAAAATGTATTTTATAATCAAATAGATGTGTTATAAAGAACAACAAAACAGAAAAAGGAAGTGGCTGAAATATACATATTGTACATAATTTTTTCCTTTTGCTTGTTTTTTCTTTCCACTCTTTTCTATAAGTGTATACCTCAGATAAATACTTTGTGGAGATTTGTGATATATATGATTATATGATATATATGTACAATGTCTGAAATATATCCTATGGAAATGTTTGTTTGATGATAAACTTCAATTTAAAAAATAAATTATTAAAAAAAGAGTGCGAAAGGGCCAATTCTGCTCTTTGAGGCAAACCCATGGCTTCTTTTATGTCCACCTGAAAGGATGTAGCATCTCCTTTCATACCTCCTGTGGTGCAACACTACCTAATTAAGTGGTGAAAGATTGCAGTATGCTGTTATGCAGATGGATTTAGGAATACTTGTGCATGAATCATAAAAGATTGTTTTGCAGGTGCAACAGGTTATCGAGAAGGCAAATGAAGTGTTGGCCTTTATTGCTTGAGGGACTGAACTTAAAGGCAGGGAGATTATGATGAAACTGTACAGAGTACTGGTGAGGACCCATTTGGAGAATTGAATGCAGTTCTGGTCTCCCTATATGAGAAAGGATGCACTGGCTTTGGAGAGTGCAGAGGAGATAGCCAACGAAGAGAGATTGAGTTGCCCAGGACTTTACCTGGTGGAATTCAAAAGAGTATCATAGAAAAAAAAAACTAGAATAATGGAAGGGATTGATAAAGTGGAGGCAGGAAGTCATTTCCGCTGGGAGCTGAGACCAGAATTAAGAGATGTGGCTTCAAAATTTGGGAGAGTAGATTGAGGACAAAAATAAGGAGGAACTGCTTTTCCCCGAGAGCAGTGAATTTGTGAAATTCTCTGCTCAGTACAATTTAATTAGTCAATAAATGCATTTAAAACAGATAGATTTTTGCATGGAGAAGGAACTAAGGGTTATGAGAGAAAAGGCATGTTGATGGTATTGAGTCCACATCCAGATCTGCCAAAATCTTATTAAATAGCGGAGCAGGCTTGACAACAGATGGCCTACTCTTTCTTCTCTTCCTAAAAATTGCTTTGCATTTTTATTACAACAGACTAATCTTATCCTGGTCTCAGTACCACTCACTTCCTGTGCCACATAACCCAATGGACCAAAAATCTGCTAACTTCTGCTTTGAATATACTGTATTCAATCACTTAGCCTCCACAACTTCTACAACAGACAATTCCAAAAAGTCTTGCCTCTTGAGAGGAGCAATTTCTCAGATCTCTGTCTTATTTCAACATTGCACCCCTAGGTTCCAGATTCCCCTGCATCCTCTCATTGCCCAGCTTATCAAGACCCTCATAATTTTTCGCATTTCAATGCAGGAAAATCTTTTGAATGTTGATGGAGTCCAAACCAAGTAGGTGTCACAAAGATCAGAGAAACCACAATAAATTTGATAGAGGATTGAGGAATGCTACGGTATGGTATGTATATAGAAATATACAACAGGGAGAAGTTCAGGTAAATATCAATGATACATTTAGGAGATTTGAGGAAAAGAAAAATAGATCTAATATTTGGGATTAGACATGGTAAAATGAAGAAGAACAAGAAAATATTCACAGATTACACAATCAGACATCGAATTTACATTTTCTTCCAGATCTTTTACTTGAGTAATTTTATCTTTATTTACCAAGAAATTGATAGATATATCTTTCAGGAACAGCTGAAATGAGTAAGATAAATCTGTGAGGACCCAAACAATCCAGGTGAAATGTCTATTAGGATCTTCCGGTCACAGCCATCCACACTGATGGACCTATGATGGACCAGGATGTAACTCAGAAGTCTTGTAGTCAACTCCTTCGCTTCATGAGACGAACTTGCAGCAGTGCTGCCATCTATTGCCTTGCGATGGCCTCTTCCTCTCAACTGCTCATCAAAAGTTGGCTGTGAAAATATGATATGAAATTAATACCATAAATTTCCTAGGGCTCTTCTTCCATTACTGTTAAATTTTAAGTGTCTGGTATGATTCACTGAAGAATTGAATATGATGGAAAAAACATTCCCTTGCTCTCCTATGATCAGAAAATCTTGATTGACTCTGCATAGTGAGATTCTCTTCAAGGTGACCTTGTCCTCAGCTTCATATTAGTTGCTTCAGGTGATTGCAGTTAGTGGGAAGATTATATATTAATCCTGGAGAGCTGAAGGATTTAATTTAAAATGCATAGCCTAACCCCTGTAGGGAGTTGACGAAAGACAGGTGTTGTTTTGTACACGGATGGACATCTACATCACCAATGAAGATCGACTGTATTATTAATATTACATATCAAAAATCTATAGGGTGCAATTGATTGTGTTATTATTGACATAAACAATAGAATAGGCATTGTTTAAAGCAATAAGGTTATGTATTCACAGTTTGGATCTCCTGAGACTTTAAATAACTGTCAGTGGCAGACCACAATAGAGACAATAAAGCCAGAAATTGCAAGACTAAATCTCAGTGTTCCAGAATGAGCGAAACTTCATCCTTTCCATAAAATTACTTGTAAGTTTTTAGAAGGCACAGTACTCTACACATGAAAGTAGAAGCAAGTCTCTTGAATAATTACAGACAAAAGCTATCTGCTTTGTGCGCAACTGATATGAGTAACGAAAAAGCTCTAATAAATTCAGAATAATTAAAGGTAGATGGTCCCAAATGCATTGAATTTGTTTCCAGAAATAATTGAGCTCATAAGCTTTAAATATCACTGCTACAGAAAATGGAACTTGAGAGTACACTAAGAGAATACGTAAGTTGAGTATGAAGGTTAAGGGGAAACTTAATCAGGTTTTTTTTCCTAGGCAGAAGATGTCAGTAACCAGATTTTAGGCTTAACATAACTGGCAAAGGAGATGGCAGAAATATGAAGAATTTTTTATACAACAAATTAATTAGAAAGGAACTGCACTCTGGGTCAACTACTGCAGACATTCCATCAAATGAGTTCAAAGGCACAGAACTGAAGCTTACAGATAGCAAACTAACAACGTATCCAGGAGAAAAGGTAACTCCTGTAGGAACAACATTTGAAACAGTGAAATAAAGCAACCAACAAGCCAAATAGGGCTTGTATGTGGTAGAAACAGAGGGACCAGCATTATGGGGCCGTGATTGGTTGAGAAAGCTACAAATTCATTGGAAATCCATCCACCATTTCCATGCCACATCCCCTGCAATAGAGTCAACCGAAAGCGATTTAAGAAAGGTATTGGATGATGCCACAGCAATGTTCAAGACTGGCATTGGAAAATTCAAGCTTATCAAGGATAAAATAGTGTTAAAAAATGCCACATTGAAGTCTTTCAAAGCCCGCTCCGTTCCTTATACCATCCATGATAAAGTAGCTAGTGAGCTAGATTGAATGTAGGCTGAAGGAGTTCTTTCCAAGGTTGAGTGGAGCCTATGGGAAATGCCGGTGGTCCAAGTAGTCAGGAATGATGGATCTGTGGTGATTTTAAGGTCACTATCAATTCAGGACTGAAAATAGTTCAGTACCCTCTGTCCAGGATAAAGAATAACCTTTTCAAACCTTTCTGGAGGAAAACACTTCAGCAAAGTGGACTTAGCTGAGGCCTACCTACAGATGGAGATAGAAGACGAATCCAAAGCGCTTCTCACCATATACACTCGCAAAGGATTTTATCGCTATAATATTTTAAGAGTAGCATCTGAACCTGCACTCTGGCAGAAAGCTATGGACCAGGTGCTGCAAGGTTGCCCGGGTACTCAGCGTTGCCTGGATGACATCATTGTTACCAGCGAGAATGACAAGGAATCTCTCCAAAATCTCAAGGCAGTGTTAAAAAGATTAAAAGATTATGGGCTCAAAGCTTGACGTGACAAGTGTAAATTATTTAAACCAAGCATTGCCTACTATGATCACAGTATTTATTTACACAACTGCTAGGAAAATTCAAGCAACGGTGGGTGCCCAAAGGCCAAGGAATGTGTCGCAACTCTTGTTCCTTGTTAGGATTTGTTAAGTTTCCTGCTAATCCTGGCTACTGTGATTCACTCCTTGAACTCGTTATTACAGATCAGGAAGAAGCAGCCAAGCAATGGACAAAGCAGTGTAAAGTGACTTTCCAAAAGGCAAAAGAAACTGTGACTTCAGTCACTGTGCTCACTCATTATGATCCACATCATGAAATGAAGCTTGCCAGTGATGTCTCATATCAAGGTATAGGTGCAGTCATGTCACGTTATGAGTGAGGGAAGTGAACACATCATAGCCTATGCATCACATTCCTTTACCAATGCAGAGAAAAATTTTGCACCGATTGACAGAGAGGCCTTGAATCTGGTTTCAATTACTACTTGTATGGGAGAGAATTTACCCTCATTACTGATCATTTTGTCCATTTTTTATCTATAGAAGGGCATTCCACTAGCAACAGCATCATGAATGCAGAGAAGGGCTTTGTTTCTTGGAGGACACAAAAGCTCACATTCAAGAGCACAACTAATCATGGAAATGCTGATGAATTGTCCTTTTTACCCTTGGAAAAGCAAATACCTAAAAATTTGCAAAAGAGTACTATCCTCTTAACATGTTCTTGCTACTGAGGTAGAGATGATTCAAAGGGAAACCAGAAAAGGGCCCACACAATCTCAGGTCTATATTGCAACTCAAAATGGCTGCAGTGTGCAGCAAAACTCCCAGTTCACCCATTTTTAGCAGCGTCAGGATGAACTTGGCTGATGTCTATGTAGACAACATCCACTGCCTTGCCTTCATCAACTATCCTGGTAAAATTCTTGAAAAGCTCTATAAGATTGATTAGATATGACCTACCACACACAAAGCCATGCTGACTAACTCTAAGTAGCCTCTGTCTATGCAAATACTCATTTATTCGGTCCCTTAGAATACCTTCCAATAACTTTTCCACTATTGATGTCAGGCTCACTGGCCTATAATTCACTGGTTTATTCAGAACCTTTCTTAAGCAGTGCAACAACCTTAGTTATAAACTTTTCTTGAGCTTCCAGCCAGGTACAGGTATCAAAACTTTGGTTACAATTGATATCTGTACCCGGCTGGAAGCCTGAGAAGAGCTTATTCATCATATAGACCGGAAAGCACTCAATCCTTTTTCAACCTTAGCTATCCTCCATTCCTCTGGTAACTCACCTATCGATTTAAATACCTCTGCTAGGATCCTGGCAATTTCTATGGTTGCCTCTCACCAGGTCCAAGGCAACACTTTGTTGGACCCTGGGGATTTGGCCACCCTATGTTACAAGCACATGTGCCTCTGATCTGTATAGGGTCCATGGCCTGTAACTGGTAGAGGGTCCATGACTTGCTGCTGCTTTGCCTCACTCCTATAGACTCTGTGTCCATCTCCTGAGTAAATACCAATGCAAAATATCCATTTAATATCTCTCCCACCTCTTTTGGCTCCACACATAGGTTACCGGTCTGATCTTCCTGAGGACCAGCTTTGACCCTTACAATCCTTTTGCTCTTAACATATCTGTAGAATCCCTTGGGATGATTCCGGGAATGAAGGTGTTAACGTACGCGAAGCATTTGGCAGCTTTGGGCCTGTACTCACTGGAATTTAGAAGAATGCATGGGAATCTTATTGAAACCTACCAAATGTTGAAAGGACTAGATAAGGTGGATGTTGAGGGGATGTTCCCTGCGGAACCAGAGGGCACAGCCTCAAAGTTAAGGGGTGACCTTTTAGAACAGATGGAAGGAGGAAATTATTTAGCTAAAGAGTGCTGAATCTGTGGACAGCTCTGCCACAGACTATGGTGGAGGCCAAGCCCGTAGGTATTTTTAAAGTGGATGTTAATGGATTGCGGATTAGTTGGGGGATCAAGGGATATGATGAGAGGGCAGATTTATGGGGTTGAGTGAGATCTGGGATCAGCCATGATGAAATGGCAAAGCAGACTTGATGGGCTGAGTGGCCTCAATCTGCTCCTATGTCTTATGGTATTATGGTCTTATTCTTCTTCAACAAGTCTGCTAAGGGAACCTTATGCCTTCCTTTAGCCTTCCTGATTCCTTTCTTAAGCGTCCTCTTGTATTTCTTATACTCCAGAAGTACCTCATTTGTTCATACTTGCCTTTACCTGCTATGCATCTCCATTTTTTTCTTAACCAGGGCCTCAATATCTCTGGAAAACCAAAGTTTCCTAAATGTGTTATCTTTACCTTTTATTCTGATAGGCATGCATAACCTTCATGTTCTTAAAATTTCACTTTTGAAGGTCTCCCACTTACCATGTGCACCTGGAGATTAGTCACTCTCCAATTCAGGTGCAAACCATTTCTTTTGTAAAGGTCCCACACTCCTTGGAAGAGAGCCCAATGATCCAAAAATCCTACATCTTCCCTTCTACATCAGCACCTTAGCCAAAAATTAAACTGTATGATCTTCCTATTTCTGACCTCACTAGCACATGGCACAGGTAGCAATCCTGAAATCACAACCCTGGAGGTCTTGTCCTTTAACTTAGCACCTAACTCCCTGACCTCAGTTTGGAGATCATTCTCGCTCTTCCAAGCTAGATAATTTCTACCTTCATGGGTCATGACCTCCAGCTACCAACCTCCCTCTTAAGAATGCTGAGGACTCGATACAAGATGTCCCTGGTCCTGGCACATGGGAAGCAACATACCATCCAGGAATCTCAGTTGCACGAACAGAACCTCCTTTTTGTTCGCCTAACTAATGAATCCCCTGTCACCACAGCTCACCTCTTCTCCCCCCATCCCTGAGTCACAGACAGTGGTGCGAGACCTGATCACTGTGGCTTTCCTCTGCTAGATCATTCCCCTCCCCCCCCCCCCGATTCCTTTTACCAGTTGTTGAGGGGGACGGCCACAGTGGAATATGGTATTGGCTGTTTAACACTTTTTCCCTTCCAGACTGTCACCCAGTCTCCTGTGTCCTGCACTTTGGGTGTAACTGCCTCCCTATATGTCCTAGTTATCACCCCCTCAATCCCCTTAATAGGTCATCCAGTTCCAACTCCAACTCATTAATGTGGATTATTAGAAGCTGCAGCCGGATGCACCTCTCACAGGTGAAGTTGTCAAGGACACTGAAGGTCTCCCTGCCTTTGCACATTCAGCTATCCTGCTTGGCATCCCTACTGTTCTAACTGTGCAAATATAAAGAAGGAAACAATAAATAAACTGTAAAAAAATCTACCTACATATACTACATCTGCATCATACTATCCAGCTACAAATGACTTGGCAGAAAGGTTTGTCTGAGGACTAAAGAACACACTGCGATCAATATCAGCAGTGCACACTACATAATGAATCAGAAGCATACCAATTTTCTTCTTGCATATTGCAACACAGCACACTCCACAAACAACACCAACTCAATAGGTTTCAAAAGGTACCTTTAATGTCAGAGAAATGTATACATCCTGAAATCCTTTTTCTTTGCAAACATCCACAAACAGAGGAATGCCCCAAAGAATGAATGACAGGTAACCTTTAGGACCCCAAAGCCTCCCCCCCAGCTCTCTCCTCCCACACACAAACAGCAGCAAGGCAACAATCCCCACCCCCACCAGCAAAAAAGCATCAGCACCCTCTGCTGAGCATGCAAGCATGCAGCAAAGCATCAATAAAGACACATACTTGCAGTACCCCAAAGACTACTCACTCACCCAGTATTCGACATACCACAGGCTCTCTCGTTTTCTCTCCCTAATAAGGGAGAAAGAGGTGTCCGTATTTCACAGTGAGAGGGGAGACATAACAAACAACTCACTGATTTATGTTGTTAAAAGTCTGTTGCACTGCTTTTGCTGATCTCTGAGCCCAGAGTGGGCCCCAGAAAGGCTCAGGACACACAGCCCATGGCAAGCAAAGGAGCCATCATTTGGCGCCGTCATAACTTCACTGCGCCCCACCAGCTACGCTAATCCTGGGCTGTTCCTTGCACTCACGCTTGGATCTCCTCAAACCTAATCTCAGCAACGAGTTGAAACAAACTGAGGGCTTTTCAGACAAGAAGGATCGATGCTGGACAAGCGGTGTTTGCGAGGGTCTGCTGAAATGATTAAAAGTGAGTACTTAGAGAGTTTAAGGACAGAACCGGACCTTTCTCTGACAGAGTGGAGACTGCATCTGATGTCATCTGGAGACAACACCTCGATCAGTTGAGGAGAGCAGAGTCAATTGCTGGGGAAGGAAGGTGTTCAGAGCAGTCAGAACCACTTCCTGCAGAACCAGAGTCAACTGATTAGAGAGCAATATGGTAGCTATTTGAGTTGAGCTGGATTCTATATTATGTCAGAGATATAGCTAATCAGGGAGGAAGGTAGTGCATTTAATATTTCAGTAATATTTGAGTAATATCGTTAATATATTGCTTGATTAAGCATTCATTGTTTACATAATTCATTATGGATTATATGTAAGAAGTACATGAATAGCACACGGCATTAACCCCTGTAGGGAGTTGACGAAAGTATTGAGCTTATTGAGAAAGTAAGGAGGCATGGGATCCAACGGGACATTGCTTTGTGGATCCAGAACTGGCACAGAAGGGAAAGCGTGGTTGTAGATGGGTCATATGTGAGAGCCTCATTAAAAATAGGATAAAAATACTAAGTAGACAAGTTCCTGGCTCCTGTGTTTTTCCTTTGATTAGATTCTGGAGTTACAAAATATAACACAGGTATTTTGTAGTGTGGATTGTTTGAACAACAATTTGGCAGCTATTTTCTTGATACTTACAGTTCTTTTGCCTTTCACTATCCTCGTCAAAATCTCAACAAATCTGTGGCACTGATGACCATGTGACTGTTTCTCCATTTGAGCTGGGATTACCAACAACATCAATGAGTCAAGTTATTTAGGAAACAAACAAAGAAACTCAAAGACCCCGTGTCCCCACAAGATCATCAGGCAAGAAGCAATTTTTACAAGTTGATGCTGACCATTAATTATAGTCTCACCATAAAGGCATAAGTTGATTTCTCAACAAATCGATACCCATATATATGGCATATATGGCAAACTTCCTTCAAATAAAATACTGTTTTGCTGTATCTGTGCTGTTTACTTGGAGGAGAGACTTCCTGAGGGATTCTGATGCTATAAAATGTACTGGAAGCTGAAAGACACATGTCAGGAGGTTCAAAGGTACAAACACAGAGAGCTGATGTGGAGACACATCAAGAAGGTTGGCTTATTTAGATACAGAGAGCTGGGAGGAGTCATGTCAAAGAATTAGGTCAGGA